>NC_140506.1:38485000-39130000 GCF_964339955.1 Pipistrellus hanaki
TTAAATTTATTGGGGTAACATTGGTTAATAACATAGATTTCAAGTGTCCAATTCCATAACACATCATCTGTCTGTTGCATTGTGTGTTCATCTCCCAGAGTCTATAGTCTCCTTCTGTCACCGTGTACTTGATCCCCTTTACCTTCTTCTTCCTCCCTAGCCCCCTTCTCCTCTCGTAACCACCATACTGTTGTCTGTGTCTATGAATTTGTTTTGTTCATTTGGTGCTTTCTGTTTTATATCCCACGTATGAATGAAATAATATAGTTCTTGCCCTTTTCCTCTGACTTATTTCACTTAGCATGATACCCTCTACAACTATCCATGTTGTCATAAATAGCAATATTTTACTCATTTTTAGGACTGAAGTTACTTCTGCCCTTTCACAACCTGCCTCTACTGCTGCTGCCTCACCCACTTGCTCTGATATGCCCACCATCAGATATTTCAATGTGTGGATCCCTCAGACGTGTTTGTGTGTTGGGCAGGGAATCCTTTGTTGAAGTATAGTTGTCCAACTTGTAACTTTTCAGGGGAGGGACCAAAAGGTTCTCGCACACTGCCATGAAGCTGTTACTCTCTTTTGTGTTTTTAATATATAATAATTCCATAGCATTCCATTTTATAGTTATACCATTATTTAAGTAGCCAGCCCTCCATCTCTTTTTGGATGTACATGCTGTATCAAGTGTTTGTTATAATATTTCTGAAGCGAATGTTCATGTCCATACAGATTGGGATTTACTTCCCTAGTGTCAATTCCTAAAAGTGGCATTGCTGGCCCATAGGATCTGTACAGCTTTAAGTTTTTATACACATCACTAAATTGCCTGCAGAAAAGTTATACTCATTTAAGGCTATTACACCCTGGGCAGTTGAAGACTTTGACTCTGACCTTTGGAGCTGCAATTATGTGTTTACCACATTAATTATCCAGTGACATTTACACTCAGTATTTGACCTTGTTCCTAGGATTGTTTCCGATGATGAACTTGAGCTTGGCCCTGGTATCTGTGTATGGACCTGGAGGTGTTCGTGGTGGATTCACTAAGGCCTTGGTAGCAAATTATTTTGCTCTGTATAGCAAACCTTACCCACTGGGCTTCACTCCCAAAGGCTCAGCATCCAAGAACAGATTGGACTGTCCATGCCTAGCATTCTTTTAATCATGAAGTAACCACCCTCAGTTTCAAATTCTAATCCTAGCACTTATTGCGTCCTTGAAGCACGCTCCTTTGCTTACCTGAGCTTCATCTTCCTCCTCTGTAGACACTAACTTCCTAGGACTGCAGTGAGTAGAAATGAAGTGTTTAAAGCAACTAAGGGCAGCCCCCAGAACTATGGAGGTCCTCAGTAAACGTTGGGTGAATTAATGAGCGCACGCCCTAAAGAGCTGACTTTGACTTAGTGGATTTTTCATGGGTTCTGTTTGCTCATTGTACTTAACCACTATCTGATATTATGTTTTATAATTTTCTACCTTATTTTATATCTCTCCATGAGCACAATACCTGTGGAGAATAACCTCTGGCACACAAGATGGTGAATACTTATGGTTCCAGGGATCCAGCCTTGGGACCTGGAAGCCCTTCAGCACAGAACCACCCTGCCCCCCTTATCTCATTATTTACTGACCTGTGCTTGGTTCCAGCCATCCTACGTTACCTGAAGAATGATGGGAAGATCCATTTGGTGGTTTTCAACAACCTGCAGCTGGCTGACGGCAAGCGGCACAGGGTCCTACTGAGACTGAGCAATTTGCAGCGAGGGGCTGGCTCCATAGAGCTCTATGTGGACTGCACCCAAGTGGATTCTGTTCACAATCTCCCCAGAGCCTTCTCTGGCCTCACCCAGAGTCCTGCGTCCATTGAATTGAGGACTTTCCAGAGGAGGGCACAGGTAGGGACCCACAAACTGTTCTTCAAAGTGGAAAGATGAGCTGCTGAGGCTCGGGGGACGCAGAGGTGTGTGCGGAGGTTATGAGTAGGTCTAATTCTGGCTGCATGGTAGAATCACCTACCAAATTTGATAAGCCACATATAGAGGGCCAATCCTGAAGATGAAATGAATCGAAATCTATAGGGGTGATGCCTAAGCAACAGTGTTTTTTAAAATACTGATTTTAATGTGAAGTCAAAATTGAGAACTTCTACCCTGGCCAGTGTGGCTCCATTGGTTGGGCATGGTTTCCACACTGAAAGGCTGTGGATTCAAGTCCCAGTTAGGGCACATACCTCGGTTGTGAAAATGTTTCTTTCTCTCTCTCTCTCTCTCTTCTTCCCCCTTCCTCTCACTCTGATATCAATACATGTCCTTGGGTGAGGATGTGAAAATAAAATTTTTTTAAAAATTGAGAATTGCTTTTGATGATAAACAGAGACTTTTGGGATACAATTTTCAAGCTGGAAATAAATTACAAAAATTTAAAGACTATCTTAAGATAGTCTATTTTTAATTTCTCTATAGTTATTATTTTTATCAATTTTTTTAAAAAAGAATGCTTGAAAAATACCAAGCAATAGTAACAATTTTCATAAGATCTTAGCAGAACATCCATAACAGGATCTTATTGCCAACTTAGTTCCAAGTGCCCTTAAAAATTCCATCTCCTCCGTCGTCGTCGTCGTCGTCTTCTTTTTTTTTTTTTTTTTTAATATATTTTATTGATTTTTTACAGAGAGGAAGAGAGAGGGACAGAGAGTTAGAAACATCGATGAGAGAGAGTCATCAATCAGCTGACTCTTGCACACCTCCCACTGGGGATGTGCCCGCAACCAAGGTACATGCCCTTGACCGGAATTGAACCCGGGACCTTTCAGTCCGCAGGCCGACGCTCTGTCTACTGAGCCAAACCGGTTTTGGCCCGTCTTCTTTTTTATGCCACGATGATGGTAATATTTTTCATTGTATCACTGCATCTACTACAGAAATTGCCACATGTATTTATTTTAGAATTGCGTGCTAGGAAATAGTTACTTTCCTATAAAGGACTACTATTCTTTGTCCTTTCCATTAATTATAACTAACTGGTCATAGTTCCTGAATTTTATCTGATTTGAAAGTCAGTGCCAAAATCAGTAACTATGTTCATCTGTTGTGGCCCATAATATTGTTGTCATCCTCTAGCTCTCAAGTCTCATTTTCCATTTCTATTTTATTGCATGTGCTTTAGTTACAAGCTGCACTGAACCCTTTGAACAAAGAGGCAGGGGCAGGGTGTAAGCAATAATTTCCATTACAGCTAAGAATACTGAAACGTTTTAGAAAATATATTTTTTAAAAACTATAAATCTGATACTAGAATTTTGTGCTTTAAAAATAGGAATCATTTTAAAGCAGAAACTCCCAAGAAAATTAAAATCCATGTGTCTTTTTATTATGTTTTTTAGAGATACATATAACTCTATGCATATATTTTTAGTGTAGATTTATATAAGAGAAAAAATGAATACTAAACTTTATTTCTGCACTCCCTAAATAGCCAAAATCAGAATGAAAGAAATTATGTCACTGACCATTTCAGAAATTAGTGTCTACCATCAAACAAGTCAAATTTCTAAAAGCGAGGAGTCAGCCATGACAAGGTCATCAGAAACTATGCTTATTGGAAACTTCTCAGAAGCCCTAGCTCCTTAGACTATCAGCAGGGTCCCTAGGGCTCTATCTTTAGTCATCTACTCATTCATTCAGTCAGTCAACAAATAGGCACATTCTAGGCCACTAGTCCAAAACAGTCGTAGTTCTGCCTCCTCTGACCTTATAGTCCAACTAGGGGCCCGGTACACACAATCACGCACCTTGAAAGGAACTGTGGGCCGCAAGGCTGCGGTAAGCACAGGGGTGGGTCTCGGGCCAACCCCTCACCCTGCCTGGTCCTTCCCACCGCAGCCCTGTTCCTACCACCACCACTCCCACATGTTGATGGTGTCAGCCCACTTGCACCCACTGAAGGTGCAGAGTGATTGGGGCCGGCGCCAGCACTGGGTGCGAGTGGGGCTGGCACTGTCAGAGGGTGCGAGTGGCAGCTGCTGCCCTGATTGCCCCTCAGAAGCAGGGAGAGGTGGAGAAGCCCTCAGGGGTGACCAGGGCCAGCAGCCACCACTCACACCTGCTGATGGTGCCAAGAGATGGGGACTGGTGCTGGACACCAGCAGCAAGTGCAAGCAGGGCCAGAGCTGACAGTGGGTGCGAGCAGCAGCTTTGGCACTGGCAGCAGGTGCAAGCAGGCAGCAGGTGTGAGAGGTGGCTGCCAGCCCCGACCACTCCTTAGGAGCAGGGGGAGGTGGAGAAGCCCTGAGGGACAGTGCCAGCAGCAGGTGAGAGCACTGGGCGGGTCCATAGCCCGCACAAGCAAAGAATTTTCAGTAACCACTAGAGGCTCGCCCTGATGACAGCAACTGGCACCCTGCCTTGGTCTGGCGCCCCTACCCCCTCACCCCCTCGCCTGCTCCACCATCCTGCCATGGTCAACACCTGCCATGTTCCGCACACACACCCTGGTGGTAAGAGCACATCATAGCAACCAGTTGTTCAGTTGTTCCACCATTTGGTCTATTTGCATATTAGCCTTTTATTATATAGGCTGTCCAACACACTATCTGTTGCAAAGCACGTGTTGAATATATCTTAACGTAGCTTTGAAAAGTAGAATCCCCCTGCAAATCCTTAGCATTTTAAAATAAAAATGATAACTTTACATTTGCAGATAACATAACATTTCTCTGTCATTTATAGATATAATAATGGATTTGATGAGTTACAAAATAAAGGGGTGAGGAAACTGGCTTTGTGACTAACAATGAACGATTGACATGAACCAATAAAGTGATAATATGATGCCATCTACCTAATAATCATAGAATATATTGTTTATCATTCTCAAAATTCAAGACTTTTCTAAAACCTGATGCCAGGGCATCCTAAAAGCAATACTCTTTAAAACCAGAATGAATGAGTAGAATATTTATTGCAGTCTAAATTTCATAAACAAATTCCAGATAATTCTTAAGCAGTTCCTCAAAATAACTGTTTACCATGAAGGAAAAAACCTGTCTTCTCCTCAGAGCCACTTTCATGAACTCTGAGGCTAAGTTGAATGTCAGCGTTTTCCTCGGCTCCTGGCTGAAGTTCAAAGTTGCTTCAGTGAGAAGGATAGGGCTGGCAGGCTTTAGAAAAAATGCAAACCCACAACATTACATAAGGCGTCAGGGTCCAAGTATACAGGGCTGGTCTGTTATGAAAGTTGTGTGATTATGCAGACACATTGGCTTTGGATGCACGAGCACTGTGTGGTATGAATCTGGTTTTTCTCCAGGACTTCTTGGAAGAGCTGAAGCTGGTGGTGAGAGGCTCACTGTTCCAGGTGGCCAGCCTGCAAGACTGCTTCCTGCAGCAGAGCGAGCCGCTGGCCACCACAAGCACAGGTGTGGGCTCTTGGGCACTTTGCATGCCTTCAACACAGCAAACCCCCAGGCCCCTGAATGGGCTGGGTCCCATCACCAAAGGGTGGGCTGTCCACAAAGCGGTCCTACGGGAGGGATCTCCAGACATCAGGCTCTTACGCCAAAATCCAGGGCAAGGAATATTTTCAATCCCCTTTTTATTTTTATTTTTATTTTTATTATTTTTATAACACACATGGATTTTTGAAGTCTCCAGTGATATCATGACCATTATTTTGTGGATGAATTACACCAAGTTAAATTCCTATGCCCTAGAATTTTGTCACAATTATTCTCTGGGAGATCATTTGCTTCGAGTGACTGTAGAAATGGCTGTTACTGGCTGAATGCTCCTTACCTTTTGTCGTTGCTCTAGGAGACTTTAATCGACAGTTCTTGGGGCAAATGACACAACTGAACCAGCTACTGGGAGAGGTGAAGGATCTTCTTAGGCAGCAGGTAACAACCAAGACTTACCATGTGAACAGCCCCGGGAAGCTCTGTGCACGGGCCCGTGGAGCAGCAGGCCTACAGCACGGCGGCGGGCAGACCTGCAGCCCGGCCCGCGCAGCCCTCCCTCTGTGGACTCTTGACACAAAGACTCTGGAAATGGGGGACAACCATGTGAAAAACACACGGGGGCTCCAGGCAGAGGGGGTGCCAGCAAGGCTTACCTTAGAACTACTTAAGAAGTATTTAATAGCTTGCTACACATAGATTCTTTCATTCCTGGACTGTGTATCAGGTGCTCCTTTTCAATCTTTTTTTTTTTCCCCCTCTTTCCTTTTCTAAAGGTCAAGGAAACATCATTTTTGCGAAACACCATCGCTGAGTGCCAGGCTTGCGGTAAGTGCTCTTCTAGTAACTGGCTCATTCTGAGCTGGACAAGCAGATGCAGACTGATGAAGGGCCCGGGCCGGGGTGAGGCAACATTGGCTGCAGTTTCTGGAGGTTTGGCACGGAGGTGGAGGGAAGAGGACTTCATTGGAAAAACCAAATTTTACTTAGTGTCGTTACGTTCCCTGGTGGTGAATAAGCCTATTGTTTTTCTCCTAGGTCCTCTTAGCTTTCAGTCTCCAACCCCAAGCACACTGGTGCCCCAGGCCCCCCCTGCACCCCCATCCCCCCCAGTGCGCCTGTGTGACGCCAACTCGTGTTTCCGAGGAGTCCGATGCACCAACACCAGAGACGGCTTTCAGTGCGGGCCCTGCCCCGAGGGCTACACAGGCAATGGGATCACCTGCACTGACATTGATGAGGTAAGAGTTCAACGGGACAGGAGAGAGGCCCCTAAATATCTTGCACCCCACACAGCTAATGGAAAAGAGGCCAGGCTGATGACTAACGGATGACTTGGGTTGTCCTCCCAAGGCTACTTAAAAACTACTTCCTGATGAGTCCTTGGAGACCATGAGGCACTGTGAGCAGTGGGAGGAAGGAGGCATGACACATGGTTGTGGCTGTGTTCGTAATCTGTGTCTCCCATTCTTCTTCTGTCCGTGTTGCTGCAATCTGGAGATTTCAGCTTTATACTCTTAACACCGATTGTTTTTCTTAAGCAGTTCGTGTTATACTTGTGATTTTTTTTCTACACTTTTGCAAATGTGGGAGGGGCGAGATCTGTGTAAGGGTATATTCCAGAGGTTGCAACTGATTTCTTCAAGCTTCCTAAAATAGAAAACGAGACCTGTTGAGGCCCCATAACCTGGGAGTAACCAAAGTGTCAGGGATGGAGCCAGAAAGACCCACACAACAAATACAGGCTGGTTGGATGGCTGCCAGATATGCCGATGTAGGCTGTTTCAAGGTCATGGCTAGCCAGTCAGTAGTCTAGTCCCCAAGTAGTGCTCATAGTAGGTAGCAAGGCTGCCATCAGAATGTGCCTTTCCCCTCCCAGCCAGCCAGAGGAAGGTCAGAAGGAGAAATGGAGGGGGTGAGGTACATGCAAGGACCTTAGACACACACACACACACACACACACACACACACACACACACCACCATCACCACCACCACCACTACCACCACCACCACCACCACCCCCTTGTAGGTTTGTGGTAGCGCTCCACTGATTAATGCTCTAGGTAGTAAGCTATTAAGATGGTCTCTAGTAATCCCTCAATTGCAGAAACATCTGTACACATTTCACAGAACTGCATCTGGTTTCTATCTGTGAGCTGGAATTTTTCTCCTTTTGAAAGGGCCAGAAGTGGTCGTGTTTTTTACATTAGTTGAACTGGTGGAAAAAAAAAAATCTCCTAGAGACTCCAAGGGCCTCGGAGCTGCCATGGGCTTGCTAGGGCGCAGGGGCAGGTCCAGACTCTGGTGGATCACATCTAACAGAGGAAACAATTGCCCTCGCTTTGTGTTTTTCAAGGTCTTTTCTGAGTGGTTGGTTCAGTAACACCTTTGGGCCCACCTAACAGCCAGCCATTGAATGGCCTGAGAGCGCTGTCCTTTCATTGATCTCTAAATTCCAAGTTAGATATCAGGGACTGGACCCTGGGAAGTGAAGGGATCAACATTAAGACCCTTTCCGCTTGGCTGTGCATTATTCTGTCATCCAGCAAAGCAACTCCAGATGGTGTTGGTCAGAGATTTCCTAGGGTAATTAGGACATTGGAAGCCTTTATTTCCTTTTACCATTCTGATCACCAAAAACTGACAGTTAAATGAATAAACGAGCTGTGTGGGTAGATAAATGAAAGTGTGAGAGTGTTTTCTCCAGCAGACTAATGACTTTGAATTTTTTTTTTTTCTCTCTCCAGTGCAAATACCATCCCTGCTACCCCGGTGTGCGCTGCGTGAACTTAGCTCCCGGCTTCAGATGTGACCCCTGCCCAGTGGGCTTCACAGGGTCCACGGTGCAGGGTGTGGGGATCAGCTTTGCTAGGTCAAATAAACAGGTAGGCTGACGTTCATTTTTTATTTAATTGCCAACCAAGAAGCTCCCTTGTTCATACCTCTTTCCTTTACCTCCCTGAGCAGCCAATGCCATGTCGAATCTCATGGGGCCAGTGAGCAAAGTAGGTGTTTACCAACTCATTTCTGAGTATATGTTTGTAAAGTTTAGTAGGGAGGAAACTCTTAAATTGGGATGACAGAGCATCACTAGAGAAACACTGAGGTAGCTCTGAAGATGACCATGATCAGAAGCTGTTTTAGAGATGAGAGGATTTCAAGAGTAGAAATAATTCCCTAAGGAAATCCACCCCCCATCTCCACCCCCCAACCCCCCGGCTTCTTCTTATATAAGCTGTAAATTGCCCTGAGCATTTGAGTACTTTGTGACAATCTCCATTTATTTCTAGATGCTCTATATCCTGGTCATTATTTAACTGGCTGACTGTGAAATTCTTTTTGATGTTTTCAGCCCTTAAAAATGGTTGGTCTATAAATATATTTTACTACCTTAGGGAAGTTATTAGCCTTAAAGAAGGGCAGGTTCATTATCTCCTAGCTGCCTATCAAGAGATTCCAGAGGACATCGGGTTTTTTTAGAGTAGAAAAAGGAGGCAAGCTAGTCAGATAGGAATGACAACAAGCCATTAGAGTAATGACCCGAAGTTTTCCTCCAAAGACAAAATCTCCAGGACTAAACCAAGTAAGATAGACAAAAAGAAATAGAAGGTGCTTTATGTAAGTTATTCAGGAGCCCTTCCCAGTAGATTTCCAGCAAGGTGGTAGATTGAACTAAGTAGAAGGAAGTCACCTTGATAAAATTCAACAAGGAATTTTAATGCATCACCAATATCAAAAGAAGTGAGAAGAAATGCTTCAGGTTTTGGAAACAAAGAGGGAACTCAAAACCAGAGCTATGGGTGGAAGCTAATGTCACATCAGCTCATGGGAGGTGGCTCTGGGTAGAGGTCCCGGGGGTTAGGTCTGGGGTTTTAGCACGTACAAGAGGACAGCAGATGCAGTCTTGAGCCAGAGGAAGATCTAACCACCCTGAGCAAAGCCAGGAGCCTCAGAGAGCTATGTTCCCCATTACACGGAGATGAGAAAACTTCCCAAGCCCCCAACATCAACAAGGAAGCCTGATGGCAGTTTGAGGACAAGGTTAACACAGATGAAAACTGTCCACCACAAATCAAAGCTCCAAGCTTATATCACATGCAGTTGTGAGCTCCAAAAATTCTCAGGTAGAAGTACATTGAGTCTCAAGCAGGAGAAAGGAAAAACTTTCTGGCAAAAAGGGTTGTGGGACAGATTAATCAAGCAAGTTGTCTTTTCTGGACCACTTTAAATACAAAGTAGGCAACTATCACTTGAAATTAGGTTAAGTACAGACTGATGCAAACACAGGGAGATGGCTAAAATGACACCCTGATTTCCATTCTGCCTGAAATTTCCTGTCTTCACTTCAGACAGGTATCAAAACACAGCAAAATTTATTTGCATTTCTACTTTAACGAATGTCTCTTTAAATCCTTCTGCACTAGGTCTGCACTGATATTGATGAGTGTCGAAATGGAGCATGTGTTCTCAACTCTATATGCACTAACACTCTGGTAAGTATTTCTCATGGTTGATGTGATCAAAACAGACCAGTTACTAAACCAAGTGTATGTTTATAAATCTAACCTCAAACACACATAGAACATATGGGCATAACTTATTTGATTGGCGAATGAATTTGTGCTGCAAAACAGTTTTCAATATGTAAAGTAATTTTATAAGTATAGTTTTATGACTGCCAAACTTGTTTACTTACTCTCCTGCCAAAGTTTCAGTGTTGGGTTTTTAGATAAATACTAGAGGCCCGGTGCACAAAATTTGTGCATGGGGGAGGAGGGTGTCTCCCTCAGCCCACCCTGCACCCTCTCCAATCTGGAACCCCTCCAGGGATGTCCAACTGACTATTTAGACCCAATCCTATCACAATCCAGGACTGCTGGCTCCCAACTGCTCACCTGCCTGCCTTCCTGATTGCCCCTAACTGCTTCTGCCTGCCAGCCTGATAACCCCCTAACCCCTCCCCTACCAGCCTGATTGATGCCTAACTGCTCCCCTGCCAGCCTGATTGCCCCTAACTGCCCTCCCCTGCAGACCTGGTCTCCCCCAACTGCTCTCTCCTTCTGGCCTGGGGCCCCCACCCCAACTGCCCTTTCCTGCAGGCCCAGTCACCCCCAACTTCCCTCCTCTTCCAGCCTGGTCCCTCTCAACTGCCCTCCCCTGCTGGCCATCTTGTGGAGGCCATCTTGTGTCCACATGGAGGCAGCCATCTAGTGTGTTGGAGTGATGGTCAATTTGCATATTACTATTTTATTAGATAGGATAGAGGCCTGGTGCACAGGTGAGGGGCAGCTAGTTTGCCCTGAAGGGTGTCCCAGATCAGGGTGGGGGTTCCCTTGGGGCATGGGTTGGCCTGGGTGAAGGGACCTGTGGTGGTTTGCAGGCCGGTCATGCCTCCCAGTGACCCAAGTGGAGGTCCTGGTATCTGGGATTTATTTATCTTCTATAATTGAAACTTTGTAGCCTTATAGCAGAGGCCAGGGCTGGCCAGGGCAGGCAGAAAGCTAGGCTTCCTCCATTGTCAGAGAAACTCAAGCCTCCTGCTCACTCCGTGGCTGCAGCCATTTTTGTTGGGATTTATTTATCTTCTATAATTGAAACTTTGTAGCCTTGAGTGGAGTCCAGGGCCAGCCAGGGTGTGCAGGAAGCTTGGCTTCCTCCATTGCCGGGGAAACCCAAGCCTCCATGGCTGCAGCCATCTTGGTTGGGTTAATTTGCATACCCACTACTGATTGGCTGGTAGGTGTGGCTTGTATGTATAGTGAAGTATGGTCAATTTGCATATTACTGTTTTATTAAATAGTATAATGACAAATATTATCCTTTTTGTATTTTAAAAGAATGAAGACCTTGGGTCATTTCAAAGAGAGCTTATGGAACTAAAACCAGGAGCTCTTAATGCTGTGACCTAAAATTGAAGTTCTCCATAGGATGTAATAGACACTCTCAATAGTGTCTATTTTGTCCTGAAGAGATATATGATTTCGCTACTCGTATTAGTGATTGGTGAGGTGGGAAAGTAAATAAATTTTCCAAGTTTAAAAAAAAAAAAAAAAAAAGAATGAAGACCGTCTTAGTTTATATTAATAGAATTAATAAACAGAATACGAATTTTATTGGTGATGACACAGTAAATTGTATTCATTATTCCCATAAAACTTTGAAATTAATTTGTATTAAATTAAAATGCTCAGCATTTAGATAGTTTAAACTGTGAATCTTCATCCCAGGCAAACCTCTTGACCCTTGGCCCCAAAGCTCCCTTTTCTCTGATTCTTAGTGAGCCAAAGTGGCCCAGCCTAGGCTCATTTCCCCACCTACTCCCTCTCCTGTGCTCCTCCTATCCTAGCCCTTCCTTGTTTCACTGACCCCAGTTTTAATAAACTGTCCTCTAAGAATAAAATAATAATAAAATAACATTTAAAACTTCAGATATGGGTTTTATTTCTGAAAGTTTCTATCAAATGTTTCCAAAATGATTGGTGTAGCAACTAGATTGTCAATGAAAGAACTGCCAAATCCATTTATGACGGCTCCTAACTTACCGTATGTCCCTGGGAAAAGGCATTTAATCTCTAGATTCCTACTTTCCTTGTATGTAAAAAGCATTTTTAAAATGCCAATCCTTTATTTTAATCCTCACAGCAACCCTGTCAACAGGCACTATTGTCATCCTCATTTTATAGCTGAAAAAACTGAAGCACAGAGAGGTGAGGGGATTGGGCTAAGGCCACACGTGTCACAAGACTTCCCATGTGGCTGCACAGTCTGTGTTCTTACCCACAGACTCTCCTGCCTAGGAGATCACAGGGATTGATAGTTTTTTACCGGGACACCAGTAGTCTGCACAAATAAATTTGGGGGACGTTGACAATAAGGTAATAACTAAAGCCACCCAGGGAGAAGGAAAGTAGACAGTGGGACTGTCTAGAAACTCCGAGAGCCTCAGAAGATGAAGGAGCAGGCATAGAAAAAAGAGCAGAAGCAGAGAAAGGAGAGAACGGACCAAATGAGGCTGGCGATCGAGGAAGAGCACTGAAGCACATCCTCTGAACTTGGCAATTCAGGGTTGTTCGTCATTAAAATCATTGTGAACTTTATGTGGCTCTCTTTCATAATATGTAAATTTATCTCAGTAAAGATTAAAAAAAGTTGCTTCTGGTTCTAGACATGCCATTGCAACGGAGCCAAAAGCTCACTTGTAGGTTTCTCCCATAGCAGCCTACCTCATCACAATTGTCAGTGCGAGGCCACCAACATTTCTCTGGACCCTGTTCCTTTGTCATTAGTTGAAAGAAAAAAAAAAAAAGTGGGAGGAACAGTAAAAGAAAAATACTTTAACCTGTGTTTTAATCAAACCATCTCCCTTGTCCCAGAGCAAACTGTCTAACTTTACTCCCAGAACACGATGGGAGCTTTCCGCCCTTCTCCCTCGCCCTCAGTGGAGGGTGGGCAGTCAGAGGGGAGGGTCACTGCTTAGCCCTCTGCCTCCTGTTCTCCTGTCCTTTCAGGCCTACATGGCCTGCTGCTGCTTCTCAGCTGGTGGCGTCTTCCCCAGGATCCCCGCCATCTTATAAGACATACATGTAAGCAGGGAGCCAGCATGGGCCTTACTTAATCCAGGCACCACTGAGTACACATGAAAGTAAACACCGTCACAGTACCTCTTTGCTCACAGTTCTGAGCTCCTGGTTTATCACCTTCTTTGCTCCTTTCAGGGTTCTTATCGCTGTGGGCCTTGTAAACCCGGGTACACGGGTGATCAGACGAGGGGCTGCAAACCTGAGCGGAACTGCAGAAACCCGGAACTGAATCCTTGCAGTGTGAACGCACAGTGCATCGAGGAGAGGCAGGGGGATGTGACGTGTGTGGTGAGTTGTGTGTCACTTGCTTTACCGTGTCACCTTCCTCCATTTTAAACCCCACCCGGGGTTTGAAACCATCTGTCATTCTACTTGCTTCAGGGCAAAAGTACTCAAACATGGAAACATTTCCACCAAGATAAACATAGACTGTAACAGCAGGAGGGTCAGCTGAGTTTGTGGGGAGCAATAGGAAGGTCCCTTAACCAGCAGCTGCCTCCTCTCTCCCTGTTGGCCGTGGGTGGACACTGCCCCTTGGGCATCTCAGGGGTGGAGCCCCCGCTCCCAAGCGCCTCCGGTGGAAGGCCTGAGAAATGTGCAGCAGGAGGCCAAGGAGCCTCCTTCCCTCCCTCCCATCTACTGTCCTAGTGATTTATTTGTATAACTTATCAGCCTCCTGCTGCCATTTCTAGCTGACATCCACTTTCAAAATCTGGCCCCAGGCAGTGGGAGGCAGGGGCGAGGTAGTAGGCTGCTGTAAACCCTCAGAGGGAAGCCTCCTGTCTCCCATGGGGGCGTGGGAGGGTGGGGACAGAGCCGTTCTCTGTGTCTACCTTCCCCCAGGCACAGGAATAGCCACTGGAGGTCACGCTCCTTCCTGTGTGTTTCCCAACCCTGGAGCCAATCCTGGGACAAGGTGGCAGGGCAGGGCAGTCTCAGCCTGACGTGAGTCTCGGGCCACGCTGGTGTGCAGGGCCCTTGAGGAGGAAGGCTTGTTCCTATCATCCAGTTCCAAGCCTCAGGCTCCAGAGTGTTGGGGATTCTAGGCACCAAGACATCCACCATGTGCAGCCGCTCACCTCCTCCTCCCTTTGCATCGAGCCAGGCCCTGGCAGGTGACCCTGAGTCTGACACTCGCAGGTTCACAGGGAGCATGTCCGAGTGGCTTCCCAGGGACTCTTCCCTCTTCTCTGCACCTCAAACTTGGACTTCCTTAAGCCCCCAACATTGTCTTCCATGAGCATATCCCTTTTCAAATGGGAGAAATGAAAACTAAGTTGAAGTAAATGTGATGCCATCAGCTCTCTCTGGCAAAACAGAGTCCTGATGAAGGAACCAGCTGGGTCAGGGGGACAGCCGGTTTCCCCAGTTCCCACTGGCTGGGCACATTTATCACCGAGAGGGAAGTGTACATCTATATTTAAATCCTAGTTTTCTGCGAACAAATTAACAATTTCCCTGGAATGGTGGGTGATCGGGCTCTTAATATGTTTTTGAATTTGTAATAAGGCACAATGACAGATGGTAAAAGATTAATACACTTGGTGTGACTACTAAAATAATTTAATCTGCCAGAAAACAGCTCATTAAAAATGTATTTGTTCCTAGAGGAGATTTTTTTCTTCATTAAAATGAGTCAAGGTCCATACCCCATAGCTGAGCTTCTCAGGCCTTCTGAAGGCTCCGCAGAGGCATCTGAGCAGACTGGGGGAGTGCGGGAGGGGGTTTGGAAGCCTGTCTTAAATCTCTGGTCGCAGAAGGCGAGTGCAAATGATTGGGAACAGGCAGGCTGCCGCTTGGGAAGTCACTGGTCTCAAATCACCTTATTTTGATCAGCGAGGCCAGGAAATGTGGCATTTACTCCTGTGGGGTTTCTTTTCCCTCAGCCCTGACGCTGTTCCTCAGACTCCTTCTCCTCTCCCTGCCCTTCCAGCTCCCGGGGGTTTTCCAGGCCCCATCTCCCATGTTCTTCTGTCTGCCCCTCCCATCTCATCCCCAGGACACCACTTACGGGATGATTTCTGCTCTCCTTGGTTTGACTATGGACTATCAGAGGAAGAACTCAAAGTGCCCATTAACCAGATATCCTAGTACATGGCAGAAGACCCCGGGCTTGGGTTCAAGTCCCAGCTCTGAGGCCCTAAGCAAGGGACCTACTCACGCAGAGCCTGGTTGCTGCTTGTGTAAATGGAATAACAGGGACCTTGCAGCAACACCATAACAATTGGAGACAGTAGCTGTAGCGTCTGGTGTGGAAGGACTGGTGTCTTAATGCCTGTTCTGCTGACAGTGAGGCTTGCTCTCAGTGGCTGGTGGTGGCCAGATACTTGGGTAGACTTTTCCAGGGAAGTAGTGAGTAGCACACAGACCCAGCACTGTGCCTCTGGACACCGGCACCTGGTAAAGGGGGTAAGTAGAGGTCAAGCACCTTAGGAGGTTCCTCCTCTGGTGGAAATTGACCTGGAAAACTGTTAGACTCAGAGAGATGACTGTGGCTCAAGAATGATAAGGAAAGTGCCATGTTTCCCCAGAGAAAAGAAATTGGACAATCGTATGGAGAACTTTTGACAGTAATTCAAAATTACAAACACCTTGAACCAGGAATTTCACACTAAGAAACCAGTGTAGAACAGCACACATACTAGAGTTATTTGTTGCAGCATAGTTTTCCATCTAAAAAGTTTAAAACCTAACACTCACCAGTAGAGCATTGGTTGAATTCATTGAGGTACATACATACCCACCTTGTGTATGATATATCTGTTGCCATTTTTTAAAAAGATAACTCTACATGAAGTGGCATAGAAAGAGTGAAGTGGCATATAAAGAGTGAAGTGGCATATAAAGAGTGATATATATATATATATATATATATATATATATATATATATCTCCAATATATAATGTTAACTTCTAAAAAATCAAGATGCAGAATGGCATATATATGTGCTACCAGTGTGTGAGAGGCTAGAGGAAAAGAATGGTGTGCATTTGCTTGTCTGTGCGTAGCCTGTCTCTCTGCGTGCGCCTGGGAACTGATTACCTTGCTTGCCTGAGCTAAGGGAACAGGAGTGGAGAGTCACACTGTTGAAGTTTGAACCATTAGACTATTGAAAAAACAATCTTTTTAAAGCCCTTCCCAACACGGCTGTCTGGCTCTGGGCCCCACTCTGGGGACGTGCACACAGGAGCAGAGGCTCTTGTCAGCCACCAGCCTCCCGCCAGGCTCCACTCCCCAGGCCTCTGACAGGCTTTCCCTTCACAGTGCGGAGTTGGATGGGCTGGCGATGGCTATTTCTGTGGAAAGGATGTGGACATTGACAGTTACCCAGACGAAGAACTGCCATGCTCTTCAAGGAACTGCAAGAAGGTAAGTGGGGGGGGGGGGGGGGGGAGCAGGTAGGAAACACACACTCACACTGTGGCTTTCTGAAGCCATAACTGATAAGGGGGAGAGGTTCGGTAGGTTCCATTGAAATTTGCATTTTTAGAGGGGCTGCTTCTCAACTGTAGCAAACGGCGATCAGTGATAAAATCAGGCAGCCACAGTTGTCCTGAGTTTAGTTTAAAACAGATGTAGACAGGTGGTGTGGGAAAAAGGGTTAACCAACTGGTTATAACCAAGGGTCATAAACTTCAGTCGTAAGATAAATGAGGTCAGAGGATCTAAGGTTTAACATGGTGACTATAGTTGATCACACTATTATATTGTAGATTGAAATTTGCTAAGAGAGTAGAACTTAAATTTTCTCAGCAAAAGAAGGGGGAAATTGGTGAGGTGATGGATCTGTTAGTTAACTCAGTGGGGGAATCCTTTCACAATATGAAGGAATGCAAATCGTCACATTGTACACTTCAAATAGCTTCAATGTTGTCAATTATACCTCAATAAAGCTTTTAAAAAGGCATGTAGATGTCTCTCTGAGCTGTGTTTCCCCCTCAGGACAACTGCAAGTACGTGCCAAACTCTGGCCAAGAAGACGCAGACGGAGATGGCATTGGCGATGCTTGTGATGAGGATGCTGACGGCGACGGGATCCTGAATGAGCAGGTACCTGCTTTGAGGGAGGGCCTGGGAATGGCCACGTGCCAGGGATGATGGAAGAAAGCCCTTGAAGTGAACTATTTCTATTAATCATCCCAAATGTTAGTTAGTTCCCATGGCTGCATTCCCACAGCACTGCAACTTTTTATCCTAAGTCCTCAAATGTTTAAAATATAAAGTCGGGCCTCCTGAGTTCCGACAGCTCATGACCATGGGGCGGAGGTTGGCCAACAGCCACCACAGCACCGAGTACACGGCGGGGAAGCAGTAACAGTCGGAGTGTGTGTCCGGTCTTCTGATCCTGTAGGATAACTGTGTCCTGACTCACAACGTGGACCAGAGAAACAGCGACCAAGATATCTTCGGGGATGCCTGTGACAACTGCCGGGATGTCCTCAACAACGACCAGAAAGACACCGATGGGGATGGAAGAGGAGACGCCTGCGATGACGACATGGATGGAGACGGTGGGTTTGGCTCATTCTGTAACGGATTGGGGACTCTGGTCCTTTTGCCCTGTTGTCTTTGAGGAGCAGGAATAAAATTTCCGACTCGGAGGGCCTTCCTAGTGGAGGTTGCATGTAGCCTGCTTCTGGGGACCCGAAGTCCCACCTGTGTCTGTGGAAGGAGACTCCACAGCCCACGGCCCTTGTTAAGAACCTGGGTGTTTCTGGAACTCCACATCATTGCCAGAAACCTCTTAGGAAATGCTTCTAGCAGTACCTTGTCAGGGTGGTGTCTCTGTAGGGCAGGGGTAGGGAACCTTTGGCCCATGGGCTGTTTAAGGCCTATTACATAATTTGGGCTGGCCCTGCTTGAGGCATTAGGGTGAGTTAATTAAATGTTTGACCAAATATAGCAGGCTAAATTTTTTTGTTGTTCTTAATCCTCACCTCAGGATATTTTTCCATTGATTTTTAGAGAAAGTGGAAGGGAGCAGGAGAGACAGAGAAACATCAATGTAAGAGAGACACGTCAATTAGTTTCCTCCCTCATATACCTCTGACCGGGGCCAGGGATTGAACTTGCAACCAAAATATGTGCCTTTGACTGGAATCAAACCCAGAACCCTTCCATCCCAGGGCTGACACTCTATCCGTTGAGCAAAACTGGCTAGGTTAGCAGGCTGATTTTTAAGCTGATAATTTTGTATGGCTGGCGAATGTTATAAATATCCAAATGGCCCTTGGCAGAAAAAGGTTGACCACCTCTGTTGTAGGGTATCTGTCTTTCAGATTATACCTTTCCCCACTCCCTCTCTGTTCTTGTGTGTCCTCTCTCTCTCTCTCTCTCTCTCTCTCTCTCTCTCTCTCTCTCTCTCTCTCTCTCTCTCTCTCTCTCTCTCTCCATCCTTTGACCTTACCTCCAGATAGCTGCTGAGAAAGTGGTGGCTCTCTGAGGATGGCCCACGCCTGTGAAGACCTGACCTCTCAGCCCCCGGAAGTGTGTGTCCCAGACCTGTCTGTGCTGTTGACCTGACTCAGGGACGCATTCCTTTCTCGTAGGAATAAAAAACATTCTGGACAACTGCCAGAGAGTTCCCAATCGTGACCAGCAGGACAGGGATGGCGATGGCGTGGGGGATGCCTGTGACAGTTGTCCTGATGTCAGCAACCCTAATCAGGTCAGTGGGACATAGGGGAACTTGAACTCTTGGCTGAACTCCTCTGTGCAAAGATGCCTGGAAGACCAGTGTCTCGAACAAACAGCAGAGCCCAGCAGCTCAGTTCTTTGCTGTTGCCATATACCTACCGGAGCAGAGGTATATACTGGAGCTGGAGGGTGGATAGGAAGACCATCACAGGAGATCTGAGCCTGTCTGGACTAATCGCACCTGTGAGGTTGGATTATGCGTTTAATGATACCCAAACCATAACATGGAAATTAACCGTGGGAAACCTTGTGTCCCGTTAGTCCCCGAACCCCTGCATGACTATGAAGGGACATTTCAGATTAAGTTCAGTCGGTGACCTGCTGTTTCCCTTCCTTCTCCCCCTTCCTGTCTGGGTAATTGGGGGTGATGTGTCATGTATTTTAAAGCCTGAAAGAGGGGGGTCATTGTTGCCCTCTGCAACTCGCTTTCGCTCTGGCTCAATTCCAAATGGCAGAAGCAAAGCAAAGCCGGCTTGCCTTGTCCCTGTGCCTATGGCTGGCTCCCTTCCAACCCATGACAGGGCTCCATGTCTCCACCTGCCACCAGGCAGCCCCGGCGCCCTTCTGATCAGCTCATCCGGTGTGTGGGCAGCCCAGCCGTGGAGCCTGATATTTTGGAAGGCTTTCCTGAAAATCCCGCATTGTGCCTACACCAATATGGTGTTGTCCTTTTGCAGTTTTACACAGTCCTGACTCCAGAGAAATAATCCCGAGACCCAGTGATGATGGGCCGGGTCTGCCTTCTCCGGAACATTCTGTGCAGCAGGCCCAAGGATAAATAACATGCTCTGTTCTCTTTCCAGTCTGATGTGGACAACGATCTGGTTGGGGACTCCTGTGACACCAATCAGGACAGGTAGGGGGCCTCTCCAGCTGCACAGGGCCAGAGGAAACATCTGGAGGGTTTCACCCTTCAGAGCTTTCTGCTTCGTTGGGATTTCTCTGGGTAGATGGAGCTGCTGGCGGACAGTAGCCCTGACACAGCTCAGGGCCTCTTCACTTCCCTGGAAGTTGTGTATTAGGGGGTGATGGTATCAGGAGTGCCACTGGCACTCTAGCAAGGGCAAGCTGATTACAGGAGAGGCAGTCTAGTGTCATACTTCAGAGGATGGGCTCCAGAGTGACACAGCCAGGTACAATCCCACTTTTCACTTACAAACTTAGGCAAGTTACCCAATCTTTTGCACTTCAATTTTCCCATCTATAAAATGGGGATGACAATAGCATGTAGCTCATAGGACTGCTGTGATGATTATTTAGTGAAAAGTGCACACTACAGTTTCTGTTGCATAGATAGCACTCAATAGATACTGGTTCTTCTACTATTATATTCTCTCAGCTCTGGATAACTTCACCCACATCCCAAAATGGGAAGTTGTCTGTTTGCTACAGGGCAGCCTTACCTAAGGACACATGTGTCTGGTCAAAGACCAACCAGGCCTGGCTAAAACCCCCAACCCAGACTCTGCCTCCTGAGAGCTGGACCCTCGCTGCCCTGTGACTCCAACTGCCTCTCCTTCCTCCCACAGTGACGGAGACGGGCACCAGGACACCACAGACAACTGCCCCAACGTCATCAACAGTGACCAGCTGGACACCGATAAGGATGGAATCGGTGACGAGTGTGATGACGACGACGACAATGACGGCATTCCAGACCTGGTGCCCCCTGGACCGGACAACTGCCGGCTGGTCCCCAACCCGGCCCAGGAGGACAGCAACAGTAAGTGGGCTCAGCCCGGGACCGCACGGGACTCCCGGACTCCCTTCGGCCAGCCACAAGGTGGCACACCTCTCCCAGGGCGCCCGCTTCTCTGAGTAGCCACAGCTCGTGTGGACAGTAGACGTCTGATAGTTTCCATTCTCCAGCTGTCGGAGAAAAACTGCTGTGCAATTCTGAGGAGCCCTCGGAGGGGAGCACGTGGGCAGGGAGCAGCCACATGCTCCTGCTCAAGGAGCCTGGAGAGCTCTCTGCCATCTCGCTCCCCTCTCCCGGACTCACAGACAAAGAGGAGAGACAGAAGGCACAGCAGCCAATGGCTTAGGTAGGGTCACAGACGCAGATGTCTGCAAGGGCCAAGCCAATAAGGAAAGGTGTGCAGCGAGCCAGAAATGAGACAGCAGCGGGGGACTGTGGTGAGCCGTGAGGGCCTACCCACAGCTATGCAGATTCTAATATAGTAGCACCATCAGCAGAACAAAACATACTCTGGGCCAGATTCAGCCTCAGAACCACTTAGAGATAAATTTTGGTGACAATGTCCATGTTTTTTATAATTAGGAAGTTGTGTAAGTTCTATAGGCATTTGCTTATATAGGGTCAGGCTTAAGACCCACCAGGTGGTGAACCCCACTGTTCTTCAGAGGACACCCAGGGTTGCTTGTGAGGTCCATTTTGAACAGTTCCCCTTCACTGAGTCCCAAGCAAGTTCTTTTGTCACATACAGTGGGTTCACCAGCCTAGCACCAGGACTGCAGGGTGGGCGGGGGCAGGCTCAGACGTGGCTGAAGTCAAGGCCTCCTTTCCCACTGGGTGGGCAGCCCTGTCCTGGGGTGGGCCTTGGGCTTGCTTCTGTTCCTTGTCTAATCCCCCTTCTCTTCAGGGGTGATGGTGGGTGCCGGCCTTACAAGTTCCCCTTTCCCTCTTCCACCCGCTCAGATGACGGCATAGGGGACCTCTGTGAGACAGACTTTGACCAGGACAAGGTCATCGATCGGATCGACGTCTGCCCGGAGAATGCTGAGGTCACCCTGACTGACTTCCGGGCCTACCAGACAGTGGTCCTGGACCCCGAAGGAGATGCCCAGATCGATCCCAACTGGGTGGTCCTGAACCAGGTGGGTCACATGGTTGCCAACGTCTCAGCTTTGCCTGAACACAGACATAGGCCCTAGTAGGTAACGTTTAGAGAGTGCGAAGCCAGGCACATTCCTCATCACAGCTATTCCTCACAAGGCTTTATTGAGTCAGCTTAAAGGACAATTTTAGCAAAATTATTTCTATTCGGCTTCAAGCCCAAACAAAGAAGAACAATCCCTCAGATAATGCAGTCTCTACATGGAGGTCAGAGGTCGCTGACCGCTCGCCCATGGGGCCTGAGGTCTGGGGCTCACTCTGCCCCTTTGAAGAATGCTCCTCACTCCTTCAACTCTCTCTGCAGGGCATGGAGATTGTGCAGACCATGAACAGCGACCCTGGGCTGGCAGTCGGTATGTCCCGGGCCTTCAGTACCACTTGTGTAGAATCCATTCTTCCCAGATACCCGTGTGGCTTTGTCCACTTTTCTAACTGTATTCTGATCTCTACAGGATACACGGCTTTCAATGGAGTTGACTTCGAAGGGACCTTCCACGTAAATACCCAGACGGATGACGACTATGCAGGCTTCATCTTTGGTTACCAGGACAGCTCCAGCTTCTACGTGGTCATGTGGAAGCAGACGGAGCAGACGTACTGGCAGGCCACCCCCTTCCGGGCCGTTGCAGAACCTGGCATTCAGCTTAAGGTATGGGTGAAGTCACTCATCTCAGTTCATTCTGTGCCCTCACCCTCCTTTTGAATTCCATGGTCTTCCCTGTGGCAATGGTTGCATTCATGCTAGCATTCAAGTCAGGGAACAGTCTAGTCCACCTGGGTCCATGCCTATGTACGAGCCACATTCTAGCTTCTGGATGGCTCTAGCAGTGGGATCGTCAGGCTCCAAGAGGTGGAGAAGATTTGAAGGTACATCTCAGGCACACTGCTGGGAACTGTTTCCTCGGTGGGGCCTCCTTTATAGGGAGGGCTGAGAGCTGCCTCTCCCTCCTGCTGGAGAAAAGACATATTTCAGAACCTCCTTGGGGCAAATGTGGGGAGCAATGGATGTATAGCAGGAAAAATATGGGATGGGTTAGTGGAATATTAGACAGCGCTGGTTATTAAAGGGCTAGGATCACCTCAGTAGAAATGGCATCTTAAGGATTTATGCTTTTGTCCAAATCCAGGGCAGCCAGATTGTAACCATGAAATCACTCACTGCCCCGTCACCACCCCACAGACCCAGGAAGGGTGGCCTGTGTGTTCTGTTTTAAAATCCTGCTCCTGTCCCTGTCCAGGCTGTCAAGTCTCAGACAGGTCCCGGGGAGCATCTCCGGAATTCCCTGTGGCACACCGGGGACACCAGCGACCAGGTCAGGCTGCTGTGGAAGGACTCGAGGAACGTGGGCTGGAAGGACAAGGTGTCCTACCGCTGGTTCCTGCAGCACCGGCCCCAGGTGGGCTACATCAGGTAGGCAGACCGCCCTCTCAAAGCACACCCTCATTCTGCAGCGCAGGCCAGGCTTTCTGAGACCTTGGGCTGTGGCTCCCTAAAAGAGGTGGGAGGAGGACTCAGGCTGACCGTGTGGCTGCGACTCCATCCACGCCTCCCATGATCCCCTGCTCCATCCCCCACTTGTGAATGTTTCACACTGCCGTGAGTCCTTTAGAGTCTGTCTTTCCTCCTGGACATTAGCTCCACGAGGGTTGTGTCTGTGTCTTATTTCATCTTGGTCTACCCGTGCCTGGCATGTTCCACATGCGGCCTACACGGGTCTTCATGTAAGTCCGTGGGTCTCAACCTTCTAATGCTGTGATCCTTTAACACAGTTCCTCAAGTTGAGAGCCGCTAGCAGGGTCGCCTAAGACGATCAGAAAACACAGATATTTACATTACAATTCATTAACTGTAGCAAAATTTCGTACAGTTATGAAGTAGCAATGAAAATAATTTTATGGTTGGGGGTCACCACAACATGAGGAACTGTGTTAAAGGGTCGCGGCATTAGGAAGGTTGAGAACCACTAATGTAAGTCAATGTAATCTGCCTTATTTCCCTATAGGGCTATTTTTAAAACAAACTAAAAACTATTCTCAGAAGCTAGGACGGCTTAGGACTATAGCTGTGGAATTTAGACAGTTACTCACTTTCTCATTCCTCCAGCTTATGCTGTGTGTTTTCGAAGCAGCATGGGTTACAGTCTTCTGATACAGCAGCCTAGAGGGAAAATAAAACCATGAGGCCAGTTCTTGGAGACTTCACATAGAATGTGCTGTTTGTCTCACAGTCACATGGTCTTGTTCTCAGCCCTGTTAAGTCCAAGGCCCCTTTTTTATAACATGATTTTTAACCATCTCTCTGTCTCAAATGAAATCATAGAAAATATAACCTGCACATTTCGTTTTATAAAAATCAATTTGATCCCTAACAATAGAAAACTACTTTACAACCAAATGATGTAAATGCTTAGACCTTACCACACCAAAACACAGAGAGACGTGCACCCGTTCCTGGAATCACTGTGCAGGTGACATTCTAAAATGGATTGTGGTGTTGGTGACTTCACTATTACAGTGGTGTTGCCAACAGGAATGTGAATTTCTAAAATGGTAAACAGTAAACAGCCTCTTTTTTCATCTTAATTTTTCAATTACAGTTGACATTCAACATTATATAGCATAATATAACATAGGTGTATAGTACAGTGGTTAGACATTTCTATCATTTACGAAGGGAGCTCCCCCATAAGCCCAATTGACACCATACATGGTTATTACAATATTATTGACCATATTCCCTATGTTGTACTTTATATCTTTGTGACTATTTTGTAACTGTAACTACTCTCTACCTTGGATCTGTACTTCTTAATCCCTTCATCTTTTTGTCCTGCAACCATCAGTTTATGTATTCTATATCCATGAGTTTGTTTTTTAATATATTTTTATTGTTTTCAGAGAGGAAGCGAGAAGGAGAGAGATAGCAACATCAGTGATGAGAAAATCATTGATTGGCTGCCTCCTGCATGCCCCTACTGGGGATTGAGCCTACAATCTGGGTATGTGCCCTTGACCGGAATCAAACCCAGGACCCTTCAGTCCGCAGGCCAACGCTCTATCCACTGAACCAAACCAGTTAGGGCCATGAGTTTGTTTTTGTATAGCTTTTTTTTTACTCAACAGTTTCTCAACTTGCCCTCGCAAAAAAGTAGGTTTATAGTTGTGAGTACGCAAAACAGTTTATTCTTGTATTATTTATTAGTAACTATAAACCAACTTTTGCCCATCCCTGTATTAAAACAGTGCAAAGAATACATGTTCTATAGTAAAAAAAAAAAAAAAAAGTCGAAACTAGTTTGGCTCAGTGGATAGAGTGTTGGCCTGTGGACTGAAAGGTCCCGGGTTCGATTCCAGTCAAGGGCATGTACCTTGGTTGTGGGCACATCCGCAGTGGAGGGTATGCAGGAGGCAGCTGATCGATGTTTCTAACTCTCTATCCCTCTCTCTTCCTCTCTGTAAAAAATCAATAAAATATATATATTTTTTAAAAAGAATACATGTTCACAAATAAAAGGGAGTTAGGATGTAGGCCCGGGTAATGACTAAGCAGGCTCCTCACCTACCTCCGTGTCCTCTAGAATGAAGGACAAGTGTTGCCTGCCCCCTCCGGGGCCTTGTAAGCAGCCCTGGCTTCATTAATGCCACAGTGACAGCATTTCTAAAGCCCTGCTGAAGGGAGTGTCGCTCCTAATGAAAGTCCCTGCCCCGAGGTGTCACCAAACGAAATACATCGGGCCTAAGGACAGCAGCCTTTTTTAGGCATGGCGTCTCGCCAAGGTAACTCTCAGAACAGTGAAGCCACAGAACTTCTTGGTCCTGGGTCATAATGGTGATTTCTCTGTAACTGGCTAACAAGTACCCATAGAATGTGACTCTGCCAGGTGTCTTGTTAGACCTTTGGAGACACAAGTTTAAGGTGACCAGATGTCCCGCTTTTGGCAGGACAGTCCTGATTTTTAACAATTTGTCCCGCGTCCTGCGGTGTTTTAAAAGTCCCAATTTTTGGAAAGATTTTTCCAAAAGCAGGATGTCTGGTCACCTTACACAAGTTGGGAAGACATGGTCCCTGACCTCTGGCAGGGCAGGGGAACAGCTGGGGCACAACCCAGGTGTGTGAAAAACAGAATAGGAACAGGAGCAAAGATGTGCCTCAGGATGGGCACTTCACCTCACCTCGGTATGAGTTTCATGGACGTGCTCGGGCTGTGTTGTCCACAGGGTGCGCTTTTATGAAGGCTCTGAGTTGGTGGCTGACTCCGGAGTCACCATAGACACCACCATGCGGGGAGGCCGGCTCGGTGTCTTCTGCTTCTCCCAAGAAAACATCATCTGGTCCAACCTTAAGTACCGCTGCAATGGTAACGTACCTTCTCGTTACTGCACAATATCACTAGAAGTAACCCACTGATGCCGCCTCGTTTTTATGGCACACCGCCCTCCCAGAAGCCCAAAGTTTATGCCACATATTCATTAAAACCTGGTCGTCCCTGTAAACGAAGTGAAGGGTAGATCTCACTTTTCCTATCTGACAGATGAGGACATTGAGACGCAGGGCATTTAACTTCGTGGCATAGGGTTTGAGGTTCAGTGAGAAATTCGGTCAGGTTTAATTTTCAGGCAGCCTTCATTTGCATACAGCTCAAACATAATCAGACTCAACATTCACTCTGCCTGCTGATTTTCTTTCTGCCTGTGAATGAGCCTTCCTGGGCTTCAAGGCAATGGTCCCCCAAGCAGCCTAATGTAGGAAATGACTGCAGGGCCCGTTGGACAGGCTGACAGCGCCCCACACAGGCCGCCTGGACTGGGCGAGGTGGAGCAGCGTTCCCGTGTGCGGACCCTCTCTAACCCCCGTGCCTGTTTTTGTTTGCAGACACCATCCCAGAGGACTTCCAAGAGTTCCAAACCCAGAATTTCGATCGCCTGGATAAGTAAACTCAAGAATCAATTCATAACTGCTTTTCCGAACACGAAAGCCTTATTTTAACTTCCTACACTTTCTTCATGTACCCTGTGGCTTTCTTTTACCACCCCAAATGTATCAAACTTTTTATATGAATGTAGCAATAAAGAGGAGATAATTTCTAAAAACAGTGTCACCCAGTCATCACTTACACACCATCAGAGCCTGGGCCACAGGTAAGTTGTCCTGAGGCCTCCACATTGAACTTGCAGGGGGACCTTTGTTCCTCAGACCAGGTCAGGCAATAGGACTGAGCTTGTGTGGGAAACAAGGCCCAGGCCAAAGGTCTCATCTTTGAGCACTCCAGTTGACATCACACAAACACCTAGCAGTTCCATGCTCACCTCAGCAGCCTCCTTACCTGGAAACGTGTTCAGAGGCACCTACCTTCCCTATGAAGATTTTTCCAGACCAATCCAGGGGCCTAATTCTTTCTAATACCATCCTCCACCTGCACAGCAACTTCTATACCACCAGCAACAGTTAAGCTTATTTATCATATATGTATATTTGGCTCCCCCTAGTGGCACCTAAGCTTATTGAGCATAAAGGACAATCAGACCCAAATGCCTAACAGTATAGCCACTGGGGATTGATTCTAGGACTCCATGTATATTCCCAAATCTGCAGAAGCTCAAGTCCATTATATAAAATCGCAAAATATTTGCGTAATGTAAATCATCTATAGATTACTTATAATACTTAATGCAACATAAATCATTGTTATACTGTACTAGGGAATAATGACAAGAAAAAGTGTCTACCTGTTCAGTTCAGACCCAACCATCATAGGCCTAACTACATAGGACATATCAGCAACAATATAACTCTCCTTCCTCCCTCCCCCATACTTTCAATCTGGGGTTGATTGAATTCACAGATGCAGAATTTATGGATACAGAATTTATGGGTGACTGTACCTGGCACGTGGTAGATATCCAGTAAATGTTGGCTGCATGGATAAATGCCTCAAATAACAAGGACAATGGTGTAGATGAATCACATAAGCCTTCCTACAATGTAAAAAGCTGCTCCCAACATATGCTTAGCTATGGTAACATCGGTAGCATCACTGTATGTATGGGGCAGAAACTTGCCTAATTTGTGTGCTAGCCTTTCTTCCACTCCATTTGTAAGGCAAAGATCCAAGCCAAGTTTTATAAATTCTTTAAGAATTTTGTTTCAAAGAATATTGCTGGGTAGTAATATAGTCTCCTATTCCAATTCCTAAAAGTATCGTAAGTCATAAATAAAGGATAAACACTTTCACCACAGTTTTATCATTTCAATAAGTCAGAAAATTCAATGGCATATGGAGGATTTTAGAACACACCCCCTCATATGTAAAACTTACAAGTATATGCTGACTCAGTTCGGGACATTTGATCTCCTGCATCACAGTCTTCACTGAAAACAAAATAGATGGACCTAGAACAGTGGTTGGCAAGCTGTGGCTCCTGAGCCACATGTGGGCGCGCGCACACAGTGCGATTGAAACTTCATGGCCCATGTGCAGAGGTCGGTTTTCGGCTCTCAAAAGAAATTTAAATCGCTGTACTGTTGATATTTGGCTTGGCTGATTAATGAGTTTGCTGACCACTGACCTAGAGGGTATTATGCTAAGTGAAGTCAGACAGAGAAAGACAAACACTGTATTTAACTAATGTATAGAATATTAAAAAATAAATAAATAAGCAAAACAAAAATAGAAACAGACCCATAGATATAGAGAACAAGCCGACAGTAGTGTGTGTGTGTGGGGGGGGGGGGGGTGGATAGGAAAAAAAATGATTTTTTAAAATAATAAACTCGCCGAAACCGCTTTGGCTCAGTGGTAGTGTCGGTCTGCGGACCGAAGGGTCCCAGGTTCGAATCTGGTCAGGGGCATGTATGTTGGTTGCGGGCACATCCCCGGTGGGGGGTGTGCAAGAGGCAGCTGGTCGGTGTTTCTCTCTCATCGGCGTTTCTAGCTCTCTATCTCTCTCCTTCCTCTCTGTAAAAATCAATAAAATATATTTTTTAAAAATAAAATATTGGGTCGGCAGCTAAGTAATTGCGGGTTTCACACATATATGGCTTCAGTTGAATTTTTAGGTTTGTGGACGTAGTACAAATGTAAAACACATTTTGTTATTTGATAGTTGGCTATTCAGCTGTTAATCAGTAAAAAAAGTTTTTTGATCTGTTTTGTAGTTTTCGTTTGGCATTCGTTGAAAAATGGAAAATCAAAAGGAACATTTTCGTCATATTTTGCTTTTTTATTTCCGCAAAGGGAAAAACGCATCGCAAGCTCATAAAAAGTTATGTGCTGTTTATGGTGATGAAGCCTTAAAAGAACGGCAGTGTCAAAATTGGTTTGCCAAATTTCGTTCTGGTGATTTTTCACTCAAAGATGAAAAACGCTCTGGTCGTCCAGTTGAAGTTGATGATGCCCTAATCAAAGCAATAATCAATTCGGACTGTCACAGTACAACACGTGAGATTGCAGAGAAGCTTCATGTATCACATACATGCATTGAAAATCACTTAAAACAACTTGGCTATGTTCAAAAACTCGATACATGGGTTCCTCACGAACTGAAAGAATCACAGTTAACGCAACGCATTAGCAGCTGCGATTTGCTAAAGAAACGTAATGAAAATGATCCATTTTTAAAACGACTGATAACTGGCGATGAAAAATGGGTTGTTTACAACAATATCAAGCGGAAAAGATCGTGGAGCAGGCCAGGTGAACCAACTCAAACAACATCAAAAGCTGATATTCATCAAAAGAAGGTTTTGTTATCAGTTTGGTGGGATTACAAAGGAATTGTCTACTTTGAACTCTTACCACCCAACCAAACGATCAATTCTGATGTCTACATTGAACAACTAACGAAATTAAACAATGCAGTTGAAGAAAAGCGGCCCGAATTGACAAATCGAAAAGGTGTTGTATTCCATCATGACACTGCAAGGCCACACACATATTTGGTCACTCGGCAAAAATTAATGGAGCTTGGTTGGGATGTTTTGCCACATCCACCATATAGTCCTGACCTTGCACCATCTGATTACTTTTTGTTTCGATCTTTACAAAACTCCTTGAATGGTAAAAATTTCAATAATGATGATGATGTCAAATCGTACCTGATTCAGTTTTTTGCTAATAAAAACCAGAAGTTTTTTGAACGTGGGATTATGATGCTGCCTGAAAGATGGCAAAAGGTCATTGATCAAAATGGGCAATACATTACAGAATAAACTTATTTAGTTCCATGAAAAAATTGTCTTTGATTTTTAAAAAATCCGCAATTACTTAGTTGCCGGATATAATAAACTCCATAGCTGAGTTCTCCAGATGGATAGCAGAGCTCGGTCCCTTCCAACACTGCCACGAAAAGTCACAGCTGCAGTGCAAAGTACCTCAGAAAAAGGATTCATTTCACTCCTTTATCTAACCTGTGCTCAGCACACAAGTCTCCCCTTCACTAAGTTTAAATTACTAAATAACCAAATTTGCACATCATAAAACACAATAGAAAATCACTGTTGGGCCGGGACCGGTTTGGCTCAATGGATAGAGCGTCCGCTTGGGGACTGAAGGGTCCCGGGTTTGATTCCAGTCAAGGGCATGTACCTTGGTTGCGGGCATATTCCCAGTAGGGGGTGTGCAAGAGGCAGCTGATCGATGACTCTCTCTCATCGATGTTTCTAACTATCTCTCTCCCTTCCTCTCTGTATAAAATCAATAAAAAAATATATTTAAAAAAAAAAAGAAAGAAAATCACTGTTGGGAGCATGTGTATCCGAGAGAGAGAGAGAGAGAGAGAGAGAGAGAGAGAGAGAGAGAGAGAGAGAGAGAGAGAGAGAGAGAGAGAGAGAGAGCGCGCTGTACAAGTGGAACATCTGTTGCCACATTTTGGGTTGTTGTTTTTTTCCTAAATATTCATTAATTGCTTACTTTATAGCACCCCCTAGACTGCAGGGGTCCTCAAACTTTTTAAAGTGGGGGCCAGATCACGGTCCCTCAGAGAGCTGGAGGGCCGGACTATATGAACTACTAATTCCTACTGTAACACCTCGGCTGCGCTCACTGCCCAAAAAACCTGGCGGGCCGGATCAGACTCCTCTGCAGGCCGCATGTGGCCCGAGGGCCATAGTTTGAAGACCCCTGCGAGTAAACCACAGCAGACAGCCAATGTCTAAAACAAATGTATAGAAAGGAAATTTTTATTGCAAAGTTTTCCCATGAGTATGTGTATATATATATTTTTTCCCACTAGTATATTTTAATGAGTTATCCTCACACAAGTCCATCTGCTCCCACCAGAATTCTGAGGATCAGGGGTTAAGAATTAACATCTCAAAAGTCCCTTCAGTCCGGTAGTTTCAATGAGCTCCTGGAGGATTAGGACTATGCAATATTCATCTCCATACCCCACCCCTCAGCCCCTCAATCCAGTATATGCTGATTGGCACAAGATCAATAGCAGAAGGTTTCAAATTCTCCAAAGAATCCAGTAGGGGGCAGCAATCCTTTAAAAATAGCCCTATTCTCAAAGTCACCAACAAGGTTAAATGAATGTTATTTCTACCACCCCAGTCTTTTTGTTTTTGTTAATCCTTACCTGAGGATATTTCCCCATTGCTTTTTTAGAGAGAATGGAAGGGAGAGAGACACAGAAAAACATCAAAGTGAACATTGATTGGTTACCTCCCACGTGTATCCCAGGGCTGGGTGGTGGAACCTACAATTAGCCTCGAACCCAGTCCATGGACCGAAACTCTATCCAACTGAAACTCAATCAAACCGGCTATGGCCCACCCCAGCTTAATCAGCAATGAAGAACAGTCTCACAACTGATGGGCTGAATTGACTGTTTAACAGTAAAAAAAACTGGTTAATGAGGACACCGCACTGTAAAATCTTCAGAAAGAAAGGAGAATGTTTTGTGGACCATTTGGGATGTTTCTGTGTGTCTGGGGGGGGGGGGGGGTTTAGTTATTAGTTTTCAAAATCAGTACCTCTTAATGGAAACAACTTAACCAAAAACCTGTCACAGAATTTTGAGATCCATTAAAATAAAGTTTAATGAGAAAAGAAAAATAACCCTATTCTGAACAAGCTGTTCTATTTCAGCTGAGATGATTTCTAAAGTTTATTAAAAGTAAAACAATGACTACAATGTATTAAAACACTTCCTTTACCCCTAGCACTGTGCCAACTGCTAATCGTTCAGTGCTTAAGAACTCATATTTACCAAAACATACAACTAACCAAACAACAGCCACCACCCACAAAACAACCTAATTTGAATTATTGTGAATTATTCTCTGAATGAACACTGAAGCCTCATTTTCTTTAGGAATGTCTCTTTCCTTGTCCCTCCACCTAAAATTCACATGATAGTCTTCCGTGAGAGCCGGGCAAAGAGATATTCAGCCATCGGTCCATCATTCATTCATCAAACACACACTGAGCATTACTCTGTGCCAGGCCTTGTGCTGGGCCCTGGGAGGCATCCAAAAAGGTACACATAGGCCAGGCTTCTGGGTGAGGGAAAACATATTTTCATTCTAAAACCGATCATAACTGCAAAACTACCATTTATTTTAAAATTGGACCTCTAGCCCTACCCAGTTTAGCTAAGTGGATAGAGCAGTGGTCGGCAAACTCATTAGTCAACAGAGCCAAATATCAGCAGTACAACGATTGAAATTTCTTTTGAGAGCCAAATTTTTTAAACTTCTTCCAACGCCACTTCTTCAAAATAGACTCGCCCAGGCCATGGTATTTTGTGGAAGAGACACACTCAAGGGGCCAAAATCACAGCGGTTTGCCGACCACTGTGATAGAGCATATCTGCCTGTGGACTTAAGGGTCCCCCATTCGATTCCAGTCAAGGGCACAAGCCCGGGTTGTGAGCTTGATCTTAAGTAGGGGACGTGCAGGAGGCAGGCGATCAATGCATCTCTCATCATTGATGTTTCTCTCTCTCCATCTCCTTTCCCCTCTGAAATCAATAAAAATATATTTTTAAAAAGGAAATTAAAATTGGACCTCTAGATACCGTCCCTCTGACTCTATTTATAAAGCATTTGTCTATTAGAACCACCACTTGCTTAATCCTGAGAGTTTGGGTTGTTGTTGTTGGTTTTTTCCCCCACCTGAGGATGTTTTTATTGATTTTTTTTAATTTTTTTAGAGAGAGAGGAAGGGGTTGAGGATAGGAGGAAAAGAGAAAATAGGGGGCAGAAAACATCGCTCAGTTGCCTCTCATACATGACTGGAGCGGGAGGGCCCCGACCGGAAATCTAACCCAAAACCTTTTTTTTATATATATATATATTTTATTGATTTTTCACAGAGAGGAAGGGAGAGAGACAGAGAGCTAGAAACATCGATGAGAGAGAAACATCGACCAGCTGCCTCTTGCACACCCCCTACTGGGGATGTGCCCGCAACCAACGTACATGCCCTTGACCGGAATCGAACCTCGGACCTTTCAGTCTGCAGACCGACGCTCTATCCACTGAGCCAAACCAGTTTCGGCCAGGAACCTTTTGGTGTAAGGGACAATGCTCCAGCCAGCTGAGCCACAAGGCCATCCTGACACTTTCCAGCTGGGTCACAACGGCCTTGTCCTAAGTCCCACCAGGAAGAACCATTTTCCAGGCCACAGAGCGGCTTCCCAGGCCAGCAGGGGGGCTTGACAGAACTTGAGTCAAAAACCATTTGGTCTGCACAGTGTTTTCATTCTTGTAGGGTGTTTGTTTGTTTTGCTAACTTGAACAAACATTTAAAACTTGGAAAGTTCACATAAAAATTTGTATTTCCAGCTTCTCTTAAAAAAAAAAAAAAAAAATCAGCTGGGACCAGTTTGACTCAGTGGATAGAGAGTAGGCCTGCGGACTGAAAGGTCCCGGGTTCGATTCCGGTCAAGGGCATGTACCTTGGTTGCGGGCATATCCCCAGTGGGGGGTGTGCAAGAGGCAGCTGATGGATGATTCTCTCTCACCGATGTTTCTCTCTATCCCTCTCTGTGAAAAATCAATAAAATATATTTTTTTAAAAAATAAAAAATAAAAATAAAAAATCAATGGCTCTGGCCCCACGCTCTGCATTCCTGCACAGAAACCATGCAGATTGCTACGTCATTTCCACGCCCAAGTCCCCTTTCTCCTCAGCGTCTCCTGCCCGGCCCCTGCAGGGGCCCGAGTCTGAAACCCTCACTCCACAGGGCCCCGGCTTTCTGCAGGGAGCGACAGAGAGGTTGGACGCCACTGTTCTGGCTGACGAGCTGTGAGGTAACTTGTCCCCAGTCCCACAGCCAGTGAGTGGCAGGGCCTGGACGCTAATCCAGGGGTCCCAACTCCACGAGCAAGAGATGGAGGCTCGAACTGGGTGATGGAGAAGCGTTTAACCAAGGGGCTAGTAATGAAGGTGGGGGCGGGTCTCAGGAAACCACGTTTCCCTTCCCCTCACCCCAAGCACAAGAGGGGAGCTGTTCCCACCACCCCTGAGCAAGTGAAGAGGGTCCTTCTTCCTGAAGAGGGCTGGGTGCCGTGAGGGCCATCCTGCAGAGCCCCACAGAGAAGGAACCACGGGGATAAGTAACCCAACCCCCATCCTCTCCCCTCCCCCACTACTCAAGCTCAGCTGGAACCCGGGTGCAGACCAAACCTTCATGCCAGCCCCTCCCAACAGAACGCAGAGTGCGGCCAGGTGGGGAGTGGGCCCCATTTGCCCAGGGCAAAGGGAAGAGCCGGTGCACCTGTATCCCACCTTAACCAGGCTCCACCACAGGGCCCCCCCTCTGGCACCGGACCCCCCCCCCCCAAAGGTCACATTGCCAACAAGGAGAGGGGGGAAGACTAACAATAATAGTGTGTAGACCTGGAGAGTGGTCCACTTTGTACGTTACCTCTAATCCTGACAAAACCCTGTCAGGCAGGGAAGGGGCCGGGGAGGAAGAGATTTCCTGTTTGTAACTAAAGAAGCTGAGGCGCAGAACGGTCAAGGGCTTGCCAGTTAACACCTGTTTTACACGTTGCAAAGGCAAGACTCAAAGCCGTGTCCCTGGCTCTGAAATCAGCCTACAGGAATGTTCATCAGTTGTGCACAGCAGGCCTGAGGCTGCTCGCCTTCAAAAGCCTCCTTGGCCAGTGGCCTTGATGAAGACCCAACGACTTTTTGTTTGTTTGTTTGTTTGTTTGTTTTTTAGAAAGGAAGGAGGAGGGGGAGGGGAGAGGGGGAGAGGGGGGGAGAGGGAGAGAGAGAGAGAGAGAGAGAGAGAGAGAGAGAGAGAGAGAGAGAGACGTAGATCAGTTGCCTCCCATACACGCCTCGGAATTGAACCCAGGACCTCAGGTGCATGGGAGGAAGCTCCAACTGAGCCACACGGGCCAGGCAGACCCAACAACTCTACACGGAGGACCTGACTCCCTGGGGCTTGGAAAACACCTCACTGGGCTCCATCTTGCTTCCCGGGGCACACATGGCCTTGCTCACAGCAGGGAAACTCATTCCCACAAACCAGCTCCCTCCTGCACAAAAATACTGATGCTTTCGGGGGCCTGTCCATTTCTCTTACCCTTTGTCACTCACTGACATCAAACTGCCAGCACCTGCCGTTCTTTGTTTCAGAGGTCCTCTGGAACTGAGGCCACTTTTTCTGCCCAAGTAGCCCCCAGCAGTGTCCCCAACCAGCCCCTCCCCCACCTTGTGGGAATGCCCTGAGCCGTGTCCTGTAATCACCCCCAGCTGGTGGCCTCAGTGGTCACTGCCTCCCACCCCTGCCTTGATTTCCACTCCTCTACCCAGGGTTCCTTCCAGGTAAACACGTTATAATGCTTCTCTTAGGGTCTGCTTCTGGGTAAACAAAGCAGAAGTAAACCCCCCTCAGCACTGGCCCACGCAGACTTTACGCCAGAGCTCAGGAATCTGATGTTTGAACGGACGCCCTGGCTCCTGAGCACACACACAGAGACACAGACATTTCCGACATCTCTCTGAACCAACCATCCCAAAGGCATCCATATCCGGCTGCCACTGCCCTCTATGAACAGCCCAGAATCCAATGGGTAAAAAGAAAACAAGAACAAGAAGGGAGCAGTGGTAGAAAAGCCCACAGACCTTGACAGGTTCTCTTTAAATATCTGCTCACCAGAGAAGCAATGGGAAGCAGGTAACCTCTGCTCCCAGCGCCCCGCCTCACCCCTCCTCTCTCCATGCATAATGGTGCAGAAACTGCACTTGACTGTCCCAAGTGACTCTTCTGCGTCTTCAGAGAGGGTGCCAGGAGCGTGCTCTCGAAGCAGCCTGCTTGCTGACAGGCACAGCTCCCCGGCAGCCAGCGCAGCTGTCACCCTGTGGAGGCCTGCTGGCTCGTTAAGTGAGCACCGGTGGCCTCACCCTTGCCACCTGCCAAAGGAAAAAAGCTCGTTCACAGAAACTCCTTCCCAATTCAGGGATCCTCTCAGGAGTCTCCCTGCATCCATTTCATAAACAACTAGAGGCCCAGTGCACAAATTCATGCAGGGGGTGGGGTCCCTCTCAGCCCTGCCTGCACCCTCTCCAATCCAGGACTCCTCGGGGGATGTCTAGTGATGAAGGTGGGGGAAGGTTAGGGGCTAAACCGGCACTCAGACATTCATCTCACAATCCAGAACCACTGGCTCCTAACTGCTCACCTGCCTGCCTGCCTGCCTATTTTCCCCAATTGCTACCCCTGCTGGCCTGGTTACCCCCAATTGCTCCCCCTTGCCAGCCTGGTCACCCCCAACTGCGGGCCTGGTTGCCCCACGCAGCGGTTGGTCACCTATTTGGTTGCAATGGTTGCTTGGGCCTTTATATATATATATACATAAAAGTGATAGGAAACTCACTACTCCATGAAGTAGCCTATCCTATCATTGGAAGGTTCTAATTATTAATAGTTTTTAATAACAACTGTTTACTCTGTGCCAGGCACTATTAAAAGAGTTTCTCCTGTAAGAACTCATTGAATCCCCACACCAACCCCATGAACTAGCTGCCACTGTTTACCATCCTCAGTACAGAGAAGTCCACGGATTGCCCATGATCACAGAGCTGACAAGTGGCAGAACAAGATTTCAAACAAAGGAGGCCCCCCCCACCCCTTCCAGACCTTCCTGGATTGCCCTTTTCTTATTCAGGGCAGAAGTCTCCCACCACATAACTTAGCCTGCTTAGATCCAGATTCTTGTGAGACTGAGGAAAGCCAAGAACCCTCCCCTTACCCATGTGCATATGGCCCCACATTTTTGCATATAATTTCAGGGAGTCAACCGACTCCAGCCCCTGGCACACGGCGTAAGAAGCACCGCCAGCACATCACCACCGCGGAGCACGCTGCTTTGAGTCTGGAAGTCCCTTTCCACATCCTCATATTTCTCCGGGGCTACATTTTTACAGTTCCACACGCAAGTATTCCACCTCCCCCGTGACCCAAGGAAAAGAAATTTCAACAAGAATGAGATTAAAACAACAACGAATGCTATTTTGTACTTTTGAAGCGAGCAACCATAAAGACCCAAAGATCCTGTGCTCGACGGGCTGCGCTCCTCTGCTGGGCTGACACGGGACCTGCACTCACTGCGTTTGGAGAAACTTGGCAGCACACCGGGGAGAGTGATGAAAGCACCCGCAAGCTCTGGGCCTGATAATTCCATTCCCAGATTCCAAGTCAGTGGGTAGATGGGAATGAAAGCCACATGTGGAAAGACAGCAGAGCCAACGCACCTCTATGAGAAACAGAGAAAAAAGCGAATGCTCAGCTGAACAATCGGGGAGTTAGGCGTGCCCGCCTTGGCCTGTGCCTGAGCCCTTCTCTAGGGCACGTTCTTTAAAAAACACAGAAGCCTGGGGCCACCTGGGACTTGCAATGAGGGGACTAGCAGGCAGCAAACCCCCTGGACCTGTCTCCAGGGCCCTGGTTCTGGAGAGCCAACAGCCCCACCATGGTTTGTTCCTTTCCTGTAACCCAGCTAGACACCAAAGCAGCCCCACCCAGCTCTCCTGCTGCCTCTGTCCTGAGCCCTTCCTGTTGCACTGTCCCAGCTCTAATAAACATACTCTCATAATAAAGACAAAAATGTTCAAACCAATTGGGAAATTATAAGTTAATATAGTCAGTAACATAACAAAAAAAAATAGGGGGGGGGGGGCAGAGAGAAAGCAACCTCATGCCTGCTGTACATGAAGGGGCGGTAAGGTAGGAATATCCAGGGAGCTTCAATGTGCTTTTTAGCGCTTCGTTTTAAAAGGTGACTGACCAAACACGCAGAATAAAAGCACTTCAGAGGGAAGAGCCCACAAAGGAAATAGAGGAACACTTAAAAGAAATAAAAAACAGCTTTGCAATATTCCCCATGAAATATAAAATACGAATACATGTGCCTTCCCCCTAAAAATCATGTGTTGAAATTCTAACCCCCGCAGGTGAGATGGTCTTAGAGATGAGGCCTCTGGGAAGTACTTAGGCCGTGAGAGTGGAGCCCCATCAACAGGATTTGTGCCTTGTAAAAAAAAAAAAGGGGGGGGGGGTGTTGGGAAAGGGAGAGAAAGCCCTTGCCTCTTTCACCGAGGGCGAGGGCGGTGGACGCAGAGAGAAGGACCCGCTCTGAGCCAGGAGGAGGGTCCTCACCAGAAGGCGACTGTGCTGGCGCCTTGACTGGGGACTTGCCAGCCTCCAGAACTGTGAGAAACACATTTCTGTTGTTTATGAGCCTCCCAGTCTATGGCACTTGGTTTTAGCAGCCCGGATGGACTAAGACAATATGCATCCATAAACTATATTTAGGGAGGGAAAGGAATCATCAGAAAACTGAAGTAAAAGCTCTTGGGAGCTAGGATTATGATAGCTAAAATAATAAATTCACCAGAAACTCTGGATGATAGAGGACCCGACCCAGTAAAGGAAACAAAATTAATATAGGGTGGGTGTCCCCAAAAAATGTATACACACACTTTGAATAATTACTAAGGTGGTGTTTGTTAATACACATTTCATTTTCACAATTGAGCTATCAGCTATTAACGTGTGTATACATTTCTGGGGACACCCTGTAGATAGAAAATGGGAGACAAAAACAAAAACAAAACACATCCCAACTAGAAGATCAATATCTACCTGATAGAAGCCCAGAAAGGGAGACAAGAGACAATGTTCAGGACGGAGTCTGCTGCCCGCCCCAGCAGGGCAGGGAGGGGAGGATTTGGCCCCTCTGGGCTCCAGAGGGTGAGGACACTGCCTCCAACCGGCCACACCCAGGAGTGGTCCCCCAAGGCGAAGTGACAGGTGCCTTTGGGAAGTGGGGGGTAGAGGATGGACAGCCCAAAACTACAAATATCACCTAGGGCAGGGGTCCTCAAACTTTTTAAAGTGGGGGCCAGATCACGGTCCCTCAGAGAGCTGGAGGGCCGGACTATATGAACTACTAATTCCTACTGTAACACCTCGGCTGCGCTCACTGCCCAAAAAACCTGGCAGGCCGGATCAGACTCCTCTGCGGGCTGCATGTGGCCCGCGGGCCGTAGTTTGAAGACCCCTGACCTAGGGGAACACGTTGACGCCTAGTAAACGGACATTCTTCTCCCTATTGACAGAGCACCTCAACTGGGATCTCAAGCGTAAAATCTCGCCTGGGGAGGGGTTCTTGTACATGCCCTCCACATGGGTTATCTCCTTAAAGCCTTACAGCCAAGCAAAAAAGAAAATACTCCTACTCCCCCCATTTTACAAATGAGGAAACTACCACCCAGGGAGGCTGAGAAGCCATCTCACCCGATGAATGAGGAGGAAAGCCAGGATTCGCGCAGAGTTCATCTGACCACGAGCTTGCCTCCTGACCCATACGGACAACACAGGACTTTACATGCCTCCCTCTCCCAGGGGTTCCGAGGGCTCCCAGAGACCTAGGTGCCCGCAGACTGGGCCCCAGAGGACCTGAGGTGGGTCCGGGCCGTGTGCCAGGGCAGGTAGCAGCACTCGGCTCAGAGTCCCCGGCACCTGGTCCCCACAGGCAGGCCGTCAGCACTCCCCAGCTCTATTATTTTTACGTTGGCATATATGCATATGTTATTTCAGGTGTGAAACGTGATTCAATATTTGTATATATTGTGAAATGATCACCACAGTAAGTCACCACCATCCATCACTACATGAGGTTACAAGTGTTTTTGTGGGGAGAACTTTTTTTTTTAATTCATTTTTTTCCAGAGAGGAAGAGAGAGGGATAGAGCTAGAAATATCAATAAGAGAGAAACATCGATCAGGTGTGCCTGCAACCAAGGCACATGCCCTTGACTGGAATCAAACCTGGGACCCTTCAGTCCGCAGGCCGACGCTCTATCCACTGAGCCAAACCAACTGCTTATGTGGTGAGAACTCTTAAAATTTACTCACCTAGCGACTTTCAAACAAGCAATACAATCTTGTTAACTGCAGTCACCGCGCTGTACATTACAGCCCATGACCCACTTATTTTATCACTAGAAGTTCGTGCCTTTTGACCCCCCTTCACCGATTTCATCCCCCCATCCCTTCTGGCACCACCGGTCCGGCCCTCCCTCTCCTCACACCTCCCTCAGGGGCCCCCCCAGGTGTGCTCAGGCTGCGGGAGAGCACCCCCTGCTCTTTCCCAGCTGGGCAGCCAGGCAAAGCAGGAGCTGGGAAGTTTTGAGAGCCCCCCTATACAACAGACAAGCCCCCCGACCCCCACCCCCGTGCTTCCCCAGCAGGAGAGCAGTCACACAGAGCGCCTGGGCTGCCGGCCGTGCCCAGGCACAGGTGTGGGCAGAATGAGGCCTTCTCAAAGCGCTGTCTTTTCGGTCTCTCTCCCCTACTCCTTTCCTTTAAGATACTGATGAGGACAGAGAAGTTCTCAGCATTTAGGAAACCTTCCTTCTCACTCCACCGAATGTGAGATTTCTACAAAAGTTCCTGAAGTGGGTCCCCATGTCAGGGTCAGAAGACAAACTTTCCCTATCACTGAACTTTACGTTTTTTGTCCCCATGCCACTGACTTGGCAGAAATGTGGCCTCGGTTTGGAACTTGCCCATCCCCCCCACCCCCCCAAACTGTCTGAGCTTTGAGGGGTGGGGTCTTCAGTGTCTTCTGGTTGTCCACGTGTCTACAGGGCGTCACCTATTGTCACTTACTTTGTGCCCTGCACAACCTCAGGTGCACCATCCCAAAATTTTCTGTTGTTAAAGTAACAAATTACCACAAATTTAGCAGCTTAAAACAACATAAAGGTACTAGCTCACGGTTTCTGTGGGTCAGAATTCTAGCGTGGGCCTCACGGGGCTAACACCAGGTGCTGGCCGAGCAGGACTCCTGTGGTTTTCCAAGATCATTCTGCTGGTCCAATGCAGTTCTTCGCGGCTGAGGTCCCCATGCCCTGGCTGGCTGTCCGCCCAGCTCACCCTTTGCTCCTAGAGGTCTTGCTCTGGGCCCTGCACACACACAAGGGGCCCTCAGCTCCAGCTACAGGGCAGCAAAGCCTTCTCACACTTGGAAGACCTCTGGCTTCTGCTGCGTCTCCAGACCCCGCCTCCCCCTTCTGCTGCTCCATTGGGCCCACCTGGGTCTTCAGGCTGATGCCCCCTACTGTAGGCCAGCTGATTAGTGACTTTAATTCTACCTGTGAATCCCTGCCCAGCCTCACGAAATGGTGTTTCGTTGAATAAGCTGAGGACGGGGGAATGGTGCAGGGGAGGAAAGGGGTTCTGAAATTCAGCCTACCACGCAGACCCTGCCCCCCACGCCCAGTGAGACATCAATACCCTGCAAGGTCATGCTGAAGCGTGGCTGCCATGACTTTGGCTGTCTCGGGAAGGAACTCGCTCAGCTCTGAACCAAAGAGGAGGAGAACCTCTCGAGGTGAGGTGTCACCTCTGCCTGAACACACCGCACAGGCCATGCTCCTGGGGTCTCCCCGGCTCCTGCCAGGCTCCGAGCAGAGTGCATTCCCCTCACACCACAGGAGCCACCATTCCCACACTGTCTTGGCTTTTCCTTCCTCCTCCCTTCCCCCACCCCCCACAGGAATCCTTTTTCGTTGTGTCCAGGGGAAATCGCCCTCTCATCGAATCCCCCGTAACCCAAATGCTTTGGCTAGACCCAGAGTCCTGCCTCTGGAGCGTAGGGGCGGTGATACTGGGCTTTTGGAGTCTGAGGCCAGGCTTCACTCTCCTCTCTGTCACATTCCTCACCTGAGGCAAAGGGCCGCTTTCAGACTGGGATGGAGGCCAAAGTGGGGAGATACTTGAGTTAACATTTCACTGTTTTCCTGCCACTCTCCAGACCTGGCCTAGTCTTCACAATGCCCCTGGTGCTTAATCCACCACAGCTTCCCTCCTTGGTGACTAGGCTGGAGCAGGCACCTCCCACACAGGCCTTACCTTCCCCTGGCAGAGCGGGGCTGTGGGCAGCTTTGAGGCCTGCACCCTCCTTCTTTCCCGTCCACTCCTCACAGCCGAACTCAGAGATCACCTCTCTAGGGGCCTTTCCCTCCACCGCCTCCCAAGTCTGTGGGACTTCGTTATGGCAAACTAATGCAATTACATTTACATTTACAATCACAGTGTATGTGTTTTAAACATCCATTTGTAACGTAAATATTTTACAAAGACTACACTGCGTCGGCCAGAGTTTATATGTAATATGTCTGAAACATCACCGGCCCTCAGAGAATGGCCTGGTGCCTCTACCTGGGAGCAGCCCCCGTGCAGGGCGTCGGCCGGAGAAAACCCAGCGCCAGCCGCCAGCCGGAGGGCTGGAAGGACGGTGCGCCTGGACGCAGCCTGCAGATCTGCCTGAGAGCCAGCTGGCACCCGCAGACAAAGGAGGCTCTGAGCTCTCTCATTAGGCTGGCGACATCCCAGCTCCCTCCTCCCAACCCCCACAAAACCATCTGGAAAATGAAAATAATATCTTCTGCTTCCTACCGAGCTCCCGGGACCCTGTGAGGGACAGGGAGGGATTACCCACCAAGCCCCCACCGTTCCGAGAGACCGTTGCCTTGGAATAGGCTATTGTTGGGCCTACTTTGCCCTAAATCCGGGCTTTCTCCAACTGCCCTGGCCTGGTCTCAGAAGCTTCTAGCCCACCTGATTGAAGGTGAGCTGCCCCCGAGGCTCCCTGCAGGCTCCTCCACCTGACAGGGAGTGAGCAGTGCTAGGCACACTCAGCGAGCCCTTGCGTCACCTGGGGATTCGTCAGCCTGCAGATTGATTCAGCCCTCCTGCGCCCAGGTCCTGAGCTTCTGCATTCCCCCTGGTGATGTAAATGTTACTGGTCAGAGTGGAAAAGCGCTAGACAGACAGCAGGAAGGATTCAATCTCAAATGCATTCGGGCAGAAACCTGGACTCCCCGAGCAAGCAGCCTGATGGTTGTTTGGAGGGAAGTGCGATACTCTCCCTGGCGACGCAGAGGGGCATGGAGGTCCCCTGAGCACTGTCCGGCCAGCCTCTTCCCTCACTTCACAGTGGGCACACTGCCCCGGAGCCAAGGCAGGGGTGGCAGGCTCTCAGCCCAGCACCAGCAATTAACCTTTGGTTGGGGCTCTGGGAATCCTTCAGTGTGCACAGCTCAGTTTCAGAGTGTCCTTCTCCAGATGGGCTTCTGTGCACCTCCCCTCCCTCCAGCCCGGCTGGCCAGGCCCCAGGGCGGATTCATGCTGGTTAATTGTACTTTTCCTGGCAGGGCTTCCAGGCTCATGAAATACATCTCATGCCAAAGGCAGAGAGAGGATCAGCAGACAGCAGAGAGCAGGGCTGTAGCTAATCAGGTGCAATCACTTCTTAAATGGCACCTTTCCCCCCTCCTAATTATCAAAATCGTGCAACTCGAGAAAATTCAGGAAATGTTGAAAACTATAAAGAAGGAAATGACCTTGCGATTCTACAATTCAGAAATAGTCTGTTTTAACGTTTGGAAGAATGTTCTTCCGATCTTTTACGTGCTGAGGTGTCACTGGTAGACAGTTCCACACTGGGCTCCCCAAATTCTTTGAAAGCAGCATTTTCGACAGCTGCCTAATCGGCTTCCCAAATAGGCTTTGAACAAGTGGAGGGCAGGACTTGCTCCTTTTTATATTCTTAGAATTTGACAAACAGTAGGTGTCCCACAACCATTTGTTGAATAAATGAAAATTTCCTAAGTTTACTGTTTAGTGCAGTGTTTCCCAAACTTCTCTCATGATGAGAATCACCTGCTGGAGTTGTTAAACCACAGATTCCTGAATACCAACTAAGAAGTGCTAAACTAGGATTTTTGGGAACATATAGGTAAAATTGCATACCTAACTTAATGCTCTGTATATAAAATCTGTCTTAGAGCACTAGTTAAGTATACAATTTTACCTATATGTTCCCAAAAATTCTAGTTTAGCACTTCTTAGTTGGGATTCAGGAATCTGTGTTTTAACAACTCCACCAGGTGATTCTCATCATGAGAGAAGTTTGGGAAACACTGGTTTAGTGTATAAAAGACTATACACTTCTGCTATTTTACACTTCTTTTAAGGTATCGGTGTGCTGAAATTTGATATAATTTCAATTCCAGTTGAATCGCTGAAGGTTTGGTAGGAGTATTACAAAGAAATAACAGCAGAAGTCAGGCCATCTCGAACTCTTCTTAGGCCATAGCAAACCTTCAGGGGATTCCCGTCTCTCCTGACAAATGGGGAACATTCTTTAAAAAAAAAAATCTTTAATTTTTTTAATGTATTTTATTGATTTTTTTTTTACAAAGAGGAAGGGAGAGTTAGAAACATTGATGAGAAAGATGGATCCGCTGCCTCCTGCACACCTCCTACTGGGGATGTGCCTGTAACCAAGGTACGTGCCCTTGACCAGAATCGAACCTGGGACCTTTCAGTCTGCAGGCCGACGCTCTATCCACTGAGCCAAACCGGGTAGGGCTAATCTTTAATTCTTTAAAGATTAAAAGTAATAGGGCGCTTAAAAGGTTGGTCACAACAGGAATTCAGCATTGGAAGGGTTGGAAGCTGCCAAGTCCACACAGGTGAGAAAGAAATCCACACTCCGGCCTCACCTGGGAAAGCCGGGCCGGGAAGGCTGCGGCCCCGGGCGGAGCAGAAAGGCTCCTCTTCACAGCGGAGACGAGAAACCGGGCCCTCACCTTGGGCCCCTCGGCCTCTCTGGCTCGTCTCTCTCCTCCTTGGAAAAAAGCACGTTAAATTCAATCACCATCATAAACTTTAAACCAGGCTCTCCTGTCAGGGCCAGAGATTTTCCATTCCCTCTGGAGCGGAGGATATTTTTTCACCTGGGCCTTCCATCCATAGAACTGGTCGGAAAGGGATAGAAATGAACATCCTCTCACCGAGCAGAGGGTGAACAGGCCCGGTCAGCCCAGATCACTACAAATGCCGCAGCTACTCCAGCCCACTCTCCCCCTTTCCCTCTCTGGGACCTGCACGTCGTGATATCTCCGTGCTCCGGGGTGACAGAGGGAGGGGAATGGTGTCCTCACCTGCTCTCTCCACCACTGAGGGCAGAAGCTCAGCAACAGAACCCGGGAACTGGTGGCTCACCTCCCAGGGGATGTCACTCACTCCCCCCGCTGGTCACTCACTCCACCACCATCGCAGAGCCGGGCCCCTGCTGGCCTGGTGGGGAAGGCCATCCTCTACAGCAGAGATTGTCAACCTTTCTTCTCCTGGCTCACACAAACTAATTACTGACATTTGGCGGCACACCAAAATATCTCTCTCTCTCTCTCTCTCTCTCTCTCTCTCTCTCTCTCTCTCTCTCTCTGTTCTCTCTCTCTCTCTCTCTCTCTCTCTCTCTCTCTCTGTTTCTCTCTCTCTCTCTCTCTCTCTCTCTGTTTCTCTCTCTCTCTCTCTCTCTCTCTCTCTCTCTCTCTCTCTCTCTCTGTTTCTCTCTGTTTCTCTCTCTCTCTCTCTCACACACACACACACACACACACACACACACACACACACAAAGGTATAATTTGATTCATTCTCATCAAACGGCTATTGTGTTGGCTGTTGTCATTTTTTAATTTCTCAGTTTAAGGGAAAAGAGGCCAGTGCCTCTGACTAAAGTCAGGTATTGCATGTTTTAAAAATCCTTGTTGCCCACTGAGTGAAAACCGCTGGACAGTACCAGAAGACTCAGGTTCCTGGAGACTGTTACTCCCCCCCCCACACACACACACACACTCTGGCTCTGGCCCCCTGAAATGGGGAGCCCTTAACTATTGTACAATGACTAAGCATGAGCGTGAACTCTAAAAGGGCAAGTGACCTAGGGAGACTCAGGGCAGACAGACCTCGCTGACAGACCACTTTGGAGCTGGGAGCTGGCCCTGCGCCTGCCCCTGCCCCTGCCCAGTTCGGGACCTTTCCCTTGTTGGGCAACCTCAGTCAGCCCTAAGTCAGGTCCTTGACTTGCCCAGGAAAGATTTCAAGGATGAAACAGTGAGAATAGAGCAAGTTTTATTCGAGTGGAGAAAAAGAAAGAGACCAGGCACAGGGGCCACTGTGAAAGAAGCAAAAAGTGTGCAGCGGAGGGGACACGGGCCAACTGGAGAGGGAGCTGTGCACGTGGCCAGTTAGTTCTTGGGGTTTTATGTGGTTGGGGGGTGGGGGGGTGGTGGGGCCAAACTCTGACTCTACCTTCTGGGTGGGAGGGGTTTCCTGCCCCTGGTTGTTTCCCTTTGGCCTTGCCCAGCAGTGGAGGCTCTGGGAAGAGGATGTCAGCTCCCCCTTACTCACCCCACTTGTCAGGAGTTTCCCCTAACTTCCTCTTATCCTGCCTTATTCCTGGTTCTCGCTGTGTCACTTACTGGCTGAGCCACCACAGAAGGGAAATCACCTCTGAGCCTCCGTTTCCTCATTTGTAGCCTAGGCTGGCCTGGTCCCGAGCACACATTAGGTGCTCGACATATTAGAAACGATGAAGGTGACGATGTCTGACACAAACAAGAGAAAGGAAAAGTTACTGATAATTGCAGAGGGCCAATGATCCCCCTTCCTTAACTAGGCAAACTTAAGTTTTTTGTTTTTGTTTTTGTTTTTAATATATTTTATTGATATTTTACAGAGAGGAAAGGAGAGAGATAGAGAGCTAGAAATGTCGATGAGAGAGAAACATCGACCAGCTGCCTCTTGCACACCCCCTACTGGGGATGTGCCCGAAACCAATGTACATGCCCTTGACCGGAATCGAACCTGGGACCTTTCAGTCCGCAGACCGACTCTCTACCACTGAGCCAAACCGGTTTCGGCCAAACTTAAGTTTTTAAAAGCTCCCAGTAAAGGAGGTAGATACAGGTCTCATTATGAACTATGAAACATACAAATAGACAGTGGCCTGCTCATACATAAAAACAGAACTCTGCTGAAACCGTTTTTGGTTCAGTGGATAGAGCGTCAGCCTGTGGACTAAAAGGTCGCAGGTTTGATTCCGGACAAGGGCATGTGCCTTGGTTGCGGGCACATCCCCTGTAGGGGGTGTGCGAGAGGCAGCTGATCGATGATTCTCTCTCATCAATGTTTCTAACTCTCTATCCCTCTCTCTTCTTCTCTGTAAAAAATCAATAAACTATATATTTTTTAAAAATGAAATCTCTAAAAAAAAAAAAGAACTGACCCACAACCTGGAGTAACTAGTCCAGGGAGCCATATAACCTTTGTAGCAATCAACCCCAAATGGCCAGGACATGATTATAACTCATAGCTTCCCTCATTTTTGTCCCTACTGCCAACTTAGGACTGACTGGAGAAAGTTAGAAGTGCCTTCTGATCAATAACACAGGGTGCCCCACTGCTAGTTAGCCGCCTATAGCTTCCCATGCCACCAGCAGCCAATCAGAGCCTGAGGAAGTCTGCCTTTTTTTCTACCGTAAAGCTTTTCCACGCCCGTCTGCCTTTGAGTCTGCCAAGTGCAAGTGAAGATGGCTGACTCCCCTGCCACAAAGGCTCAGGCAGCCTTTATTGTTCTTGTCTAGAGCGTCTTCATTTCCTTCCGCCATACCTATTTTTCAGAGGAAGAAAAGAATGCTTCTGGGTCATTCTTATGAAAATTCATATGACTACACTGAAAACCAAAAGGGTGGGGCTGGGGGGAGAACTTAAAACGAGTTAATCTGGACCACCAAGTAGAATCGGGACAGAAAAAAAACAACCAGGCAGAGATCCAATTGGTTTATAAACTAGTAAGATCAGTACGATCAGTACTGACTATAAAGCCAGGAGCAAATGAAGAGTCAATTAAGCACTGAGGTTTTGCTGTGACAATATGCAATGAGATCCAAGATGTACTCAATATGAAGTTTCCTGCCAAGGAGAAATATAATCTTCCCTACTGGCGAAAGTCAGATCGCATGACATCAGCCAGATAACCACGAAGGAATGCATCTGGTAACACAGGCTGTCTCTAAGCTATTGGGAGACTATGCTCCCCACAACTAGCCAACATTCATCACTTACTGATTATCTATCTATCTATCTATTTATTTATTTAACAAACACATTCCATTTCATAGCCACTCTTTTTTAAAGCAGACAGGATGTAAAACACAAGCTCTCCAGTCCTAGCCGGTTTGGCTTGGTGGATGGAGTGTCGGCCTAAGGACTGAAGGGTCCCAAGTTTGATTCCAGTCAAGGGTACATGCCTAGTTGTGGGCTCAATCCCCAGTGTGGGATCCCCAAGTATGCAGAAGGCAGCCGATCAATAATTCTCTCTCATCATTGATGTTTCTCTCTCTCCCTCTTCCTTCCTCTCTGATATCAATTAAAAAAAAAAAAAGTTAAAAAAAAATACAAGCTCTCCATTGTATGTTATTTTTCTTCAATGTTGTGTTATATCTTTCTAAAACAGTTTTATACATTTCACCCTTCCTATATTAAAAACCACAAATTAGTTATACATTGCCTATTTTATCCAAATGAAATTTATAATTTTTAAAATTTTATTTTTTAATATATTTTGATTTTTTTTACAGAGAGGAAGGGAGAGGGATAGAGAGCTAAAAACATAGATGAGAGAGAAACATAACAACCTTCCTAAACAATTAAAACACACTAAATCTAAAGTTTTACTTTATAAATTTAATAAATTATAACTTAAACATTTAAACAATGATTTCAAATTTAATTACCTATATCTTCCTTCTGAATCTTTATTTTTATGTCCTATTTATAAGTCTTTTCACTCACCTTACAAGGCAGAAAAACACACACAAAATACTGTAACAATTACTAGACATAACTTAGCTTGTTATAAAAGGGTTTTTGAAAGTATTCTTATTTTCTGGCAATACCAAGATATTCCAGACCCTCACATTTCCTGCCTTAAAATGTCCAAGTTGCTTCTCCCCAGGGAGCCCTCAGGCCTTCCTTGGTCTTTGACCTGGAATGTAAATAAGATGGGTCTGCAAAGCAGCCCCTGGAGGCCACAGTAATTCACAGTAACCTTTGGTCTGACATCCTTAAACCCAAATCCCAGGTTTCTGGTTTTGTTTTGTTTTTAATCTTTTTTATTGATTTTAGAGAGGGAAGTGGGAGAGAGAAAAACATCCACGATGAGAGAGAATTATGGATTGGCTGCCTCCTGCAAGTCCTCCACTGGTGATTGAGCCCACAACCTGGGCATGTGCCCTTGACCAGAATCGAACTTGGAATCTTTCAGTTCACAGGCCAATGCTCTATTCAACAAGCCAAACTGGCTAGAGCCCAAATCCAAGGTTTTTAAGTTACTGAGGTCCAGTCTGTTACTCAACTGCAATTCCTTACTAATATAATCATCATCCAAACAGAGAAACAAAGAGAAAGCTCTCCACAGAAAAATGGAAAACTGACCTAAAGGGAAAGACCTTGAATGGGGGTGGGTGGGTGGGTGGAGGTTGGGGATGGCAAAGGAAAAGGATGGGAAAGAGGGGAGAGGGGTGAGATTTGGCAGCCTCTGTAACAACTGCACTTAAGGATTTTAAGAAGTTTGATTTTTCTCCTCATGTGTAAAATGAGAACGTCTATAAGATCACTGTAATAATTATACAAGACAAGAAATACATCAAGTGCTCAATAAACATTAGTTATCATCATTAAGCTGAGCCTCTGAAATGAAACAGAACTGGGGACTGGATCACCTTAAGAAATCCATTCTTTCTCTCTGTCCCCCATCCTTACTCTCTTTCACAGTTGCTCTGCACATCCGCCTTAATCCTCCGTCTCCCTGCAAAGTGGTTTTTCCATAATGCCTGAAATAGTCACTAACAACATCTTTCAAGTTTCCCAACTCCTTGGTTCAAGTTAACGGCCAGCCTAAAGCTGCGCTGTCAGTTCCAAGTCCAAATTCCAGAGAGGCTGATTGGCCAGCGTAGATGGAAAGTCCACTCCTGGGTCAATGAAAACATAGCTGCGCCTGCTCTAACCTTGAGAACAATTCCAAAAATATGGAGGGGAATAGCAGGGTGTGGGTGCTGCTGTGGAAACAAAATAGGAAGTGAGCCTAAGCCGGTTTGGCTCAGTGGAAGAGCGTCGGCCTGGGGACTGAAGGGTCCCGGGTTCGATTCCGGTCAAGGGCATGTACATTGGTTGCAGGCACATCCCCAGTGGGGGGGGGGGGGGGGTGCAGGAGGCAGCTGGTCGATGTTTCTCTCTCATCGACGTTTCTAACTCTCTATCCCTCTCAATTCCTCTCTGTGTAAAATCAATAAAATATATTTTAAAAAAAGGAGGTGAACACTCGGGCACATTTTCTGAGTGGGCGAGGTGTATGTCCTGACCAAGACCCTCTCCTTGACCAAACTTCAGTCAGGCTCCTCTGAGCCCTCTTCTCGACTCAGCCTTGACCTTGGCTTTCCGTGGCCATCCTGTCCTTACCATGCCTATATGGCCCAGTCTTAGCAAGAGTACCCCCACCCTTGGAATCTGATCAAGTTCTTCATCCCCCACCTTTGATGTAAAAATCCTTGACCTACCTTTAGCAAGAATCCCCTTACCTTGATGTATCCCCTCCCTCTGCTCACTGGCTATAAATCCCCACTTGTCCTCATATTCAGAATTGAACCTAAGCTCTCTGCCCTATTGCAAAACCCCCATTGCTATAGTCTTGAATAAAGTCTTACCATTGTATCAACTACCTGAACAACTTTTTCTGTAATACTTCATACACACAGGATTTGGATTACACCATATACACATATATTCTCCAAAAAATGTATACACATTTGGAATGATTATAAAGAGAGTTTTGTTTTTTTAACATACAGTTCAGTTTCAAAATTAAAAAGAATCTACAGAAATGAATAATTTTTTTTGGTCAATGCCTGTTTTCAAACTGATGACTGTCCTGGTCCAGGCACTGCTGATAAATGTCAAGCAATGGAATTGCAAACATCAAGAATAATTTTGTTCATCAACTGTTGCCATTTTTGTACCTTAAACTTTATCTTTTATATATCCCCATAAAAAACTCTAGTAGACAAATTTTCTTTGTTCAAAGCTTAGTCTGGCTTCACCCATTATTTCAAATCAGTTAAACCTGAAAAGGAATGAAAATTGAGTTATCAGCTATTAAAGTCTGTATATATATATTTGGGGTGGGGGGACACCTTGCAATTTTTTAATTAATTTTATTTAATGAAATTTTATTTAATAATTTTATTAAATTAATTTATTTAATTAATTTTGTTTAAAAGATCAATGAAGTATCTTTTAACAACACTTTTATTAGCTACTTATAATTTCTAAGATGCCACAAGTAAAATGTGACCTCAGAGGTTAAAATAATAATTTGTGTATATAGGATTAAATAAAAAATATTTATAAATATGACCTCAGGGTCAAGATAAAGCCCCTTATTAAGATCTCAGAAAATGCTTCTCTTGTACTCCTGGCTGGAAAAAGGTTTCTAAGAATTGTAAAAGTGTGCCTCCTAATCTCAGGGAGGCAACAGAGCAAAGCGTGTGCAAGAATATGGGTATATCACACCCTGCCTATAGTCCAAAGTGGAGGGGTGCCGTATCTGGAAAAGATTGGTGGGGATGGTTTTTAGTTAATGTAGTGAAGATTCACAGACAACACAATGTTTTTTAAGAGAACTGAACAGAAGCACAACCAGCTTGCACTATAATAATAGTTTAAACTGAAGTCACTGGGCTCTCAACCATTTTTGAAGGGGAGCAGGCTGAGCAAACTATTCAGCTGCAAATCAGGCCTTTCAACCTGGAATAAGTTAGTATGACCCAAAAGGAGGCGCTAAGAACTAAGTCAGGCCAGTCACGGATGGACGATGTTCCTGGAGTGATTCCTGGGGTGTGGTTTTGTGGGAGCAAAGACTTAAGAACTAAAAAAATCTAATGATTTTAAGTGCAATGTGAACAGAAACAGAATAACTACAATAATCACTTTCAAATGTGGGGATGAGTGAATGTAAAAATCAGTTAAGTCTGAATAAGGTTTGTAATTGAGTTAACCATGTTAGTCCAATAGGTCTAATAAGATGAGGACAATGAGACGAGACCGGTTTGGCTCAATGGATAGAGCATCAGTTTGGGGACTGAAGGGTCCTGGGTTCGATTCCGGTCAAGGGCATGTACCTTGGTTGCGGGCATATCCCCAGTAGGGGATGTGCAAGAGGCAGCTGATCGATGACTCTCTCTCATCGATGTTTCTAACTCTCTCTCTCTCCCCCTTCCTCTCTGTACAAAATCAATAAAATATATTAAAAATATATATATATATATGAGGACAATGAATTCAGCAACATGGAGGTTACCAATGACCCTAAAAATCAGAGTCTGAGAAAAGGTGTGTGTGAAAGTCTTAGTGCAGTTCAACTCAAGAGTGAATGGAGATTCCTGAAACCTCATGTAAGAACACGACCCAAAACCCATGGACAGCATTTACCACAAAAAGTGGTGAATCCCAAAGTACGTACGTCTGGGATGGATAAAACATCCAAAGCCAACAGTGTCAGCACCTATCAGGGAAGAAACACGCAGAAAAAACTGACCAAGTGACAAATTCACCGAGACCAAAAGTAGGATGGTAGTTTCCAGGAGCTGGTGGGAGAGGAAAAGACTGTTTCCTGGATACAGTCTGTTTCAAAAGATGGAAACAGCCTGGAGATTGACTACACAACTACGTGGATTTAGACAACCCTACTGACTGCACACTTTAAACAGTTGAGATGGTAAATTTTGTTATTGAAACACAAAAAAATTCACGAAACTAATCTCATTAAAATGAGGATTAGAAGTATCAAGATTAATTAAAACAGCAGTGTTATACAATACTACTGAAGAAAATTTAAAAGATCTATATACATGAAAGCTATAATCATAAATCAGACTTACTGTTACTATCCATGACGGCAACTCTTCCCCAACTGATCTGACTCAATGCTATTCCAATCAAGGGAATGGACAAGTTAAAAATCTAATTCTAAACTTTAATATATATATATATATATATATATATATATATATATATATATATATATATATTATTGATTTCAGAGAAGGGAGAGAGAGAGAAATATCAATGATGAGAGAGAACCATTGCAAGAACCTCTTGCACACCCCGCACTGGGGATCAAGCCTACTACCTGGATATATGCCCCAACTGGGAATGGAACCGTGACCTTTTGGCTCACAGGTTGATGCTCAACCACTGAGCCACACTGGCTGGGCTCTAATTCTAAACGTTAAAGGGAAATGCAGAAGACCCAGAATACCCAAATACTTAAAAAGAACCACAGTGGAGGGCACACATTACCTTCTTTTTTTTTTTTTTTTTTAATATATTTTATTGATTTTTTTTTAAGAAAGGGAGAGGAACAGAGCTAGAAATATTGATGAGAGAAACATTGATCAGCTGCCTCTTGCACACCCCCTACTGGGGATGTGCCCGCAACTAGAGTACATGCCCTTGACCGGAATCGAACCTGGGACCCTTCAGTCCACAGGCTGATGCTCTATCCACTGAGCCAAGCCGGTTTCAGCACACATTACCTTCTTTAAAGACTTACCCTAATTCTCATATTTATGACAGTGTGTCACTAGCATAAGCATATGAAGAAGAAAGCAGGCCATGGGGCTTTCAGCCAGGGAGAAGCTAAAAACATGGGTTTCCATGTTTATATTTTTGTTCTTGAGAACATAATAGATTCTAAGAAGCTTAAGAGAGAGTTGATTGCCCTAGCCAGTTTGGCTCAGTGAATTGAGTGTCAGCCCGCCCTCAGAATGGAGGATCCTGGGCTCAATTTCAGTCAGGCTTGATCTCTGGCCCTGGTCGGAGGCCATGTGAGAGGCAACCAATTGATGTGTCTCTCTCACATCGATGTTTCTCTCTGTGTGTGTCTCCTCCTCCCTTCCACTCTCTCTAAAAAAAGAGAGTTGATTAACATTTGAAGGCAACATCTTGGAAAACACCGCTAGCAAGACTTTAATTATAAATGTGTCCAAAAGAAGGGAGAAAACAACAACAACGTGGTTTTCAGTTTTAAATTTTATTAAAGTAAGAGTTAACAAGTTTTGAGTTTTCTATATAGGAAAAGACTGGTCAACTTCAGACTGGTCAGCTTCATAGAAAAATTAGCATTCAAAAACAAATATAAATTCATAGTTGTCTTTGTGACTAAAAGGGGGGAAATATTTAAAAGTTACCAAAACTCTAATCATATCTGAGATCATATACATTTCAGAGTAGATTTGCCACACATATTACATTTCCAAAATTCTAATAGTGTAAAACATAACCACATAATTTGGCTACAGCTAATTGTTTCAGAAAAGTTTAAAAAATTAACAAAGTTATGACTATAAAATTTTTGTAGAGTTTTCTTTGTAAAGTAAAAAAAAACAAAAAAAAACCTTTAAATCTTTAATGAAAACAAACAATCCTCTTAAATTTCTTATAAATAGCTCTCAAGACATATATTACACATCTACTACAAGCTTTCCTTACCTGAGAGGATTTCCCAGGATCCTTCGCATCAAAGGATTACCTTCAAGAATTCTTCCATAATTTTACTCACATATCATTAAACTCCTATAGAAGTGAATTTGGACATATGTATTCTTAATCTACCCTTCCCCAATTAAGATTTTGCTGAAAGAAATTTACTTTAAAACAAAACAAAACAAAACAAAACAAAACAAACAAAACAAAGGATGCCTCTTTGGTAAAATGAACATCTCTGCAAATTATTTACTGAGGAAGAAAAAAGAGAAAGATCTTGAGAATGTCAAGCATTAGTTCAGAAGATCTGTGTCAATAAATAGCTCTCCGAACAAATTAGGTAGATCTAACATTAGAGAGCCCATCTTTGCCTAAAATGCAACACTGTATTAAAATGTCTGAGTCTTGCCCAGCTGGTGTGACTCAGTGGTTAAGAACTGACCTATGAACCAGAAGGTCATGGTTTGGTCAGGGTACATGCCCGGGTTGCAGGCTCGATCCCCAGTAGGGGACATGCAGGAGGAAGCTGATAGATGATTCTCATCATTGATATTTTTCTCTCTTTCTTTCTCTCTCTCCCTTTCCCCTCTTCCTCTCCCTCTCCCTTCCTCTCTGAAATTAATAAAAAATATATTTTTAAAAAGTAAAAAATGAAACATCTGAGTCTTTACAAGTTTCATTATTAAAGATGGCAGGAGACATGATGGCCTTAAGAACAAAGCCATAGGGAGTTAGTGCTATTGGCAAATTAAGGATGTCCTAGGGACCAAGTGGCTCCTGCACTTTTCCTGGGTGAAGAAAGAAGGCCCAATGTTCTCTTACAGGGTCTTAGCCCAAGGACACGCCTTCCTACTTACAGGATAAACCCTCTTTCCTTTCCAAGAGGGGCAGGACGTGAACGCACAGCAAACTGAGAGGCTATTTAGAAAGGCAGTCAAGGGAGAAAACAGGCCCAGGTAGCGTAAACGCAGGCTCTGAACTCCCTTTTTGTAGGTGATATGAAGCACCAATGGTAGTAAACTTCTGGCCAAAATTAAGCACATAATTGTAATTTTTTTGTTAATCCTCACTGAGGATATTTTTCCATTGATTTTTAGAGGGAATGGAGGGGAGGAGGAGAGGCAGAGACAGAGACACATCAATGGGAGAGATACATCAATTAGTTGCCTCTCACACATGCCCTGATTGGGGCCAGGTAGCAAGCCTGCAACTGAGGTACGTGCCCTTGACCAGAATCAAACCCAGGACTCTTCAGTCCGTGAGCTAATGTTCTATCCACTGAGCCAAATTTAGCTGGGCCAAGCACATAATTTTTAAAGGCCGTATTAAAAAGGCAGAGGGTGACTATTCGGGTGGATGGAATTAGCACTAGATAGAGGTCACCATAATGAAGGAACTTCTGAGGAACCAGAACTAAACAACCTGGTGTGGGAGCCCCCCTGCTGGCATTCCTGATGGGCACCAAACCCCAAGTCCCCAGTAACCTCACTCTCCCCCAGCCCACAGGAACACAGTTCCTTATACTCCCAAGAACTCCAAATATCTCTGGCAACCAATTCCTTCAAGCCATGTCCCAAGAAACTGAGAGAACAAAACCAACAAAAGCAAGACCCATTAAGGATAGCATAGGGTGCCCGAAAGCTTTGATAGAAAAGTCTCTGGCCTCCAGTCAGGTGGCATGGCTAGGTATACGGCCACACTCCCAAAGAGCCCCTTCCCCCGCTCAGTCGTTGTACTCTTGGGAATGAAAGGGGGACATTCTCCCACATGGGATGAACAGCACAGAGGAAACAGAGTTTTACAAACTTGTTGGGCTTCGTTACTAAAGGAATCTGACCAGCAGCTTCTCGGGATGCACTTTTTAAATATGTACAAAAAGTTAAGAAGCAAAAGTCGATTATTTAAAAAAAAGAACTTATCAAGTGAACACCATCTTTATAGCAATTCAAAGCAATTGGCACCGTTTTTCCAGTTTCTTAAATCGCGACAGCACAAAAACGTAGGCTTCTTTAAACCTCTATTTGAACGTTGACTCATCACCTGAGTAGTGTTTATTACAGTTAATAATCATGAACGTCAACTTAATGTATATGCCCGTAGTCCTCAGAGTACATCCGCATCTCTCTTGACCATTCAGATACACTTGCTTACATTTTCCGTTGAGAATAAAATAAAATAAAAACCCAGTGACTGTAATGGTGCCTCTTATGTCAGACCAAATTTCAGAAAGGAACTACAGGCCACACACCAAGTGTTAAGCATCTGGAAACCGTGGCTGGCTGGGCAAGCTAAGGAAGGAAGTGCTTTATTGAGTCAGCTTCAGTGACAGTTGGCAATGGGCTTTCTTTTGTGTTTCCCTGGGCACCTCTCTGCAGGGGGAGGGGGCCAAGGAATACTCAACTTTGTCTGCTTGACCTTGACATGCTGTAAGGACCAGTTCCAAAGTCACATCGCTGGCTACCAGACCCAACTAGTAGGGAGAAAACACAACAAAGCTAGTCACTGATACAACCCCAGATCTTGACCCGCCTCCTTTTGTGGTCTTTCCTGAAGCCGATCTCCCTTCCTTCGAGCCCTGGGTCACTGCGCTGGCCACTGCAGCAACCAGGAAGCTGCTGCTGCACACCCAGCCCCACTCCCTCCACCTGTGCCCATGCCCACACTCCACTCCCCCGGGGTGGACCAGGGCTGCCCATGGCAGCTCTTCACTTTGTGGCTCCAGATCATCTTTCCACTGCTGAGCGCAAAGAGCTCCTGGCCTGACAAAAGGCTCTTTCTCACACACAAGTGCCTTTTAACACTGAATCTCAGACACTGTCAGGAAGGCAAGTTCCCAGAAGAATCAATCCATTGTATTTGTTTTCCTCGGAGGACGCAAAAAGGTAGGAATGAAGGATTTGGCTAATTTCCAAAACCAGCTTTTTGGCACACTGGAAGCTAGCTTTACGTGGGATCAAATTCTGACCAAATTCATACAGAAGGGCACAGGACCATCTTTCCACCTCAGACCTTCTCTGCCAGGGAGCTTGAGGAGTCTTTCCCTCCTGCATGACACGAACAGGGCACCCCGAGGCCTCTCCACTGGGGTCTCTAACAGACTTTCCACCAAGGAAACTCTTTTCCTGCCTGAGAGCATCAGCACCAAAAATGGACATCTTCTTGGGCAGCTGCCCGAAGTCCAATATCTCATTAGCCTGTATTAGCTTACAAGCATGTCTTTTAGAAATTTCTGTGGAAGTTAGTGATGGCTCCATTAAAAAGCCCCACCATCAGCCCACCTTTCCTTCGAACTATACTTGGTCACGTCTACAACTTGATTAACCGGCGTATCTGACCGGTCAGCCCTGTCAGAGGCGCTGCCCATGATCCCCACCTCTGCAAATCTACGCCAGAGCCCCACAGTGGACATTGACAGCGTGGCCCCATTACACACCTGGAAATCAAAAGCCCTCTGCCTTTACCATGGCAAAGGCCGCAAGGTGGAAGGAGAAACTGGGGGGCTGACCTTACCACCGAAAGGGGTGCAGCAGGTTTCAGCTGGGAAGCGACCTTCCGGGGAAGGCTCTGAAGTATGATGACTGTTAACGGCACAAACAAGTAAGACGGTAGCTTTCCATCGTTCAGACAAAGGAAACAACATGAGTATTGTTCTATCATGATGAATAATTTCACAAATAAAGAGTCGTAATTATTGCAGTGACTCTGATCAGGTAGTGATAATACTGGGGGAGGAAGGGGGTCACACAGGTGGTGATAGCAAACTGCTTTGTCACATAACAAAGATACTGAAGGATCTTTGTTAGAAAGATCAGGAAGGATGAGGAGACCCCGAGGAAGGGCGACAGAAGGACCACGGCAGATGTGACTCCCAGCATCACAACTCCCACAGGAGACGTCTGCGGGCCCGGGGGAGGCAGCACCCGTGGGGTGAAGAGCAGGTGCTGCCTCTTGTGCCCTATAAACACCAGGGGGCTGTGTGCGGGTCCCGCAGGCCCGGGTGTGCACGGGGGTCTGCATGCTGTCAGGGGCTGAAGGCTCAAGATGCTGGCATGTTTTCTATTCCAAGGAGAAGAATGAGAGGCCACACAAGGTAAACTTTCCACCCCTGTGAGATGTCATAGTCCAAACGGTTTTGGTGAACACATGCAGAAGGAAACTACTCGCCTAACTACCACCCCAGTGTCTAGGGGTTACACGCAACAAAACATCAGCATCACTCAGGACCAGCGTGGTTGAAATTTTCAGTTCTTTCGGGATAACGTGGTAGTTTCTTTTCGAATTTCAGGATTAAAAAGCTCATCAGGAGATGTTTCTCCCCATGAAAGCCAGGGGAAGCCAGTCAGCTTTTCGAAAAGCGCCCATCAGTGCTCAGACCCCTGGGGCACTTGCTCAAAGGACGTCCCTTCAGACGGCAGGCCTCACACATAGAACTGCCGGGTGGGACAGCAGAGGGGCGCCACCAGCGTCCACAGGTACAGCAGCACGCACACCCAGCAGGAGGCCATCTTGACCCAGAAGATGGACCAGCTCCCGCTGAAGAAGGTCTCGATGTAGGCACTCTCGTAGCTGTGGGGACGACAGAGCCATCGTGGTCATGGTAGGAGGAGGACCGTGGGAGCATTCTCTTTTACCAAGTGTCCCCCTGCTTTCCCCCTCCGGCCTGTCCGGTTTTCCTAACAACTGGATTCTTATGTAATTCACACCCACTTAAAGCACACAGCTCAATGACTTCCATGTGCACAGACTTGTGGGACCACCAGCACAGTCAACGTTAGCACATTCTCATGGCCCCAAAAAGAAGCCCTGTACCCTTTAGCTGCCCTCCCATTTCCTCCCCTCCTCCTGCCCCAGCATTCACCCATCTCCTTTCGGTCTTTACGGATTTGCCTATTTGGGACATTTTCATTTTCATATGGAATCATGCGGCCTCTTTGGACTGGCTTTTTTCACTCCGCTCAATGTTTTCAAGGTTTATCCCTGCTGCAGCACCTATCGGTAATTTATGCCTCGTTCTGGCTGAGTAGTACTCCACTGTCTCATACGGCACGTTCTGTTTACCCGGCACCAGTTGATGGGCATTCGGGTTGCTTCCCCTTGTTGGTGATTAGCAATGCTGCCTCTGTGCACACCGTGTACGAGATTCTGTGTGGACGTACACGTGCCTCTTCTTCATGTGGATATGATATTTGGGAGTAGAATTGCCCAATCATGTTGTCACTGTATGTTTAACATTTTGAGGAACTGCCAAACTGTTTTCCAAAGCAGCTGGGCCATTTTTACAATCCTCCCAGGAGTGTAGTCTCCCACATCCTCAACACTTACTATCTGTCTAATTGATCACAGCTCCATGCATTTTTTGCTTCAGTTTCCTGAGCCAGAAAGTCTCGGGAATTTTCCAAGGATCACGGGGAAGCGTCAGAAGCTCCCTCAGGAAGATGTTTGGGAAGAATCCCCTGTCACTCTGTTTGAAGCCGCCACCCCCAACCCCATAAGGTACTCTTTATTCCTCTTCCTCATTTCATTTTTCACCCCAAAACTCACCACGATCTGACACACTGTATCTGGTTAGGTTCACAGTCACCCCCATTGGAATGTAAGCCCTGCCACCTACAACAGTGTGGCACGTAGGAGCCACCCAAATGTGTGCGGAATGAATGAATAAAAAAAAAAAGCACACTAAGCCTCAATGTCTAGCCTATGTGTATCCTAATTTATATCACATCCGTATCCAACATAAACTTTGGATTAAAGAATAATGCAAAAATAATCTGTATAATTCAAAAGGGTCTCTATGTTGTGACAGGACAAGTCAGGTGTATTATGTACTGCCAAGTTAATAAAAAAATAAATAAATAAAAAACCTCAAAAGGGGTGTAATATGTATAATCATATTTATGTTAAAAAAAAAAGTTGTAAATGCATAGAAAACGAATATATACTATATTGTTAGCAGTGATTAGGGGAGGGAGTTACTGTTACTTTTTATATTTCCATATTAGTTTTTTTAAAAGCTGTTTTCAACTTTTGTAATGAAAGGGTGAAGAAAAAAAGGTCAAAATCCCTTTTCAAAAGTAGAAAAGGGATGAGTACACAAGGCAGATAATGTATACGGGTGATGTATTATGGAACTATACATTTGAAAACAATGATCTTTTTACCCAGTGTCGTCATCCCAATGAATTTAATACAATTTTTAAAAAGCAGATGATTACTTAAGAATTCCAAGTGCTTCCTCCATAGATGATTACTTAAGAATTCCAAGTGCTTCCTCCATTACCATTACTGTTTTTCAAGACTACCCATATGCAGTTAAATTTCCTTTTCTTTCTTTCTTTCTTTTTTTTTTTTAAAGTTGCAGTACAGTAAGCCTTGGCAAGAACCAGGGTTAAAAGTATGCTGCTAGACTAACCTTGATCTGTTTCTGTAAAGGTGAGCACTGATTGACTTGGAAAACCACTAGCTGACTCTGGAGATGTGCTCTGTGCCTCAGCGCCCTAAGGAACAGGACTCACCTGCTTTTGTAAGGACGCCCCTTCTAACACCCCTACCAAGGCGGCCACTCACTTGAACCAGTTGGTGACGGTCATCATCACATAGAGGGAAGCCAAGAAGAAGACCCAGTGGAAATAGGAATAGCTGTAGACAGTGCTTCTCTTCTCGTCATAAATGACGCCCGGCCCCTCTTTCATATTCTGCGGGTCTTCAGCGTCTGTGAACCACAAAGCCAGCATCAGCTCAGCGAGTGAACACACACACACACACGGACCGCTGTAGCAGAGACACACTCGTTTCAACCCAGGGGCTGTTCGTAGAAAAGAGGCCAAAAGCCACTTGTACCTTAAGGCAATTTTCATCTATGCCAGAAGCACAAACCCCCACCTACCCCAGAACCTTCCTGAACAGGATGAGTTAACCTAACATCCCACTCATTTTACTTATTTATTTTAAATCTTATTGGGATATCAAGTCAAGTTTATTTATTTTTATTGATGAGGGAAGGAGGGAGAAAGAGAGAGAGAGAGAGAGAGAGAGAAACATCAGTTCATTGTTCTACTTATTTATGCACTCACTGGTTGATTCTTGTATGTGCCCTGACCAGGAATTGAACTCACAACCTTGGCATATACTAGTGGGGACCACGTACTAACCAACTGAGCTGCCCTATTCAATAGAGCAGGAAAAAAAAAAAAAAAAGCCATTGAAAACACAAAACTTATTATCAGCTCACAAGAAAGTGAGAGAGAATAGACCAGGAGTTCTCAAGCCCCCGGGACTCTCCAATTCAAGAAGAAAAGTTAAGTTGAGGAAAATAAATGGTCCAAACCATGGTGTCAGGACCTCTTGGTATTTCCCCAATTTTCATTCCTTTAAAAAACGTACTTTCTGCTTCTCTAAATCTCACTGGATAACTTAAATATGAGCCAAAATGTTAGACTGATTTCTTGCCTGCCAGAATAGCGAAACAAACCAAGAAAACCTCACAACCCTTTGGGGAGAATATGAAAAGTACGCACACGGTAAACTGGCCTTGGAAAAAAGTCTCCCCTCACCATGCAGTTATCTGTACGTGAATCCCAAACGCCTACAGGCTAGAGCTACAGGTCTGCAGGGCCACACAGGTGCGAAGTTCTCTACTCACCTCCGTAGGGACCGAAGCAAAAGCAACACCGAGCCACCTGAGAGAGCAAAACCAACAGTCAGGTGACGTGCTCCATGCTCCCCACATCAGTAAAGCATCCAAGGCCACTGCGTGCCAAGCCGGCCCCGTCTGAATTCCATCCCAGGCCCAGAACTGCACACTTCACCCTTCGGGAGGTTTTAACTGAGCACCTGCTCCTCCCGATGCTCAGGGTGCTGGTGGTGGTAAATACCATGGGCTGCAGGAGCTGCCCTCAAAGGAACACCCTCAGTTACTGCGCCTGCTGTGCGCAGACAGTCTCTAGACTGCAGCTCCCAGGCTCTGCCCAGCAGCAGAGTCACCCTGCCGGAGGGCAAGCCCTTCCCGGACAAACCACAGGAATGAATGCTCACACAGGGGTGAAAGGGACAGGCCCGATGAGCCATATTTTCCCTATGCGTTGGGGGTCAGAAAAGATTTGTCCAGCCTGCAGCGCCCTTCAACATCGACCTCTGTCCCCTCTGCCTCTTCCCTTTCTTTTCTCACTTCCCTTTCACTAATAAATACCCTGCTCATCACACTGCCTGGGCAGCTGCTTCTGAAAAACTCAACCTGAGACATAAAGTGAACGAGACAAGGTCCCCGCTCTCCTGGAGCTCACTCCTGGTGCTTTGCTCTACTCGTTACTTCCTTAAAAACCCTCTCCAGCCTTTGAGGCTGGGATTATTATCCCACTTACAGCTGAGGAAACTGAGGTCAGGACACCAGCCTAGTGATAGGAGCTGAGAATGAGTGCGGGATGGGGACTCCAAGGCCCATGACTCACAAGAGGCAACCAGAAGCATGTGATATCCAGGAGGCGGTGGAGCCAAGAGAATCAGCGATGGCAACACTAAGGGATCTGGAAGCAGGAGGCCTACCTCCCCTTCCTGTAAAAACCGGGCTGCTCAGATGGCACAGGGGTGCCGGGGACAGGGATGGGTGGGACTCTTCCCTTTGAAGAGCCTTTGGGACCTTTCAAATTTCATACCCCGTTCCTAACTTACTAAACGTAATAAGCTTAATTTTAAAAATATCAGGTTATGAAAAAGAACTACATGATTTCAGAAGTATGCTAATAAACAAATAAGAAACACAAGTACCCAAGGAGGTCTGGGAAGCGCTGGGTCCTGGACACTCTGGCTGATAATATTTTGACTACAAAGAACAGAGAGCCAAGGACAAGGACTTGGGGGCCTAGGCCTTCACCCCACTTATCCACCTCAAGGCCACGTCCCTGTTTCCCGCCCACATCAAGGGCACTTGTAATAGAGGGACTGGCCTTGACAGAATCTTGCATCAAGTGACACAGCCAAAGACTCACTAATTTATTCAGGAGGCCTGAGATACGGTGTGCTGGGATCCCAGTTCTTCAGAAGCTTAAGTTTCCACAAGAAACTAACTCTCTTTCAAAGGAGTTCCCTGTGAAACGTGATGCAAGGAGAGCAAACCCACTCCCGTCCTGCATGCTCTCCACTTCCAAAGGAAACTCTGGGCTTTTTCCTCGGAGAAAGAAAAACATCCTCTCTCACATGGTACTTAGAGACGCGCTGTTCTTTGCACATTAGCTCTGTGCACAATAGGGATATTGAAACCGTAAGGTACCACCCCAGCAGGTGGTCACCCGGTGGGTGGTGAGAACAAATGCCTGCCTTCCAGAGACCATTCTCTCACTCAGTCTCCTCACTTACTCTCTTATTCAGTCTCCTTTTTCAGTGACTGAGAGAGCTGGGGAATGATGCTGGCAGACTGACAAGCCTTCACAATGGTTCCCTCTCTCCAGCGCGGGTGCCGGAGAGACCATCCCCAGAGACGCAGCTGCAGGAGGAAGCGCCCATCAGATAAGCCAGGGCTCTTAAATCCAGGGAAAGCCACTAGGATGCAGCCAGGACGGGATGCCAGGCAGGGCTCCCGGCCCAGCCAGGCCAGGAGCAGCATCTGAGCTCTTGGGTATCAGGGGTTAGGAACACAGGCTCATGGCTGAATGCTGGCAAATCAAAAGTTTAAATGACTTTGCAAAATGAAGAGGGGGGGAGAAAATGAAGAGAAAACCCTCATTGGGTTTTTATGAGGATAAAATGAAATGACGTATGTAGCGCCTAGAACAGTGCCTGGAACATAGCAAGTGCCACAAGTCTCAGCTACCACTGGACTTCCCGTTCTTTCTATTCTTGGGGTCAGGGCTAAGTTTTTTCCTGGCTGCCTCCATCTGGTTAGACCTTTTTAAACTCTGGATGTTCCATGGTAACAAAATACACTCTGCTGACCACTGGCATCTGCCAAGCAGTATGATTCTCTGGACACCTATTGCTCACAATTCTTTACCCAGTGAAATGCCCCCCTGATGGAACTGACACCCATAAGTAGGCTAACGTACAGACAGCGTTCAGCCCTGTGGCATGCAGCAGATGCCGGTTCCTCCCCTTCTCCACCCTTCTCTCCTCCTCTGGAACAGCTAGTACATAGCCCCACAGCTGTGCTGTTTGTGGAAGGCAAAGGCAGGTATAAAACAGAGGAACGGACTAAAAATTGTGGAAAACCACACACATTCCATTGTGACGGGAGAACAAAGAACGGCTTGACAGAGCCACCCAGGCTCCTGGTGGGAGGTGGGATGCCACACGAGAGGCCAATCTTGTTGGAGGAAAATCAAGGATTGTAATCCCGTCGTGTATATAGGATATTTCTTTATGAACAAAAATTGTATTCTTGGGATCATGGACTGCAGATCAATAAAGAGACACACAAACATAAAAGCCTTGCTGGGAAGCGGGTCTTCGGAGACAAGCAGGACAGGAAAATGAAAGGGGCTTACTTCCAGTTCGGGCGCTGCGTAGCGCCCCTGCAGAGCATCGGAACTCGATCTCGTGGTCGATGTCAAACTAGGAAACAAACAGAAAGGTCAGCAGAGCACATGGGCGTGCTATGTGCCATCAGAGGAAGGGCAGGGCCGTCTGGCCAGTGTCCAGTGAGAGACTCACTGCACCCACAGTCCTCCCTGCTTAGATAAATGTAGTCTGTTTAAATATCCACTGTATTCCAAAACCGGCTGACCGAGTCTACAGCTAATGCTGTTTACATGACTCGCATTAGATAAGTTTTGTGCAAACAGAAGTCTGCAAAGAAATAAGATGCCTTTTGGTCCCATTATCTTGGTTTTTGCCTCTCTTCCCTTAACTGCCAAAATGATTTTCTGATTTCACTTTTATCGCTTTCCTCCCTTTGACCATTCTCACTTAGAAGGGATCAAAAGCAACGGAGGAACCCAGAGATGGCAATAACCCAGGGCATGAAAAGCGAAGGTCACAGTCACTCTCTGTGGCAATCAGCCTACGGCAGAACAAGGTTTTCTGTTTAGAAATCCAATATAGACTGACTAGCTGTGGGTGTGATTTAAAAAAAAAAAATCTTCTTGCCACTTTCCCCATACCTTGAGAGGTAAAATGTTGTAAATTTTGACTTACAGGAGTATTTATTTTCCCTTTGGGGAGGGGGGGGTAAAAGGGTGGGAGATTTTAAGCAAATTATACTTAGGGTTCCATCTAACTGTATAACTGTGCTTAGCACATATTTACTGAAGGCCTGCCATGTGTCAGGCCCTATTCTAAGCACTGAGGACTCAGTGCAACCCCTGCCCACAACGCAGCATCAGTGCTAACCGGAGGCAGGTGGAGTGGTATGTGTGTGGGAAGGTGACAGATTGAGGAGTGTTGGCTAGTAGAGAGGCAGAAATTAACAGGTTCTTTTTACCAAATAAACCTCATGAGGAAACACTGCTTCTCTGCTCATTCTCATCCTCTTTCCCAAGGAGAGAAGAGATCAATGAGATGCAAATATATATATATATATATATGCCTAACTGGCTAGGTGTCCGACCAATTGGTCAACCACTTTGTCGACCATTTGCTCAACCACTTGACCAGTCGTTATGATGTGCACTGACCATCAGGGGACAGAGTCTCTGAGGAATAGGTTAGCTTGCTGCTGGGGTCTGGTGGATTAGGACTGGGCGAAACGGGCCAGACATTCCCTGGAGCCCTCCCGCAGTTCCTCCCTAGCCAGCCGGCTCTGATCAGCCCCAATGGGGATTGGGCGAGATGGGCCAGACACGCCCTGGAGCCAACCTCCTGCAGTCCCTGCCTGGCCTCTAAAATATTTCTTCTAATTAATTTCCTTTCAATGTACACGAATTCGTGCACTGGGCTTCTAGTAAACAATAAAAAGCCTTAGTCATAAAGAAGTCCTCTGGGATCCAAGCTATTGCTTCTTTTGTGGTCCACTAAAGACCAACAGCATCACTTTCATTTCTGCTTTGAGCAGATGGATGCTAATTGAGGCCCACTCTACTCCCACCTCCTGACTCTGAGCCTGGGTAGAGGAATGACAGAAAAATTCCACTGGCTGTGCACCCAAGAAATAGACACCTTGCTCCTGCATTTAAGTGTCCTATATCTTGTGCCTATGAGTTAATTTAAGATAGTATACAGTTTCCATGGGGATAAATATAACTTTCAATTTTAGGAAGAGATCAGTATCTGGAATTTTCACCTAAAAGATGATATACTTTAAAGAGAGAAGAATATATATCCATTTTATAAATTCTTTGCAATAGACGGTTTCAGAAAAACAAAGCTTTGATTCTGGCACTTTTGCGGCTTCACTTCTACCATCAGCACTGAAAAGGGAAGTTTTTATCCTCCTTGAAGGACCTATATTCAGTTCATTGTGATGTATGACTTCTACAAGTAGATGTTACTGTAAAATAAGGTCTTTATTCAGTCGTGGCCTTACCCCACAAAACACTTTTCTTGGGATTATTAAGAAAATACTTTTTTTTACAAGCTCTTAAAAAAAAACACAGAAAATTCTTTCTGTCTATATTCTGGCTGTCATTGACCCATCTACTTGGTCAGTGAGAGACAAACTGTTGTAAAATAATTCCCAGATTGTCCCTAATCTCGTCTCCTAGACCTCAGATGTGAGCGGTGTTGACCAGGCCTTCCTGTGGGGGGCGCAGGAGACTGACAGCATTCGGCTGGGACAATGCTTTCCCACGCAGAGAATGTCCACTGCACGGCAGCATGGCCGCCGGGCTCGGTCCCCGTCACAAAAAGCCAGCAGTGGCGTACAGTCACCGTGACAACCAAAACGATAAGATGCCTCTCTGTACCTCTGCCCTGCCCACAGGGACAGAGTGATTCAAACACAGGTGCTTCTGGCACCGGCCAAATGCCCCCAGATTACAGGAAACCTCCAAAACCACGCACAGACTTTCCTGTGGGAGACCACGGATTCTGATTCCCTCACAAACGTGCAGGCAGGCCTTTGAGAGGGCCACGGCCATCCCAGGCTTTGTGTGGGGAATTCAGTTACATTCCCGCTGCCGTGTACATGGTGACGCACGGCTCCCAAAGGAGACCCGAGTCCTAAGGGAGCGTGGGGCAGGCCTCAGCAGGTCCCGGTGCAGAACATGGGAATTTCTAGCTGGCTGGCTGGAAATTGGAGGATTCCCAAAATAAGATACTCCCCCTCCCTTCCTCTTAAATCAGAGTATCAGGCCCAGAACACACAAGAATAGATAGCCCTCCTTGATTTACCAATTTTCCTAATTTTAAGCCAATCTTTCTAATGCCAACTTACCAACCTTGTACCTGTGTCCCCACTGAATGCAACATGGCTGTGAATGTCCCATTTTGAACTAGCCAGGTGGGAATTTAATAAAGATTCTTTCTTAGCTTTTATAGTTTTATCTTCAGTTTTTGTTATGCTCAAGAGAAAATATAATTCTTTCTTGTGTAAGCTGTCCAGGAATTTGAAGTAGCTGGGTAACGTTTCACAACACAAGTACCTCCTGATAACATAATTATGTGAGCCATCTAGCTTATCTTTCTGCCAGAGTGAAGAACGGACCTTACTCCATGCCAACACAAGGGGGGAAATTTTGACCTGTCTCTCCAATAGCCCAGCAAAAGAGCCCCGAGGAGAGGTGTCCTGAAATTGGGGGTGCAGAGCTGGAGGAACAGGCTCCATACCCATTTTCTTTTAGGTACAGTGAGGGGAGTGAACTTGATTGACTCCTGAACCCTATCCAGCCTGACAGCTTGAATCTGAAACCAACAGAAGAATACTCTCAAAGCCAAGAGGCCAAGGAGGGGAGTAAGGGATAGCTGGGGGAAGTCAGGGCCTGTCACAAGGAGCCAGGCCAAGGCGGGTGTGGGGGGACCGGCCTGTAGAATGAGCCAGTGGGGCATCCTGCATGGGGTCCAAGCTGTGACACTTCCTCATCACAGTGATGCCTGGAGGCAGCAGAAGGGGCCTGGAGAAAGGGAGGCCTCAGTCAGAAAGCCAGGGAGTGAGTTTGGGCCAAGCCCTTCCTCCAAGCTGAGACCACAAAAGAGCAAAACACACACACAGCGAGCGTGTCAGCAGCAAAACTTGGAGCAGAGAACCAGGAACTGAGGATGGAGGGCATCATGAGAGCCCCCTAAAGTGGTGTGTGTGGGGTGTGTGCTGCGGGGGCGGGGAGGGATGGGTGTGTAGAGGGGTTCCTATACATGAATAGGGAAGAAGATAGCACAGTGAGCCTTCTATGGCCTACGGAAAAGTCAGCCCCAGCCAGCCTGGCCTTCCATTGAAAGTCAACGGGTGACTTCGTCTCCCTTTAATGTGCACACACACTACCGAGCCTTCCAGCTTCCTATAGATTCTATCAAAAATTCTAGAAATTCCTGCAATCGTGTTCAGATGACAGTTTCCTCCCAACCTCTTTTTGTAACACCTCCTGAGCCTGGGAGGAAAGCATAAACTCCAGAAGCCATGATTTGAAAACCTCCGGATGGGCCGCCTCCCACGCCGGCAGGAATTCCCTTTATTCTCCGCCCGACTTACCAGGCCTGCGCTCACTTCCCTGGCGGAGCTGCAGTGGACACTGAGCAAACCTCCTTCACCCACCCCACACCCCCAACCCCGCTGTGAGCTTCCCACAGTGCGTTACACACGCCCGGCGGGCACCGCCTGCTTACCCTGCTCTCTGCTCGGTGAGTGGCTGCTGCTTCCCACCTCCTCTCCCATCCGGCACCATGGTTTTGCAGTTTAATTACTAGCATTCTATTAACACTTGCTATTGGCATTTAGACAGACTTTAAGTAGCAGCTGTCAGCTTTGGACATTGTTATCTTTTGAGGACTATCAGACTAGACCAGTAGTTGGCAAACTCATTAGTCAAGAGAGCCAAATATCAACAGTTACAACGATTGGAATTTCTTTGGAGAGCCAAATTTTTTAAACTTAAACTTCTTCTAACGCCACTTCTTCCAAATAGACTCGCCCAGGCCATGGTATTTTGTGGAAGAGCCACACTCAAGGGGCCAAAGAGCCGCATGTGGCTCGCGAGCCGCAGTTTGCCGACCACGGGACCAGGCCACACCAACCTCCACTGTGGTGCCTCTGAGGTCTGGAAGAAGTGATGTTTTATTTAGCATCACTCATTCAAGCATGGCGGTGAAAGTCTGAGAGGGTCAAGATTCCATGCTGCAAAATGACACCGTTTGTGGCAATTCTATCAGTAATTTCCGTGCCTGGCAGAGTTGGAGCCCCATCCCCCTTTACCCTCTATAATTCTTCGGCACCTGCAGGAGGCACAGGGATCTATTTGGTCCTACAACCGCCCACGGCATGCCTCGTACGTAAGTTTTCCTCAAAAAAATCTAATTACCAGACTGGGGGGGCTAACCTCTTTCTTTGCCCTCTGTTTTGTTTACAGAGTCTGAGTTTCAGTCTTGGGGCCTTTCCCTGGGTTTGTGTGGACTAACACCATGGTCCCTCCTGGTGCAACGAGGAGAAGCTGTTACCATACCAAAGGCAGTGTGAGCATCAGCGTCACAACCACCTGCAACACATGCAAGTGCTTGGTCCCTTTCTACCATGAGGGGCTGTTAGAAGCTATAAGAGAAAAGGCCAACTTGCCCGGAAAGATGTTTTATTTATACAAGGTATCACCACCAGCATCATTTCATTCCAGCCAAAGGAAGACTATAACGTGCCCAGGACAAGTGGAAATGTTTAGATACTGAACCATATCCAACAGAACACAGAAGCAAAACCTAACCATGAAAAGGTGACCGTCACAGGAGAACGTAATTATCCGTGAAATATCTACCCAGAATAAGAAACAAACCATTTCCATCCCTTACTGTTCTCTCGCTGGCAATCTTTTAAACATTTTAAAGGTGTAAGAAACCCCACCATAAGCATGTGAAGTGCAGCCTGCTTACGTGTCACACCTACTTTTGGAGAGCTCTGAGCTCCTTAACAGCATTGTGGGTTTCAGCATAAAAAAAAGGGGGGGGGGGTACTTCCTGTCGTTCCTCGATAAGGCACAAAATGACCGTGTACGAAGTGCTTTGTGTTCTGCATCAAAAGTAGAACAAATGGTATTTCCCTTGGATGAGCAAGTTCTCCAAACATCCTGGCACACAGCTCACTTTGTGTTCACTTGCCGTCCAATAATGCTTTAGCAAGTAACAGTCAATGGTCTTTTAAAGGGTAGCAACGTATCACATACTTATTTTATTTATCTCCTATAAACATAAGACCAATGAAGTCCAAACACCTACTATTTCTATTCTCCTTCTTCCTCAGAAGGTAGTATTTGTTTTCCTGCCTCGCAGCTGCTAAAACTTATTTAAATTCTTCTCTGCACTTTAAAAGTCTGTGAAGATGAGCTCAGGTAATCCTACAGCTTACCAGGAATATAAGATGCACGCAAACAGGAGAGTGGTACCCAGTCCAGTAACCAAGTTCTCGTCCCTGTACAGGTCCTGACCAAAGGCAGGCGCACAGATCGTGATGTTCTTCCCGTGGGCGTCCAGAACTTGCAAAGGAAAAACAAAGTAACCACAGTTAAATCAGAAAAACCTGTTGTAACTCAGACTCACTTGGGGAAAATTCAGGTAGCTTAAAGAGTAAAGGTTCATCACTGGGACCTTCTTCTCTGTAGTACAACTCAGACTAGACAGTGGCTATTTCAAAGCACCTGTCTCCCACCTCACACCCTGCAAGTAGGACCTGCCGATTCCAGCACTATTCAAATATTACAAAGTACACTTAGACTCTTGTTGTTATTGCTGTTAATCCTCACTCAAAGATCTTTTTTTCCATTGATTTTCAGAGAGAGTGGAATGGAGAAAGGGAGTAAGAGAGAGAAATAAAGAAACATCAATGTGAGAGAGACACATAGATTGGCTGTCTCCCGTATGGGCCAGGGTTCAAACCTGCAACCCAGCCGAAACCGGTTTGGCTCAGCGGTAGAGTGTCGGTCTGCGGACTGAAAGGTCCCGGGTTCGATTCCGGTCAAGGGCATATACGTTGGTTGGGGGCACATCCCAGGTGGGGGGTGTGCAGGAGGCAGCAGGTTGATGTTTCTCTCTCATCAACATTTCTGGCTCTCTATCTCTCTCCCTTCCTCTCTGTAAAAAATCAATAAAATATATTTTTTTTAAAAACCTGCAACCCAGATATGTGTCCTTGACTGGAATTAAACCCCCAACCCTTTGGTGCTTGGGCTGACGTTCTAACCACTGAGCTATTATACAACCACCAGGGCAACTTAGATTCATTTTTTAGTTTACTTGGCAGCTGCTGAACAGAGATAATGTACAGACAGTTGATCACTCTCTCTTTCTGGAGGTGTGATAAGGGCACTCTACTACCAACCGAGTATCAGATAACAGCTATCTGCCCACAATCTCCCCCAGATGACAAGTCATTTTACTGCCAGTAACAGGATGGCCGTGGCCCCTTTTAGGCTGTAACCTGGGAACCTACTGAGGTTGTCTGGATTTTTAAAATATTTTGAGAGGCTACATAACAAATATTTCTGTAGTATTACCATCAGTGGTGGTTCATTTTTTGCCTAACACAGTTTTCAATTTTGAACACCCAATCTAGGTCTGATTGCTAACTCTGTCTCAGTAAGGGACAGAAACCATTTTACAAACATTCTAAGTATTTGAAGTTGGACTGAAATTATTACTAGTACTCACACTTGAAATAGTAAACATAACTGTGTATGCTGTGGTTAAAGGAATCTTTATTCTTAGGCCAATGAAAAATGTTTTCTTAAAAACTGACCAAATATGAACTTTGCTATTTAAGTAGTACCACCTGAAATTAAAAATAAAAGGTTTTTTTTGTTTGTTTGTTTTTAAGTGATACCTGCCATTAAAAAGAAAACTATGTTAACTAAAACCTCAATAAGTTAAAACCAGAGATTAATATATAGGTATAAAGTCCTGAAGAGACTAGGTTAAAATAAACTTAGTCAAAATAGAACTTTGTTAAAAAAGATTATATCTAGGGTAGACTATACTTTATATGAGGCCTACAATTAAATCACTTTGCACTATAAATAGCTATAAAAACAAGACACATACATAGTACGTGCATATGCTAAACCTTTAAAATTATTTTTGCCTTTGTTTCCTAAATAAAAATTTTAAAAAGATCTTCAATTTTGTTTTTCACTGGCAAGGCTCAGGGGCTTATACAATAACTCTTTAGAATAGAATCCTATATAATAAAAGTGTAGTATGCAAATTGCTCCCTTCACCGGAAGTTCTTCCGGGAGTTTGACCAGGGAGCGGGGCCAGCTGGGGAAGGGAGAGAGGCCCAGGTGTCAGCAGGTGGCCAGGGGAAGGGAGGGAGTACCTGGCCAGCCGCCGCCAACCATGATATGATGTAATATCATGTGATATGATATAATATAATATAATCCTATCTAATAAAGATGGAATATGCTAATTGACCCTCATGCTGTTGCAAAAGATGGCGTCCGTTGCCCACAGCCAATAAGGAGAAAATATGCTAATTGACTGCCCGGCCCTCAAAGATAGTACACCCATAGCCAATAAGGAGGGAATATGCTGACTGACTGCCAAGCCCTCAAAGATGCAGCACCCACAGACACAAGATGGTGGTACCCAGTCCCCTCATCCCCGCTGGGGCAGCAGGAGTGCGGCAAGGCCTGGCCCAGCCACTCCATGCGCCTGCCTCCAGAGTCCTCCAGCCCTCTCAGCCTCTCAGCCGCCCAGTGGGCCCAAGGCACAGGCAAGCCTTTGATGGAGGCTCAGGTAACCAGGGCCGGCCGAGGCTTGCGCTGCCGGCAGTGGCAGCAGCAGAGGTGTGATGGGAGCGTCACCTTCCCCTGATCACTGGGTTGTTTCCCACCATGAGGGCTCCCAGACTGTGAGAGGGGGCAGGCCGGGTTGAGGGACCCCCACATCCAGTGCATGAATTTTCATTCACCAGGCCTCTAGTATAATTTAATCCTATATAATAAAAAAGCCTAATATGCTAAGTGTCCAGTTGTCCGGTTGGCCATTCAACCAATCAAGGGATAAAATGCTAATGATATGCTAAGGCCACTCAACTACTTGCTATGATGTGCACTGACCACCAGGCGCAGATGCTCCAACTTGTAGGTGAGTTTGCTGCTGGGGTCCAGCCGATTGGGACTGAGCGAGATGGTCCAGACATGCCCTGGAGCCCTCCTGCAGTCCGGCTGGTCAACCTCTCGAGTCCCTCCCTGGCCCTGATCATGCACCAGTGGAGTCCCTCAGCCTGTCCTGTACCCTCTTATAATGTGGGCTGAGGGAACTCCCCCTGCCGCCCTCCTCCCCCGCTGAGTGCACGAATTTTGTGTACTGGGCCTCTAGTATAATATAATATAATACTTTTATAGTTCTCAAATAATCATTGCAACTATGATAATAGCTTATCCTTATATAGTACCTACTATGTTTGAAAAACGGAATTCTTAAAAATCACCTTATAAAATAGTAATCTTATTTAAGTGTCTTGTTAAATTAAAATTCTTATTTTAAAGGCAAGATGTCTAGGTGGAGAATGTTAAGTAACTTTGTACAAGTTACTTAAGTAGCAGCACCAGGCTACCAGGCAGTCCAACTCTAAAGCTCATGCATGCCCTGTTGTCTCTATAAATAATTGTTATTTAAGATGAGCAAGTCAAGGTCACACAACCAGCACATGATGCAGCTGGGCTCAAATCTCTTCCTGTTTCTTGCTTCCATGTTTTTCCACTATTTGTTTCAGTCAGAGAAATGACTACCTGAAGAAAAGTAAATTAATACCCAACTAAAAATGTTTTCCCATGTTTTCCATGTTTTTCCACTATTTGTTTCAGTCAGAGAAATGACTACCTGAAGAAAAGTAAATTAATACCCAACTAAAAAAACAACAACAAAATAAACGAAGAAAAATAAAAACATCCCTTGAAAAAAAAAAAAAGCAAAGAAATGCAGATTAGGCCTAAAAGCAAACTCAATAGTCCACCTTTGTACATGTCTCTCCTACACAGAAGGAATACTAGAGAAATTTTCATCTTCATAACCCACCTTCAGGTCTTAGTTTATTGAAAAAGTCTTAATCATTTCTATATTTTGATTTATTTAGAGTGAGGGGATGTAGCTCAGTGGAAGAGCTGGTGCCTGGCATATAATATATGAGACCCCGGCATCTGCAACTCAGCTGTCAACACCACTCCTGGAGGAACACAGCTCCTCTTGATTTACTGCATCCCTCATATTTACACAACAGCTCACAGAGACACATTGCTTCCTCCACAAATGAAAATTTTCGTTCCACAAACACATGCTCCCTAACAAGGCCAACTTACCCACTTCTTCAGGTTTGCTGGTCAGAGCTGAGAAAGTGAGATATGTGACATAGCAGCTTATGAGACCCGACTGCAGTAACCCGGAGTGTGGCTGCCCTGGAAAATGACAAGCGACAGGTTTGTAGACAGTGTTTTAAATTTCAACAATAATAGAGCACCTGCTTAAAAAATAAAAATAAATAAAAGGGTCTCTTCACCCTCCAAGTGAAAATGATTCCTCAAACTTGGGCTCTGCCTTTAAGGGAAAGAAGAGGTACACAATGTGTTTGTTAGGTAACACTAAAAAGATTTTGGGGAGAGCGAGTTAGACACTGTGCCTAGCTGCTATTTTCGAGGTGCCAAGCTCTGCCAAGTTCTCTACCAACACTTTATTTTTATAACTACAGCTGTATTTAAACATACTGCCTGGTACCCCTGAAGTTCATTAAGTTCCTTTTTTAAAAAATTTGTTGTTGTTGTTAATTCTCACCTAATGATATTCTTTTCATTGATTTTTTTTTTTTTAAGAGAGTGGAAGAGAGGGGAAGATATGCAGAGAGAGAAATACTGATGTGAGTGAGACACATCGATTGGTTGCCTCCCACATGTGCCCTGACTGGGGCAGGGGATCGAAACTGGGACCCTTCAGTCCACAGGCTAATGCTCTAACCACTGAGCAACCAAACTAGGGCAACATTAGTTCTTATATCACAACATCTCAGAAGAACACTTACCATCATTATTTCTGAGCTCCATGGACTCCTGATTCTATAAGGACAGCAGATACTTAGGGTCCATGACAGTGGAAAAAAGCTCTTATTCATCAATGGATTAAAAAAAAACAACCTTTGGCATACCAGAGCTGGTCCAGGCTAAAGAGGAAGGTTATGGGGCTCAGCATTTACTGGGAGGAGGGCTTTTATGTTACAGCATTTAAATTAAACTTAAGTGTTTATATCGTTGATAGTAACCAGGTGGTGATAAAACTGATTTATATTTATTTGGTGAAATTTTCCACCAACTACTGGCATGAAAACATTGGGTTTTATCCATTCTTCTCTCTGGTTAAATTTGTTTCCAGAATTATATTTATGAAATTACAATGGCCAATAAAGGTATAGAAACAGACCCTTTAATGATGCTGCTCTTTTGGCATAGAAATAAGATTTACCTTAACAATTAATGGCATTAAACTGAATATTAAAAATGTTATAACTATTTCAAAAGGTGGGATTTTACCCAAAGGATATTTTAATCTGAATACTAGTAAAGTTTTAGGAAATTCTTATCTGACCAATTAAAGTGATTTGAAAGAATAATACTCTCAATTTCAATAATGGTCTTGAAATTTTTAGTACAGAAAAGCTTTTATATTATTCAACACAAGCTCCTTTAACTTGCCATTTTAGAAAGGTTTCAAGGTGCTATAAATTTATTGGCCATTTTTTCCTTTTCCTATCTAGAAACCTAAATGCCACGTAATTCTCCCCCCCTCCCCCCCATCATCTGTAGAGTAAGACACCTACAGGAAACTCGAAACCAAGGACAAGTCTATCTACAACCAAAGACAGCACACTGGCTTATGATACCAGAAGTCGCCCTAACTGGTTTGGCTCAGTGGATAGAGCATCTGCATGAGGACTGAGGGTCCTGGGTTTGATTCCGGTCAAGAGCACATGCCTGGGTTGCGGGCTCGATCTCTGGTGGGGGTGTGTGCAGGAGGCGGCTGATCCATGGGTCTATCATTGATGTTTCTAGCTCTCTCTTCCTCTCCCTTCCTCTCTGAAAATCAATAAAAATATATTTTTTTAAAAAAAAGATATCAGAAGTCATTTACAAAGGACAATTGATGCCTATACCTTCTAAAGTACTTTCAAATTCCATGTCTCTTCCTTTTGGCTTTGAAACAACGATGAGCACTGTCAGGCTCACAGGTTTCTGTCGGCTTTGCTGAGGAAGGACTTGAGTCTGAGGAAGACAGCTCAGGAGGCCAGCAGCTGGCCAAGCAGAGATCGGATTTCCTGCTTCCTAACCGCACTGTCCCTGGTGCCTGGCCTCGAGAGAAAGATGAGCCCAGAAAACAGCTCCTTCCGGAGCCTTCTCACTCAAGTTTTGCACAGAGAACATAGCGAAGAGCTCGATGTACAATAAGGGCCTTTCCATGTAAAGGCTCCTTGTAGTACATTATTTAACAATGGTAAAATCCCTCTCCTAGTTCATCGGATTCATTATGTTTAGATCTTTCTTGACATGAGCCATGCTTGACGGTCACATTCAGCCCAAGTGGGGGGCATGAAAAGGAGACCGGAGTCCCATCTTTCCTATGGCTGATCCATGCTCGGAAAGTTAAGGAATGATGTTTTTTAAATTATTGTTATCATTGGGTTTGCTAAAAGACACTTCCACTATGAATAAGGAAGAATGGGGGGGGGGGGGGATTGTGCTTACGATTTTGGACGCAGGGCGAGATGGCGACCAGTGAAATCAGCACACACAGGCCTCCGTTCACTCCCAGGAGGATTTTGTTCTCCATGCAACCATCTTTCTGTGTGTAAAACACGGCCATCAGAATCAAGCCTCCGGCGGCGATGGAGTACATGATGAGGGTCACCAGGGACAGAGAGGCGTACCACAGCTTGTTGTGAGCTGTGCCTGCAGTCCTGTTTGTCCGGTACGTGGGTGAGCGGGACGGGAGAGAAGACAAGTCAGTCAAGGCCACCGCTGCGCTGACATTTACTAGTACCATTAACTGATGCTGTCCAGCCCAAGCCCATCAGAACTGAGTCCTCCAGGAGACCTGCCAATGATTATGCCACACCAATGCGAGAAGGTGCAGGTAAATATGCAAAAACTTCGTGGTCCAAGCTTAGAATGTGTTCTAAATACTGAAAAGATTCTGCTTTTGACACAAATGTATTCATCCTTATATAATGACTGTCCACAGGCTTTCTGAGTGGGAATTACCCTGGGATGGGTTTTGGCAGTATTATGACAAAGTGGCTCTTTGCTGGAGCTCACTTCCCGTCGCCCCTATAAGCCCAGAGACTGGAGGTGCCATGGTGCTCACCCCAGTGCTGCCAGCAGCTCCTGCGGAAGCCCCTTTGGTCTTCAGGGAGAGGAGCGAATTAACTTCTCCCAGAGAGAGACCTCAGCTCTGTGATCGCACTCTGAAAGGCAGGCTCTGTGATAGTTCTGCTTCTCCAAAGCAATGCCAAGTGTGAGTAAGGGGAAATATGACACTAAACCAAAGGGAAGAATAAGCCAGGGGGAGAGTAAGCATTTTAAGGGGATGTACAGTGAAGAAGCTAAAAGAGGAGATGAATATGCTTTCTACTTTACCACTGTTATTAAAGGGATGGGAGACGTTAGTGGTGGTTTAACAAGCGAGGGAGATTGTTCAGAACAAAGAAAAGGGAGGGCTGATAGACGCTAAATGAAGAGGACGGAGCAACGGGAAGAATGCCTTGAATCACCGTCAGCTGCCTTCTGATCACACTGCCCTTTGTAACCACATTCTCACAAACCTTCAGAGAAAGCAACTTGCTTACTAATTTTGCAAAACTGGAAAGTGATCAAGCAACCCAGCTAAAATATTCTAACGACGAAAACCTTACCGCAGCCAGAGACAAAGGAAAAAGGGAGGGAAAGGCCAAAAAGACAATGACCACTATATTCCTGAAACGGAGCCAGGCACTCCAATGACCACAAAAGTGTTCTAACAGAAAAGGCACGCAAAGGAAAGGAGGAGAAAAGCGAGACTCGAGAAGGGGAGGGGGAGAAAAATCTAAGAGCCAAATAGTAATGAATGACTCACGGAGAGAATGAATTATGTAGAAAAAGGTCAGCACTGCTGACCAGTGTGTGGGTGGGGCCCACGTGTTTCTCCACTAGCCTTTTGGGTGATATTATTAACATATGGAGAACTTCCTTACAGTTAATTTATGCTTATATTTCCAGTTTAATCTTCAACCCAACCTCTCCTCTCAACTCCAGTCTCATGATATCCAACGGGTCTGCATCCTTGCTTGGAAATCTGATCAGTATGGCCAACTTAACAGGTCCAGAGTAACTTCCCAATGGTCAGATCTTATTTGGTCTTGCCAACCTCAGAAAATGGCAATTCCATTCTACTCCTTGTGTGTGAGGGGTGGGGGGAAGGAGGTGGTGGCGGTGGTGCTGGGATGCGTTAAAGGAAAGAACTGCAGTGGCTCTCTCTTCCCCTGCTGCTCTCGCTCCCCTCCACCATGCCACCATCAGCAGCAAATTCTACTGGTTTCAACCTCAGAGTGTCAGACTCTGACTGCTGCTGACATCTAGCTCCAAGCTACCTCAGCTCTCACCTGGATTATCTCCCACTGGCCTCCTGACTTGCACCTACAACTCCCACTAATCTTTAGATTAAATTAGATTATGTCCCTCCGGTGCCCTTCTATTTTATTTTTTATCCTCACTGGAGGATATGTCTTTTTTTATTGATTTTTAGAAAGAAACATTGACATGAGAGAGACACATCCATCAGTTGCCTCCTGTACGCTCCCTGACTGGGGATGGAACCCACCGCCTTTCAGTGTACAGGATAACACTACAACCAATGAACCACCCGGCCAGGGCCAGTCCCCTTCTAGTTCATTGGGTGGCCCCAGAAGCCCTACATGATCTGACCTAGTGCCAACTGTGACATCATCTCTTACACCCCTCCCTCACCACTGGCGTCCAGCCACAGTGGACACTCCTTAGCACACACAGCAAGGGCCCAGCAGCCCCGCTCAGCTCTCCCTGCTTCCTCCATCGCCCTCACACCTCATCAGGAAGCCTTCCCCTGCCCGCTCTCCCCAGCTCCCACCCCGGCTTTCTTTTTCTCCAGAGCACTTTTCACCATTGTACCTATTATTTATTTGCTTGATTAATCAAGATGATTATCTCTCCTCCCTCTCCCCCCCCCCCCCTCCTGCCCAGAGGAACGTATGCTCCACAGAGCAGGACATGTACATGTGCTTTCTAGTTTACAACTATTAATAAAAAGATGGGAGACATCAGTGGTGGTTTAACAAGCTAGAGAAATTGTTCAGAACAAAGAAAAGGCAGTGCTTATAGATGCTCATTGTTGTTCATGTGCTCTACTGTGGAGGGGCTGGCAAACAGCAGGCACTTGACTTGGTGCAAGGACTGTCGATGCTACAAAGAACTCCGCGGCCATGTTAACGGGGTAATGCAGCTCCAGATTCAGCTGGTCCCCCTGATGACATCTTGTTTTCACAAACCCCTCTAACGAGTGCAGAGTCTTATCTTTACCGTGTGGATGCTGCCACAGTCACAGTCCACTGTGAATAAACGCTCAGTGAGAAGCACTGGAGATTAGAACAGGACCAGGCAGCACAGCAGAGAGCACGGTCACAGCCGCAAGCAGCCTCCAGGAGGGAGAGTGAACTGGGCTCAGGCTTGGGGTCAGGGTTGGGTCAGTAAACTAAACAATATAAATTAAAAGTATAGAAAATGGGTCTTTGTGAGAAATACCTGAATATACCATCTACTTTTTATTTCAGTTTTGATACGGAATTGACCCTTCTACCCACAAAATTTCAGCTCGGAATTATTAAAAACAAGACAACAGACCCCAAATGAAGTGCTTTATGCTAAGGCACCAAACCAAGACAGCCTAATTGCAATCTGGCTTTCCCGGAAATAAGAATCCTAAACCAGTCAATCAGGAAGCACCTGATTCACACCATTAGGGAATCTGCCTGAGAGACCTCTGCCATCCATCCCCCAGAGGAGAGTAGCCCTATATGTATGTAACTGGCCCACTTCCCCCTGTATAACTTCCTGGTTCCTGCTCCCTTCTGCCTATAATGGTCTCATTCTGCCCGGCTCCTTGGAGCTCCCATTTATCTGCTAGCTTGGATGTTGGCCAATTCAAATCAATTTTCTGCTCAAATAAACCCTAAAACGTCTTTAATATGCCTCAGTTTGTCTTTTAACAAAAGCACAAAAACACACTAACCATCTAGTCCAAACACATCATTTTACAAGTGTGAAAACCAAGGTCACGGAGGCCAAGAGACCTGCCTACAGGGAAACAGCCAGCCGGAGAGTGAGGGGCTGCACCGTCCGCACGCCTCCGGTTTCCAGGCTATCACCTTCCTCCCCCACGGCCTGCGCGGCCTTCTCCTTCTCAACGTCTTCACAAAAAGAAAAAGGAGGGAAAAGTACTTTAGTTGTTCCATGAAGAGTGATCTGAGTAGTCTGTTTTCTAGACTAACCTGTAAGCAAGAGACTGTTTAAAAAACACAGCAAAAACTCTAGAAAAACTCTACTTTTATGTAAGTGAATTTACATAAAAATAAAAATATGAGTGAGCTTCCTAGCTTAATCCTAATTTTAGGCAAACCACCCAACCGACTGTAAATATGTTGACAAAGGGGTTTTGTTGGGATATTGGCCTCAAAGCCGGGACAACAGCAACATCATTGTTGCAAAGCTTTTAAGCCATTCTGATTGAGTGGTTTCTGGAAAGTTTTTAAAAGCAAAAAAAGCTCTTCTAAAAAGCCTGTTAAAAGTTGGCATCGATAACCAGTCCCAGAAAATGGCTTCAGCATCAATCAAAACATTAAAATCAGAGTGAAGAAGCCCAAGAATTCTCAAGAGAAGATGGTATTCAGTGGGCAAATCAGGGACTCATTATCGAAGATGTTAATATTTTATCAGGAAGTTCCTTATTTGAAGAATATTTGGGGAAATTTTAGGAGAAATTTTGAATGACACATTCTAATAAGAAATTCAGAGGGGAAGTACAGTAAGACTTATCATGGAAAGAGTGATATGTAATCAATTACAATGCATTTCCAATTTATTGTCACAGTTGAGAAAATTAGGGTGACTATAAAACTATAGTCACCCATTTGACTTATCTTTAGGAAAACTTCGCTGCCTCAAAATAAGATGGAGTAGAGACCTCAAATATAAACTACTAGGTTTCAGGGATGACTCAAAAAACAGGATAGCATGCCCTAGCTGATTTGGCTCAGTGGATAGTGTCGGCCTGTAGACTGAAGGGTCCTGAGTTCAATTCCAGTGAAGGGCACATGCCCGGGTTTCGGGCTCGATCTCCAGTGGGGGACATGCAGGAGGCAGTCTATCAGTGATTCTCACCTTTGATGTTTCTATCTCTCTCTCCCTTCCTCTCTGAGATCAATGAAAAAATTTTCTTTTATTTTTATAAAAAGCAGGAAAATAAGCACAAACTTACATATGAGCACTTCTTAAAACTAGAAATTTTTCTTATCTTAGAGATTAAGACTTGAAAAATACCAAAACATACTACTTGTATGGCTATTCGATTTGCTGTCAACATTTTAGAAACTGGCTATAAGCATTTGGATACATACTCCAATATTTCCCAAATAATAAAAAATGATTGTCCTGGCTGGACAGCTCAATTGGAGTGTTATCCTGTTATGCCAAGGTTGTGGGTTTGATCCCCGATCAGGGAACATAAAAGAATCAACCAATGAGCCCTAACCAGTTTGGCTCAGTGGATAGAGTGTCGGCCTGCAGACTGAAAGGTCCCAAGGCTGATTGCGAACAAGGGCATGTACCTTGGTTATGGACACATCCCCAGTAGGAGATATGCAAGAGGCAACTGATCGATGTTTCTCTCTCATCAATGTTTCTAACTCTCTATCCTTCTCCCTTTCTCTTTGTAAAAAATCAATAAAATATATATTTTTTAAAAGAATCAACCAATGAATGCATAAATATGTAGAACAAGTTAATGTTTTTTTCTTTCTGTCTCTAAAATCAGTAAATAAAAAATTTAAAAAGTAGCCATGGTTAAAAATAATAATAATAATAAAATTATTAATGCATCTCATGATTTGATCTTTAAAAAATAGCAAAATAAAATGGCAGGCAATGAATACCTCCAACCTGAGAACTATAATCAGAATGAAAAGTATTTTGAGAAAATTTCGACAGTATATTTTGTTTTGTCCAAAATAAAATTCACATTCATATAAAACTTTCTAATCCCCTCCCTCCCCCCCCCCCCCCCCCCGCACGCTCCCTCCCAAAAAAGTATAAAGTAATCTGATGCCAACAAAATAACAAAAGCCTTACTGGGTACAAAAGGCAGTCATTATCATTCATATTTTGTAAGTAAAGTAAGACAGAGAGTCTAAGTGCTTTGTCCAGAGTCACAAAGAGCCCTTAGGACGCAGGGGGTTGGACCCTTGTCTGGCTGCCATTTCCTCAATGTAGCTCAGCAAGAATAAAAACCAGTTATTAATAGTCTGGCATTTCCCACTTATCCTGGGATATGAATTCCACTTTAAGGCACATAGAAAGAGTCTGTGTTCGTCAAACGCAGGATGGCTTTCTAAGGTAGCACAACACATCTTCCTAACAAAGGCGTCCTTCTACACCCACGCAGTGGTGAACAAACAAACACTTTTTTAAAGGAGAGAACTATTTCATCGCATCTTTGCAGAAAGGGAACCTCTAGCTTCAAAGTATTATTATTTTTCCTCTCTCTTAAGGTTGGAAGCCCAAGAGGAAGCCTGCCCAAGTTTTCAACACAACCACAGAGCTGGGGGTGGGGTGGGGGGGAGGTGCCGCCAGTGGGGCTGAGTGGAGCCAAGTCACACTGCTGGTTGACTCAGAGCCCAGATGAGAGAGGGCAGGGAAAAAGAGCCAAAAGGTGAGAAGAAATGAAGTAGGAGGAAAAAAGGCAGAAAGAATCGACAAGCCAAATGGGGGAGAAATAAATGAACAAATCCAAAGGGCAAGAGCGAAGGGAGAATGCCGGCAAAAACTGTCCCTGTGGCAGGCAGGCTCTCCCCGCCAGGACACTCAGAGAGAGCTTTTGTCGGCGATGTGCTGTGGGCAGACTCTGAGTCAACGAGTGAGTTTTCTTGGAAGCTTCCCATAAAGGCACGTACCAGTTCTTGTTCCATTTGTGTGCGAACTCCACGAGCAGGATGAGCTGGATGCCAATAAAGAGGAAGGCCCCGATGGCTCCCACGTAGCGCCAGGCTGCAAAAGAAGGCCCCCCAAAAGGAGATGACACGACTGTTCCAAGTAATGAAAGAGGGTAATGAATGACCACAGCCCACTTTTACTATATGCTTACTGGACCTGCGACACATTTAATTCCCACACACGCGTAGTATTATTAGACCACTTTATAGATGAGAAAAACTGAGAGTCTACCTAAGTTGACAAGGTCCCTTAGCCAGTAATGGGTGTCACCGGAGGTGAACCCAGACAGTCTGGCTCTGGTGCATCCAAGCCTAACCTCCACGTTACAACTGCCAGGTACTCTAACAGACGTGGCAATTCATAAAGTCAACACGGCCCACAACTTAAAAGGAAAAACACACATTGCCAGAAAAACCAAGGGCTCTCATTTTATTGGATAGGGAGGCACTGGTGTCTAGTAAGGAAATGAGGCTCAGACTTGGGGACCAAGGACGCAGATCCTACTTTGGGCTCTGTCACAAAGAAGCCATGTCACATCCCTGGGTTCCAGTCTGTCTATACACATGACTGAGCTGGACTAGCGGATGCTAGGTCCCTTCCCGTTCCAAAGATATTACTCTAACCCTGTGGTCGGCAAACTGCAGCTCACGAGCCACATGCGACTCTGGCCCCTTGAGTGTGGCTCTTCCACAAAATACCACGGCCTGGGCGAGTCCATTTTGAAGAAGTGGCATTAGAAGAAGTTTAAGTTTAAAAAATTTGGCTCTCCAAAGAAATTTCAATCGTTGTACTGTTGATATTTGGCTCTGCTGACTAATGAGTTTGCTGACCACTGCTCTAACACATAAAAGGACGTCTGTCAGAAAGAGAAAACCAGCTAACAAGCATTTTAGGTAAAGACAAGACTTCGTTAAGGAGAACACAAAATTAGTGTGATCTTGAAAAAGCTGGTCCTTCTTCCTCTGAGGGTCTGTCGCTGTTCCTCATGGCCTGACACATGGGAACACTTCCACCATCTTAGCTAGGAAAGCGAATTCATGTGGGCTGAACGGTGCTCGAACCACTGAAATCCAGGCCTGTTTCCTCCCTAACGCACATGAAGAAGGGCTATGACGAAAGGCTTCGTATTAAATTGCCTTTGGTGTATTCCATCGATACGGCACACAGCCCAGTGTTCCGCAGCTTCGCGGAGGGTAAGCTTAGAAAGGGAAGGGGCCGAAACCAGTTTGGCTCAGTGGTAGAGCGTCGGTCTGCGGACTGAGAGGTCCCGGGTTCGATTTCGATCAAGGGCATGTACCTTGGTTGCGGGCACATCCCCGGTGGGGGGCATGCAAGAGGCAGCTGATCGATGACTCTCTCTCATCGATGCTTCTAACTCTCTCTATCCCTCTCCCTCTCTGTAAAAAAAAATCAATAAAATATATTTAAAAAAAAAAAAAAGAAAAGAAAGGGAAGGGGAGGCCTCTTCTCCTCCCATTGGAGCTGTGGAGGTTTAAAGGCTGAGAAGCCATGTTCGGAGCCCTGGCTTTTCAGAGCCACACTCAGAGAGAGCCAGGCCCAGCACGGCTGGTAGGGTCAGGCTGACTTACTAACTGACCTTCACACAAATGTTAAGCGCTTCATTCTCCCTTCATGCCAATAACCTTACAATTATCATTCCAATGCTTCAGGCTGCTGAGTAAGGAAAGGTCCTCCCACAGCCTGCCAGAGAGGGAGGGAGTGGGAAGGGACCGGAGGAGGGAAACAGCGGGGGGGGGGGGGATAGGGAGCAGGGAGAGTGGATAAAGTGCAGGCAGGTCAGGATTTTTTTTTTTTTTTTAAGCCACAAGAAAGTCAGTAATTAAAAATATCAAAGGCACCCTGGACTGTGCTTTTGATGATTTTACAAAATGGGGTAAAAACGAAATGAACAGAAACGCATTTGTACCATTCAGGAAGGTCTCCTGGTCGGGAATGAAGAAAGCGCCGGAGCACATGGCCCCCAGGAGCAGGAGCTTGAAGAACCAAAAGCTGGAGAGAAAGAGAAAAAAAGAAAAGAAAAGAAAGAGGAAATGTATTTAAATGATATTCAGTGAAGCACAAAAGGCCTCTTAGAAGGTAAGCATGTCCCGCCGTGGTTCTGCCATGGGCACTGTTCTCTCCAAATCGAGGGGAAGTAATTAAGTGACTGGAGACTGCCTTTTCCCAACATCAGACGGGCTCCGCGCGGCCTCTGATTGTGCGAAGCCCTGTTTTGTTGCCGGCGTGGAAGTGACCCGGGGAAAGGTCTCGGTACCAGAAATTAACTCTTGTCTCCACTGCCTTTCTCATTATGGCACCAGCGTTACCAACAGGATTCTAGCTCTTGGGCCACCGCGCGGGGACACGTATTGGATCCCACCCTCCCTGAAACCAGGGCCAGCGAGTTAGGCAGGAGGGAGAGCAGGCAGAGGCCCCACGGGGGCAGGGGGTCCTAGCCTGCGTTCCGAACGGAAGGCCAGGGAAGCGAATGCGGGAGACTTGCCCGTTGTGAATGTAGGCTCTGCAGCTCTTGCTGTTGTTGATGTTTAAGGTCAGGAGGCAGAAGATAAAGAAGAAACAGGCCATTCCAAAGCAGACTCTGTACACCGCAGAGTACCCCACCAGCTTCTCACAGGTGTCCCCGGCTTTAATGCCTTTGCAGATGTCTTCGTAAAAAGGAATCTGAGGAAACAGAGAAAAGCGTCCTCTGTCAGAGCTGGGGAAAGGGGCTGCTGTGAAGAGCTTCCGCTACACGTCCACGTCCCACGTGGAAGGCACAAACAGTGGGGAGAGGCACAAACACTGGGGAGAAGGCACAAACCCTGGGGAGGAGGCCCTCTCCCAAAGGCTTTTCCTTAGTTTCCTCTGAGTCTTTTTTAAAGATTCAATGCTCATGATGTACCTCTCAGCCTGTACTTACCCCAAATGAATGTGGAAACCCAGCATCAGAATTTGTAAAAATCACACTTGTAATACATGCACATACATTTTTCTTAAAATGCATAAATATAGAGCACATATGTCAAACACAAGGCCCACGGGCCAAATCCAGCCCGCCAGGCCTTGCAATGTGGCCCGCACCGCGCTGTCATCACTGCACTCCGCTGTCAGTTTATGACATTGTCAGTTTATGACTGTTCAGTAAACCATTCGGCCCGCGATTTAGGCTGGATTTTAGATTTTGGCCCCTTCTCTGATTGAGTTCGACACCCCTAATATAGAGCATAAAAGGTGAGAGACTTCTTTCATTCCCACCCCCAAAATGTCCTTTCCTCGGGAGAGTTAACAATTTGGTGAATATTTTTATTAGTTTACATACATAAATGTGTGTGTACATATGTATGTATACACACCTCATACTTATACACAGCACACACATAAATACACTGTATAGTGTGCCATATACATTTCTCTCTCTCGCTCTCTCTCTCTCTCTCTCTCTCTCATACACACAAGCATAAACACCACACAAACAGCTTTATTAAGTAAAATAGTATATATATATTATTCTGTAACATTTTTTTCATAACTAACAATGAGCTGTGGAGGTCTTTCCCTATTAATACATACAGGTGCACCTTTTTAACCACCATATAATATTTTAGAGTAAGGCTAGGTTAAATCAGATAGGCATTCCCACACTGATCCTGTTGAGAAGGCCTCTTGTTTTGCTATTACAAACACTGATTCAGTAACACTGCTGTGCATGCCTCATGGCACATGTGCCATTATTGATGTGGATAGACTCCAGATCCACAAATGGAATCAGTGAATCAAGTAGCATGTGCATTTTAAAATTTGAAGAGATAAAGTCAAATCACACTTTCAAAGGCTGCACCAGTTTATATCCCACCAGAACTACCTGAGCCTGCTCAGGTTCCCAACCTGAACACCCGATTTAAAGGTAAAAAACAGCCCTGGCTGGTTTGGCTCAGTGGATAGAGTGTCAGCCTACAGACTGAAGGGTTCTGGGTTTGATTCTGGTCAGGGGCACAGGCTCGAGTTGCGGGTTTGGTCCCTAGGAGGGGGCGTGGCATGCAGGGGGCAGCCGCTCAATGATTCTCTTTCAATGTTGAAGCGTCTGTATCTCTGTCCCTCTCCCTTGCTCTCTGAAATCAATAAAAATATATTTTTTTAAAAAATAACATAAAGTAAAAAACACTATCCGGTCTCAATGTCCATTTTCCTCATTACTAGTAAGGTTCACTTCTTTTCATAAATTTATGGCCATCTGTATTTTTCTTTGTGAATTGGCTGTTATGTTTTTCCTTGATCCACTGGAGCTATTTATGCATACTCATCTGATGAATGTTGGCAATGGTTTATACTAGCCCCATTAGAAGGTTTCAAAGTAAGACCTAGTCATATTATCAGAACTGAAATCTTATATAATGAGAACAAGAAGTACATTTCTATGAACACAGAACGTTAAGGATTTAGTCAGTGATTTAAAAACTTATTTATCAACATCAAAGCTGAACTCTCTTCAAAACAAAACAAAAGTTGAAAACACAGTATAGCTGTAATTCACAAGACAAAAGATAACACAGAGGGGGAAAAATGACACAAGCTGGAGATAAAACTGAAACTAAAATTTAGTTTCTTCCCCAGAAAAGATCGTAAAGAAACACTCATAACTGAGGCTATTAAGATTTCCATAAACAAAAGGAAGACTAAACCCAATTGGAGTTCATCTTCCTGACTGTGGAGTCCCTCTCCTCAGAAGAGGCCTGCAGCCGTGACTATACCCAAATCTCAAACACGTTTTTCCTAAACAAAACATATTTTTCAAAACTACGGCCTCAGGCAAAAAACGCATGAAAGATTTCATAAAGAAATGTCAAACGTTTTATAGTCAGCAATTTTTTTTTTTTTTTTTTTTAGATCCGGGCAAGATGTCAATGCATAAAAAGACACTACTGTATTTTTGACAGGCTATCAAACAAAGTAGCACACATGTAGGGTTGCCAGAATGTCCAGTTAAGTTGAAATTTCAGATAAACAAGGACCAATTGTTTTAATTGTACAGGCTTTATTGCTGTGTAATATTCGAATCTTTTCTTCCCTCCCTTCTCTCTTCCACTCTCTCAGCAAAGCTAATTTCTCACACACACCTCAACCACCGGCAACCCTTTCACTACACCAGCCCATTTTTCATCTTCTATCTTTCACCTTTGGCTCTTCTCCACCTCCTGCCTCAAACCAACTTCTCTCCTCTTAAAGTCCATTTTAGGGAACATGCTGATTAAGAGGCGTGAGCTCCTATGCAACCATCCCCCACAAATGCCCTCCCAGAGGCCCTTAGGCTCATCAAAGGGTGAGTATGTGGCCTGGCACATTTCATCCAAAAGGAAAGTAGGTACACAACCCCTGCTCCAGATACTGAGGCCTGCTTTGTGCTCTGCGGGTGACTCAGTCATTTAGCTTTCAGTAAGTAGTGAGAATTTTTAGGCAAAGAACCTCGAGCTGAACAAGCTGGCAGGATTTAGCAAGGAGAATTTGCTCTGATTAAATATTTGCTGTTCCAAACTCCATCCCAGTTTTGGAAGAAGAAAACATACATCACACACTGTGGAGTGAAGGGGCTGGGCGGGCCTGCTAAGGGTGTTGCCTCTGAAACATGCCTCTGGGCATCCAAGGACACTGCGTCTGTGTTGTTTCTGTACAGACCTGAGGGCCAGTGGCTTCCTCCCAACTCTAAAGGCAATCAAACTGAAGGCCACAAATTACCAGCAAGAATAAACAGCTCACTTCCAACCCTAACTCCACCACTGACTTGGACAAATTACACACTTTCCTGAGCCTCAATGTCCCTTCTCATACTATGAAATACTACTGCCACCCTGTATATCTGAAACTTATTAGACTGGACAGTTGGACGACCTTCCGGACGAAGCTGAGGCTGTGAGGGCATCAGGCCTCTAGTATAAAATAATATCGAATGCTAAATGTAATTAAAAAATAAAATAATTTAAAGAAAGAAATCGGCCACCCGCCTCATGAAGTTGCCCTGAGAATTAAATCAGGACTTTTGGAAAGTCCTTGCCATAGTTCCTAATCCATAAAGCCCATTAAGCAAACTTTCTTAATTCTGAAGTATTACTTTTTTGTAAAAAGAACTTGGAGAAGGGAGCCAGGCACCTGACATGAACCACTGACGGACTGGTTAATGCGTTCAGGTTTACACATGGTGGGAAATAGCATCTCAGAACTCCACAGATGCTCTCTTCACTTTCCCAAAGGATTCATATTAAAAGATACAGTATTCACATACTTGTCTTATGAAGACCTAGTCACCACCCAAGTCATGGAAGAGATGTTCAAAACATCAATCTAGAGTTAAATTCAGCCTGGCTGGTGGGGATCAGTGGTTGAGTGTCGACCTATGAACCAGAAGGTTATAGTTCAAGTCAGGGCCCATGCCTGGGTTTCGGGATCCATCCTTAATGGAGAATGTGCAGGAGGCAGCCGATCAATGATTCTTTCTCATCATTAATGTTTCTATCTCTCCCTCTCCCTTCCCTCAGAAATCAATAAAGAGGTATTATTATTTTTAAAGAATTAAATTCAAAAAAAGATGGGAATAGGAGAAAATCCACATAATCTGTGTACATAGGAGAAATCAGAGTTAGGCCCCATAACCAACTTTTATCTCAGGCAAATAAATATGGAAATGGAGAAGAGGAAGATGACAAGCATGTTCCCGTAATATCCAAGTAATATTTGGGAGAGATGAGAATATGGCATATTAACAAAGTCAACGATTCTTCCATTCCATTATATCAAATTTCTAGGGCACTGAATGAAACTAAGATGCAAAGATAGCTTTGGGCAGCTCAGCATGAGTAATGTCATAAAAACTAGAAGAACTAGATCCGCATGTTCTGTTTAATATTCTTTATTTGACAATGAATTTCAGAACCAAGAGCCTCTCCATCTGTCTGCCTCCCTGCTTTCTGATATTCTACTTGTCCTCAAACTTTCTAACACAACACTCTTTTCTCTGTGTGTCCATGAGAGTGAGGTCTGTCTGTTACCCACCGATGGACAGAAGCTGTGAAATGGGAATGCTAACATCAGCTTCCATCTTCCCTCAGACAGCTTCTAGGCAGCCAAAGCTCGTTTCTCAGTAACATTATCTTTGAGACCCTTGGTGGGACGTGAAGACTGTTTAAGAACAGTAACAAGCCATTCTTGCTTCTCTTTTGTTTGGGTTTCTAAACATTTTTTAAGAGAAAATCCTACATTGTGTCGTTATTGAAACCATAGGAGAAACAAAAATTCCTCACGCTGGTTTTATTTGACCCTGACACCACTGAAATCAGGAGCGTAATGCCCCCACACAGTTGCTTCTCCCAATCTTGGAAGCAAGCCCCTCACCGCGGGGACCAAACAGCCGCAATGAGATTAGACAGAACTTGAAATAACAAGCTTTCATTCCGAACAAAACAATTCACCGAGGACTGACTCCTTATGGGGGTGGGAAGGGCTCTTCCACAGAAGGGGACCAGAGATTGGCTAATGTCAGCCTCTGTTTTGAGAATGAGGAACATCAAAGGCAGAATGCACGAAGAAGAACCACACCATTTACTGATCTTGAAGGAGAATGAAGAGTCAATTTCAATGAAAACGTATGAACTGTTCCAAGAGGCAACAGCACTGGGGCTTGGGGGCCATGGAATGGGATAGACCCTGTCTGCTGACTTGATGTGGCCTAAGGAGGTATGGGCTTTGTTTTAGCTGGAAAATATGGTCATTCCCCACTTCTACCCTCGCCCCCACCCCCAGAACATACGGTTTAATGAAGGCCACTGTGCTGCCCTGGAAGAAAGCAGGCCTGCTGAAGGATGCCACTTAAACAGAGACGCTGAGGTTTCTGTAACAGAGGACTGAATGTCTCAGACGAAGCTTTCTATTTATTTGGACCACTTAAACAGAAGACAGCAAGCACCAAACCAGCTCTTTTCGTGGATGCCTAAGCCTGGCATACAGTGGTGTGGTATGTGCAAATTCAACGCTGTGCCATGACTGTCTTCTGTAAGTAACGTTTTAAACCCAGTGAAATTATTATGGACTATATATTACATAATACACTTGAACATATATATAGCAAGAGTTTGATCGTTCACATCTGCTGTATTACAGGTATCATTCTATGTTGGATACAAGCAGTGAATAAAACAAGTTAAGTAAATCCATGCTCATTGGGAGCTGACTTTTAGTGAAATGCTGTAACAGCAAAACCATGTGTGCTCTGCTTCATGGGTACTTCAAGCATTTTACTGGTTGCTTTTCACTATTCATTATTTTTCACCATAGGTGGGGCATGAGAATCTAATATCCCCCAAAAGATTTAACTCCATCATCACCTTTGACCTCATGATTCTGAGGGCCCCCCAATTCTAGTACCGAGGACGAGAACACGCCAGGCATTTAAGCTTCTGGCCCAGCATCTTTCCCATTTTACCACTTATTAGATTTAGCATTGAGGGTACCTAGCAACAAGGAAACCAGAATACCCACACTCATTTTCTCCATTCCTACTTCTTCCTGGTCACCAAAAGGTTTGGTTCGGCTACATAAGTAGAACACTAATCATCTATACCTGAGCATGCTCTCAAAAGGCCGCACAGCATAAGACATATTGTACATAGGTTAAATACATCATGCTAAATTTATTGCTACATTATTCTTGCCCAATCCACCCACCCAGTTTGTGGTTCACGCAGCCCAGTTATCTGCAACGTAAGCAAATATTCTGGTATCCTCAGCACAAAGCTTAGGCCACTAAGTTCCCCCCGTGGTGAGAAGGAGAAAACTTAGCTGCATATGACACGCACAGAGCCACTGAAGATCTAACACAGGACTCAGCAAATGACACCTCCCGCTTATGTAAATCAAGTTTCGCTGGAGCACAGCCACGCTCATTTGTTGGCACATTGTTTTGGCTGCTTCTGCGCTACAATGGCAGAGTTAAGCAGTTGCTAGAGACCACATGGCCCTCAAAGCCAAAAATGTCTTGTAGCTAGCTCTTCACAGGACAAGTTCGCCCACCCCTGGGCCACCAGGAAGACTGGCTGAGAAGTTGTGCAGAACTGCTGAAGTATAAATTAGCATCTCAAAGGCAAGTGACAACTGGTGATAACTTACTCCACAGATCAAAAGCCAGAGGACCAGCAGAGAGCACAGCAGCTCATGTGGACGCCTTCTGAGAGTCCCCACACCCTGCCCTGCCTTCTCCACCCCTCAGACGCCTCTTCTCCAGAGGGCTCAATGCTGTCCTGTCCCCAGCTAGAAATTGTGCTTAAGAATCCAACCATTTGTCTCCCACCTTTTTAAAAATATATCTTTATTGATTTTTAGAGAGGAAAGGGGGAGAGAAAAAGGGGGGGAGGAGAGAGAGAGAGAGAGAGAGAGAGAGAGAGAGAGAGAGAGAGAGAGAGAGAGAGAGAAACATCAATAATGAGTGAGAATCATCAATCAGTTGCATACCCCATACTGGGGATCAATCCCACAACCCAGGCATGTGCCCTGACCAGGGAATGAAGCAGTGACCTCCTGGCTCATAGGTCGACCGACGCTCAACCACAGCGCCATGCCGCCTGGGCTCCACATGTCATTTTGAAAGCAGCAAATTAAGTTTTTAATTTCTCTGCCCGTATAAACAGTTTTTTGGAAGGGGCATGGAGGGAATGGGGGAAGGCACGCCTGTACGTGCCAATGCTTTTTCTGTGGGTCAGAGCCCTCAGCAGCTCTAACAGAAAAGAGCCCTCACATCTGTTATACAAACAACCCGTGGAACCAAAAATAAAACCCACACTGATGAAAGCCGGCGTGTCAAGAGATAATTGTAGACTTATTTTAAGACTGTAGAAACAGCCTCACTGAAACTTAAAAACCACACCCCAAAATAATCAACCCCCTCGGGCTTAAGTTCAGCCCTGCTTTAGAGGCGTATAACACAATCCATTCCTTTTAAAAAAATCTTCCACCTCATCTCAGCCCCGACTCCAGACAAGGAAGGGGAGTAAGCATTTTGAGTTCCAATACGATCCAGTGGTCAACAGAGTGATAGTTGAGCTGACACGACTGTCTCCTGCAGTCTCTAAAACAGTTCTCATATTTTTAGTTTTCAAACACAACTGTGTACACACCCAGTCTAACTTTGAGGGCTCTTTCTGTCTATACAGGGTGGGGCAAAAGTAGTTTTACTAGAACAGTTCTGAGTACATGAAACACAGAGTTTATTCTTGTATTCTTATTAATTACTGTATCATTTCTGTCCAAACAACCATAAACCTGCTTTTGCCCCACCCTGTCCTTACCACACTGCTCTCATTTTCCCTACCTGAGTCCCGTTTCCTAAGAACAAAGACTATGTGCTACTCAGACCCACATCCCTGTTCTCCACCCATTCCCTCAGCGCCTAGACAGCCACATACACTGACTCCAGGTTGCAGTAAGAGGAAAGAGAGCACATATTTCAAAGGTTCTGTTGAAAGGAGAATGGGCAGCTGGTGCTCAAAAACCCAAGCTCCTCGATAATTTATAAATGGGGTCTTTTACAGGAAAGTTATGAGTAAGGGGTTCAAGGACATGGACTGTGTTGATTGGTCAGTTATAGGGTTCCATGGTTTTCCTCGTCTAATTTATTTCTCCCTTGGCATCACCTTGTCATTCTGTTAGGGGTCTTTGTTACTGGAGTCAAGAGGTCTTCCTATTTCCATACAAACCAGAGTTCTGCAACCCATCCTGGGACTGTAAGTCAGTTCTGTTACCTTCAGAGCAGAAAAACAGATCAATCCATCTTGAGCGTAAAGGGCCACATCCTTTCCTTATATCACATAATATATTGCCTGAAACCTGTTTTACAGGAAGATCTCCAGGCTCCTGGACATGGCTGTACTCTTTCTTTCTTTCTTTCTTTCTTTTTTTTTTTTAAATAAATCTTTATTGTTCGTATTATTACAAATGTTCCTCTTCCCCCCCACTCCATTGCTCCCCTCCACCAGGTTCCCACCCCACCCTCTGCCCTTTCCCCATCCCCCATTGTCCTCATCCATAGGTGCCCAGTTTATGTTCAGTCTCTTCCCACATCCCCCTCTCTCCTTTTCCCCAAGAATCGTCAGTTCACTCCCCTTCCATACCTCTGATTCTATTATATTCAACAGTTACTATTGTTCATCAGATTTTTTTTTTCAATTTCCTTGGTTTTTAGATTCACTTGTTGATAGTTACATATTTGTTGTTCATAATTTTTATCTTTATTTACTTTCTCTTCTGAAAGAACCCCCTTCAGCAATTCATATAATTCTAGTTTGGTGGTGATGAACTCCTTTAGCTTTTTTTTATTAGTGAAGCTCTTTATCTGGCCTTCGATTCTGAGTGATAGCTTTGCTGGGTCGATTATTTTTGGCTGTAGGTTCTTACTATTCATCACCTTGAATATTTCCTGCCATTCCCATCTGGCCTGCATGGTTTCTATTGAGAAATCAGCTGACAATCATATAGGTGCTCCTGTATAGGTAACTACCTGCTTTGCTCTTGCTGCTTTTAATATTCTCTCTTTATCTTTTGCTCTTGGAATTTTAATTATGATTTGTCTTGGTGTGGTCTTCTTTGGATTCCTTTTGTTTGGAGTTCTGCGTGCTTCCTGGACTTGTAAGTCTAAGTCTTTCACCAGGTGGGGGAAGTTTTCTTTCACTATTTCTTTCAGCATGTTTTCGATATCTTGCTCTCTCTCATCTTCTGGGACCCCCATAATTCTGATGTTGGTTCGCTTGAAGTTGTCCCAGAGGTTTCTTACATTATCTTCAATTTTCTGGATTCTCTAGCCTTCTTGCTTCTGCGGAGGAGTGTCTTCTGGCTCTTTATGTTCCAAATCTTTGACTTGATTCTTGCAGTCTTCCATTTTGTTTTTAGGACTCTGTATAATATTTTTTATTTCAGACAATGTATTTTTTATTTCTTGTTGATCCCTTGTTATTTCTTGTTGATTCCTTATTAATTCTAGTTGATTCCTTTTCATCTCCTCATAGGTCTTATGGACCTTTTCTAGGAAATTCTTGAAAAAGCCTTATAAGCGTAGATTTGAACTCTATATCCAGTCGCTTTTTGTCCTCCATTTCTTTTGTTTGTGATCTATTTCATTGTCTCGGCATTTTTGCAGCTTCCCTGATAGGGAAGAGTTTCAGGGTGGAGCCTACAGCCTTGGCTTCCGTCAGCCATGCCCTATGCAGCTCCTGAATCTCAGTATTCCTCAGGGTCCTTCAGTACTCGCTGCAAGCACCTCTGAGAGAAAGGTGCCCTCGATTTTCGCCTGCTACCAAACAGTCTAGGCTCTCCTGTACTCTTTCTTAATCTTATATAATAAAGAGGTGATATGCAAATTGACCACCATGCCCTCGAACAAGATGGCACCCCATGTAGTCACAAGATGGCTGCCACAAGATGGTTGGCAGGGAAGGCAGTTAGGGGCAACCAGGCCAACAGGGGAGGGCAGTTGGGGGTGGGGACAGCCTGGCCTGCAGGGGAGGGCAGTTGTGGGTGACAAGGCCTGCAGGGGAGCAGTTAGGCGTTAATCAGGCTGGCAGGGGAACGATTAGGTGTTGATCAAGCTGGCAGGGGAGTGGTTAGGGAGTGATCAGGCTGGCAGGCAGAAGCAGTTAGGGGCAATCAGGCAGGCAGGCAGGCGAGCATTTGGGAGCTAGCAGTCCTGGATTGTGAGAGGGATGGTTTGGACAACCCTCTATGGGCCTAAACCAGCAGTCAGCTATCCCCAAGGTTAAGGTGACCAGATGTCTCACTTTTGGCAGGACAGTCCCGATTTTTAGCAATTTATCCCATGTCCCATTGTGTTTTTAAAAAGTCCAGATTTTTGGAAAGATTCTTTTAAGTCTTTTGGACTTTTTTAAAATGCCGCGGGACGCAGGACAAATTGTTAAAAATCAGGACTGTCCCACCAAAAGCAGGATGTCTGATCACCTTACCCAAAGGGTCCCAGATTGGAGAGTGTGCAGGCTGGGCTGAGGGACACCCTCCTCCCGGTGCATGGATTTCATGCACTGGGTCTCTAGTCTTTAAATAGAAATCATGACAGCCAGCTCTGGGGGCAAAAGGCATTTTTCTTTTTCATGTTTTAAGTCCTTTTAGCTGGGTTAATAATCAAATCAACAGAGGCAGATTAAAGAAGAAAGTATACAAAGTCTATTATATGAATGTATATTCGGGGGCAATAAGAATAGATACCCAAAGTACTGCTGGGTAAACAAATAAAGTAAAGTAAATAAATAAATATAATAATAATAATAGGGAAAAAAACGAAGTACTGCTGGGTAGCTGAGATTTATATGTCATTCCCAAGCTAAGAAGACAGCTGGGTAGAAAAGGCATGTCCACAGAGAAGGAAAAGCAAATGTTTGCTGACATCTCTGTATGAATGGCCTTCCAGGAGCAGATCCTCCATCTAAACTCCTAGGCAGCGAAGGGGGAAAGGTTTTTTCTGAGTCTTTTTGTTTCCCAATGCTCAATACCCCAAAAGCCATATCTTGGGGGTGGCAAACACTGCTTCCCTTCACAGCAGAGCTAATTTCACACGTTTGACTAGAAGTTAAATCTGAGTAATTTTTATAATTTGTTATTGTTTTTTATCCCAGAATCTCGCACCTCATAGGGTGCTTGGTACCTACGAGGGAGGGAGGGAGGAAGGAATGAATTACATGATTTAAAAGGTTTTTTAAAATATGAACTTGGATTACAGTTTACCCAACTAACACTATCACCTACTTTTAAATTCTGTATAAAGTATCAAGACTCAGCTAGTCACAATATTTGTGTTTCCTGCTCCCAAGCTTTCTGAGGCTACTATCGCTTAGTTCATTGTGTGCTGTGGCATTTGTCCATTCCCTCTGGGCCATGTCTGTAATGACAAAACTGTTCATTTCTAACTGTACGCACCTGTCTGTCCTATTTGCCTGCAGAGCACTCCAACGGCCCATCTGAGGGCAGTTACTTAACAGATGCTTTTGATGACAGGAAAAAAGGGGTAGGAAAACTTCAGTTCTCACATCTTATCTTCCTCCCCCTCCCACAGCCAGACACATCCTGAAACAGAGATCCTGTTAATGTCTGATGCCCCTCACCCCCACCCCAGGCCCCCAAATGCTTTGGGTAATGGATCCTGCAGACAAAGGACAATAACTATTGTTTCTTGTTTTGGGGCTCCTGGCAAGCTCATTATTGCTGGACCAGGATCAAATCTCTTTGTCTTTGGTTCAGACTCAAAGAGAGAGAGAGAGAGAGAGAGAGAGAGAGAGAGAGAGAGAGAGAGAGAGAGAGAGAGAGAGAGAGGAAAGAAAAGGAAAAAACCCCAACAGCAGGATATCCATTAGTTCAAATCCCTGCCTGTAGCACAAAACTATTTCCCACCATCATTACTCAGAATTCACCAGTGTGGAGGGCGAAGCCCCAGCAATGAAAAAAGCCAAGGATGAGAGTGTTGCAGGAACTCTCTTTTCTCCCACGTGGCATAATGTCTAGATGGGATTTAAACCAGAGATAGAATTGTTTGGAAATCCAGGAGGACTGAAGAGATGGAACCTTCCCACAGGGAAACGCTGATTAGGCCACAATGAGAACCTTCCCTCCGTTTTCTACAGGGACCTTGAAATCCAAACCCACCTTTAACCTCACTGATACACTTAACACATGGAAGGATAACAACGAACTCTGATGCTGTTCAGAAAGAGAACTTTTGAAAGGCATTCTATCGTGGCTGAATTTTAAAACAATGCTCCAGAATCAAAGAACTGAGTCAACAATATATACATGTTTGCTAATTTGACGCTTGCTCTAACATAAAAACATAAAACACCAGCTAAAAATGGAGCGTTCTGCTCTAGAGTTCAACGTTCTATAGCAACGCTCAAGCAGTCAACACCAAACCCGAAACAAGAGCCCGACTTTCCCACTTCAGCCTAAACAGCTGCCATTCTGTGCTGGGACAAACTACATGGTGTTCTGGATCAAAGTGGAATATTTTTCACTGCGGATGCTTGTTTACTTTAAAAAGGTGATTACACCACACACAACTTGAAGGCAGGTTCTATTTTATATGCAAAGCCACCGAACAAATAAACTCGATTTGTGGTTGCCCCTATTTTCTACCAGACTGAGTCAGTTGTCCCTTGAGCCCAGCTTTGGCCTTCACCACAGGAAGGAGGTGGAGTGTGGTGGTGTGGTGTGTGTGTGGGGCGAGGGGGGAGGGGAGGAGAAGATAAGCTAAGAAAGCTGCTAAAGGTGCCAGGTGGTACTGTTCCCAGAAGAAATATTCCTCCCTCACCACGAACTCCAGAAGAGAGATTAGGAATCAGGAAGGATAGTTTTCCTGTTACTTCTATGAACATCTGCACAGCAACCAACCCTAGTCATACAGGCAGAAAAAGCAGCAGTCCTGGGTTCTAATGCCACCTCTACCTCATGCAGAGCCTCAGACAAGCCTGCTCGCCATGCCTGTCAAATGAAGGGGTTGGTTCAGATTACCGACTAGATTCTCCCACTTTAAAAGGCTAGCACTCTATTCAAATTATACTCTAAGAGAGCTCATTGTTTTATCTGCTTAACACTGCATGATAGTTGCTATCTTTTCACAGGGCAGACACTTAGCATAAATGTGAGTTGTGTCCTTTTTTTCATCTTACTAGATCCTTAGTAACTCAGCTTCATGTATTTTTTTAATCCTCCGTGACTAGCACAGGGAGGGCTTTCCCACAAACAACACTTACTCTAATGCAGACATAGACAGATATAGACTAACCAAAGCCAGACACTAAAGAGCTACCCCAAGGAAGCAAGAGAATGGGAGGGGAGGGGCGTTTTTAAGGCTCAGACACAGAGGAGATGGCCACTCCGTTCTGGGTGATGAATAGCAAGACGAGAGTGTGGCCTTGGGAATAGAATATCTACAATCAATCTCCTCACTCACTTCCACTCACTTTCACATACTCTGATATTACTATTGCTATTCTACATTAGTTTCCCATCGTTGCATCTCCCCCCCCCCCCCTCCTTCTGGTGAAGACAATGAAACATGTGGCAGTGACAATGTTTCACTGAGAAATACAGGCCAAGAGAAAGTTTATATGGCATCCCTAGGGTATGAAAACACTGACTGGACTTTCTAAATAAACAGCGAAAAATCTCTTAAGCCCATCTATGTTTATTGGAAGGGCCTAAGTCCAGTTAGCAGCCTCGGTAGCAACCCCCTTCTCCACTTCTCTGGAAAATGTTGGACTTCATGATGAATGCAGAGACTGTGGTTAGAATATGTGCTTAATGGGGGTGGAATGGGCTAGAAGCCAGGACAAGAGAAACAGGGAAACGGAGACAGTTAAGCAGCAGTTTGCAACCATTCAGTAAGTACTATCTTCCCTAAACCAAGGACACTTAAGAGCAAATGGTTTGGCTCCGGCTGGTGTGGCTCAGCTGGCTGGGTGTCATCCCATGCACCAAAAGGTTGCAGGTTTGATTCCCAGTCAGGGCACATGCTCGGGTTTCCAGGTTTCAGGTTTAATCCCCGGGAGGGAGCATTTAGGAGGCAGCTGATTGTTCTCATATCGATGTTTCTCTTTCTCTTCCTCTCTCTAAAAATATATATTTTGCCAGAGGGTAAAGAGTAGTAGCTTAGATCACCCTACTCAGGGAGATAGATAGCAGAAATCTTATGAGACAGAGGAAGTTAAGGGAATAAATCTCATTTTGGTACATCAGTAGAAAGCAGACAAATATATTAGAGATCCCTCCCTAAGACCTCACCTAAATACCTGCCTTTAAAACTCCTCAAAACTAAGGCCCCAGCCCGGCCGGGGTGGCTCAATGGTTGCGTGTTGACCCACAAACTCCTTAAACTTGTCCCCAAGAGTGAGCCAAAGCAGCCCAGCCAAGGCTCATTTCCCCGCCTGGTCCCTCTCAGATTATCCTTGCTTTAATAAATGTCCTCTAACATTCACCTGTTGTGAAATTTTTTTCCTACACAAAGTCAAGAACCCACACACCACCGGCCAGCCCTAGGCAGGTCCCCTCAGTGCCAGGTCCCTTTTCCAGTAACAGGGAGAGGGGGAGGTGATGGGTTTAACTTGGGGAAGGAGGAGTTTTGTTTAGATTCAAGTTGGGTCCCACCTCACCCCTACATTAGTCCTGACGTTGAGTGGTCCATAGAGTCCAGTGCACCATAGTGATCAGGAACATTTCTAAACCGTTACTGAGATAAATATGCCAGGTCCCAGCATGCAATGGGGTAGACTAGTTATGACTGAGAAGGGTTTCTGAGGTCTCGGCCTGGGGTTAGGCGTGCAGATTGGCACAGACCACTCCAGCACACCGAGCTACTTCCACACTGCCCACCGGGATGGGTGAGGTAGAGCCCTGTCTATTTTGACACTCACAGCCCTTTCAAAACTTGTGACCTCCAAGGATTTAAGTTATTTCAGGAGTTGCAAATTCAAATGCCTTTGGGGTGTTGGCTGATGGTGGGGGTGTTGGGGGAGACTAGGGTTGGAGGAAGTAAGGGGTGTTAGGGGGAAGATGTGAGCCAGGCTGTAAGCAAGCTTCTGGGAATGGGGCCTGGTGCACTATATGGCAGGTTAGCCCTGCTAACGGCAGCCCGGTTTATTTATTTATTTTTATTGCCCAAACAAAAGCCCATAGGCCAACTCACAACACCTAGGCTAAGAGAGTTCCAAGTTTAACTGAAATTGCAGGTGTGGCACTGGCTAGGGGCTGGGACTCTAAAGGGCAGGGAGGGGTGTTTACTTTCCTCAAGTCCAGGGAGAGAATGGAATTCAGGAGCTCCTTTGAAGACTCAGAGGAAACTTCAGTCCTGAGGCCCCCTCTTATCTGCATCCTGCCAGGTCTTATCCAATGTTCCTTTGAAGCCCACTCTCCACTGCAACACTATCACCCTGGACTGCAAAGAACCAGTAAGCGCTTTCACCCAAAGAGAGAAGAATAACACAGGAGTGCAGCTTCCACATCGCCACTCACTCAAAGGAGCACTGACCCAGACCAGGCAGAGCAGGAAATAATGTGTCAAGTAAAACAGAGATCGAGTAAGGTTAGAAAGAAAGCATAATGCCTTCTAAAACCACTGAGGGAACAAGAAAAAGATGGCTATCGAAATACATATCTTAGCTGAGTTGACATAGCTCAGTGGCTGAGTATTAACCCATAAACCGGGAGGTCGCGGTTTGATTCCCGGTCAGGACACATGTCGGGATTGCCAGCTCGGATCCCCAGTAGTGGGTGTGCAGGAGGCAGCAGATCAACGATTCTCTCTCCTCATTGATGTTTCTATCTCTCTCTCCTTCTCCCTTCCTCTTTGAAATCAATAAAGACACATTAAAACAATAAACAAACAAACATCTTAGTGGCCTCTTTTCCCATTATGAGGAATAATTCTTCAAATTTTAAATTTAAAATAAACATACAATACAGGGAGGGGGCAGTCTTCCGAATTGAGGAAGATGTATTCTGAAAAAATTAAAATGTGGAGACTGAGCCATCTCAGGCACCACCTATTTCCCATCTCAATGAATGAGAGCAGCCCGGGCACCGAGTGGAACGTGGATGAGGAAAATGCATCTAAGATGCTTCAGGTTAGGAGCGTGCAAGGCTCCTCCCACCTGCGCCTGGCGCGCTGACCTCGCAGGGAAGAAGGTATGGGGGCCACATGGGCCACCTGTCCCCCCTTTGGTTCCAGGGGCCCCTGTTCCACAGAAAACAAGGAGTCCTTTCTCCTCCCTCCCAGAATGCCCGTGTAGCTTCCCAGGGTGGCCCAAACTCACATGGAGAAGTCACATCTGAATTTACTGGTGCAAGTCGGGAGGCCTAAATCCCTCACTAATTTTTTTTATTTTTATTTTTTGGCATTCTATGTTCTAAAATGGATTTTTAACCCCTGGCATCAAATATTGCAGGACCGTACCGCTTGAATGACATGATAGCAGACATGAATGACTTGCAATCAAACGGGGAGACGGGGGAAATGTTCCAGGAAACAAAATCACACCCTATTCACCCAGCACAGCCGCGCTTTCCCTGAGCCAGAGCTCTCACAGGAAAGAGGAGCGCCCCTAGTGGGAAGAAGCAGGGAGAAGTTTGGCCCAGCCGCTCCCTGTAGTTCCCTCTTGTTCAAACTTGAACAGAGCACATTCTGAAACCAAGGCAAAAACTGAAAATAAGTGAAAAGGCTGCTGCCCTCGTGTTTTTAACTCCTATAGCAAAGGCCCTGTGGCTTCGGACAGAGACCTGTCCACAGCACAGGAATGCTGGGTGGGAGGCCATTGCACACTCCCTTCCGGCCTGTGACAAGCGTACACGCCTTTTCCTCCTCCCATCACAACTCAGACGTTCCCACAGGCCGACAATGAGGGGGCGAGGGCTGCAGCAGAAGCCCAGTGTGCTTCCCATAAGGGGATCTTTCAACACCCACCCTCCAGCACCGCCTGAGGATGAGGTCAGACTCTGTTCTATAGGCCCTGAAACAAGCTGACTTTGTGACCAGCTGGCCGGCCCTCCTGTGAGGCCCTAAAGATGGAAAAGGATTGGTTTCGCCCACAGGGACTTCATTCCCTATGCAGGAAGCCTAGCCAAACCATTTTTAAATAAGTACATTCAGGGGACAGGCAAAGAAACATTTATAAGAGCCTCTATGAAGCTCCCATTTATAAGAACCCCTTCTCTCTCTCCTCCCTCCCTCCCTCTGCTCTGACACCAAATCACACCACACACATAGTCACACACAGTCACACACACACACACACACACCACACCACTGCTGGGCCCTTTGCCCTAAGTATCTCTGTCTGTTTCTCTGATGACAGCCTCCTACTCTATAACGAACCTACAATGGCTCCCCATTTAACATCAGACCATGGTCAAATGACACACCGGAGCACCGAAATTCCTGCAAGACTTGGTCATTTTACCTACTCATGCCTACTTTTTGTCCTTCCACACATGCCTGTTCTTGTTGTTTTCTCTCCTCTCTACCTGTACTGTCCAGTCGCTAAGAACACATTGTGCCTGGGTTCAAATCCCAACTCCACCAATCAGAGCTGGAATCCTTGAGCAAGGTACTTAAATGATTCAATGCCTCGGTTCTCTTATCTGATGAGTAGAACAGTGACGAAGGAGATGATACAGGTAAAAGTTCAGAACAAAACCTGGCACCTGGTATCACACAATAAATACTAGCAATTAAGACACTCATTATCACACAGGTCACTTCCTCCAGGAAGCCTTCCCTAGCAACACAACTCAGTATCTTCTGATTCTTAAATGTTCTACAAACAGAAATCATAGATACTGGCCAGAGTTTTTCTGAACTATTTCACAGGGCAGGTTACATGGATGGTGATTCAAATGTTAAAATGATTATTATAAAAATCACATCCTAAAATATGCACCTGCAGCCCATCTGGCATGGCTCATAGTTGAGCATCCGCTTATGAAGGAGGAGGTCACGGTTCGATTCCCAGGCACAGGGCACATGCCCAAGCTGTGGTCTCGATCCCCTGTGTGGGTCAGTCAATCGATGATTCTCTCTCATCACTGATGTTTCTATCTCTCTCTCTCCCTCTCCCTTCCTCTCTGAAATTAATAAAAATGTATAAATAAATAAATACCCGTGGCTCCCAAGTGATCACTGCCTCTAGTAGCAACATTTCTGATAGGTTTGAGTATATTTTATATGGTTTCAGGTTTTGTTTCTTGGATACAAAGTTTAATTCTACAGAGACTGAATACTATTTTCTTTTTTAAAATATGTTTTTATTGACTTTTAGAGAGAGAGGAAGATGGGGGGAGAGAGAGAGAGAGAGAGAGAGAGAGAGAGAGAGAGAGAGAGAGAGAGAGAGAGAAACATCGAATGGTTACCTCCTACTAGTATATGCACCCCAACCAGGGATCAAGCCCACAACCTGGGCATGTGTCCTGACCAGGAATTGAGCTGGTGACTTTTCTTTTCTTTTTTAAATATATTTTATTGATTTTTTTTTTTTTTTTACAGAGAGGAAGGGAGAAGGATAGAGAGTTAGACACATGGATGAGCATTGATGAGAGAGAAACATCAATCAGCTGCCTCCTGCAAACTTCCTGCACCCCACTGGGGATGTGACCACAACCAAGGTACATGCCCTTGACTAGAATCAAACCTGGGACCTTTCAGTCCGCAGGCCTACACTCTATCCACTGAGCCAAACCGGTTAGGGCGAGCCGGTGACTTTTCAGTGCATGGAATGATGCTCACCAACTGAGCGACACCAGCCAGGGCTGAAAACTCCTTAAGAGCAAAGAGCAGAGGTCGTACCACAGACATCTGGTTCACACAGAGAGTTCCTACCCAAGGACCACGTGGGTCCTCAAGCCAATCCTTGTTGAATTTAAATAGAACCCTGAATTACCTGAAAAACAAAGGTAGTATGTGGAAGGTTAAGTGGACCTTCAGAATAAGAATTAAAATCTACCCTGTAAGCCCTGACCTGGAGGTTCCACTGGTTAAAGCATTGTCATGTACACCAAACGGTTTCAGGTTCGATTCTCAGTCAGGGCACATACAGGAGGCAATCAATCAATGTTTCTCTCTCAAACCTCTCTCTCCCTCACGCCCCTCCTCTTTAAAGTCAATAAACATATGCCAGGATTAGTATAAAAATAAAATCTACCCTGTCAGTATTCCTCCTCTTAAACTTCTTGTCACAAACATAGAAAATTAAACCATGGTAAGAGGAAGGAAGTCCAGGATAAACACCATCAAGATGGAGTGAAACTTGATGCAAATTAATAAGGTGGCCTTAGTTCTTGGTCTCACAGCCTCCAAACTTGCACAACACTCTGTGCCTACTCTCATATGGTACTTATTCCCTTCCACCTTGTTTTAAGCCTCAGAAGATTTTATGCCTTGTCTTCTGAGTTATCAGCTTCGTTTCTCACAAGTTCGAATGCCCCATGGCACCCACTGTGGTGCCTTACTGAGTAGACTGAGATCCACTGTGTGAAGCAATCAGAGGGGAATCTTAATCTCACAAATTTGGATAGTAGTTCTGGTATATTCCAGGTCATACAATCACAATTGTAAAGGCAATTTATCTAACAGAAAGCTTCAAAGGGCCTATGTTAACAAATGGATAGGAATATACCAAGTGGGTTTTTTAAAAATGGCTGTTTTGATGCACAGTGTATGTAAAATAGTCTATGGTTTCAGCATAAGATTGAGGAGAAATGTTTCCTCGGAGTATTCCTGGGGATGCTATCTCCATTAGGGGAGGCGTTCCATGAGCACAGAGCACTTAGCTGGAAGGGCAAAGGGGCTTTGCAAAGCTCACTTTTCCTCTCCCTTCCCCTCAAAGGGAGCTGCCCCAAAGGGCATAACTGTTTCTCTTCCCAGCAAACGGGTGCCCCTGCAGACAAAGCCTACCCTAGCCCAGGGGACCCCCCCAAGTGAGTAAGTCTGACTGATTTTGGGGATCAGTAGTAAGATGCCCACTTCCTTGTAGAGACAAGCCACATTGGCTCACATCAGGTCTATGAGGGAGAAAAGTGATGTTTGGCATGAACCTGCTGACACTGTAGTCTTTTTGTCCATTTGTTCAGAACCTGGGAGGGGAAAGATGGTGTTGTGTGTGTGTTTTTTAACATATATTTTTATTGATTTCAGAGAGGAAAGATAGAAACATCAATGATGAGACACATTAATCGCCTGCCTCCTGCATGTCCCCCACTGAGGATCAAGTCCACAACCCAGGCTTGTGCTCCAACCAGGAATCCAAACCGTGACCTCTTGGTTCATAGGTCAATGCTCAACCACTGAGCCACACCAGCTGGGCAAGACTGTGTTATTTATTGGACTCCCTCAAAAACCACAACACATCCCCGCCCCCATCATCTGGCTGATTAATAGCCTACTATGGGGCAATTCCAGGGAAAAAAAAGGTCCTATATGTGTCTGTATCAGCATCATTGCCCAAGTAATGTCTGGAGACACCCACCTACAAGTAACATATCCAGAAAAGTAAAAATCGCCCTATTGCTGCCTCATTACCTGCGGAATGATCATAGGCTTTGTCATACTTCCCCTACAGGTCAAAGTAAGTGTTTTATAACAGCTACTTCCTGAGATCCTGGTAGACATCCTTAGAACAAGAAAAAACTGTACATCTAATCAGAAATGCTATGAACAAGGCTGAGACAAAACACATAATCCTCTCCACGAACAGCATCGGCCTGCATCCACACTACTACCCTGTTTCTCTGAAAATAAGACCTAGCACATGGAAAGATAAGACATCCCCTGAAAATAAGACCTAGCGCAACTTTGAGAGAAAAATTAATATAAGACACTGTCTTATTTTCGGGGAAACGGTACTAAAGATCAGGAAAGCATTAAACTGGTTTCCCCAAGGGAGGGTGGGGATAAAAGGGAGAGATCAACCAAAGGACTTATGTCCATACATATGAACCTAACCAGTGGTCAAGGACAATAGAGGGATGCGGACATGAGTGGGGAGGGGTGGGGGATTGGAATGGGGGGTTGAGGACAAATACGTGATACCTTAATCAGTAAAGAAATTTTTTAAATAATAAATAAATAAATAAATAAATAAACAAACAAACAAATAACTTAAAACAAATAAATAAATAATAAAGTGACTTCCCCGGAGGTTTGGAGAGGGTGAGTGTACCCAAAACCACACTGGGGCAGATGGGCCCAGGTGGGTGGGCCCATGCGCTAAATTAATGTTTCCCACACACCCTCATCAACCATCAGAACTGAGAAGAGTTGAGACAGGGCAGACTTACGTGCTCTTTCATCTCGTTAGCCACGGTTTGTGACATCATGATGCAGCAGAGGACAGAGACGAGGATGAAGTAGAGGGCATACATGAAGCGGGTACTCCGGGACTGTCGGATCTTAGGGCAACAGCCACAGCAGAGGGAGCAGCCAGCAGTCCCACAGCAGCAGGCCAACTGAAAAAGAAACACAGAACATCCTCTTAAAGCCACTGCTTTACAAGCCTGCTAACCCCAGCCCTCTGTGGGTCCACCTTTCAGCTGCCATTTTTCAGAGCCATCCTTCCCGCAGAGCATGCTGGGACAGCTTAGTATGTGAACAAAGCTTTCCACAGAATGGGTCTAAGGTTGTCTCTAATGACAAGCATTAAGGCTTGGGAGATGCCCAATAATGAAACAGAAAAAGCACAATTCACCTGAAGCACTATAAGCATTACTCTTAGGCAAAATAAAAATTTCCGGGATCAGCTAAAAGCAAAAGAGGCCAAGAACTAGAAAAAGGCCAAAGTGAGGTGAGAAGAACATGAAAAACAGGGAATTTGGCCCAAGAAAAGAACTTGTCAAAATCCATGAGCAGAAGAATGAATTGTATGGGCACACAGGCAAGTAACTAACCCCTTTTAAGACGTATCACTTATAAAGTGGTAACAATATTTATGCTTATGCTGTGGTCTCTTGGACCTAATCAGACACACCTGGTGTCAGGGAGGGATTTCTACAAAAGAGATGACTATAAACTGCAAATAACAACTAAACCTATATACAGTACAGTACAGTCAATATAAAACCTACAACCTAACAATTCAGTCTCTTGATAATGCTTTGGGAGGAAGTTCAAGACCTGGCACAGCTGCAAAACAAGCATCAATTAGAATGCCACCCTATAAACATCACTTACAATGGGAGGAGATCACAGGTAAACAGGGATGAGACGGGCTGTAATCACAGGATGCTAAGACAGATGTTGGAAATGTCGTTTCCCAAGTTATTTCATCTACTTCATGAAACCGCCACTGTTTGAGCCCTTGGACATCCTGCACTCTTTCATTATTTTAAATTTTTGCTAATGTACTCTCTCCACATTCAGTTTCCCAAGCCATCTTCCTCAAAAGACTCCTCTTACTTCCTGATGTTAGGCCACGGCTTTGTAAGATTATTCTACTTGGGCTGAGCTAACAGGCCACACAAGCAGGACCCCAACACCACTGCCTGTGTGGTATTCTTACAGATCACCTTCCTTTACAATTTCCTCCCTCCTGTCTTCTCATTGTGCCCTGCCAGAACCAGAGCAACAACAGCCAGCACTGGAGCAGCCAGACCTGGGGCAGTGGCAGCCAGGCCTGAGGCGGAGGCAGCCAAGCCCAGGGTGGCCAGTCCAGGAACACCCAGACCCGGAGTGGATGGGCCCGGAGAAGCCGGGCCCAGAGCAGCCGGGTTGGGAGCAGCCAGGCCCAGAAGAGCAGTAGCCAAGCCCGGAGCATCCAGGCTGGGAGCGGCCAGACTCGGAGCGGCTGGGCCCGGGGCAGCCGGGTCGGGTGCGGCCAGGCCCGGAGCAGCGGCTGCCAGGCTGGGAGCGGCCAGGTCCAGAGCAGCCGGGTCTGGTGCGCCCAGGCCCGGAGCAGCGGCTGCCAGGCTGGGAGCAGCCAGGCCTGGAGCAGCCGGGTCGGGTGCGGCCAGGCCCGGAGCAGCGGTTGCCAGGCTGGGAGCAGCCAGGCCTGGAGCAGCCGGGTCCGGTGTGGCCAGGCCCGGAGCAGCAGCTGCCAGGCTGGGAGCGGCCAGGCCCGGAGCAGCCGGATCTGGTGCGGCCAGGCCCGGAGCAGCCGGGCCCAGAGCAGCCGGGTCGGGTGTGGCCAGGCCTGGAGCAGCAGCAGCCAGGTCCAGAGCAACTAGGTCGGGAGCGACGGTGACCAGACCCGGAGCAGCTGGTTGTGGAACGAACCAGAGCAACAGAGGCCAGGCCCGGAGCAGCCAGGCCCGAAACAGCTCGCTCCTCGCCTGCCCCTGCCCCACGGCTGCCTCTCAGACATGGCTGGAAACTTTTGTGGGAACTTGAGGGTCTGCTGAATCAAGTGATGAAGGCTTAGATCTGGATGTGTTGAGTTAGTATAGGGCTGGGGTGTTGATCTGTGAGTGCCTTGGGTGGGGCCTGGATGAGGCTGGTTGACCTATTTGGAAATGTCTTTTGTGTGAAATGTATCATTGGGCATGTGGTAGTATTATTGATATGAGAAAATGCTAAGTAACTGATTTACTATCTGAAAAGGGATTTACTATCGGGGAAAGGGAGGGAGGAAGAGACTGAACATAAACTGCACCTATGGATGAGGACAATGGGGGATGGGGAGGGGGTGGAGGGTGGGGTGGGAACCTGGTGGAGGGGGGAAGAAATGAGGAACCTTTGTAACAATATGAACAATAAATATTGATTTTTTTAAAAAATCTCACAGCCCTGCTGATTTACCACTTCTTTCTGGAAAAGCAAAATTTAGAATAAAAGAGGTTCACACCCAGCCCCTGCCACTTACGGCTTTTTCACTCTGACTATGTCACTCTCGTAATCCTCACTTTCAAAACTGGAATAATTCCTGGCCAGCCTAACCTCCAGGGCTGTCACAAGCTTGAAGAGAAGTGCCAGTGTATTGCTACTTCAGCAACAGGGGGCCAAAACTTTTCACTGAACAAGTCAGGGTATAATAAACAAATAAATGTAGAACACCAACAGTGAACCCTATGAACTTTGGATAATAATATGTCACTATACTGGTAGGCTCATCAATTGTAACAAATGTGCCACTCTGGCAAGGAGTGTGGATAATGAGGGAGGACTGTGCACCTGTGAGGCAGGAGATATATGGGGAATCTCTGTACCTTCCTCAATTTTGCTGTGAACTAAAACTGCTCTAAAAATTAAAGTCTACTTAGAAATAACAACAACATGCCCAGTTAGCATGGCTCAGTGACTGAGCGTGGAACCGGGAGGTCACAGTTCAATTCCTGGTCAAGGCCCATGCTCGGGTTGCGGGCTCGAGCCCCAGTGTGGATGTGCAGGAGGCAGCCGATTCATGATTCCCTGTTATCATGGATGTTTCTATCTCTCTCTTCCTCTTCCTTCCTCTCTTTAATCAATTAAATAAAAAATAAAACAATAAAAATAACAATAGAGAAATGAGCAAAACTGTGTCCATCAATGCCTCAGTACATGGATGCTGAATGAAAAGTATACAGTAAAGTTACTATGGCAACATTCCTCAAAGGGCCATTCTACAGGGCCACGTGCACAAGTCCTGTGCCACACTCTGAACATGTCTCACACCGGCATTACATCACCAAGTATTAGGGCTTTAATTTGTAGATACCGCACACTCTCCTGTTCCACAGAAATTATTGTGCGTTCTGGAAGGACACAAGACAATCTCTTTGGAGGCCAAAGCCTGCAATTTGTCTACGAGCTCACCCTGTGTGTGTACCTACACAGGGGCACAGAGATTTAGGTGTGAGGTTATTCACTACAAGCACAGAAACAGTCTTATTCCCCAGATACACAGGGGACCAGATCCATTAATTATCCATTGAATTAACAATACAATGTCCTTAAAAGAGTAAGTCAGTGTTCTGGGATGAACTGGGTTATCTTCCCCACCCTCTGATCATCTGATTAATAGCCTACTATGATTCACACGTTGAAGTCCTAATCCCCAGTATCTCAGCCTATTTGGCTACAGGATCCTTAGTAATTAAGGTTAAAAAAGGTCATTGGAGTAGGCCCTAATCCAATATGACTCGTGTCCTTGTGAGATAAGATTAGGACCCAGACACACAGAAAAACCACGTGAGGACAGGGAGAACACAGCCATCTGCCAGCTAGGAGCAAGATCTCAAGAGACCAAGTCTTCAACTCCTTCATTTCAGACGTTTAGCCTCCAGAACTGTGAGAGGTTAAATTTCTGTTGTTTAAGCCACTCAGCCTACATACTTTGTTATGGCAGCCCAGCAAACTGACACAGTCATTATATTTTATGTACCAGTACATGTGAGGAGGAAAAGAAGACACTTCCTTCTCACTGCTCTACTCTCTGCTTGTGTGTTTACTATGTGTATGTATTACTGCTATAACTTTCAAAGGAAAGAAAAAGACTAAGAAAGCAACTAAGTTTGATGATATGATATACCCGTGTTTCCCCAAAAATAAGACATCCTCCGAAAATAAGACCTACTTACAGGTTTCCTTCTGAGAGAAATATAAGATATCCCCCCTAGATTAAACATGAGAGATTTGGTCCACTGATTCTGAAAGAAATGGAGTCATAAGAAATTCACCAGGAAATTCAGGAATTGGATTGTTATGATGATGTTCCAGAAGATGATGAGATGATTGTCACTGAATAAATGAGTAAATTCTTGATACTGTAGGATTCACAATTTGTCTGGTTTGCGTTAACAACTACTATACTACCGTACCGTATACAGGTAATAAATTTCCTTTATTTTCATTTAACAATAAATGTGTATCGTATTCCTCTTCATGGAAAAATAAGACATCCCCTGAAAATAAGACCTAGCGTATCTTTGGGAGCAAAAATTAATATAAGACACCGTCTTATTTTTGGGGAAACAGGGTAAAAGCATTTGCAAATGTGGCAATGACTCATGGGATTTATTTTTCTTTCTGAAGAAGCTTCCCCTCCTCATAGTGGCAAAGAAAAATATCAAAGGGCCCTTCATACCTCCCTCTCGCTAACTTCCTCTGAAAGAGCAACAGCCTGAGTAGCCAAGGCTTTTCTAGGCACTTGGTCCTTGCCAGGGCAGAGTCTAAATGAAAGGATGAGCCACTGCTTGCTGCTCCCTGGAACTGGGCCTCACCCCAAGTGTTATTTTCCTTCTCTGTCTAAGGATCCTGACAACACACACACACACACACACACACACACACCCCACAATAAATAAATATCAGTCTCCCTGCCAGTCCTCCCCACTGGCCTTGGACACAGACAGTTCTTCTAAGGCCTAAGCCGGGGAATGTGAGGAAATGATACAAAAACATGAGCTAGGGCTGGTAGTAACTTCCAGGTTCCTCTACTGTCAAATTAGAAAACAGCATTTGTTTATTACCTAGACAGCAGTCACCAACCTTTCGGGCCTCATGGACCACCAGTGGTCCGAGGACCACTGATTGGCAACTGCTGACCTGGAGCTCCCAGGCAACACCACCACCGGGAAAGAGCGAAGAATCGGGAAGAAAGCCCGATGTCCTAATCAGTGTGAGCACACACACAACGTTGTCTTACTCGTAAGAGTCCCCCTCTCGCCATCGGTCTTATTCTCACAGGCCCAGAGTCTTGGTTGGCTCCCAGGTTATTAAACCCACAGGGACCACGAGGGGATAACTGGGGGAAGAGCAAAGGTCCAAGAACCTGAGGACCTGGATTCCAACTCTGAGGCTCTGGGTAACTCCCTTCCCTCCCTGGGTCTTGGTTTTCCTCGCCTGTAAACTGTAGGGTCCTGGGTGACAAACAGTAGATGGTGGGAAAACAGAGGTTTCATCTCACATTCAACTCATTGTGGCAGTGGCATCCTGGAGTGCTGTGCTGGGTTCTAAGGCTGAATGGCTCAGCAGGGGAAGTGCAATGGTCAGCAGGTACCATCTGCCAGAGACATGATGGCATCCATGCAAGAGGTGATCTGACATTCCTACCATCCATATATTCTTAGATGCTTGGCTACTTAGATGTAAGAGGCAAGCAAACTGAGTTAACTCCAAAGTGAGAAAGAAGAGAGAAAAAAATCAATAAAAAAGAGAAAAACTGGACAGTAGGGCCGTCAAAAGCTCTCCAAGTGCCCCACAGGAACTGTGAGCATCACTCTAATTGCTTCATGGTCTCCGTTCTGTCAGGTACGGCTCACTCAGCATGAGAGAACTCACTCATGGCGATGGCCCAGGCGTCACATTAAGTCATGCTCCCTGGGCTCCACTCAGGGAGGCGGCAAAGTACCGAGGACACTCTGTCACAAGAACCACCCCAAATGTGGGTCACATTTTTTCGTTTTGATGCTTTCGTTTTTGGGTGTGTGAATTCCTCGGCAATGTGGAAACCATTCATCTAAAAGACATATTCCTCGAGGGCTGTAGAGAGCCAAGCTGGCTTTAGGACGTCTAAACTCAGTCCAAACTGCCAAAGGAAAGAAATCTTCAAATCTGGCCCCGCCCTTCATTCAGTCCCTTTTCCTGACTTGGAAAAATAGGATCACCAGCAGAGCTGAGAAAGACAGATTTTTTTAAACTACATTAACTGTAGTACTGTTCCTAATAAACAGGGCGGGGGAGAGGAGGAGCCGTGAGGAAGTTCCTCCAAAATAAAAGCTGCTGAAGCTATTAGAAGCAGAACCCAGGTGTTTCTGGGCATGCTGGGGGATTATAATATCAAGGAAATATAAGAAAAACATTATTAAAGACATAAAATTGGGTTCAAAATTTTTCATTAAACAGTGCTCTTGATAGGGAATAGAATGTTGGGGAACCAGCTAGAATTGTAAGAAATAATAACCATGTTTTGTTCTGATCAGAGGAGGCACATTCTAAATGCAGCCCATCCTTTCCATTTGGAGCTGCTTAAAATCATGGAAAGGTTAACAACTTTGCTTGCAGAAACCAGAATCGCCAGCCCTTTGAAGACCCCAGCCCTCTGCTTACCCGTTAACTGCCCATTTGGCATACCTCTTGCCTACTTCCCCATGTAATCTTTGTCCTTCTACCCAACAGAAGCAGCGGGCTTATGGGGGGGGGGGGGGGGGAGCAGATCTTTGTGGGTGACCAGCTGCTCTCCCATACTGCCCGCAGTACTGGAATAAATGCTCATATATGATTCAGCCCTGTCTCTGCTGAACTGGCTCAAATGGTGACAGGCAACACGACCCACTGATTGTCTGGTTACACTCTGTACACTTCAATGCTATTTAGGTTTCCGTACCTCTCAAAAACATACCCTACTACTCCTGCAGTGTCACGGCCACTTTCCTTCTTCCTCCTCCGAGGCTTTGTTACTACCTATGAATTATGTGTGATCAACAGAGGTGATAAATAATTGATTCTACTTGGATAGCAACAATCATTTTAAGTTCTAGATTCCACAACCAACATTTTGCAGATCATTCTCCTCACTCCAAGCTCAGAAACAGCTTCCCATTGACATACAGACTTTTCCCCAACCACAACCGAAAGGCAGCGGTGGCGGCCAGTTTGGCTTAGTGGATAGAGCATTGGTCTGTGGACGTAAGGGTCCCAGGTTCAATTCTGGTCAAAGGCATATGCCTGGGTTGTGGGCTCAGTCCAACGTGCAGGAGGCAGCCAATCAATGATTCCCTCTCATCGTTGATGCTTCTACCTCTCTCTTCCTCTCCCTTCCTCTCTGAAATCAATACAAATATATTAAAAATAAAGGATTATCCACCTGCACCACACAGGGTTGCAGGTAGTCCCTAATTCACAAAACAATTTGTTTCATAAAACCCAGCACATACAGTATTATATACCGTTAGTAAGTTGGTTTGTATGAGCTTACAGTGGATTCCTCCCTACAAAAGAGCATTAAGCCAACTACTAAAGCTGACTTAGTCCACAGTATTAGCTAACAACAATGGACACTTCGTAATTAATCTCTCACTCTCTGCAAGGCATAAAAAAATACTATTATTAGCCATTATATCACCCCCTTTTACAGAGCTGAGACAGAGGCTCAGAGAAGTTGGGAAACTTAAGGTCAGAAGAAAGCTGGCAAGTAGCATAAAGGCGGTTAACAGGACAGAGAACCGACCTGAAACTCTGGTTGCCTACAGAGGGGAGACTGGCTTGTGAGGAGGAGGAGGCACCAGAGGAAGCAGTTTCTCTTTTGTCCTTGAGTGTGCGGTAAGCAATCAACAAACATCTGGAGAAGGCATCTCCCTCTGTGGGCTCCTTCCTCCCTCCCAGGCAATGCTGGTCTCAGTGGACCTGGGTGGCCTCAATTAGAGCTCTGTCCCGCCCCAATCACCCAGATCCCCACCTCACCATCAAGTCCCACCCCACATTAAAGCCCTATTCCTAATCCTAGGAAAATAACAAGATCATCCATTCACTCAACTATTAATATATTACATATCTACTGTGTGCAATGTTAATTCCTGGGATTGCAGCAGTAAGAGACCTTGTTTCTCCCCTCACTAACCAAGAATACAAAGGTATACGTAAGAACGACCGTCTATGTTGTTTAGAAGAGAGGAAACCTGGTCTACGGCCATACCACCCTGAAAGTGCCCGATCTCGTCTGATCTCAGAAGCTAAGCAGGGTCGGGCCTGGTTAGTACTTGGATGGGAGAGGAAACCTGGCTGTTCCATGAAAGAGTAATGATCACTGAAATTGCGGTACATACACATTACTGAATACAGGGCACCTATGGAAATGAAACAGATTGTACAGAAAAATTCACTGCCAAGATGTCCACGCTGTATTAACTGGAAATAGTTAACACAAGAGTATGGAGTACTATAGCATTTGGGGTAAAAATATAACATGACATAGATCAGCAATAACAACAAAAAGCAATCTGGAAGGATATCCCAGGATGTCAACAGTAGTTAGCAGAGTTGTAGAATAACAATTGGCATGCTTTCCTGTATTTTCTGAACAAGCACATATCTCATCATTAGAAAAGCATTAAAATTTTCTATTTTGGAACAAAACAAAGCCATATCCCTGTTCTATCTCCAATTTGGTAAGCACTCCAATACTTGTTAAATCAATCAGCCAATGAGTTATGATTGATAGAAAACAGCCACAGTGAACTATCATTCTAACTATAGCATAAAACTAGAAAATTTATGTCTTGGGCTGGCAGTTCAGTTGGTTAGAGCTGCCAGCCCAGGATCAAACCCAGGACTTGCCCAATATGGCAAGTTTGAGGGTTTGATCCCCAGTCAGGGCACATGCAACAATCAACCTATGGATGTATAAATAAGTGAAACAACAAATCAATGTTTCTCCCCCCCAATAAAAACTTTTTAAAAACTAGAAAATGTTTACTGTACTATACCTTTAAAAATGAAATTTTTTTAACATAATAAAAAAATAGAAATTGTTTAACTCCTGTAATATTTTTTAGTTTTATTTATATAAACATTTACTTGGTGGAAGTTAAAACAAATAAACATAAAATGAGAAAAATTAAACCGTTACCTATAAGTCCAAGGAGTTGAGCAAGCTGTATATTTGCGCAACCCAGAAATTAGCTCAGTTTCTTACATTTTTCTCTTTTGAGTTTAAAGAATCCCTTAAAACTCCAAGGTTTTCACAGTCATTCCCAAACGGTGGCAGCAGGACTCTGGGGGGCTGTCAGAAAGGAGGTTCTGACAGGTGGTTTCTCACACAGGTTCCCACATTTCCGAACATGTCAGTTTCCACAATCAACAGCATTTCGATGGAAAGCAAAGTCAGGGTCAGTGTCCTTCCTTAAAGGACACTTAGCACCCAGAGGGTCCAAGTGTGAAACAGGCAAAGACAGGCTGTGAGCACACACGGTGTCTGACCAGGGGCTGGGACATAACCAGTTCCCCGTGCGGAGTCCCTTTCTCACGAGGTTAGGGTTTCTTTCAGCACCAGAGAATGTTGACCAAGTTCTCTGTTCTCAGACATGTTGTATTCTTTGAAGCATTCCATCACACCACCCTGCACCTGTGATGTATTTTAGCAGGTTTAAGGTTAAAAGGTAAACTAACTCCACCACTGTCAATAGAAAACAAACATTTTTGGGAGATCACTTAGAGCAGGTTGACAATCTCAGCCCCATGACATTGGGGACCCTGTACTTCCTTGTTGGGGGCTGTCCTGTGCACGCATCCTTGGTCTCTACCTACACAATGCCTCTACCACCATCCCCTCCTCCTCTGCGTCATAGATGGTGACCATCAGAAATGTCTGACAACTGCCCTCCCCACCTGGGGAGAACCACTGATTTGGAGGTTAAGAGCAAGAGCTATCGCCGAAACCTGTTTGGCTCAGTGGTAGAGCGTTGGTCTGCGGACTGAAAGGTCCCGGGTTCGATTCCGGTCAAGGGCATGTACATTGGTTGCAGGCACATCCCCAGTAGGGGGTGTGCTGGTCGATGTTACTCTCTCATCGACGTTTCTAGCTCTCTATCTCTCTCCCTTCCTCTCTGTAAAAAGATCAATAAAATATATTTAAAAAAAAAAAAAAGAGCAAGAGCTATGGAGGCAGGCTGTCTAGGTTCAAACCCAGCCTCAAACACTACCCTGGACCAATTCCAGAGATGCCCATTCTCTTTAGTCCATCAAGACAACATGGAAAGAAGATGGGGGAGGGGATCGAGCATTAATGCCTGATTTATAAGTGTATTTTTTTTTTCATTTTCTGCTCAAAAATGCATCTGTTGAAGGAAAACACTTCCAGAAACAAAATTCCTAAGAGCTGAACCCAAGAGAGCATCCTAGCCACTGGGGAAAAGTTCCATCTGTATGTCCTCCAAGGAGCGAACAAGCAGCCCGAACACTCATTTGCACCCACGAAAGCCACAAACACCTGGCGCAGAACAGGGCTGAGAAAGAGGAGGTAAGCAAGTTCTAGAGGAGGAAAAAAAAAAAAAAAAAAGGTGTAAGAAAACGAAGCCTTGAAATGCAAAACAAAAGTCTAGGATGTGGGAAGAGAAGTTAGGTTTAAATCATTTTTTAAAGTTAATTTTAAATTTCCTCGTTGAAACAAGGAGGGGAACAACAGTACTTGTTTAACTTCATAAGAACTTAACAACACAATGGTAAGATATGTACACATATAATACCGTAATAAAAAATGGAAAGAAAAAAATAAAAAGAACTTAACAACAAGCAGTTAACGAAACACAAAACCCCAAATTTGCCCGATTGTGCCATGGAGATCAAGTGGTCATGGAGAAATCGGCCAAACCCCTTCCGAGCGGTGCTGTATGCCAGCCCAGACCCTGCCAAGCCTCAGAATGCTTCACAGCCTGGCCAGAGCGCCAACCCCCCATGACATCCAGGCGTGCTCTGGGACTGGGATGTGGGGATGAGAAACTGTCCTCTGCCCTCTCAGGCCCTTTCTGCTGTTCTAACTACACTGACATGAGACAGATTAGCTCAACAAGAGAAAATAACCAACTTTTATTACAGACCTCCATACACGAGGGGTTCAGAGACAGAAAGTTAGAATGAGGTACACATGAGGGGAGGAAGGTAGTAATTTGCAGGAAGAGAAGAGGAGCAGATGTTCGGTAATGAGAAGTCGGCCCTGTCCCATAAAAAGTTATTTCTGGTGGGAACTGACATTATGGGGAAGCCCCCCAATTTAAATCTTGAAAGGAGAGGTAAAAGTTTATATTGGGGTCACAGGGTCTCGATTGCCTTCAGCTCAAAAGGATCCACATGCCAAAGTAGCACATCCGGGGGGCCTGGTCTGAACCCTTTCAGAGAACAGATGTGAATATGTCACCGGCTCAGACAGTGTGAGCAGGGGGACCCTGGAGCTCGGCTGGGCCAGTAGTTTCCAGTGTTAGCAGTGCACTTAGGAGTTAAATTCTATGTGCAACTCCAATGCATAAAACTTATGGATGCACTGTGATACTACAAATCCATATACAATAAATATTTATCCAAGGTTTACTAGTGGCCAGGCACTGTTCTAGGAAATAGTAGTACAGTCCCTGTCCTCATAAAACGTATGTCCTAGTGAATTTCTATCATAAATCTTGGCGTCCCAAAATCCTACCCAAACGGAAACGCGCCACAGCACCTAATCTGAGATTCAGGATGGTTAGGTGACTTGGCTCCAGAACAAATCCAGGGAGAGCATCCGTGGGCCAGCAAAATACACACCAGTTGGAACAACTCAGCAACCTGGAGGAAGGATGAGCTAATAATTAACTGAGCCTTTGGTTCTCACGCTTCTGCTAGAAGCTATCTGTAGTGCAATAAACTAACACACAATCCAAACATCCAAATGAAGTCATCTTAAGTATTATAGGTTTCAACGATGCTCTGTTGACCCTAGTAAGAAGGTAGTGAATGTCTGTGTCCTATTGCATTGTAAAAGGTTTCCATCTCAATAGTTAAAGGAAAGGCTGGCCACAGTGAGTCAACCCTGGGATGACCATAAAACTGAATGCTTCACACACAGCGGGTGGTAAATGCCCCACTTCTGACGCATCTACCGCCCTCCCTCCTTGTGAAAAGCAGAGAGCAACAAAGCCCCTCCTCCCAACCCACATACAAGGTCAACTGCTGGTCAGGCTCCCTCCCCACAGCACAGAAAGCTGCCGCTCTTCTGACCCACTGCCTGGTGGCAAGACACCTCTTTGAAGGGCAGTCTAGCTCCCGTGGTTCCATGCAAGGAAGCAGTCAGGGTTTCACATCATCCTATTCTCTTTTTTTTTTTTTTTTTTTTTAAGATTCTTAAATTGACTTTTAGAGAGAGAGGAAGAGAGAAGAGAGAGAGAGAGAGAGAGAGAGAGAGAGAGAGAGAGAGAGAGAGAGAGAGAGAGAGAGAGAGAGATCAATCTGATAGGCCACCTCCTGCAAGCCCCTACCAGGAATGGCGCCTGCAACCTGGGTATGTGCCCTAACAGGGAATTGAATCAGCCAACCGAGAGCCACACTGGCCAAGTCTAATCCTAATCTTTTTTCATGCACAAAAAATGCCCAATAAAAGATGACGCTTCAGACTTGTTTTCACATAAACGAACAGATAAATTGGAAACAAAGGGCAGGCAATGGGCCTCAGTGGATGCCTTGGATGGCACGGCAGGAGCAGGAAGGGGAGAGGGAGGGAAAGGCCCACACTCACTTAGACCCGTTCCTCCTGGGGAAACGGGACTGACAGGGTCACCCTCGCCGCTCCCTGCAGTACACTCCATCCTTCCAGATGAAGGGCTGGTGGCCACATGAAATGCCCAGCTCTTGCTTGGAGCTGAAGTAACAAGGCACTGTTTTCCTACAGCTGAGGAAACACATTCTCACAGTTCATTTCCCCATTCATCAGCCCCCAAAACAGCGGGAAGCCTTCTTTCCCGCCTCCTCTCCTTCCATCCCCGAGAGCTATCTCCTCCCATCTCTGCTGGAAGGGGAAGGGATGAAGAGGTCTGTGCCTTTCCCAAGCAAATGTCCGCAGGCAATTCCCTTTCAACTGAAGCCCTGCCAGAGGCCTGTGGAGTTCACCAGCACCCCCTCTACCCAGTTCTTACCAGGTCGCACGGCAAAGCTGCCTGCACAAACCCGGGGCAGCCCTGGTGAGGATGCTTTGATGCAGGTACCGGCTGCCTCTGTGGCACCAGCTGGGAGGCAACGATCACACATACACTGCCCCCTGCAAGTCACGCCAACTTGAGCAACTTCCTGTGAATGTCCTTAAACTACACTTACAAAAGGAATGAGGGCCAAAGGAAGGAGCCCAAGAAACATGTTTTACTTCCTATCAAAATACCAACAGATGCCAAAACCGGTTTGGCTCAGCGGTAGAGTGTCGGTCTGCGGACTGAAAGGTCCCGGGTTCGATTCCGGTCAAGGGCATGTACATTGGTTGCGGGCACATCCCCGGTGGGGGGTGTGCAAGAGGCAGCTGGTCGATGTTTCTCTCTCATCGACGTTTCTAGCTCTCTATCTCTCTCCCTTCTTCTCTTAAAAAATCAATAAAATATATTTAAAAAAAAACAAAAAAAAAATACCAACAGAAATGAAAATATTCTTACATGGGGGACTCCACCCCAACTTCCATTTTTTTTTATTCGTCAGGGCATTGCCTATGCAAGCGAGATGGGTGGGCAGAGGAGAGTCTGAGGAGAGGATTCCCCTGAGGCATTCTTTCTAAGGAAATAAGCCACTCTGGTTGGGAGTGGCATTCCCTTTGCTTTTTAAAACTATAAAAAGAGCGGTCTTCTATCAGCCGCCCTAGACTGTGAAGACCAGCACCCAACATCAAAAGCAAGCACAGTGGACCACAAAGCTAGGCTGATACACAAGCTAAATGAGCTGCTATTGGTAAACAGGCCAAAGGGGTGGGCAGTTCAGGAAATGGGCCTTAATTACAGTTATTTGTTCAATCAGACCTACCATTTCTCAGTCCGGCTTCAAGGAGTGGATGTTGGACTGAGCAGAGGGCTCCTTTGAAGACTCTATCTTGCCCCCCTTCTTCCCCCAGAACCCCCAAGGAGCAGGAAGCAGGTTGGGGCCTGGGCAGAGCTGGCAGGCAGCCTTGACCCTCCGTGGGAAGAAAGAAATCAGACAGCCCTGGCCTGAACTCCCAGACAGGAAGCGGGGGGGGGGGGGGGGGGGGGGAGGGGGGGGGGTAAGGGCGTGCGCACAATACAGTAGGAAATAACTAAAAATTTTTCTGGGCCTTGACTTGGTGTTGGTGGGAGGAGAAAGCCTGGGGAGACCAGAGCTTGCCTTAGGGAAGAGAGTGGTTTGGCAGGAATGTGGGTGTGAACCTAGCCTAGAGGAGGTGACAGGAAAAGGAAGTGGAGCCAGGCCCCCCAACAGACCAGCCCAGAGCAAAACAAAAGCAGAAATCTCTTCACAGCAAAAGCGCTGGGCACTTTCCAAGGGTGGGTCATGAGCCAGGGGCAGGGGCACCACTGGGGGCCTGTCAGGGCCCAGCCCAGCCCTTGCTGACTCAGAATTGGAATCTGTATTTTATAAGCTCCCCAAGTATCTATGGCTGGTTCAAAGTCGGGACATGGTGAGTGTGTTCCTTCTGCAGCGGCAGGCCCTTCTCTTCCGAGTATCTGGGATCTGCAACAAGTCCAACGACAGGTGGACAGGTGTGGGTATGTATTCAGGATGCACCTTTAAACAGTCCTGTGTTTACAGAGGACCTCCCACACACCTCACAGCAGTTTCCCTAGCGCTTTACATTCAGGATGCCTCAGCGATGACAAAAATAAAAGCAAGTTTCCCATGGGTCCAAACACGACTTCAACGACACAAGAAAAGGAAATGATGCAATAAAAAAAGATGTCTTTACATAATTTAATATGAAAAAATGCTAATAGAAACTTCCTTGGGGCAAGATAAATACACTAAAATATCAACCAGAGTTGTGAAGTTATATGATCTCTTTCTTTATCATGTCCTGGTTTTTGCAAGTTTTCAACATTAGCATGAATTTCATAACGAGTTTTCTAAATTAAGAGAAAATTTTAATGGTTTAAAAATCAAAGAGTAGAAACCTTCTGATCCAGAGAGAAGTAAAAAGCTCTTTTAATTTGCTACCCTCCACATGGGTTATGACTTTCTATCTTATTTATAAAATTCATTTTATTAGGGAACATTAAATAAGACAACCTTGGCAAAATCAAAGAACATAAAAAGAAATACCATAAGTTGAGTTTCAAGGATAGCTTCAATGAAAATGGCCCCAACCCCACTCTCTAGGGCAGGGGTCCTCAAACTTTTTAAAGTGGCGGCCAGATCACGGTCCCTCAGAGAGCTGGAGGGCCGGACTATATGAACTACTAATTCCTACTGTAACACCTCGGCTGCGCTCACTGCCCAAAAAACCTGGCGGGCAAGATCAGACTCCCCTGGGGGCTGCATGTGGCCCGCGGGCCGTAGTTTGAAGACCCCTGCTCTAGGGTAAGGTCCCTCTGGGGAACATCCTATGTCCTGTAAGAAGAATCACCCACCAAGCAACCATGGCTGGGCCTGGTAGTCTTTGGGGTTTAAGACACTTGGGCATAACATTTCCAGGTGACTTCTCAGAGGCAGGGCAAAGCTTTCCTAACCCACTATCTCTAGCCATTACCTCTCATCAACACCAGCAAGTTTGGGGCCCACAAGGAAACAAGAATTTGTGGTATGGTAGTCCCTGAACAGAGATTTTACTTGTAAGAAAGAACAAAACTGGGCCCTCATGGGAACAAGACCCAAAACTGCTCCAACCCAGGAGTTCTTATACCCTGCTACTTTATCACTTCCGTGCTACATGCTGGACCAAGGGATCCACCACTAATATTAAGTCATGGTAAACTTCTCCTGTTTGCAGGAACAAAGTCTAATAGTTGTTTTCTGCATTCTTGATGCTCTGGAGGGACTGCTGCTCCCAGGGCTAGCTAATTCCTAGAGAGAACAAATTATTCCCTGTGAGCATACCTTTCATGTGCAAGCCAACCAATCCAGGGCCCATATTCTGGACCACCTCTTCTGCCTTGTTCTTCCATGCTAGGAGGTAATGATTCTCTGCCCTAACCATCCCAGGACCAGATACCAGACAACTAAAAACCATCCTTGTACTGCAGAGCCTACTGAAATTATCTACAAAATCATATCTGGTTCATCTCACTAACTTCCCCATGATAATGAGTCAGCAGCACCATGCTGCACTGGCTGGTGTGGCTCAGTTGGTAGGACATCATCCTGTGCACCGGGAGGTCACCAGTTCCATTCCTGGTCAGAGAACATGCCTGGTTTCGGGCTCAATCCTGTGGGGAGCATGTAGGAGGCAGCCAATTGATGTTGCACCCTCACCTCAATGTTCCTTTCTCTCTCTCTCCCTTTCCCATCCTTTCTCTCTGAAAAAAACCAATAAACTATTAATTTGAGAAAAAAGAAAAATACCATTCTTTGCATAGAGAACAAATTTGAAAATCAATGTACTAATCAAATTAAATTTTATAAACTAAATTCCTGGTATCCATAATCATGCAGAATAACTTGAAATAAAAGTTGCTACTAAAAATTCTAGAGCAAGAAAATAAACAAACAAAAGCCCACTAAATTGAACTTCTGATGATACAACATCGGACTAGAAAGTAATAAGAGCCTGATGGTAGGTATTTTGCCAATGTCCAGTCTTCCCAAAGACAGCCAGGAGGAAATTGGGGAAAATGTAGAGAAGATAGAGTAAAATAGAAAGCAGAAACAATAGTACTGACAAGTGTGTAGAAACACAATTTATTGAGCACCTATTATATGCAACGTATACTTTACTAGATGCTTTATATACATTATAGAGTTGAATGTTCATCATAATCCTATGTTATCACCAACCTCTATTCTAGATGAGAGAGTTGATCAAATAACAAAGACCTCCTAAGTCAATTTTCCCCCTACTTTTGTAATGTTTTCTTATCAGTGCAATGCTTTTTTTTTTTTTTTTTTTTTTTTAGGGAGGAGGGCAGGAATTAAACACTGCCCCTACTAGTCTACACAATGCCTTTCTGAAAATTTGAAAAAGACTGCCCTGGCCGGTATGGCTCAGTTGGTTGGAGCATTATTTCATGCATCAAAAGGTGGTTTGATCCCCGGTCAGGGCACATGCCCAGGTTGCCAGTTTGATCCTGGGAAGCAACCGATCAACGTTTTTCTCATACATTAATGTTTTCTTTCTTTCTTTCTTTCTTTCTTTCTTTCTTTCTTTCTTTCTTTCTTTTTTTCTTTCTCTCTCTCTCTCTCTCTCTCTCTCTCTCTCTCTCTCTCTCTCTCTCTCTCCCCTCCCCCTCTTTCCCTCTCTCTCTAAAATCAGTAAAACATATCCTCCGGTGAGGATTAAAATAAAAGAAGAAAAAGGCACAGCTTGAGTAAGCAACCAGGAACTGGATTTCAGCTCTGCCTGCCCTCTCAGCTGACGTGTGCGGTACACAAACTGCAACCTTCCGTGGCAGTCCTAGCTTCCCTACGCTGCCTCCCAACCTGCTTAATCCTCCTGTCTGGATTAAGTTCCTGTTATAAACTTTCTTAACTCTACCAAATTCATCACAATTGGAATTAGGCATCTTGGGAATTATTTATTCCCAAGATGCCTAATGTCCCCTGCACTAGAATTCTATAGTCCATTAAGGAAAAGACTATCCATCTTGTTCTAGGCTGTGTCCCCCATGCTAGCTTGGTGCCTGCAACAAGGCCGGTGCTCCATAAGTATCTGTTAACCAATCAGGAGCTTGTTGTCTACCGGCAGAAACAGGACTCTTATTGAAATAACTGGCAGGGATGGACAGGCACAGAGCTAAATGAATGGTGCATGGTGCAGCCCCAAAGAGAGAGATGTGACTGCTAGCTGAGATCATCCGGAAATGCTCATGGAAAAAGTGGTATTTTGTTTTCTTCTTTTTTTTTCTTTGTTTTGTGTGTGTTTAGCCAAATGTCTGGCACCAACCAAAGACAAATATAAAAACATTCCTAAAAAAAAAAAAAAAAAAACATTTCTACCAGCTAAGAGGAGGCATTTGCTTCTTGGTTGTTCTCTTTGAGTTTTAAAGATTATAATGGCGGCATGCCCATCTATGGGATTAGGAAATTGTGTGAGTTCTATGTCCCAGGGGCCTATGACCTAACTTCATACACATGAGCTGAACCCTTTGCTGAGGCTTGCACTTCGCTCACGATACCACACTCATCCATTCTCACGCTTCCACCAGTGTGAGTCTTTGATCATGCCTTCACAAACTTCCCATCGTTCTAACCTGATAACCAGTGTACGTGATGGGCAGGGAGAGAAGCATTATTCCCTACAGAGATGAATGTGAAACCTGGCTACGTTACCATACTTTCGGAACTCATTCTAGTTCATTCTAACACAGCCCCTGCAAGGGAAGAGTAATGAAAGCAAACCCTTAAGAGGGCAAAGAGAAAGTGGAGGCGGATAACACTAGAAAAGGCCAAGACAGCAGCTTTGCCACCTCGATGCTGCTTTGCCCAAGGCTAAGTTGTGTGCAAGTGTTATATGCACATGTATGTGTGTCATGTGTACATGCATGCGCATAAATGTACACCCAAGAAGAGCAAATAAAGCTCCAGAACTAAATCCTAGAGCCCCAGCCCTACTTCAAAGTGTCAAACTGTGCAGCAAGTCCCACAATTTAAGAAGGGAGAAAATTATAAGCTGTGCTGCCATTGAAACTCCAAACAATTAAAGATGGGAGTGTCTTAGGCAGCCAGGAAGATCCTTCTACCCGTAGTCATTATAAATAATAGTAACCTACCATTTCTCAGATACTTCCTCTGTATCAAAGCACTACCTAGGGTGCTTCCAAGACATTGTTTATTTAATCTTCAAAGGGGCCCTATGATGTAAGCATCACAATCCTTATTTTACAGTCAGGGAAGCCTGATTTTCTGATTACAAAGCTCATCAGGGTTCCAAACTCTATTTTTACATTACCACATGTCCAGGAGACCTGGAATACACTGTTCTGAAACCTCCTCCTCCCTCATAGAGAAACATAAAATCAAAGACCCCAAGCAGGCCTGTGCAGGGTGGGCCCAATGCAGTCAGAAGAGCCGGCTGGACCTGCATCTTCCTCACCTGCCCTCACTGAGCGCCTCTCCGAAGGCTTGCTGTGAGGATGCAGCCATGGCCTCGGGTCCAGCAGCACTCTGAAAGGCATTCTTCATTCTTCTTATGCGTTCCAGCAATGGTGGTAATAACAATTTTCTTAAACTAGGAAATATTATATTGTGTATTTTCTAGGCACTAGGTGGGTCCTAAGTTCTAGGCATAGATTCATTTCCTCCTCACAACAGAATATCATTCTGTTTCCCCCACCCCCATCCCCCCACCCCCCACCCCCAATGAGAAAGCGGAGCTGGAGAGAAGTGAGGTAACTTTCTAAGGTTCTGAGATGTGAACTCAGTCCACTAGGTCCTAAAGCTCTCACCCAAACGTCTATGGTGCCATCGCTAAAATGGAGCATCCATCAAGAGTTGCTGACATACACTCGGATAAAACTGTTTTGTAAGGAAGGGATGATGTTTAGCAGCTCGGGGTGGTTTTGCTCAGTGGTCAGAGTGTGGGCCTGTGGACTGCAGGGCTCAGGTTCTGTTTTTGGTCAAAGGCGCATATCTCGGTTGTGGTTCAATACCTGGCCCTGGTTGGGGCGCATGTAGGAGGCATTCAATCAATATGTCTCTCATGTCGATGTTTCTATCTCTCTTTCCTTCCTCTCCCTTCCATTCTCTCTTTAAAAAAAAAAAAAAATCAATGGAAAACATATCCTCTGGTGAGAATTTTTTAAAAAGTGTTTAGCAATTATCTTAAGTTCCAGTTACTTGGGCACTGGTAAGCAAGCACAAAACCTGTCCCTTTTTAAAATGTCCCACAATTCACATTTTCCCCACTGTTAATATTAGAATACCTCCAACTCATTCTAGACACGTAAAGCTCTTCAAAATTAACGATTACAGCAAGATACAAAGCAAAAGACAGAAAACAGAAATTATTCTTAGGCTTAAAAGCAAATTTACTGATCAACCCAGAAAATTTCCTTTCCCTCAAAATCTCACCTCAATATTTTATTATCTATATAAACACAATTTTTTTTGCTAATTTAACAACTTTTCAGAGAATGCATAAAACAAAATAGCTTTGCAAACGAATTTGAAGTTATCTAATAACTGAAAAATGACCAATGGAAACAAACAAGAATTTGAACTCACCTACATTAAACATTCACAGTTTAAGTCAACACTAAGAAAGGATAAAAGTAAGCAAACAGAAACTTGCTCCCTAATGTAGGTAGAAACCTCTTGGCCAGTGAAGCAATGCAAAAACGCAGACTTGTCCCCCCTGCCCCATATCAAAGTTATGAGATGAACATCTGTGAGGACTCAGGAGATCAGCTATGTAGATTGCCTGGCATGTAATAGATATTCTACAATAACTTGTAGTATTAAATGCTTATTCCATTCAATTCAAGGTTACTTATACTCTGCGCCTCAGTCACATCTGCAAAATAGAGATACTAGTAGTTCCTATATCACAGGATAGATCATTAGGATGAAAAATATATTCAAAGCACCTAGAGCAGGGATCTTAGTTACCAATGTTGTTCTTAGTGCCCCCAAAGGAAGCTCAGAGGGCAGGTACCTGCGCCTCGTTCCTCAAAAGCAGCTATCATCTTACTTCCTCAAACTCAACAGTAGCTGATGCTTGGGAAGACTTGCCTGGTGGCTAGCTCTCTTCCCACTGCTCAAGGCACTTCGGGGGGGGGGGGGGGGGGGAGAGTGATGGGGGGGCAAGCAACCCCAGGACTCCCTTTCTCCTGGCGGCTCAAGCTGCTCTAGAAACTTGAAACTTGAGCATCCGCAGGCCCATCAGCCAAGCTTCACATCCCACCAAAAAGCTCTTCCCTTTTGTACTTCTGTTCCCTGGTTTTCTCCAAAGGGAATGTGAGGGCAGGGGAGTTTTGGAACTACCTAAACAAGTAACAACAACCAGGCCATAGCTCCCAGTGCTGCAGCTTCACTCCCAGGTGCTGTCATGGACTCCACTGCACTGGGCAAGTCCTGCCACCTGTGAGGTGGTCACTCCTCTTCTCCCCGCCGTAGCCATGGGAAACCTAGGCACGAGGAAATGAAGTAGCCCAAGGTCACCGCTTTTTAGGGGTGAGGACAAGAACCAAATTCAGGGGATTTCAAATCAGCATGACTGCCTCACCAAATTGGGGGGAAGGGGGGAAGAGCACTTTATTTTGGAAAACCGAATCAAAGTTCATTTCCGATTAAGTTACTGCTTACTAAATGAAAAGATTAAACAAAGAACCAGCTACTGCTCCACATAGCAAGGAAGTGCCCTTTATAGTCCTGCCAACCCCATTATTTGGGAGCAGTTTAACTGATACAGGATGGCTCCAGTTTCTACTGCCAGTGTTTATATTTTGTGATTTGTATAAACAAAATCATCTCTCATGCCTCTGACAACATCTACTACCACTCTGTGTAACTTGCAATTAAATCTCTGTAAATATTTAATCTCATGATCACGCAGACATGACTCAACCATCTAAGAATGACGAAGAGTGACCAATTCCCAACATGCAGTCTCCAGGCCACTGACCGACAGTCCCAGTATGTCTAAATCCCAGATGAATAGTTATCCAATGTATAATCAATTTAAAAAATTAATACAATTGAGAGCCCAGCAATAAAGCCTAACATTTATGGTAATTAATGTTGGACAAGTGGGCCAAGATAATTCAAGGGAGAAAAGCAGTATTTTCAAAATAGGGTGCCACCTCGGGATATCCAAATGCAAAAGAATGGAACTGAACCCCTTCCTTACCCCATACACAAAAACTAACTCAAAATGGGTCAGACCTAAATGTATAAATTAAAACTATGAAACTCTTAGGAGAAAACCACAGGGCTATATATATCTTCATGATCTTAGGCTAGTAAACACCAGTGGTTAGAGTGTGGGCTTGCACATTTACACCTGAAACTAACAGAAAGTAATATTGAACGTAAACTGTAAGTGGAAAGAAAAAAGAAAAAAAAAAAGACCAAAAGCACAAGCAACAACAACAAAAATAAACAGATACATCAAAATTTAAAACTTCTATGGCAAACTGCGGCTCACGAGCCACATGCAGTTCTTTGGCCCCTTGAGTGTGGCTCTTCCACAAAATACCATGGCCTGGGCCAGTCTATTTGAAGAAGTGGCATTAGAAGAAGTTTAAGTTTAAAAAATTTGGCTCTCAAAAGAAATTTCAATCTTTGTACTGACAAATGAGTTTGCCGACCACTGCCATAAATGATACCATCAAGAAAGTGAAAAGATAACTCAGAATGAGATAAAATATATGTACCTACTGTACCTTATAAGGAGCTGGTATCTAGGATATATAAAGATTTCTTAAAATTCAATAATTTAGAAACGGCCAAAGGATCTGAATAGACATTTTCCCAAAGACATATGAAGGGACAATAAGCACCTGAAAGATGTTTAATGTTACTCATTAGAAAAATAAAAATCAAACCAAAATGAGATAGCACTTTTACACCCAATAGGATGGCTATAATTAAAAAAAGAAGAAAAAGACAGACAATTTTAAGTGTTGGGAAGGATGTGTAGAAATTGGAACCCTCATACCCTGTTGTTGGGAACACAAGACACAGCAGCTTCTATATGTATTTTTTTTTTTTTATTGATTTCAGAGAGGAAGGGAGAAGGGGGGAGAAAGATATTGATAGAAACATCAATGATGAGAATCATCTATCAGCTGCCTCCTGCATGCCCCCTACTGGGGATCAAGTTTGGACGTGTGCCCTTGGCCAAAATCGAACCCAGGATCCTTCAATCCACAGGCAAACGCTCTATCCACTGAGCCAAACTGGCTGTGGCCACAGCAGCTTCTCTGGAAAATTATTTGGCAGTTACTCCAAGGTTAAATATAGTTACCATCTGACCCAGCAATTTCACTCCCAAGAGAAATGAGAACATGTCCACATGAACACTTGTAGCAAATGTTGAGAACAGCCATTATTTAAAACCGCCAAAAAGTGGAAGCATCCCAAACAACTATCTACTGATAAACCGATGAGTAAAATACAGTATATTCATAAAAAAAGGAATGAAGTACTTACACCACGGGTGAACTTTGAAAACATTAAAAAAAAAAAAAAAAAAAAAAGGCATGAAAGAAGCTATCATAAAGACTGCAGACTATATGGCTCCATTCCTATGAAATTTCCAGAATAGGCCAGTACATAAGATTAGTAGTTAGCTGCCAGGGCTCTGAGGAAGTTTGGGGGAGAAATGGGAATAACTGCCACAAGCCACGGAGATGACAAAAATATCCTAAAAATTAGATTACACTGATAGTGCACAACTCTGTGGATATACTAAAAACCATTGAACTGTATATTTCAAATGAGTGAGCTATATGGTATGTAAACTATATCAATAAAACTAGTTTTATAAATTTTATGAAGAATTTCTTTATTTTCTGGCATATAAGATGACCCCCTAATTTTACAGTTAAAACATAGGTTTAGGCCTATATTCGCTGTATAAGACTACCTCCCACTTCAAAGAAAAGACTTACTTTGCCGTCAAGATCTGCAGGTAATTTTTGTGCAATTTTGGTCTTTTGCCCCCGATTTTCGGTTGACTTTTTTTTCGTTTCAAAGGTCGTCTTATTCGCCGGAAAATACGGTAATTAAAAAACAATAGTCCCATTCAGACAAAATAAGCAAGAATCAAAAATAAAACTTCAAATGATAACTTTAAAAGTTTGGACATTTCTCCTCAACAGAATAGTAAAAGCTTGGGCATTTCTCCAACTCCATGTTAAGAATAAAAATAAAACTATGAGGGCTTTTTTGAACACCTGTTAACTTAAACAGGAATAAAGTGTCCCCAAGGGCAAATTCCCAGCACTTAGGAGCTGAAATTGTTTCACGCATTTCTTAAGTTATTGGTCAGCTATAAAATGCTTTGTAAAGTTTACATAAAGTATTTCATGGATCTTTCAACATTCATTTTTCTGTAAGAGACTGCAGGTTGAAATGGCTGAATCTTAGTGCTAGAGCTGCCATTTCTCCGACAATTTCCTTGTCTTGTACCAAAGCAGACCCTTCGATGCCTCCACAGCCAGCTGGAGCCCTCTGACCAAGACTGGATCTTGGCACCCACTTTTATGGGTAGCATTCTCTTTTCTCTAGTTCTGTTCACCTCAATACACTTGAGTTCAGAAAAAAAATCTACATTTACCTATGTAAATTGTGGATAAAGATAAAAATAAATTACACCACATATCCCTATCAGCTACATAAATTGATAACTCAGTTCCCTATCTTACTGCAAAAATGGGTTAAATCTGTTATCTCTAAACCCACTTCCTAAATATTATATCACACACACCACCACCACCACCACCACCACCACCATCTCCTCAAGGGTTGGGGATAATATCAAAATGAAAACAGTGACAAAAAATGCAAGTATTTAATGTGTTATATTTCATATGTACAGGGTTTGCTAAAGCCTACTAAAGCAACTTGAACATTTTAAAAGAAGCAGCCAACACATGCTCATGATAAAGTCAGACAGCACAGCAAGGTTTCAAATGAAAAGGAAATTCCCCCAACGTTATCCCTTACCCCCCCCCCCCAACCTCCTGTTCTTACTCCACTACATCACCACTGTTAACAGTCTCCAGTATCTTAAAAACTCTGAGATATCTAGGCATATGCAAGAATACATACAAAATGTGGTTATTCTTTTTTCAAATCTATACACAACTTCATCATACACATACTGTTCTTCAATCCTTACTAAATACTATATATTGGAATCTCTCACACACAAATTTTCTTCATTCTTTTTCATGACAACTTGTATTCCATTATATGGAAGGCTAGTAATTCATTGTAGTCTCCACTATTAATGATCAATTAAAATGTACTGCATTTGCCTTAGCTGGTTTGGCTCAGTGGATAGAGTGTCAGCCTGCACACTGAAGGATCCCAGGTTTGATTCTGGTCAAGGGCCCATGCCTGGGTTTCAGGCTTGATCCCCAGTAGGGGGCATGCAGGATCAATGATTCTCTCTCATTATTAATGTTTCGATCTCTCACTCCCTCTCTGAAATTAATAATATATATATATATATATATATATATATATATATATATATATATATTTTTTTTTTTTTTTTTTTTTTTTTTTTTTAATGTGCAGCGCTTACTTCTAGTACAAAAAAATAGTAAAATTGCTACATCCAAGAACACAGGCATATTTAATTATGATTCAAAGATATTACGCTAAGTTAAACATTCCTCCAAATTCCCTCAGGCCAGCATGTGCCCTCTTGCAGTCCTAGAGCCGCTGGGAGATGTCCAACTGACGGCTTAGGCCTACTTCCCAGATTGGGAAAGGGTACAGGCCAGGCTGAGGAACCTCACTGGTGCATGACTGAGGCCAGGGAGGGATGCGGGAGGTTGGTCAGCCAGGAAGGCTCCAGGGCATGTCCGACCCATCTCGCTCAGTCCGGATCAGCCAGACCCCAGCAGCAAGCTAACCTACTGGTCAGAACGTCTGCCCGCCTCGTGGTCAGTGCACGACATAGTTGAACAGACTTAGCATATCACTAGCATATTACACTTTGATTGGTTGAACAAACGACTGGCTGACCAGACACTTAGCACACTAGGCTTTTATTATATAGGATTTGTAAAATGTTTTTGTTTATTTTTTTTTTGAGAGAGAGAGAGAGAGGGGAAAGAAGGAGAGAAACATCAATGTGAGAGACAAACATCAATCAGTTGCCTCCTGCACACACGCTCATTGGGAACAGAAACCGAAACCTGGGCATGTGCCCTGACCAGGAATTGAACCAGTGATCTTTGGTGTATGGGAATGATGTTCCAACAAACTGAGCCACACCAGCCAGGCACAAGATTATTATTTTAAAAGTTCAGCTCTGACCGGCCCTGTACCTATCTCCAAGGCTCCCTTTTTCTCTGACTTTCCAGTGAGCTAAAGTAACAACAGCCCTGCCGTGGCTCTCACTTCTGTCATGATGCCTTTTTAGTAAGTTCATGCAGCCCAGTGTGGCCCATTCCTTTCCTATATCATTTCCAAAAAGCCAAAGGAGTCCCACCTAGGCTCTCTCCTGCTGCTTCTTCTACCTTAAGCCCTTCCTTTATTTCACTGTCCCCAGCTTTATTAATAAACATTCTCTCAAAATCACTTGGGCATGTGTTATGAAATCTTTCCTACACAAAGTCAAGAACCCACACAACTACTGACAGGACAGCCAACAGCAGACTCACTCCTGGCCGAGACCCATCTGATAACAAAACCTCAAAAGAAGCTTATTCACAACTGAACGGAATCGAATCTGGGACCCCTCAGTCCGCAGACCGACGCTCTACCACTGAGCCAAACCGGTTTCGGCAGTAACACACTTTTGAGATACCGAAAATAATACCCACAAACATAGTATTAACCCTCAAGAGAGCACACAATCTTGTTAACTTTCCTGTAATCCAATGCCCTCCCTGCTTCCTCCCACCTCTATCTAACCTTCCTTGTCCCCTCCTTAATTTCAAATGCATAAAAGAAGCTGCAAAACTGTTATTCTCTGAGCGTTTGAGATCTTGGTCCCCATCTCACATCAATGTTTCTCTCACTCCCTCTCCCTTCCTCTCTCTAAAATCAATAAAAGCATATCCGGAGAGGATCAAAATTTTAAATAAGTAAACTTTCCTAATAATTATCTACAGATTTGAACATTTCTTACATCAACACTATGAATTTTAAAAAGCCTAAACATGCACACCAGGACTAAATAAGTTCTCTCGCTATAAAGCATGCTTTTTCCTAACCTTCCAAACATGTAACTTCAGCTTATCTTAAGCACGACCTCTTAATGTACTTGTGAGCAACAGTTAAACTTCATCCCAAGTGCAGCCTACAACTTCATGTTACACTTGAAAGTATGTATGTCAAGGTGGTCCTGTGGTGGAGTCATCTACCTTGCTTATTGGTGTTGTTTTCACCTCTCTAGCTATGCGCTACTAGGAGTAGGATTCAGACCATTTGGCGGGAGTGCTAAGCTGTATGAGAACATTATCAAGACCACAGTGGTTCTTATCGGGGCAGCACCATCCCACCCCCCTGGGGCCTTGGAGATTGCTGGCCATGAAGGTGGGGGCTGTGTTTTCAGAGACTGGTGAGTGTGTGATATCAGAAGGTTATCACGCATGCTAAATACCAGCTCTCCCAGGACTCCCGCAGAAGAACAAACTGCCCATCCAAACACCAGCAGAGCTGCCCGCCCCCACATGCCCGCACACATTCCTCCCAAATGCCACGGCTGAACAAGTTTGTATTATAGCTTTTTCTTTATCTCTTCTAATAATAAATGTACAGAATACTTTTTTTTAAAAATATTTTTTTTATTATTGATTTCAAAGAGGAAGAGCGATAAATAGATACATCAATGATGAGAATCACTGATAGGCTGCCTCCTGCACCCCCTCTCGCCCCACAGTGAATCGATGCTGCAACCGGGGAATGTGACTGGCAATGGAAAGCTGACCTCCTGGTTCAGAGGTTGACATTCAACCACTGAGCGTGTACACTTGTGGGGCTAGAATGCTAGTAGATTTTTTTTTTCTTTTCAAAAGCCCTGGGCTTTGATTTTTATTATTCTCAAAGTCTTACAAATGTCCGGAAGGGCAATGCTGAGTGGAAGAGAGGAGGGGACATCTCCTTAATAATCTGGGAATACCTTCAGACTCCCCGTAATGGGGGGCAAATGGAATGAAGGCATCAGCCTTCTCCAGCACGGAGCCCTGCTTTCTCTCTGCCGCACCACAGCAGGAAAAAGTTGGAGACTCGGTTCTGCTGAACCTCTTGCTTCCAAGAAAACGCAATCCCATGACAACCCTCATCCCGCCTCTCCCCCCATCATAAGGAAATAATTTAGCGCTTCATGCTTTTCAAAGCCTGCAGCCAGAAGCCACTGCTGGGCATAGCAATTTGCATAGAGCGGCTCATTGCTTAACCAGATTTTCTAAATGGCCTAATACCTCTTACTCAGCAACCTGCAACTTTCACAAACTACTTCACTTGGTAAGAGAGCACATTCTTTTAAAACTGCTTTCTGTTAAATCGTATGGTCCACAGTCAGGGCAAAATTTTCGGGGGGGGGGGGGGGGGGCGCGGAAATGTTTTAAACAATTGCTTAGAAGCTTACGAGAAGAGACAGAAGGTTTAAATTTATTTTATTACCACAAAATACAGGTTAAAAAACACACAATGAGATTTCAACCAAAAAGATGAGGTTGAAAGTCTGCAGCCATGAGCTTTTTGTTGTACTGCTCTGCAAAGACAGCAGATGTCTTCAGAAAAAGCCCCAGTATCTACCCGTCCACTCTCCTGACAGTTACCGAGTCAACTGTGTCCTGGGCACTGGGGCTCGGCAAAGGCCAGGGGTGCAGGGTGCAGGGTGCCCTCCCCACCCCCCGCCCCAAGTGCTGATGAGCTGTGTGGCCTTGAAAGAGGCCCTGTCTCTGGGGGCCTGCCTCCTCCTCAAGAACAAGGCTGGCATGCTGCTCCCTGGAGGATCCTCCCAGCTCCAGGAGACCGAGAGCCTCCCAGATTCTCACACGCGCCATCTGAGAAGGGCCACCCTCCCCAGGAAGGAGGTGTCACTCCCATCAGAAACCTCACAGGCAGCGGGGACACTTCCTCTGGCTTACTCCCCACCGAAGACTCCACAAGGCGGTTTCATTTCAAACAGCCTGCCCGTTATCCTTAAAACCTACATATTTGAGTGTGCTGAAAGTTCCAAGATTTGAGCTCCCAGGGGAACTTTCTCATACCCCAAGGCACAACTCCCCTCCGTCAGCACGTCTCAATTTTCAGCTTATGGTTTGGGTAGACACAACAGATCCCCAAACCAGGACCAGCAGCCTCAACCCAAGGATGGGCCTCTACGGCCCAGGAGCACAGCCTCCGGCCTCCCGGGAGGCTGCCTGTCTCTTAGCTACCTTACAGAACGACGGCAACCTCTCCAGCACACGGGCAGAGATGTCATTTCAGCCTCAGGAGGCCCGGGAAAAGAGGAATTATACCAGAGCTCCCCAAAATGAAGTAGAGCTGGGAGGTGCTTTTGAAGATAGGAAGTTCCTGTCCCTGGAGTTGTTGGCTTATTATGATTACGTGAAATCTGAGAGCAGTTGGGTAGCAGTCACAAAAGATCCTTCCGGAGCTGGTTCCCAGGGAGATGGGGAGCAGGTCCTCCCTCACAGCCAACAGGACAAGAGGTCTGCAACGCCCAGGGCACTGAGCTATTCATCCTACAGTTGGTTCTGCTATGCCAGTGGTCGGCAAACCGCAGCTCGCGAGCCACATGCGGCTCTTTGGCCCCTTGAGTGTGGCTCTTCCACAAAATACCACAGCCTGGGCGAGTCGAGTCTATTTTGAAGAGGTGGCATTAAAAGAAGTTTAAGTTTTAAAAATGTGGCTCTCAAAAGAAATTTCAGTCGTTGTACTGTTGCTATTTGGCCCTGTTGACTAATGAGTTTGCCGACCACCGTGCTATGCAGTGCTTGCTCGGAAAACAAAACTTTGTTCCAACAGGATTAACATTGAAGGAGTTCAGGGCATCTCACCCCAAAATACGCTGCTTTGACATGCTGATTATTTTGACTTAAAAGCGTTTGAGAAACAGCAGGTGCAAGGTCACTCTGAGCTCCTTTTTTCTTCCTGAAAGAAGGAGATACAACTCCCACATCTAAGGAGCCCTCCCGGTACCAGAGAGAAAGACATTATCAAGGATAAGAAGTTGAGACGGAGAGCATTCTACACAAACAGACCTTGTTAAAATAATCCTTATCTCCCTTTCCCACCTCCCCACATAGTTGAGTCACTTTTCCCCAACTACTTCTCGGTTTAATATAAAATCATTTCTTTTGGATCTTCCCTTCCTTATGAGGGTGGTGCCCAAGTCACATTAAACTTACAGATTAAATAAATGTGTGTGCTTTTTCTCCTGCGGATCTGTCTTTGTCAGTTTAATTTTCAAGCCCAGCCAGAGGCCCCAGGAGGGTCAGGGAGAACTTTTTCCTCTCCCCACCATGTGAAGGGACAGTTCGAGCATAACAGGATGTGCAAATTTGTTTGTGAGAAGCACTCTCCGAAGGCGGAAAACTGCGCCCAGCTGAACGGAGCTGCATAGGATTACGAAACGCACACACCTCCGTTCAGCCAGTGCGCTCTGTGAGTCACCCTGCAGCACATCTGGTGCTAAACTTTCCATCCAATTTCAGATAACCCCCTTCCACGACTTCACAATTCACAAGCTGCAAGTCTTCCAACGCCCAGTTCGACAAGCAAATTTCAGGTCTTTTACAAGGTGAAGTGCCAACTTTTCCATGTAAAACTGTAATACCATTTTTACTGGCTTCCTTTGGTTTTTTAATGTTATTGACAAAGTTTTTGAAACCTTGCCCCAACCCCGTTTTCCCCACAAGGCCTGGTTTTTATTGTGTGATTTTGCACAGTAAGATTTTTAGGACACATATTCTCTCTATGCCATATTATGAGAGAGAGAGAGAGAGAGAGAGAGAGAGAGAGAGAGAGAGAGAGAGAGAGAGAGAGAGAGAAACATCGATCAGTTAGTTCCCCTCCTTTGGTGGACCAACCCAGGATAAAACCCACAACCTAGATATGTGCCCAGACAGGGAATCAAACCAACAACCTTTCAGTGCACAGAACAACACTCAACCAACTGAGCCACCCCGGCTGGACTATAACAGACACTCTTAAATGTAAGAGTCACTGATGGGTTGAAAATTAAAACCCATCAGACAAAGTCTTGAAGACAAAGAGCATTAGCAGAGACAAAAAGGATCATTTTAGAAGAGAATCAATTCATTAAGAAGACAGAACAATCCTAACTGGTTTGGCTCAGTGGATAGAGCGTAGGCCTGTGGACTGAAGGGTCCCAGGTTCGATTCTGGTCCAAGGAATGTACCTTGGTTGCAGGCACATCCCCAATAGGGGGTGTGCAAGAGGCAGCTGATCGATGTTTCTCTCTATTTCTCTCCCTTCCTCTCTGAAAAAAAAAAAAAAATCAATAAAATATATTTTTTTAAAAAAGAAGACAGAACAATACTAAATGTGTGTATACCTAATACAGCTTCAAAATATATTAAACAAAAATTAACATGACTAATGGGAGAAAAAGACAAGAACAATCATATTTGGAAAGTTTAACACCCTTCTCTCAGTAATTGACAGAATTAGATATTACCTCACCCTCCCCCCCCCAAAAAAAAAAATGAAGATCTGAGAAACACCAGAAACACCAGCAACCAACTGAACACTATACCCAGTAATTGTAGAATATATGGAACATTCACCAAGAAATATCACATTTTGGGCCATGAAGCAACAGGCTTAAAAGGAGTTAATGTATACATAATGTGTTCTCTGATCATCACAGAAGTAAGTTAGAACTCAACAGCAAAAATACTCCTGGAAAATCTATGAGGCTTCCGATACTGACGAATCTGGACGTGAAACCACATTTTCCCGACTCGTGGCTGTGAGGGTCCTGACAATTAGCCACACGTAGTCTCCTTTAATATTTGGAAGGAGAAAACAAAGATGGGCCACCCTCCTGGTTCTGTGACAGGCATTTGCAATGGCTAAACTGGGGTGGGGTGGGGGAGTGTCCATGTTAAGCCACCAGCTGTGTGGGTGTCAGGAGGCAGTCATGGTGGCCTCAGCAGCTTTGACTTTGAGACTTCTGGATCACTGCTATGATGATGTGTTCTCAAATCCAGGAGTCTCCTGATTCTTGCTCCTCTAGTTCTTTTAAAAATATATATATTTTATTGATTTTTTTACAGAGAGGAAGGGTAAGGAATAGAGAGCTAGGAACATCGATGAGAGAGAAACATCGACCAGCTGCCTCCTGCACACCCGCTACTGGGGATGTGCCCGCAACTAAGGTACATGCCCTTGACCGGAATCGAACCCGGGACCCACAGACCGACATTCCATCCACTGAGCCAAACCAGTTTCGGCTCTCTAGCTAATTCCCAACATTAAATTCCCTTCTTAAAATAACTAGAGTGGCCTCTGTTTCCTGCATTGGAACCCTGACACACCTGCAATGCCACTGAGTGGAGAAAATTAAATGAAACAAACACTGCTAAGAGAGTCGGCTAAAACAGAGCAGGGAAGCTATTAAAGTGGGGCCTGTGAACATCCTGGGCCTCAGTTCTCAGAGCTGCTATTAAGTGGCTGACCTGTTGCTAAAGTCAGCTCAAGGCCGAGACATAAACATCCTGGAACAACTGCTGCGTGGACGTATACTCGACTTCCTTGCTTGTAGTTTTCACCTCTCATTTGCATATTCCAACGAACCCACCCTTTTTTTTTTTACTTTTTTTTAAATTATTATCTGTGTACATATTTTAACATTTCCCCCCCCCCCATACATACCCTCCCTCCCCAGAGTTTTGTATCCATTGGTTGTACTTATATGCATGTATACAAGACCTTCGGTTGATCTCTATCTCCCCCAGATCTCCCTCCCCTCCCCGCTGTAATTTGACAGTCTGCTTGTTGCTTTACTGTCTTTATATCTATCTTTTGGTTCAACAGTTTATAATGTTCTTTAATATCCATAAATGAGTGAGGTCATGTGGTATTCTCTTTTATTGACTGGCTTATTTCACTCAGCATAATGTTCTCCAATTCCATCCAGATTGCTGCAAATGATGAGAATTCCTTCTTTTTTATGGCAGCATAGTATTCCATTGTGTAGATGTACCATTGTTTTTTGATCCAATCATCTGCTGACAGGCACCTAGGCTGTTTCCAAATTCTAGCTATTGTAGATTGTGCTGCTATGAACATAGGGGTGCATATATCCTTTCTGATTGGTGTTTCTAGTTTCTTGGGATATATTCCTAGGAGTGGGATTACTGGGTCAAATGGGAGTTACATTTTCAGTTTTTTGAGGAAACTCCACACTGTTCTCCACAGTGGTTGCACCAGTCTGCATTCCCACCAGCAGTGCACGAGGGTTCCTTTTTCTCCGCAACCTCGCCAACACTTGTCGTTTGTTGATTTGTTGATGTTGGCTATTCTGACAGGTGTGAGATGGTACCGCATTGTTGTTTTGATTTGCATCTCTCAGATAGTGACTTTGAGCATGTTTTCATGTGCCTCTTGGCCTTCCTTCTGTCTTCTTTTGGATTGTCTCTTTCGACAATCACAACCTGTTCAGATCCCTCCCTAAAATCAACCCCAAGACACAAATGTCCCCCTTTAAAATATATATATATATATATATATATATATATATATATATATATATATTTTTTTTTTTTTTTTTTTTTTTTTTTCCCCCAGAGAGGAAGGGAGAGGGAGTGAGAGATAGAAACATCAATGATGAGAGAGAAAATCATTGACCAGCTGCCTCCTGCATGCCCCCCACTGGAAACTGAGACCACAATAGGGAGCGGAGGAGGGGGTGCGGATCAAGACCACAACCCAGCTGAAACCGGTTTGGCTCAATGGATAGAGCGTCGGCTTAGGGACTGAAGGTCCCAGGTTCGATTCCGATCAAGGGCATGTACCTTGGTTGCGGGCATATCCCCAGTAGGGGATGTGCAAGAGGCAGCTGATCGATGACTCTCTCTCATTGATGTTTCTAACTCTCTATCTCTCTCCCTTCCTCTCTGTACAAAATCAATAAAATATATTTAAAAAAAAAAAAAAAAAAAAAAAGGACCATAACCCAGGCACATGCCCTTGACTGGAATCAAACCTGGGACCCTTCAGACCGCAGGCCAATGCTCTATCCACTGAGCCAAACCAGCTAGGGCAAACTTCCCCTTTTGCTGACCAAAGAAACTGAGGCTCAGAAAACAAGACTGGGAACAGCAGTGAGCACCCCAACATGGGAGTGGTTCAAACACACCAGGTGTACACTTAGGAGGGGCATTGTAAAACACATCTCAGCTTCAGATGAGGAGTTAAAGGGATGCCCTTGAAAGTCTCTGCCTAAGGTTTCTCTGATTCCACAATCTGCCTCAACAATCGCCATACAAATAGCAAAACCTGGATCTCTCCAGAACTAGTTTTGCTTCTCCAGAATTTTCCCCATAAGAATAAAATCCCAGGGGATTAGATTCAACAAACTTAAACAGAAAAATGAGGGGGACGGTGGGGTTGAAGGAGGAAGGAAAAATAAAAATAAAAAAATCCAGGGGATAGAGGCTATCTCCAGACTAAACTTTAGCAGGTTCAGGACAGCTGGCAGGAAATGAATGTCAGCTTCCTGCAATTTGGAGACAGAAGCGTCCAAGCCTCTTCTCCAAATCCCAACAAGGCCCGTCCCAAAGGTGCTCAGCCTGTACCCTGCTCCTCCTTCACTTTGACATCTGTTCAGATCCCTCCCTAAAATCAACCCCAAACCACGTCCCACAGAACCCCCACGTGCTAGTTAAAGGTCTCCCCCTGTATTGCCACAGTCTTAAAAGATAATAACCTACCCTCCCTGGCCCCAGTTCCTCAGCTCCCCAGTACCTCACCCCAACCCACAGCATTGTAGCTTCTGCTCCCCGAAAACCAAGGCTGCCCAAATGCCCCCACCATCCCACCCCCCACCCCCCACCCCCAGGATTCTTGGTCTCCCTCCTGTTAACCGCTCAGTGTCACCTGACAGAGCCACGAGCTCTCCCCCAGCTCCCACTGCCCAGGCTCCTTCTCTCCAGGCAGGCTGCACTCTCACTCAATTTTCTTTTTCTTTCTTTCCAACAGGGACTGTCTGCCTTTATATGAATAATGTCCCCATTGTGGGTCTTTCCCCTTGCATTCTACATTGGGGTTTGTTTTGTTTTGTTCTGGTTTATTTTACATCCGGTGTCCTCTGGGGTCTGTCCTGCAGTCATCAAATGCCTTTGAGAAGCTGAGAAAGGGTTAAGGACCTTCTTCCAGAGAAAGGTGTTCCCGGAATACATATACCCAGGCACCACTGTGCACCGCAGGGCTGCATGGAACCCCTGGAGCCCATCCCCAGGCACTCGGCCCTCCCCGTGCTCCCTCATTCATCCCCAGGCACTCGGCGCTCCCCGTGCTCCCCCATTCATCCCCAGGCACTCGGCCCTCCCGGTGCTCCCCCATTCATCCCCAGGCACTCGGCCCTCCCCGTGCTCCCCCATTCATCCCCAGGCACTCGGCCCTCCCCGTGCTCCCCCATTCATCCCCAGGCACTCGGCCCTCCCCGTGCTCCCCCATTCATTCCCAGGCGCTCCCCGTGCTCCCCCATCCCCAGGCACTCGGCCCTCCCTCATTTGCTCCCAGGGGAATGTCTCCTCCCAGGGACACTCTGCTGAGGCACACAGACCTCAATGGGGTCTGCCCAGAAGTCCTGCCCCGGAAGGGATTTTACACTAAGGAAATCCAGCATCAATTGGTTAGTTGCTCCGCAGCATAAAAGTCGGCCTCCGGCTGCCTTTGGATTTTATTATGCGAGGCACACGATGAATATTCATTAATAGACACGTCACTTCAGGGGTTGTTATGTGTCCTCCCCCCCCGCCCCCAAACAGCAAAAGGAATAAGTTGACAATGACTTAGGATCCTTATGAACAATGCTACCAAACCAAAGAAAATTCATATTCTTAGAGAATGCTATTTTCATCGCTATGGTTACAAAACGCTGCCATTGTTGCTGCCATTGTTGCTGCCATTGTTTCTGCCACACCACCAGAGTTCAATGAGCACGGAGTCAAGAACAAAAGACTGAATTCTTCCCCCATTTGGGTGAGTCACACACACTAAGGATCAGAACACTAGGGGACTCGGCCCGGTAACATTACTGACATACAATTAGAACAACAATAAAACACAGAAAATAAATCCCATAAAGATCTTGTGTAAACAGAAGTCTGATTTCCCATCTCTCCTGGTTATCTCTGCACAAATCAGATTTGAGTGTGTTTTTCCCCCTTTTGTTTTGACTAGACAGTTTTCAAGGGGGTGGGGGAGAGGAAGAAGGAATGCCTTCTAATTACTATATAGTGTAACCCTAGTTCTACTTCAAACCCACAAATAGTTTCAAAATTTATTCTGTGATAAAAACCCACTCTACGTTTTTCTGGAATAGCTGTTTTCCTTAAACATTAGCTCAACTGTAATCTCACAAGGCAAACTACATTTGAAAAGCCAAAAGTAAAATCCTGTTTTCTTTATAATTCAAACAGATGTTTCATGTAATCAAACTAATCTAGTGTTTTAATTTCCTACACACACATTACACCCACTCTCAAATTTTATCCTAAAACATTTTAAAATATCATTTGTACGCAAGCTAGGAGATAAGAGGATATCGCCATTAGGAATGTTTTAAAATACATTTTAACTCAGGCCACAAAGGCTTACTTTGGACTCCCTGGAAAGCCTGATCGTGAGGGACAATCAGTGTTTAGATGTGTAACGATGATAGTGCTCTCAGCATCCAACCTCAACCCTAAATTAGAACTGACAACAGCAATATGTAATGAGAATTTACTAACAGCGCTGCTCAGGGCACTAAGAGAACACAGGATCTTTATTCATAATTACAAATTAAAATACTGAAAGTAGCTTAGTCAAAAGATAGAATGGAATTGAGTCCAGTGGCTAGTTCTGCTTATGTGATGGCTTCCTTTTTAATGCCAAGTTATCGTAGATGGCTTTGTTAGAGTAGCCAGCTAGAAGGATATGAGCTGAGGAAGGCAGTTAGGGTTAGGGAGTGGGGACAGGCCAAAATGAGACAATGGAGGCAACAGACCCCCATGTGAGAGGATTTGGAGCCCCTCCAGAATGTAGTCTAGCTAGTGGCATCACACGTGGATGAAGGAGACTTATAGCTTGAAGTTTGTTTGTTTATTTGTTTGTTTGTGAAATAAAGGAGGGGAGGCTTACTTAGGGACACTCCAGCCTGGCACTTGGTTTGGTTTCGGCCAGCTGAGTTACTCACTCAGTCGTCTATATCTGAGTGTATTCCTTTCCTGCAATAAATTCTCACCTGCTTTTGCAGCTATTTGTTGTCTTTCGTTTGCATTCATCCTACAAGAAGGCAGGAACCAAGGATGCAGAGCACTGTCTCCAGCCAGAGGCAACCCTGACCACCACTGACACCCGGGCCAGGTGCTCTCTGAGACGCAAGCAGATGACCCATCAGTACGGCTCTCCCCACGCTGAGGCTTCTACACGAGCTTTCCATGAAAACACGGGGAAACTGAAAAGCTGCCATGGCTCAGCGCTGACTCACTCCTAGAGAGTCACTGTCTGTGGGAAACCTACCGGTGATATTTACACAGAAACCGGAGAGCAGCAAGCCTAGGCAAGAGGTGGATGAGGCTGCCCTCCACTCCCTGCAGGTGGTGCCTCCTCCGCCCTCCCCTCCCCACAAAGTCACCCCACTAAGACTCGCTGCAGCCCAAAGCCGTGTGTCGGCTCCCCAGGCCAAGCTATAAAGCAGCCGGAGGAAACAAATCTAAAAAAAAATAAAAAAGCAACCTCTTGAGAACTCTCCACCTCACTGATCTCTACGCTTCAAGGTCAGTGGCAGACTCATCCTTCCAACAACCTGAACTTGGCTAACCACACAGAGACCTCCACAAACCACTCTTTCCACCTCAGCAACCGTCCACCACCAGCCCAGTCACCACCGTGTGTGCGTTTTACTGCATCTTGCCCGTTTTATAAAAATGAATAGAAAAATAAAAGTGCCAATGCTGGTAGCAGGCACAGGACTCAAACTAAATATAACAAAGTGACTCAAACACCATCTAGACATACTTTCTGTGTAAGGAACTATAAAGAAAAAGATCAAAGTTGAAATATATTGTTGATGATGACAATGTAAAAGGGGTGGAAGTATGCAACCACTATGCTGTATATACCTGAAACTAATGTAAAATATTATTTAATGTCAACTGTACCTGACAAAAGTAAAGAGTCACCCTAATGTACACTATGGGCTTTAGGTAAGCATATATCAATATTGCTTTATCAGCTGTAACAAAGGCACCACACTACAGCAGGAGGATAACAGGAAAACTGTGTGCGAGGGGGTAGGGAGAGGAGGTATATGGGGACTCGACTTCTATGCTCAATTTTTCTGTAAACCTAAAACTGCTATAAAAACAAAGTCTTAGTTTTTTTTTGTTTTGTTTTGTTTTTAAATTAGGTATTTTCTTCATTATTTTTAGTCTTTTGGGAAATGAAACACACAAACCTATTTACACATAAGCCTGTAAACTGACTCGCACACATTAAGCTTTATATAACACCTATGGAGAAATTGGCCATGTTTGAAGGCAGAGGGACTATCGCACTGTAAGCCCAGAAAACATTAATGGTTGTAAAGGATTGGCTTAGTGCATGTTGAAAACTCCCTTGATCATCCCATAAAAATTCAGCAAAAACAGCAGGATTGAATATAGCATCCATAACATAATCCCAATTGTACAAAGTAAGATCATATGTATTAAATATAATTGCATTATTAAATATAAAACATGGCGCTCTCTAGATGACATGTGATTTTTTTTCCCCCTATGTCCTTCACAAATACCCTAAATTGTTCAATAAAGCATCAGTCATGGAAAGAGAGAACTTTTTGTTGTGTCCACCCTGAATTCTTTCCAAGAGTGGAAGCAACACATAATATGCTGATGACCTAATATTTCCAATCACTATAAACAAAGAGCTATAGCGGGAAAGAGTTTGTAACCAAAACCACTGGACAGGGGCTTCAAGGAGGCCCCAGTACATACTCTGAGAAGGAAAACCCCTGTTTTGTAAAAAACTGCTGTTTGGAATTTTCTGTTTTTCTTAGATGGCCTCTTCTCTTATTCTAAAAATGTTTGCTTTCTAGTCTGCTTTAGCCTGTTTGAATAATGATGAAGATAAACTTAGCTGTATGACCTTGTAGGCCAGAGACTAGATATGCCCATAATCTCAAGGCCATGCCGGGTGCATTTTTTAATTGGATAGAACTGTATTGTTTTCAAGGTCAGTATCGAGATAACCACTAAGTGCACATAGGGCTGGCTCTTCAATAAAAAGGGAAGTTCTGCTTGTAGCCTCGCTTAGAATTTGAATTCATTTTTTGTAAGCCCATCGCGCGATGAATAAAGTGAGTCTCTCCAAATTCTCCTCCTGCATTGTTTGATTGTTCGGGAACTCTGTAACATGTCTAGGAGAGAGGAAACACATACATGCAATAAGTATGAAACGACTCCAATGTTTCAGAGGACCAAGTAAGAAGTGGTGTGCACAGGTGTAAGTGCAAGTTCCAAGAGAACTTTCAAAACAAAGGAAGGACCTCGCTGAGCAAATGCTTCTTGCAGTTGGCCTAGGAAGTACAGATTTGGATGTTATAGAGAAGGAAAAGGAAAGACATTTCAGGAAGAGCCTTACTCTTGTGTGGTGTGTAATTTTTAATCTTTAAAGAACTCTCCATGGATCCTGTGTGTGTGTGTGTGTGTGTGTGTGTGTGTGTGTCTATTTTAAGCTACAGTTGAGAGGTGGACAGTTGCCTCGATGAGGAAAACCCATTCCAGCTAACATTTAACAGCGATCAGGCAGGCCACCCTCAAAGCCATCTCCTGCATGAGCTTCGGGTACGTCGATCTTGAAAGGCCCCAGGGTCTGTTAGCCAGTGGAATCTGCGGGATCTCTTGGCACATAGCAACCCCGCCCAAACCCCTGCATGAAGAGACTAGACCAAACTTTAACGCGGCCTCTAGCAGCCTAAGGCTGCAGTCCTGGGATGACCCAGCCACCTTTTGCCTTTTGTGTTCTTGTCTGGAAAAGCTCAGAGCTGTCAAAAGAAATGAGCTGTTTTGTTCTAGTCAACACGTAAGACAGGCCTCCCTTTCTTAAAGCATTTATTAAAAGGGGCTTACAACTGTGAATCCCTCCCTGTCCCTTGAACATGTACGAAATGTAGTTCCTACAGTGCAGGAGTGTCTTTCTCAAGAACCCAAAAGCCTGCCTTTGAAATGTAATCATCGAGGGGGTGGGATTAATCTCCCAGTCTCTGTGGAAGGAGAGAATCTCCTCACTAGCCTGCTAGCAGTCACAGCTGGCCTAATCATGTGTACACTGACCAACCCTCTGAAACTTCACACTTCCCTAATACTACTGTATCTGGCCTCCACCTGCTTGTCCTCTGCACTCCCCCTTTCTCTCTTTAAAACGCTCAGTCACCCCCATGGAAAACAAAATGGAGCCAGGCTTTTTCCCCTACTGTTAGTGGTTATGGAATAAAATCAGTTTCAATGCTTTAAAGTCTGGCTTTATTTATCTTGAACAATGGGTAGTCCCATTTGTGGCTTTGTTAATTAACATAACAAACACTAGAGGCCCAGTGCACAAAATTTGGGGGAGGGTGAAGAGGGGTGAACCCTCAGCCCGAACTGCACCCTCTCCTATCTGGGACCCCGTGGGATTGGGCCTAAACTGGCAATCGGACATCCCTCTCACAATCCGGGACCGCTGGCTCCTAACTGCTCACCTGCCTGAATGCATGCCTGCCTGCCTGCCTGATTGTCTCTAATCCCTCTGCCTGACTGCCTGCCTGATTGTCTCTAATCCCTCTGCCTGCCTGATCCCTCCTAACCACCTCTCCCTCGATCAGTCTAAGCTGCAGTCTGGCCTCCTTCTGAGGGAGGCCACGTGGAAGGTGCCGCCCCCATTACCCTTCTGCTTTGCCACTGCCGGCCTGATCCTGGGCCCCTCACAGCTGCTGGGGCTTTGTCCGTAAGGACCTCCAGAAGGTCATCTGGAAGACATCCACCCTAATTAACATATTACCCTTTTATTAGTATAGATTAGAAATGGGCTTTCATTGGGGGAAATCTCAGTGATCAAGTAACATGATCCAACTGGAAATACCTTCGCCTGGGCATTCCTATTCTTACTGAACTGGCTATGAGGGCAGACTGAGTCTTCAGCCTGAGAATGGCACCACAGACTCGACCCAACCATTTGGCCCTGCTGATTGGCAGTCTCAGTCAAGTGCTCCCTACTAGACTCTGTCCCATCTGCCTCGGGTGAACAGGCAACTTGGGTCAGTGTACCAAGGAGAGGTCTCGGGTCAGGCTGCTGCCTGCCAGTTACGTCTGCATGTGTGGCAGAATTTGGTCTGAGACCTGCTTTCTTTAGAACTTGGAGCAGGGCATGAGAAAGAAGCTAAACTTCATCCACCCATAACTACTGGCAACACCAACATCTAACAAAACAGCCTAATCACTGTGTAAAACTGAGGTAGGGCCACTGTTAGTGACAATGAGCAAGTGATACTCATTATCATTTAAGTATTCTGTAGTAAGAAAAATCAGGATAGTAGTCAAGTGCTCCAACTCTCAGGTGCACCAGTATTCAAGGCTTTGCTCCACCACTAAAAAGCAGTCAAGTTCATGTCTGTCTTGCTGCAAAGGGAGACATTTCCCATCCCTTAGGTGTGTTGTGAAGAATGAATGACATCATGTAGGTGAAAATAGACAGCACACTGCAGGAATGAAATAGACCTCAGCTATTGTTCTTATTACCATTACTGTTTACACTTGCCTAGAGTAAACCCTGCCAAGCCTTATTCTTGAATTGCCTTGGAAGGTCTCTCTAGAATTTCTTAATTACACCTCTCACTTCCCCTCGGATGGTATGTACTGTCATTTTCTGGAGCTAGCTTCCCCCACACTGACATCCCCCAATTAGCCCAGAAGTTCCAAGAGAGCAAGCAAGGTCTCTGGTTCAACATCCAGTTCCCAGAGTGCTGGGTACGCAGAAGGTGCTGAGTGATCTCTCCTCTAATGTCTGCTTCCATTAACATCCATTAACCAAAAGCCTAATCAAAACCCAAGTGAATAGCAAAGTCAGTGAAAAAATAAGATGAAAAATAAATAAGTAAATAAATAAAGCCAGGCTGGCATGGCTCAGTGGTTGAGCATCAACCTAGGAACCAGGAAGTCATGGTTCGATTCCTGTCGGGGCACATGCCCAGTTGCGGGCTTGATCCCCAGTGTGAAGCATGCAGGAGGCAGCTGATCAATGATTCTGTCTCATCATTGATGTTTCTATCTCCCTCTTCCTCCCTTCCATCTCTGAAGTCAATAAAAATATGTTTTTAAATAGAGTAAGATGACCTGAAGACTAGACAGGTACAGGTGGATAATGGCCAGTAACAAACTAAGCTTTGGGGAGTTCCTTACTCGGTGTCAAACCTTGTACTAGAGACTGTTATCACATGAAATCCTCATAACCCTAAGAAGTATTGTCACACCCATTCTACAGTTGAGGAAAACTGAAGTGAAAAGAGAATAAGTAATAAGTGCGGTCACACCAGCCTCATTGTCCAGACTTCCCAAAACAAACCCAGGCCTGAGTCCAAAGCCCAGGCTCTTTGGGTAACCCATTGTTCCTGATGGTCTTCAAAGTCCCCAAAACATCATCTCCAAACTCAAATTTCTCACAATTTAAATATCTAACTGGTGGCTTTTTAAATTTTTTTTGTGTGTGATGTTTGGGATATTTAGTTTTTTTAATGGGCATCTCAAATGTAGCAAAGCTCTGGCCAGTGTGGCTCAGTTGGTTGGAGCATCATCCCATACACTGAAGGGTGGCAGGTTTGATTCCATTAAGGGTGCATATAAGAGGCAACGGATTGATGTTTCTCTCTCTCTTTCCCTTCCTCTCTAAAAATCGAAACAAACGAATAAATAAAAATGTAGCAGAGCAAAAAAAAAAAAAAAAAAAAAAAAACCTGTGGGTTTTCCCTGCCAAATGTCCTCTTGCCTATCAGCCTACTATTCATCTCAACAAATGACACCATCATCTACCCAATTACTCAGGCCAAAAACCGAATCTCTCATTCCCACACCCTGCACTCCCCACCACCTTGGGAAGATGGCTGAGGGCAGAGATATTTATCTGGCTCACTGCCACACGCCAGCTCCTGGCACCTCACTGGTGCTGCAGTTTCGTGATATACAAAGACATATATATTTGGTCTTCATCCCCCATAGGGGAGGCCCAGCACTTGTGAATGGTAGCTGAAATGGGGGTATGGAAGGGTCCAGACCTGTGGAACTATGCCTTTAACCTGCGGAATACTAACTCCTAACTCCAGATGGTTAGTGTCAGAATTGAATTGAATTGTTGGACATCCAGTTGGTGTCCAGAAAGTTGAGTAATCGGTTGCCTGGGGTAAGTGGAGACCCTATTAATTTATTTATTCATTTATTTATGTAGGTAGGTAGGTAGGTAGGTAAGTAGATATTCATTTATCCATTCATTCATTTTTATTGATTTTTAGAGAGGAAGGGAGAAAGAGAAAAAAGATTGATCAGTTGCTTCCCACGTGGGCCCAGAGTGAGAATGGAACCCACAACCTGAGTATGTGTCCTGATGGGCAATCAAACTGCCACCTTTTACTGTAAGGTGGAGGGGGGAGGGGGAAAGGCACTCCAACCAACCCCATACAACTGATATCAGAAGTGCTGTGAATAAAAATAGTTCATAAGTGCTCAAACAAACAGCTAAGTTTCTGCTGGTCTCCGAATTTTTTTAAATGCAAGCTTATCAGTCACTCCATACGAATAAAGCCATAGTGTCATCACCCCTCCGCCCTGGGACTGACCACAGCGACGTCTCAACAGTCCCCAAAAAGCAGAAGGTAACTTCTCGGTGATGAGCGGCCAGGATTGGGTTCTTTCCAAAGTCCTGACAGGGGGATTTTAGAAAGAAGTCATTACATTCTGCCACAATATCAGATATACCAATAATTCTTTTACAGGACCCGCGTGAGAGCCGGCGGTAATTTTCAGAGCTCTCGCTTAGCTACTTGGAGTGACAGAAAGGCTCACGGGGCTTCCAAAGAACTGGTGCAGATGCCCCCAAAACATCTGTAATGCAATTCCTATTAATGAAAAGTATTTCATCAAATTGGAAAGTATCTCCAAACAACAATTAAGGATTTGCAAAGCTTTCCTGAGAATCAGAACATTCAGAAAATAGCTTTTTCGGGTCCACGTTAGTCTGGGATGCATCCTCTCTCCCCTTGCCTAACCCAGGGCAAGCCCTTACACCTCCCATGTTCTCATCTCTGAAGGCCAGCTTGCATGCATGCCCAGTACAGTAGGAGACCTCAAAAATCAAGCCCTAACTCCCGTGGCCACCCCGAAGAGGTGGGGTTATCTGCAGATTGCCTGCCGGTATAGTACAATCGGAAGGTTTCAGAAACCTGGAACAGTTTAACCTCTCCATCGCTTAGGAGCTGGCCTCGGCTGCCAAAAGCTGAATGTATGAGGAAGCAAGGACATCTCTGACCCTGAATGCCCCCCCAGAGTTAAGATTCTTTTGTGGAAACACCATGCTGACCGTCAGTGTGGGCTGGGAGGAGGAAGATGGACACCGGTAAGGCTTTACCTATTTCGTGTTTGTTTGTTTTTTCCTAACTGCAGGGACGAGCGAGAAATGAACATTAAAGGATTAAACCTATCATTCCGCCGCGATGCACCCCTCCCCGGCGGGAGACGCCTATCCCAACGGGGCATACGTGCTAAGACACCGAGAGAGTTTAACACAGAGAGTTACAACACAGGCAAGTTCAGTTTCCACCCGCGGTGTCGCCCCCTTCGGGTCAGTCAGGTCGGGAAGCGCAGGCGGCAGGGCTTCGCCTTCCCCGCGCCTAGACCTGGGCGCTGTGGTTCGGATCCCAGGCTTGGACACGTTCCCGAAGGGACGGAGCCCAAGCTCTGGCGGCCTTGCAGAATGCCAGGCGCAACCTGCAGGGGCCATGGGACGGACCCGAGTTTTGCTCAGAGCCTGGGAAAGGAGGTGCTGCCCCCGCCCCACGTCTTTTCCTGGGTGAGCCCCGGAACTCGTTGGCGTCCTGGGAGAAGATGACACCCGCCGGGAGCCATTGGGATCTTCCCCCAGGTCCTGCCCACCGCGCCCCAGCGCAGTCCAGGAGGCCGGACGGGGTGACCTGGGAGGGTGGCGGGGAGACTCTCGGGCTTCCCCGCGTCCCAGTGTCCCTCCCCGCCCGCGCGACACGGGTTTTTCCCCGCCTGCCCCGCGCCGCGCTCAGGCCCGAGGGTCTGCCCCGGGCGATCCACCTCCCGCACCGTGCTCCACCCCGGAGCCCGGGCGCACAGCCAGGGGATCTGCCCCGCCGCGCGATCGGCCGCCCCCCGCACAGCACCCGCCCGCTCACCTGGCCCGCACAGCACTGCGCCGACATCGCGGCGGCCGGCACCGCGGGCGCCCTCGCCTGCTCCCGGCTCCCCGCCGACAGTCCTCCCCGAGCCGGCCTGGAGCGCCCCTCCGCGCACAGGCTCCAGCCTCCAGCGCAGGTGGCCTCCCCTCGCCGCGCGGCAGGTACAGTACTAGGGCCGGGGTGCACCCAGCCCCGTCCCAGCCCGGCCGCCGCAGCCCCGCCCCGCCCTCCCGCCCCTCCGCAGCCCCGCCCCGCCCGCCCTCAGGCCCCGCCCCTCTGCCAGCCCCGCCCTCCAAGGCCCCGCCCCTTCCCGGGCGTCGGGCGGTGGAGCAGGCTCGGCCCACTTCCGCCGGCGGCCGCTGTCACTTCCCGGTGTGGCCTTGGGCTCCGGACTCCGCCGGCGGAGCGGCCGGCCGGGCGGTGCGCCCCTCGGCTCCCCGGCTCCCGAGGAAAGGCTGGCCGCCGGCTCCGGTAACGCGAGGAGCCTTTGGTGCAGAGATTCCCGGGCGCCCCGAACTCCACCGACGCTATGTATCCACGGGATCCCTGTCCCTGAAATCCCTTTTCCTTCCTCGTCTGCCACCTTCTGGGGAAGTCGTCTCTGCCCAAGCTTCCTCGGACCCGGCGCCAGGCTGTTGTGCCCTGATTTCCAGGGCGCCTTTGGGAGATGCAGCCAGAGCCCTGTGCTCACATCACTGGGTGTTATCACATCACTCACCCCTTACCCTCCTCCCGAGATCGCATCCCAGGCCCAGGGACTCAGTGTGCATCCCTGCGTTCTCTCACCTGGCCTTCCTAAAAAGGGGTCCCCAATAATTGCCTGTTGCGTTCAGAAAGCAGAGAGGGGTGCCCTTAGTTTTCCCCCCTACCCAAATATTCTCCTCACAGCCACTGACGCAAAGAAGGATATCTGTTAGGAAGAACTTTGCCCCAAGCCCTTTTTGTTACCAATCCCTTGAGTTCACTGCTTGGGGTGTTCTATTCAAGAACCAGGCATGGTTGTGGCTAGGTGGTTTAAGGTACGTGCAGCAAGCAAAGGAGATAAGGAATTCACATCCAGAGCTCTGCTCTGTCTCCCCAAAGGGAGGCTTAGCCATTGCTTATATGTACTACTTGATTAACTGCATGTTGATTTCTCCTTTGCAGTTAACTCACTAAGTTGGGTCTCTGTCTAGCTCATCCTGTTACAGCTGCTTCTGCAAAATACTATGATATATTTTAACAAGTATTCATTAGGAACTGCCCAGACCCTTATCCTATCTTCTTAACACTTTTAAATCGGCATTACCATGCCTACTCATTTTAGAAATGAGGAAAGTGGAGTCCAGACAGGTTAAATAACTTGTTCAAAGCTCCACGGCAAAGCTGAAGGAGCAAAACTGGGACTGGAATCAGAACCCGCCAGTGTGCTCTCGCACACGGATCAAGGCTTGTCCTTGAGTGGCTTCCAGACAGTCTTTGGCTAGGAAGTGACTGGCTGGGCAGTTTAGGAGGCGGAGACTATGAGGAAAGGCAATTAGCGGAAGAGAAGTGATGGAGTGGGCCCTACTCAGCCATAGAAATGAAGAGAGTTGACTCTAAAAAGAATTTCTAATAATTTTTAAAATTTGTAATTAATAATTTTTTAAAACTATAAACAGCATACACAGTCTTAGGCCAGTGTGACAATTCTGCACGGTGGCCGCCCACGATTCATGAAAAGCCAAACCTCTCACAGGACTTCAGGGAGCTCCATTATTGGCTGTAGCTGTCAGTTTGGCCCCACCTCTCACTAACTCATTAACTCACTGGAGTTTCCGCCCTGCGGGAAGAGCCAGGCAGCCTCCAGGGAAAGGGAAGGTATGAAATCCACACGTGTTTGAGCAGGCTGGGACGCTGAGGCCTTTGACAGAAACTGGGGTTCCCGAAATCGGAAAACACTTACTAGGGAACACGGGGCTGGAGACAGAACTGGTGGTAGGATTCAGTCCTCCTGACCTTGAGTCCTGTGCTCTTTTGATAAAATCATAGGAAAATTCCGTGACTATATGGATGTCAGCCTTGCAGAGAAAGAGAACACAAGTCTTAATAAAATAACCTGGGGATTTGTAGACTGTGCCCCAAGGTACAAAAAATACTAGTAATGGAAGCCTGAGCTTTCAGAGCCAGGTACTTGCAATTTTTAACTGTACCAAGAACTGGCAGGGCGACCTCTGAGCCTCAGTTGTTTTTGTTTGTTTGTTTGTTTGTTTGTAAATATATTTTATTGATCAGAGAGGAAGAGAGAGGGAGAGAGAGATGGAAACATCCATGATGAGAGAGAATCATGGGTTGGCTGCCTCCTGCACGCCCCGACTGGGGTTCGAGCCTGAAACCCAGGCGTGTGCCCCAACAGGGAATCGAACCAGGGAGGGACCCTTCAGTCCGCAGGCTGACGCTATACCCACTGAGCCAAATCGGCCGGGGCCTGAGCCTCAGTTTCATCATCTGCAAAAGGGAGCTGATAAGCCATGCTCCAAGGATTAGATAAACTCAACCCTACAAACCAGGTAGTACGTGTCTTCCTAAGCATGACTAAATGAGTAGCCCTTACTGCTATTAACAAGCAAGTTTAAATGATATAAAATTTTCTATGCAGGTTGATTCCCCTCTTCCTTCTGGAAGATCACAGAGGAATGTGGCCTTGTCTGGAGGTGCAGCCACCTTCCTGGCTCTGGGGGCTGTGCGTTATTATTTAAGATCCTGTCGGTAGCATGCTGTGTATCTGTGGTAGGTGAACAAGAGTAGAGGTGATGTCAACAGACATAAAACAGTGGCACCTTAACTTAAGAACTCTGCGGACTTTTTCAAGTAAGCTGTTTGTTGTACGTGGTGTTCCTAACAGGCAGGTAGTTTTGCAGTCCCTCTCTTTTGAAGTGGCTGTTTCAGGAACAAGCAGTAATAGACCTGTTTTAATAAGGCTGTAGCTCTTGGCAGTCCATGTGAAATAGTTTCCCCTCAAAAGTTTTCTTAAATTAACTCAGTTTTTTATACAATATAATGATATATGTATATATAACATTATAAATAACCATCTTATAATTTGGTATTTTCCCTCCTGAATTTGAATATTTCTTTTTCCCCTTCTTAGGAAGGAGAGTTCAATGTTGACTTTAAAAACACCACACCCTGAACTAAAAACAACAGTGACATATATATGTTATTAAAAAAGAAAAGAAAAAAAAGCATAACCATAGACACCCAGTTATTTTTACCCTTAATGAATTTAGAAAACTCTTGGTTCATAGGTCAATGCTTAACCACTGAGCCACGCCAACCAGGCTTCATTACAAATTTAATTTCCAGTTCAAGATTGGCTTAAAAACAAAATTAATTCTTCTACCTCCCTAAAACCTCAACTTAAAAACACACAAACAAAAACAAACAAACAAACAAACAAAAAAAAACATAGTGACGTGTTCTATTGGGTTTTAAATATAGAGGAGGAAATTTCTCTAATATTCACTTGTGAAGTCTCCAGAGACCTCAAGCTAGTAGTGGAAGTTTAATTAATTTTGATTACAAGTCAACAATAAAGTATTTATTTACAACAAATAGCTATAAATTTGGGGCTACAAACAAAAAATAATCAGACCCCCATAGTGCCCCCACCTCACTCCTGCTGGTAACTGAATTCTTCTTTATTGCTATTAAATTAATATATACACAATGTTTTTTAAATATCAAAAACCTTTAAAATACAAAATGAAAAATAGTATCTTCCTTCTGTACAACCTACCTTACAGTCCCCTCCTCAAAAGCAACCAGTATCAATTATTTTTGCAGCTTTCCTTTCACATTTTTAAATAATATTCTTACACTGTATATTATTATTTCCTGACCTGTTGATTATATTCTGTATTATCTTTTTTTTTAATGATTGGGGGGGGGGGAGAGGAAGGGAGAGAAAGAGAGAAACATTGATTTGTTGTTCCACTTATTTATGCACTCATTAGAGGCCCAGTGCACGAAAATTTGTGCACTTGGGGGGGGGGGTGTCCCTCAGCCCAGCCTTCACCCTCTGGAAATCCAGGAGCCCTCAGGGGATGTCCGACCATCAGCTTAGGCACTCCTGGCCTCCCTCTGCAGAAGGCGACTGGGTGGGTCTCTCAGGGGATGACACCAGCTACCTGCCATCGCCCTTCCCCCGTTGCCCCTCCGCCATTACCCTATTGCTTCTCCACCACTGATCGCTGCTGCCCCGTGATCACCATCCCCTCCCTCTGCCTGGCGCCCCCTGCTGGCCCTGCCTCCTACCACCACCACCCCCACTGGCCATTCAGCAGTTCAGTCGATTTGCATATTATGCTTTTATTATATAGGATTAGTTGCTTCTTGTATGTGCCCTGACTAGGGCTCAAACCCACAACCTTGACATATTGGGACAACACTCCAATCAACTGAGCTGCCCAGCCATGCATGGCTTATTGTGTATCATCTTTTATGTTGTGTTATATTAAGCTGAAAGCTTAATGGCTGAGCACTCCCATCTGCCCTCTTGCCAATCTATATCACAGTTTTCATAAAGGTAATAGTCAACATTTATGTAATTATTGCTAATAAAATTATTATACAATGAGAGCATTTCTTTCTTAACAACTTTTTATTTTTCAGGCCTATCCCCTTTTCCTGGAGAGTCAGTATATTCTAGTAGTTAGGGGTAAGGATTGAACTCAATCAGATCTTTGCTTTGCTACTTACACAATCTGTGATTTTGAGGCTGTGACTTCATCTCTTTCCCCTCTTCTATAAAATGAGGTTTAATAAGTTATATACATATGAAAGCACTTAGGATAGCACCTAACATGCATTAACTATTTGCGTGGTTAGCTGTGTACCCAATCTTGATTTTTCTTCATCTATCTGCCTATCATAATTCTTTCTCTCAGGCACTCAACCATGTCAGAGAATCGATCGATTCCACTTTCCCAAGAGCCCTCTTTGCCTCCCAAACTGCTGGATCGCGCCAGGCTGCTGCTGCACCACGGCCACCCTGGGGCCCCCTTGCCACTCTGTTGGATGTCTGGCTTTCTGTGGCCTCTTCCTCTCTCTGCTCCCTAGCTTTGGTGAGCACAGCAGCAGTGTCCAGACTCCAGAGTGCCTGCTTTGAACCTTAACTTCCCTTGAAATGCCCAACTTAAGATAAAAAATATTCATCTCCCTTTTTAACACTAATCCTTCCATTGTGCCTGATTCTATATCTATTCCATGACCTGTCACCTTGATTTTCTGTCTCCCAAGCATTTTCAATCCTTCCTTTTAAAGGGGAGGGAAATTTCCCCCCCTCTTTTCCCTCTTAGTTCTTCTGGCTGATCTAATAATCAAATTGACATGAGACAGGTTACAGGAGAACTGGCTATGTACAGACAGGGATTCCATAAGAATATGGGACCCAAAGACAAATAGGGCAGTGAAGGTTTCTATGCCATCTTGAGCTAAGAAGAAAGCGGGGTAGTGGTTTGGACTTCACAGGGGAAGTAGGCAGTTCACAGGTACGTGAGAAGGAGCAAACATTTGGCAAATTCCTGCTGGGCCACTCAGAGGGCTGGCTAACAGAACAGCTTCTCTGCTTGGCTCCTCCCTATCTGCCACACTTAGTTCGCGTTGTGCTAAGGAGCAGTTCTTTGCATCCTAATTCCTTTAAACAGGTAATCAGGCAACTAAAAGGTTCTTCACGAGTCTCTTGTTCCTTAAAAATAACAAGCTTAAAGCAAGATCCCAAAAAGGCATAAGGCATATTTTGGGGTGGCAAACTCGGCTCCCCCTCACTTTCTGTTGAATCATTCTCAAGCTACAAAAACAGGTCAAATTTCTATTACCTTAAACAACAAACAATGACCTCTCTTTTGTTGCCAGGCAGGGCGCTGTCAGGAGAAGGTCTGCCTCAGGCTGGCCTGTAGTGTTGTGGGATTTTGACTTCGTGTAGGGAAGATTTCCCAACAGGAGTGCAGGTGGGTTTGAGAATGTGTTTGTTATAGCAGAGGACAGGAGACAAATGAAGAACTTGGGATAGAAGAAACATCGGGGAGAACCTAGGCTGTGCTCTGCTTTGGCCCTCTAGAAACGTAATGGGAAAGGAGTGAGCCGAGGTGGGGCTGCTTTAGCTCACTGGGAAGTCAGAGGAAGAAGGGGACTTGGAGACAGGATCAGGGGGTGAGCCCAGGCAGCTGCCCACTGCTTCCCGGGTTGCAGGTCTTGTGGAGTTGCAGAAGACCAAAGAAAAACGCTTTAAAGAAAGGGAAGGACACTGTTTAATACGCCGGCGGACTCAGGGAATTACTTTCCAAATATGAGTGAAGAAACATGCAGGGGGCTTCTCTTTATTTCTCCCTGTGGTCTTTGCCCTGCTAATAGGGATTATGCTTCTGGTCCTTTTCTCGGTCCTTGCAAGAAAACCCCAGAGGTTGGGGGTCTCCAGGCCATATTTGCTGGTCTGGCCTGGAGCCATCGTCAATATGTCAATATCCCTCCCTCCGGGGCAGTGCACTGCTCACAGTTTTATGGCCTCTAACAGGTTCTGCAAGACCAGTAGCTGGGAAGGAGGAAGTGACTTAATTACAGACTATCAAGAATATACACTGAGCTTGCTGGCATGGATTTCAATCGCTAGCCCCCCAAATATCAGGGTTACATTGAAATTAGCCCCTTTTAGCCTTCTCAGTGGGGACCCTTAGAAGTAAAAAGTTTGCTCAGCCTGTGTGGCTCAGTGGTTGAGCATTGGCCTGTGAACCAGGAGGTCAGGGCACATGCCTGGGTTGCAGGCTCCATCCCCAGTGTGGGGTGTGCAGGAGGCAGCCAAACAATGATTCTCTCTCATTATTGATGTTTCTCTTTCTCTCTCCCTCCCTCTCCCTTTCTCTCTGAAGTCAATAAAAATGCATTTAAAACAGAAATAAAAAGTCCATGCCCTGGAAGGCACATGGGAGTGCTCTAGAGTCTAGAGCAAACCCACATTGAGTCCTTGTCCTGGGGACTTCTTAATCCATTTTTTTTCTGCAGGCGAGAATCTTAGGGGAGGGTTTCACAGACTATTCATCAGCTTCCTGGGTGCATGTGTAATATGCTGACGCATCCGAATGAGTGTGTAGGGGAGGTCTGGATTATTCTTTGGCCTGGTTTACTTTTACCTTAGGTGTGCCTGGCTTTAATGGGGTTTTGTTATTTGTTCCCCAACTTCATCTGTCCTTGGATTTAGCTGGCACACATGGCATTAAATCGGGTCTTTGTTCTCTCCTCCTCATGCAGGGTGATTTAAGCGAGGTATTTTCTGATTAGGGAGGAGGATTTAAACCATTTCTCCCAAGTGTCCTTGGTGGGGGAAGATAAGGTCTTGTGCTTCACAGGCTGGCTGTAAGCTGCCCACTCTGTTTGGCCTTGGTTTTCTCGTCTGTTTTCCCATTCCACTTGCCCAGGAAATTTTCTAGCTTCTTACTGTCCTGCCACACTGTGACTGTTACCACCCTTTCTGTCTTTCTTTCTCTAAACTTTAGAGTCTAAAGCTTCTGAGATAAAGATTGGTGTTTCTCTCTCCGGAACCCCCTCTGGCTGCCTCCTGCCCCTCCAGGCCACAGAGCGGAGTGCTGTACCTCCTCCGGCTCTCTCGCTTTGGACGGGAGGAACAACTCCTCCTTGAAATAGTTTTCTTTTTATCTCTTTATCCGAAGCCAGAAAGAAAATTGAATGTAACTCCACCAATTCCTCTCAGCTATTGAGAGGAATTTTTTTCATGTACTTTTATTTTTTCCAAATTCATGGAATGACTGCAAATAACCTAATAATGTGTTACCTGGTTAAGATTTTTAGGGAAGATTTGTTTTTCATTTTTTTATTAAGGTATTATATGTGTACATATCTTACCACTGCCCCCCTCCCCAATACCACCCCCTTACATGCCCTCACCCCCCAGAGTTTTGCATCCATTGGTTATGCTTATATGCATGCATACAAGACTAGGGAAGATTATTTTAGGAAACTGGAGAAATCTGTTGTTTGTAATGATCAATTTAAAGGAAAATACTCCTATAGAGCACCCCAGGGGACCCAAATTCCAAATTAATGAAGAGGCTAGAGGGTTGTTCAACAGGTTTTTCTTCATCAGTCAACCCTTCTGGGACCAAATTAATTTTTTTTAAGTCCTTTTGGATTAGAGACCTAGTCTTAGAAGCAATGGATATATATTCTCCATGAAAATATGTAAAGTTGATATTAAGATATATATATTTCCCCCTCCACTCCTATCCTGGTTGTGTTATGTACACTCAAATTTTGAGTTAACCTTTCTGTTAAGAAAACTCAGTGGGAAGGTTTTAGAAAGGTCTTGCCTCTCTGATTAAATTAAAATATGCAATACTTTAAAACAATCTGTTTTTAGTGATTTTTAGAGAGAGAAAAAAGGAAAGAGAAACATCCATAAGAGAGGAACATCATCAATCTGCTGTCTCCTGCACGCCCCCTCCTGGGGATCAATCTGGCAACCTGGGTATGTGCCCTGATGGGGAATCAAACCAGCAACACTTGGTTCCTGAGTCAAAGCTCATCTGCTGAGCCACACTGGCTGGGCAGCAATAGTCTTTTTTTTTTTTAAATATTTTATTGATTTTTTTTTACAGAGAGGAAGGGAGAGGGATAGAGAGCTAGAAACATCGATGAGAGAGAGACATCGACAAGCTGCCTCCTGCACACCCCCTACGTACCGGGGATGTGCCCGCAACCAAGGTACATGCCCTTGACCGGAATCGAACCTGGGACCTTTCAGTCCACAGGCCAACGCTCTATCCACTGAGCCAAACCGGTTTCAGCAGCAATAGTCTTTGAGTAGGTTTTTGAAAGTCTCCATTTTCTTCTCTTAGAAATAAATATTTGGGTAAATCAGGCAAATAATCATTACAGTCACTATTCATCTTATTATGAACTTTTGAAAACAGCTCATTTCAGTTCTTCTGTATACCAAGGAAAATATTCTGACTTCGATTTTAAAATTCAATCCAAAAAACATTTCATATCCTGATTCCAAGTAAATATATTCAGAAAGGCTTGAGGTGGAGAAAGGGGAAAAAATGGTTAATCCATTGTAATTAATTTCCTGCGGGGAAATACAAGAGGTGAGCCCATTTCTTCAAGTAAGAACACTTCGTTTTTGTCTTATATTTTTGATGTGTGTGCAAAGAAACTTCTTCTGTAGCTTCCTTTTAAATTCACTTTATAGGATGCCTCCTTTGAAGTGAGCTCTCTGTAAAGGTGATTGGTTTTAAAGGAACCATAGCCAGTTAACTGCCTGTGAAACCACATGGGGTTCATGAAAATCGCTGAGAAGCTTTCATTGAGGGTTTCCCTTGGAAGATGTTTACATTGTTCTGTGAAGGTCTGAAAAGCAGACGGCCTTCCTGAGGTTTTACAGGAAGACAAATCCAGCTTATTTATTCATAAAGGGTCTTAGTTACAAAAGAACATTTTTAGATTCAACAGTAGAAGTCTATTTTATTATTTTTATTTTTTTAATGTACATATTATTAAATGATATTTTATAAGCAACTAGAGCTCCTGGCAAAACTGTCAAGGAAACACCTAAAGTGTACATTGTACACCAAAACGTTACAATTAAAACTTGACTCACATAACTTTAAAAAATTATGCAAATTAGAATTACTGAGTGATTGAGGAAAGGCAACAAATGCATCAATAAACTTTGCCATAAAGCCAATAACCCAAGGCAATGTATTGTGAGAAAAACTCAAGCCACATGAAAAAAGAAGTGAAATATTTATTTTATTATTTTGTAAAATATATATATTTTATTGATTTTTTACAGAGAAGAAGAGAGAGGGATAGAGAGTTAGAAACATCCATGAGAGAGAAACATCCATCAGCTGCCTCTTGCACACCCCCTACTGGGGATGTGCCCGCAACCAAGGTACATGCCCTTGACTGGAATCGAATTTGGGACTTTTCAGTCCTCAGGCCTACACTCTATCCATTGAGCCAAACCGGTTTCAGCAGAAGTGAAATATTTAATCATATCTGAGAAGGAATCTATTGGACTTCCCAAAAAGGTTATGCCATTCATAACCACAGGAAATCCTTCATACTTTGCTTAAATAATCAAAACCACACTAACTAAAAGAAGATGGTAACCGTGCACATGCTGATTACAAACAAGGAAGAGTCTACATATAAAAATAGTTCATTACAGTGTCTGCCTCGAAAAGGTGACTCATCAGAGCTATGTGATTGCTTACAGCCACAGCCTGGCTCCAGGCACATCGCAGCTAAAGCTTCAGAAAGGCCTTAAAGAGCTTGTGGCGGTGAAACTGGGCTCCCACCTTTGTCATCAAGCAAACTTTCTTTGTTCTGCTTGAGAATAACTGCAAATAGGATGTTACAGCTTATGAACTTTCATCATTGATGTTTCTATCTCTTTCTCCTTTTCCCTTCCTCAGAAATCAACAAAAAAATTACTGAGAGGAACGAGGCGGAAGGGAGAGTCAGAGAGCTAGAAAATTTATATAACTTCTCACGTACCAAAGCAAGAAGTAAAAGGACAATGTAAAATATTTAATATACCAATGAATATCTACAAAGGGATATTAGTTTGGGATAAGAAGGTTACCATTCAAAGAGCTAAAAGCAGAAGCACTCTGCCCCTAGCTGGTTTGGCCCAGTGGAAAGAACATCAGCCTGTGAACCAAAGGGTCCCAGGTTTGATTCTGAGCAAGGGCACATACCTGGGCTGCAGGCTCCTCCCTGGCCTGGGCCCTGGTCTGGACTCCAATCGATGTGTTTCTCTCACATCAATGTTTCTCTCTGTCTTTCTCTATCTCTTCCATCCTCTCTAAAAATCAATGGGAAAATATTCTCGGGTGAGGATTAAACACAACAACAACAAAACGAAAAGAAGAAGCACTCTGAGATTCAGGAAGCTGTTCCTGAATAACCCTTGTGTAAGGCTGGTGGGAAGGTAAACTGCTGCAGCCACTATGAAAACAGTATGGCCCTGGCTGGTGCGGCTCAGTTGTCTGGGTTTCATCCTGTGCACTGAAAGGTTGCTGGTTCGATTCCCAGTCAGGGCACATGCCCAGGGTTGTGAGCTCAACCCCTGGTAGGGGCCATGCAAGAGGCAGCTGATGGAACAATGTTTCTCTCTTCTCTTTCCATCATCTCTCTAAAAATCAATACAAAATCTTTTAAGAAAAGAAAAATAGTATGGAGGGGTTCCTCAAAAAGTTCAAAATAGAACTACGATAAGATCTAGCAATTCCAGTTCTGGGAATATCTGAAAGGAAATTAAATCACTGTCTGTTTCAGTCCTTGATAAAGCCCACATAAATAAATTCTATTTGTTGTCCATCACAATCTTTAAGAATGCAAAAGGGTCCTGAGTTTGAGAACTGTTCTAAAGAGGGCAAGGTCTTCAAACTGAGTGCACTATCGAAGGCGTACAAAAGGTAGTTTTAACGTCTATTTCCAGATCCCTAATGTCCATTTGAACTCTGTGCTGGCTTCATAGATTTTAGAATACTATACCTTATTGATTCTAAGATTCTCTTTCCAGCCTGCCCCTAAACACATGCTCTCTCTCTCTCTCTCTCTCTCTCTCTCTCTCTCTCTCTCTCTCACACACACACACACACACACACACACACACACACACGTTCATATTTCTGAAATCCAATGCTTTGACCAGGTGACAGGTGATAGTTGTTTTTGCCGGACACCTTATGGTAAAAACAGGCAAGTGCCAGCCTCCTGATGAAGAACAGATGTCAGTGACTTAGAATAAACCCCGAGACCAGAGTGAAGCAGTTTTTTAAGAAACTCTGCATCACCAGTACTCTTGATGCCCTTGAGACGTGCTGTATGACTCTGGATGGAAGAGTGATCGCCCTGACGTGAAGACATTGTTTTTAAATATCTATTCTATGTTAAACATAAATCTATTTAAATAATTTTTAAAGCTTTGTAATAAGTATAACATTTCAATGTTATATTGCTAATCATTATAATTTATAATACTTAAAGCCTTTTGGTCACAGGAAATTAAACAAAATGAAAATGTTAACTTTTTTGTTGCAAAGAACTAAGAGAGGTGGTGTAAAAAAGTTCAAGCATAAATACATATTACATTAGGATAAAAATCTGGGGGCAAGAGGGGTGAATTGGAAATATGAATTCAAGGAGAAGAAAGAATGATATGACATTTCCCACCGTCAAAGAACCTATTGCCTGAGCCAGTGTGGCTCAGTTGGTTGGAGCGGTGACCTGTACACCAAAAAGTGGCAGGTTCGATTCCACATCAAGGCATGTGCAGGAGGCAACCGGTCAATGTTTCTCTCTCACATTGATGTTTCTCTCTCACCCTTCCTCTCTCTAAAAATCAATAAAAATAAAAAAGAGGAGCTTGTTTTTTTTAAAAAATTAAAAAGTAAAGAATAGCTTGTTTGTGTTTTTTATAAATTGATGGCGGTGCATATAAAAACCTCTGCAGTATTTGGAATTAATGGATACATTTATTTTTATTTTTTTTTTTATTTTTTTATTTTTTTATAACCTCCCCCACTCCCCCCCCCCATGGATACATTTAAAAGAATGATGTAACAATTAAGTTTATGTCAAAATTTCAACATGCAGGAATTATATCCTATGTACCTAAATAAAATTTGATGAGAAATGTTGGTTGTCAAATAGAAATGCATGAAGGAGCACATACTTTTGAAAAAAACACACAAACTTTTATGTGGCATATACTAGCAAAAAGAGGTGAAGTCTCCTAATCCAGAACTCTGACAAAAATATGATGTTCATAGGATTCAACCTAGTGATAGAAAAAGGGGCGTATATCTATGGAATGAATGGGGTTGGAAGGGCTTCATGAGTAATTTCTCCTTTACTTTAAAAAAAAAAAATATATATATATATATATATATATATATATATATATATATATATATATATAATTGATTTTTTATAGAGAGGAAGGGAGAGTTAGAGAGATAGAGAGTGAGAAACATCAATGACAGAGAAACATCGATCAGCTGCCTCCTGCACACCCCCTACTGGAGATGTGCCTGCAACCAAGGTACATGCCCTTGACTAGAATCGAACCTGGGACCTTTCAGTCCGCAGGCTGACACCCTATCCACTGAGCCAAACCAGTTTCGGCTCTCTTTTACTTTTTGTTGGGACTGGAATCGTTCTTAAGGCTGCAGATAAAGGAACTCCTTAACCCTCTCCAGCTCTGACTCAGACCAGCGCCGTCTGTGGCCTCGAGCCCAAACACTGAGCAAGTGCGCATAGGGGAGATGGCTTAGTCAAGGGCAAGGCACCCATGTGCGGGTCAAATGAGACTCCTTCGAGGAGCACGAGAGGCGGGTGAGGGCAGAGGAGAAGAGTAATTGAGGATGCAGAAGACGGAGTTCAGGCTGAGTTCCAGCTTATTTGAAATAAGAGCTCTAACAAGCACATCCAGGAAAAGAGATCATTCAAGAAATATTCAGATTGTGTTGGACCTCTCACACAAACACGCACAGCTCTTTCCTCCGGAGTAACTCATACCCCACCTCCCCCGCCGCTAGCCCACAGATCGCTCCAGACTGCTTTGGAATGAGGACAAAAATAATTCACTTCATCTCCCTGCGCATTCCATCCCTGATTACAGCAGCGAGGCTCTCTCAAGGCCGCTATCGTGGCCGGGCGTTGGAAGGTCCGGGGCTCGGCTCTTGTTTAAAGGATAAGGATCCCTCTTGCTCATGGGAACAGCCTGTTTCCGTGAACAGCCTCTTTCCATGTTTCACTCACCTCCTGACTCACCTTTCTTTGACTCGCCCAATACCTTTCTCCCTGGTTTCTGTGAGTTCTGGGATCAGACAAGGTCAACACAAGAAAAGGACATTAAAAAATCAGCATCACTTATTTAAAAAAAAAAAAAAATGTGTGTATATATATATATATATATATATATATATATATAATTGATATTTTACAGAGAGGAATAGAGAGAAACATCGATGAGAGAGAATCATCGATCAGCTGCCTCTTGCACACCCCCTATTGGGGATGTGCCCGCAACCAAGGTACATGTCCTTGACCGGAATCGAACCCGGGACCTTTCAGTCCGCAGGCTGATGCTCTATCCACTGAGCCAAACCGGTTTCGGCTCAGCCTCACTTATGAACAGACATGGAAAAGTCCTGGATGAAATACAAGCACCGCTTCCACTGACATTCCACTGAGCAGAACACAGTCACGTGACCACATCTACTTGTGCAGAAATGTAATCTGCACTCCAGGCGGCCTTTGCCCAAATGAAAATTAGTTTAACTCCTCAAGGAAGTCATTTCCCCCTTCCTCCGCTCAGCAGCCAGGTCAAGATAAGCCACTTTCCTCACTGTCGTCCTCTTCCGTGAGGTGCATTTGTTTCTAGTTTAAAGGGGCTAGAGACTCTGCAGACCCCACTTTATAGAGAAGCTTCCCACCAGACTCTGAGATGGGTTTTGTCACCTATCCTCCTGTATTAGAATCAACCTTCAAAATGGAAATTCAAGTGTAAGAGCATTTGGAGATGCCCTGAGGGGAGAATCTGGTTTCTTCCAGATTCCTCTGAATTCTTGTTTTCCATTCTCTCTCTCTTTTTTTTTAAATGGTTTTTGCCAGCTCAGCAATGTAGTTACATAACCTAGAAAGTATTTACTCTAGCACGCATAGCTGTTTCGCTGGGAAGTTCACCCAAGGTATCCAGACACCACACTGCCCAAGTAGAGGCTCACTCTGATCTTTTCAGAGGTTTGTTTAATAAAACCGCAAAGGACGGCTAATCCTCATTTGACACAAACTATTGCAGAGAATAGAAAAAGGCAAGTTACAAAATTCATTTATAAGACTTGTTTAACCCTGACAACCAAACCAGAGGTCAGCACAAAAAAAGAAAATTAAAATCACTCTCAATTATAAACATCGATGAATTACCACTGGAATTTTCAGTTAGATATTCAAATAAGCTCTCTTTTTGTGCTTAAAGGATTGTTTATAAACATAGATGGAAAAGTCCTAAATAAAATACAAGCAAATCATTTGGCTGGTATGGCTCAGTGGTTGAGCATCAATCTATAAACCAGGAGGTCACTATTCGATTCCCAGTCAGGGCATGTGCTCAGGTTGTGGGCTTGATCCCCAGTGTGAGGCGTGCAAAAGGTAGCTAGTCAATGATTCTCATTATTGATGTTTTTTTCTCTCTCTCCCTCTCTCTTCTTCTCTCTTCAGTCAATAAAAACATATTAAAATATTAATAAGCCAGAGGCCCGGTGCACAAAATTTGTGCACTGGGGGGGGGGGGGGGGACCCTGAGCCCAGCCTGTGCCCTTCTCACCCAAGGGGGATGTCCAACTGATGGCTTAGCCAGCAGCCAGACACCCTAGTGCTGCAGTAGAGGCAGGAGAGGCTCCCACCATTACCACTCTGCTTTCCAGTTGTGAGCCTGGCTTCTGGCTGAGCAGCGCTCCCGCTGTGGGAGGGCAATGACCACCAGGGGGCAGCACTGAGTACCTGCCCCCTGGTGGTCAGTGCATGTCATAGCTATCAGTTGTTCTGCTGTTCAGTCGATTTGCATATTAGCCTTTTATTATATAGGATTTTGAGGAGCAATAGTGGGGAGGGGGGCTAGAAGAAGGGGGAGGGCAGATGGGTCTAAATGAACTGGAGAACTTCAGAAAGAGAGTTAGAGAAGCCTAAGGGGAATCTGGGGAAGGAGGTCATGCTGCCCCTGTCTGCCCATGCAGGCTGTGGATGGCATGACCCTAGGGAGCACCAGTCACCTCGTACTCATTACAGATTTGTGCGCTTATTACACCCATCTTGACGTAAAAGGCAGGGAAAGCATCCTGGAAGCTGGAGGCGGTGTCTGTTCCTAATTCCCACACAGACAGGCGCCACCGGCTACCTGCACTGCTGAGGAGAGGGTCTGGGTGTGCAGGGCTGGAATACAACCTGGCAATGGGTCACCCCTGCTCTGCGGAGCTGACCAGCAGACCCTGAGCGACAGGTGAATGATTACTCTCACTCAACTATTTGCTGTGAAAGAGAGGGCTAAGGGGCTGCCTAGCTAAGGGAACCAGACAGCCTCAATCACATGCCTCCTCAGGCTTTTATTGTAACTGGAGTTTGAGACAAAGTTTATCTTTTAGACACAGTCAGTAGAGTAAGTGATCTTGGGAGGACACCTGCGTCCACAGTGTCCTTTAAGCAAGGCCACCTGAAGATCAAGCATAAAGATTCCGGTAAACACCTGGGGCTCAGACTTATTTGGAAAAGTCAAAGCAGGGCCTGCTACTCTTGGCAAGGTGCCCCTAGAGCAGTGGCTGGCAAACTCATTGGTCAACAGGGCCAAAGATCAACAGTACAACGATTGAAATTTCTTTTGAGAGCCGAAAACCGACTTCTGCACGTGGGCCAAGAAGTTTCCTTTTTTTTTTTTTTTTTTTTTTAAATATATTTTATTGATTTTTTACAGAGAGGAAGAGAGAGAGACAGAGAGTCAGAAACATTGATGAGAGAGAAACACCGATCAGCTGCCTTTTGCACCCCTCCCCCCCCCACTGGGGATGTGCCCGCAACCAAGGCACATGCCCTTGACCGGAATCGAACCTGGGGACTCTTCAGTCCCCAGGCTGACACTCTATCCACTGAGCCAAACCGGTTTTGGCAGGGGCCACGAAGTTTCAATCGCACTGTACGTGCGTGCCCGCACGTGGTATTTTGTGGAAGAGCCACACTCAAGGGGCCAAAGAGTGGCATGTGGCTCGCGAGCCGCAGTTTGCCGACCACTGCCCTAGAGAACCCTCCCCCCCCCCCCGCCCCCACCTTTCAGAGCTTCCTCCTTACAGACTTTCCAACCAAGTCTCCTGTGCTCCCCCACACTGCTCGATTCTGGAATTAAGATGTGGGTGTCAGGGCCAGATGCTGTACAGCAGGATTTCCTGGGGGACCAATGGATCCTCTTCCTTCTTCCAGACTTTTCTTCTCACACAGCTCTGCCAGGAGTCAGCTTCCACTGGTGACCCACTACCTGCTCCAGCCTCGGCTCCTTTTTCTGGTGCCTGCTGGCCTCAGCCCTCTGTTCTCTGGCACCATTCCCCACGCAGCTCCACAGCCTGGCTTGGAAAGTGCCTTGGGAGCCTGTCAGCACAGCTGCCTCACCAGGGAAGTAATTATGTTGGCCTTTTCCAGGGAGAACGCTTCTGCCTATCACGAGAAGAGGATCTGAGGCAACTGGCAGCACCCTGAGCAGACATTTCCAAACCTCTTGGGGGGGAAAAGAAGTCTGGTTATCAACAGAGCATCGAAGCTACAAGGAATTTTCTCTTGGAATCCAAGACGCAAATAAAGAAGAAGAATCTCTGAGGAAGTGCGTTTAGAGAGGCGGTCAAAAGGCCTGAAGGAAGAAACCGGATGCCAGTGGCAAATCCCCGTGTTAGTTTAAGCCCTGAGATCAGGAATGTAAAGAACCAGGGTAAAATATCAGAGTGCAGGGGAGGTCTTTGGCTTTGAATGAAGTTCAGCTAAGTAAAGGGCCAAAACCCGAATTCCAAAGGCGAAAAGAGGGCTGCGTGGACTTGCGAGAGTTGGACACGTACAGCTGGAAGCAGAAAACCGAAATGAGCTCAGGGATCTCATCAAACACGGAGCGAAATTTCCAAAAGACAAAGCCAGTGTTCTTGCTCAAAGGAAAAAAGAAAGAAAGAAACTCAAGTTTTGAGTAATGGCATTGTGCAGCTGAAATAGCTGGCAGCTGACCAGACCGAGAAGTTAAAACACAGAAGATAGATTGCTCACAAAAGAAACCTTTGTTAACCGTCGTGGAGAAAGATAAAGGTCATTTCCAATCCGAACTGAGCGCGGAGGTGCTGGCCCAGCGAGGGCTGGGAACCGGAGACGCTGGGCCGTGGGTCGTGCTCGCTGCTTTAAGCCAAACCTCTCCCAGAAAAGGAACACGAAACTCTTCGTCAGAAAGTTGATCTTTCATAAACTCTCAGGCAGAGGCCGCATTCTTCCAGAGAAGCTGTTTCAAGAAGAGTCAGGATAGGGAGAGCAGAAATATCGGCTATTGAGTGGTAAAATTCCACACGCGGAAAATTCAAGAAGGGGAGGGCACGGCGCAGTAAAAAGAAGACCGTACGAACCCAAGTTTCTCTTGATGACAGGAACAGCTGGCTGACTGCACATATTGCAGAATGAGCTCTGGTAAGAAGATGCAAGCTGCTAGCCCAAGACATGTTAATATGTGTGAATCAAAGGATAATACATTTTTTAAAAATATATGTTTTTATTGATTTCAGAGAGAAAGGGAGAGGGAAATAGAGAAGGAAACATGAATGATGAGAGAGAATCATTGATCTACTGCCTCCTGCACATCCGACACTGGAGATCGAGCCCACAACTCGGGAATGGACCGTTTACCTCCTGGTTCATAGGTCAATGCTCAGCCACTGAGCCACACCGGCTAGGCAAGGATAATACATTTTCAAAAGCCAGGGATAGCCAACCAATCCCAGGAAGATGATAATAGAAACTTCTCAAAGAGAGATTTACTAATCCAGTGCTCTTTGGGCCCACCTTTTGAAATGAGTGTGTAAGCCTTTCACTAGAATCTCTCACTCTTGTTTTCATTCAGTAGATCTATGAAAGTGAGCTGGTGTCTGTCAATGGCCCTGTCTCGGTCCTGTGATGTCATGTCAGGCACCTAAAAATAATATCTATTTCTTATTAGGACATCCTGGTTTAGTTTCATCGAGTACCTCATACCAGGAAAACTCATCACGATTTTACACTTACTCATTTCTCCTACAAACATTTATGAAGTGTCTATCACCAGTCAGGTGTTTTCCAAGTGCTAGAGGTACAACCAGCGCTTACATTCTGACAGAGAAAACAGAGGAGGGATACAAACATGGCCATGCTGGGCAGGGACAAGGTGTGAAGGACAACTGAGTAGAGGAGCAGGGGTTCTGGGAATGCCACATCTCCCAGGGTGGCCAGGAAGGCTGCACGCAGAGGATGGCATTTGTGCAGAGACCTGGGCGGCAGGGGTGAGCCGTGCGAGGACCTGGGAGAGCGGCCAGGCAGGAGCAGCCAGGGCAAAGGGTGCGAAGGCCTGTGCCAGAGGCATGCCGGGGACATTAGAGAGACGGCAGGTGTCTCAGGCAGAGAAGATGTTTGAATGCTGAGTGCTGAAATCTCTAATGGCTTCAAGAGAGGGTGGGTGGGAAGTGATGAGAGAAAATGTTGGGAAGGGTAACCCACTGCCAAATGCTATTGTGCACTACAAGTCATGCTAAAGAGTTGGAACTTTAGTCTAACATGTTACCATCACAAGTCAAGTCCGGTCCTCATGAACATCCTACAAGCTTACAACTAATGTTATTGAGGAGGAAACGGAGTCACAGAGTGGAAAAGTCATTTGTCCAAGGACCCAGGGCTAGTGAACAGAAAAGTTGGCATAGAACCCCCATGTCAAATGGAATCCCAAGCCTGAACTCTCATCCTCCACTATTCTGCATTTTATAATGATCCCTCTGACGGCAGTGGAATGAAGGACAGAGAGGGGAAGGAAAGAAACCCATTAGAGGCAGGGGTCAAAGGGAGACACGCCGCTAAGGGGACCTCGATGATGAGAGTGGGGCTGAGAAGGAAGAGGGGAGTGTGAGAGAGGCTTAGGAGGTGGGTGGTTAGGATTTGGTGTTTGATTGGATCCAAGGAGGGAGGAAGGGAGGCAGGAAGAGAGAGAGAGAGAGAGGAGTCAAAGATATTTCCAGACTTTGGTTAATTAACCTCTGTGGGTGCATGTAAGGAGATGATAAACTAAGCAGTGATGGCCGTGGGGAGTCGGGGAAGATGGTGAGTGGTCTTGGATTAAGGATAATGGAGTAAGGGCCTCTGAAAACCGGCTTCACAGAAGCAGTAAGATCACTGGCATTAAAAAAAAAAAAAAAAAAAAAAAAGTCAAAATCAACTTTTTCTTACAACTCAAAGAGCATTTATTGAAGAAAAACGACTGAACCTTTGAAAAGTGACTCTGATTCCTGGTGCTTTAACTTGCCCCACCTGCCTCCCCTCCCCCCTCCCCAGTTCTGCAAGAGCCTCCCAGTTCTAACAGCTCTGAGCAACAGTGCCGGGCTGGCCGCAGGGGCAGGATGGGCTTGGAGTGCCTAAAAAGCCGCATCGCAGGGATCTGTCCTGTTTGACCCTCTGGAAGCTCCATGCTCAAGACTGGTCTCTGTTTAACCTGACTGCCAGCTCGCAGTGTGAGAACAGCACTATCACCAGAGAAAAGCTATTACCAGCGCCTAAGCCGATTTGGCACAGTGGATAGAGCGTCAGCCTGTGGACTGAAGGGTCCCAGGTTCAATTCTGATCAAAGACACATGCCCGGGTTGTGGGCTCTATGCCCAGTAGGGGACGTGCAGGAGGCAGCCAAACAACAATTCTCTTTCATCATTGATGTTTCCAACTCTCTTTCCCTCTCTTTACTTCTCCCAAATCAATAAAAAAATATTTTTAAAAATTAAGAAACAAGGCAGAATTGATGACCAAGAAACATCATAGTGAAGGAAGATTATTTATATCACTCTGTAAGCCTTTTAATGTAATTACATACTCATTAGTCTTATTAATTATCATAAAAGCATGACAGTGTTTGCTTAATAGCATGTCATCGTGATAATCTGTCTTCAGAGCATCCTAGGGATCCTCAGACACCGTATGCAGGAGTTAGAAACTCCGTGGTCTGCTCGGGGCCAGCAGTGATTCTAACTGCAAACCAGGGTGAATACGTTCAGAGACCTACGTACAAGCATGAGTATACTTAACAATGCTACAAAGAACACGGAAGACATCCGAGAGAGTGGATCTCAGGTGCTCTCATCACACACACGCAGAGTGACCACTGTGTGAAGGGATGACATGTGGCTTGTCATTTCATTCACCTGACAGTGTCCTTTACCAAATGAAAGGTTTTAATGAGAGGCCCAAAAGGGCTGGCCAGACTCCCACAGAGAGCAGCTGAAGCTCAGGAGAGACATCTCAGCTGTGGAATCTGCCGCTGAGAATTCTGGTGCCTGGTCCCCAAGCTGGGCCCCCAGCAGAGAGCACCAGAACTTAGAAAGGTGCCCACATGCAACATCTGGCTGTGAAAAGCAGCAGGGTTGCTGTCTGCCAGGGAGAGAGGGCTGGAAATGCAGGAACCCTCTTAAAGGGCCAACACATAAAACTTTGTGCGCGGTCACTCGCCCTGTGCTCCTGCGGAGGCAGGGCGGAGTGGACGAGAGCTGTGTGAGCAGAAGCAGGGTGGAGGCCTCTGCGGTTAGCGCTCAGAGAGCAAACACCAGGGTTTCCCCGAGCTGTCATTCCCTCCTTGGAGGAGGTCACCTTTCTCAGGCAGACCTTTGCTACGCAGGCAGTTCTTGCCTGAGGGGAGACAGTTGTCCCACTCTATTGGAAAACACCTTGCCCCCCGTGTGGAGTTTCTGAGGCCCATTAAGAGACTGAGAATGATAATCCGCCTCCAGGAAGAAACCATTGCCCCACCCTATTGGGAAACCTCTCACCACACCTGAGGACCATTACTTGAGGGCTATTTCAGAGTTAATCCAATCAGCCTGCAGGTAGAGAATGCTGTCCGGAGGCTTTGAATATTTAAGATTGAGAGGCATAGCAGCTCTGTCTAATACTCAGTCACAAACCCAAACAGGCAGCCAAAATGGACAGATAAAAGAACAAGTAAAAGAACAAGAGAACTCTCCAGAAGAACAGATAAATGAAATGGACATAAGAAATTTACCTGATATAGAGTCCAGAATAATGATGGTAAAATGCTCAACAGCACGAGAAAAAATATATTATAGTAATTATGAAAAGGAACAGTCAGAAATACAGGCTGACATAGCACTAACGAAGAATACATTAGAAGGAATATATAGCAGATTAGGAAACACTGAGGATCAGATCAGTGTATTAGAAGATAGGGTGGGGAAAAAATCACTCAATGAGAGAACCAAAAATAAAAAACAATTAAAATACAGAAGGACTGCTTAAGGGAACTGTAGGACAAGATTTCCCCCCCCCCCTAGACTTGCAATTTCTTTACTAGGGCGCTGTTCTGTAAATGCCCACGTGAGGGTGGTATTGAGCCTAATCCAATACTGGGGGGTTGTTCTCTGAAAGACCAAAAGAAAGCACTTTTGAGCCTAAACCCATACCAGGGTGCTGTTCTCTGAATGACACAAGAAGGTCATATTGAGCCTAATCCCTTACCAGGGTGCTGTTCTCTAAATCCCGACAAGAGGGTACCATTGAGCATAAAACAATACTGGGGTGTTGTTATCTGAAAACCTAATCCCTTAGTAGAGTGGGATTCTGAGAATGCCTAAGAGAGGGTGCTATTGAGCCTAATCCCTAACTATGGTGCTGTTCTGAAAATAACACAACAGGTGCTATAAAATCTAATATCTTACTAGGGTGCAGTTCTGAGCATGGCCCAAAGAGGGTGTTATTGGGAGAAAAAAAAAAATGGTTCTGGATATTCTGGATCCCTTAAATTTCCATATGAAGTTTAGGATCATCTTGTCAATTTCTGCAAAAAAGGTAGCTGGGATTTTGATAGAGATTGTGCTGAATCTTTAGATAAATTTAGGGTTTTGCTATCTTAACTATCAAGTCTTCAAATCCTTCAACATGAGATGCTTTTCTATTTATTTAAATCTTTAATTTCTTTCAATAATATTTTGTAGTTTGCAGAGTGCACTTTTTGTTAAATTTTTCCTACATACAACCAATTCTGGTTATTTGCAGTACTTATAAGTTGCTACCAAGCCCAACCAGTATGGTTGAATGATTGAGCATTAACCCATGAACCAATAGATCATCAATTCAATTCCCGGTCAGGGCACATGCCCAGGTCGCAGGCTCCATCCTCAGTAGGGGTTTGCAGGAGGCAACTGATGAATGTCTCTCTTTCCCATCAATGTTTTCTCCCTCTGCCTTCCTCTCTTTTTAAAAGAAATAACATATTTTAGAAAAATGAAGTTGCTAAAGGTATAACTTAAAAAAAACAAAGTTGCTACATTGAATTAGAGAGGACAGAACTACAGCTTCTATGGGAAATACAAAGTTAAATGTTTTTAAAAATTTGTTTACTGTTAATCCTCACCCAAGGATATTCTTCCACTGATCTTTTTATTATTATTATTATTATTATTATTATTATTATTTATTTTTAGAGAGAGAGTGGGAGAGGGAAAGAGAAACAACATTAAATTCTTGTGAACCTCTGGTCACATTTTTGTCAGTCAAAATGCTGTTTGTATTATATGTAGGTTTGTTTGCCAGAGTCCTTGTAAAACAAGTCAGTCTCAGCAACTTTGAAAACCTGCTCTTCCACATAACCCTTTTCCTTTTCCTGTGTAACACTTAGCAGATACTGAAAAATTCCTCCACAGTCTACCATCTGCAGAGCCTGCCTCCCTGCAAGTTTAACAAGTTAAGGCAGGAGGCTTGGACTCTAATTCCAGCTCTCCTCATTACTAGCTGTAACTTTGGGCAAAATCACTTAGAATTTCACTCTCAAGTTCTGAAGAAAATAAGACAACATTCTGAGAACAGCACCTTTAATGAAGGATTAGTTGCACTGGTGCCCTCTTGTAGACATCCTGAAAACTGCACTCTAGTAGGTGAGGAGTTACAATAGGGCCTTCTTGTGGACATTTTTAGAACAGCACCTTAGTAAGGGATTAGTTGCAACAGTGTCTTATTGTGTGGATAAGACTATCGCCGTGGTTCCACCCATTCAAGAGTTCAGTATTTTTTTTTTTAAGTTTGTATAGTAATTTTAAAGCCTACAGCACCACTGGTTGTCAAAGAGAAGAGGACATGCTCTAGGGTAGTAGACTGACCAGCTACATCTGTATTTTGCTTATTTGAATAAATTTTCACATTTTCAAAAAATTTCTTCCTAAACTGGCTACACAAAAGTACAATACCACACAGGTCATTACGTTTAAAATCACTCCCTGCTCTAATCCTGGCATAGTCATTAATCAGCTATTATGCTCTAGTAAAAACATAAACAAAAACACCCCATCCTATTTGACAATTAAAACAATTACACAACATAATATTCTAATTATACCAAAAATTTCACTATATTAAAATAATTATTCATATTCCTTTTTTACTGATTTTTTACAGAGAGGAAGAGAGAGGGATAGAGAGTTAGAAACATCGATGAGGGAGAATCATCGATCAGCTGCCTCTTGCACACCCCCTACTGGGGATGTGTTCACAACCAAGGTACACGCCCTTGACCGGAATCGAACCTGGGACCTTTCAGTCCACAGACCGACACTCTATCCACTGAGCCAAACCGGTTTCGGCTATTCATACATTCTTGAGCAAAAAAATAAACGATAGTATTCAATTATAACTCCCAAATTAAAATAAGTATCTATGAGTTCATATGCATAAAACACATAGTTGAATGAATGAATAAATGAATCAATACAAGAAAAGAGAAAGCTCCTCTTTACAAAACAATTCGAATCAATAAATATAAAAGGAATAAGAGAAATAAAATATCACCATTAGATCACCATTATAATAATTGTTAAGGGAAGATCCAGCTCTGTACACTCAAATTATACTGTTTAGGCAAAATTTCGAGAAGAAACAGGACAATTTTTTTAGACTCAGAATATCTCCCCCATTTTGTTAATTACAAAGGGAAAGAGAGTAGCTTTATACTGGATAAATCTAGCAGACATCACTGAATAAAATGACCAAGGATAACATAACTAGAAATAAGGCATATTGACATTATGTACTTTTTAATATAATATATTTTTTTTGTTAAGGCAAACTAGATTTGAAGAAAAAAATTCTATACAACTTTTCTCTGTGACATTAGAAACAGCCTTTTGCTCTTCTTTTTGCATTTACTTTTAAAAAGTCATTAAGCTATGTGAAACTTATTAGATAGCAACTGTAAGAATCAAAATGTATTTAACTTCCATAGATATCTCCAGGAAATATGGGTTAATAAAGAAAAGAGGACCACTCTGAATATCTATTAGCATCTATGCTAAACTCAAATTTCCTTATATTTTATTATATATGTAAGGAGGTAGAAAATATTTAAATCCCTTTTTGATGAAAGGAAAGGATTCCTTAGCATCTTGATTAAGCCCCATTGAATCAGTTTCCTTAAAAATCAAAGACAATGATGTCAGATTTATGTCTAAAAAGTAGCAAAAAGCTGCAAGCAAAAAAACAACAACAGAGAATACATTTCCTTTTTAAATATCCATGAAACATATGTGAGTATTGATCATCTACTAGGCCAAAGAGAAAATATTAATTTCAAAAATATTATACTTTGTGATTATAATGCAATAAAACTAGAAATTAATAATCAAATCAGAAAAAAAGTTTAATTGTCCTGGAGATTAGAAAGTTATCTTAAATGATCGCTTGATTCAAAGAGGAAATGCCAACCAAACTCAAAGCTTATGAGATGAAACAAAGCATAAGAGCTAGTGTAGGCTCTATGGTATCATTATGTAAATTAGAGAAGCTCCCCCCCCCTTTTTTTTTAAATATATTTTATTGATTTTTTACAGAGAGGAAGAGAGAGGGATAGAGCGTTAAAAACATCAATGAGAAGGAATCATCGATCAGCTGCCTCTTGCACACCCCCTACTGGGGATGTGCCTGCAACCAAGATACATGCCCTTGATCTGAATGGAACCTGGGACCTTGCAGTCCACAGGCTGACGCTCTATCCACTGAGCCAAACCGGTTTCGGCGGGGCTCCTTCTTTACATAGAAAACAGACCAACACTGCTGAACTTGTGGAGAGTTGGTCATAGTTCGATGGCTCTCAGCCCAACCGTCTGGAAGACGAGCAAGAGGCTCAGAAAAATGTGAGCAAAGTGAGTTGGTAACTGTGAAAGGAAAAAATAAAAATTTTTTCCTCTAAATAAATAAAAGAGGGTATATGAGTTTTTCCCAAGATTGACAGCAAACTTCTAGCTACTAAAGTCCTTACAAGTAGGATTTTGAAGGCCAAGAAGAGGTCTCACTTAAGGAATAAATGTTCTGTGATTGAACTTCATGTTCTCACGGTCACTTCCGTTATTTTTCTATATAAACCCACTATAGGATCTTAGCTATCCGAAATGCTTAATTAATGCCATTTTAACACATTCTTCTGAAAAGCAATGATTAAAAACTTTTATATCACCTGATGTAAATGACGCAGGGGCACCATTACTAAGCCTGTCTTAAAGGAGGCCTGTAGTGTTTTCTACTTGAAGCTAAGAAAAGTCCCAATTTGCAAGTGTGCTGTTGAGAACCATTCAAATGCTCTCTTCTTACTGCAGAATATTTTTGAATGGACTGATTTCTGACAGTCCCCTAAAATCACACACACACACACACACAAAGCAGCACTTTTGGGGGTTCTGTTTTGCAAAGATAATAATGTTCCTTTGTAGCAGCATCTCTCCTTGAGTGGAAGCAAGAAGGGCTCCAGGTGCCCCGAAGGGATGGGGGGGTCTCTCCAGGCAGGCCTTCTCTCAGCCGTGCACGTAGGCGGCAGGGAAACCCACTGCGTTTGAACAAGATGAATAGAAACCTAGAGATCTCCCTGGAGTGAGGCGTAGGATTAGCTCAAGGGTGATTCTGATGCATGAGTCCCCGGGTAGGGGGTTCAGAGGCTTTGATTGTGACACAAAGGAAACAGAAGCTGGGGATTGGCCAGGATGGTGCCATGACAGAATAAAGACCTGGTTGCTAGGGTCAGGGGATAAATGCCAGGAGCCTGGAGGAGGAGAGATGGGGCCCTAGGTCCTCTCCAGCCCCCTTTCCCACCCACCCTCCCCCCTAGGTTATCTGAGATGTCACCTCCCACCTAAACATAATCTACCTGACTCCAACTCTGGTCTCTGACTTCTGCTTAGCTCCCTCTTCTCCAACCACGTGCATAGAGGACCATCACCTTCCTGGAATCTCTAAGGGGGCCTTCCTTCCTGGCACCCCGCTCCCCAGCCCTGGTAACTCAGCTGAGATGGAAGTGCCCTGTCTCTCCAGGACCCCCAAGACGTCTCCCAAACTCAACCGAGAGGCCTTGGGCCCTAAGACGGTCATTGCCTTACTGGAAGTAGAATCGCTTCGCCCTGCCTCCTGGACTTCTTGCTCTTCCTTACCCAAAAGCTGCCTTCGAGAAACTAAAACACAGACTACAAAGAAGTGTGAGAAGTTACTAAAAGACATTAAGGAGAGCCTTCACAACATGAAAAGATGTGAAAAGAAGGTCGCAAAAGCGAAAGAGCCCTCGGAGGAAAAGGAAATCGAGGAGGAGCTGTCAGAACTCAGAGAAAAAGTCAGGGGACTCGACAGAATAAACAGAGCGCTGCTGAAAAAGCTGCTTTTCAATGAGCAGAGTGCGAAGAAACGGATGATGATGACGATGCTGGACAACCAGAGCTCGGACGACACAGGAGAAGGTTTGGCAAGGGATGTGGTCAGTCCTTCAGAAGAAGGAAGAGCCGTTAAAGAAACTCATCTCAGTAAGGACGAAGCAGAGCCTGGATCCCATTCTGGTCAAGAAAAAAGCACCAAGCTTCAGAGCAGCATGGAGCAGATACTGCGGGAGGCGGAGCACTGGAGCGTGCAGCACGCCGAGCTGAGCGAGCTCATGAAATTGTACCAGAAATCCCAGCACGACCTGAGAGCAAGGTCCGAGAGCAAGGGGATCCGCTTCCTAACCCGGCCGCATAACGCGTGGGCCAACTACGAGCTGGAGACGCAGATGAGGAAACTGAACCACAACACGCACTCCGTGCATGTGATCACGGCCTTGCTGGAGAACGAGTGCCAGATCATGCGGCACCGGGTCGAGCTTCTCAAGGAACTCCACCGCCAGAGAGACGCCGCGGCCCTGCGAAGGATGCAGGACAGGAAGGCAGGGAGGTGTGAGCAGAGCATGCCGAACACGCAAGTGACCTTTCAGATCAGAGACAGACTTTATAAAAACCCGGATTCTTGCCGTAAGAAGAAAGCCCGTAACAACAGAGTCAATAGTTGTCTTGCAAAAGCTCTTCGGAGAAAGAAGAGGTCAGTCAGCAGGCTGAGATAGAAACCACCAAAAGCGGAAGAGAAGGCCAAGTCTTAAAAACAACCCTAAGACATCCAACTCCAGGCATCACCAGTCACCAAACCTAGGGTAGATCTGCTGGTTCAACCAAGAAAAAGCTGTGGAACAAGAAGGCGGACACATTCTTTATGACGTTGGTGGTTACGTCAGTGCGGTCTTTTCACGACCACTAGTGTCAGCATCAAGTTCCTAACTTGTCATCTTTACAACCGGCTTGTTTTTGTGGTTATTAGGTAGAGATCCTATGACACGTTCACCAAAATAAAAAATAAAAATAAAAACCAGAACAAAGAAAAGGTGTTTTTATTTTTTTCTTCTTTTTTAATCATTGCCTGGGGTTCTGGGGGAAAAACTTTATAACACTTTAATAATGAATTTTTAATGCCCACTTTGTAAATGCATCATCTCCTTTTTTCCTGTTATCCATTGAAGGGTGGGAAGTAGTAGAATTTAAAAAAAAAAAAATGCTGACAAAACACCCCTACAGTTTTTCTCTTATAAATTTCTCCATCCTCTGAATCTACTTTTCCCCAATATTCCTCTCAACTAGTGAAGGTAGCCTGGCCGGGCAGAAGAGGGCCCTGGGGAAGGACACTGGGCTTGTTTGGAAGAGATGTCTGTCTAGACGTTGTTCTGCAGAGAAGTGCCCTCTGTGCCTTCAGGTGGTGCAATAGGCTTGGCCGCGGCAGAAAGCAGTATCTCCGTTAAGGGAGCTGGACCTCTAGTTCTGGAAACTCTGGAGCAGATGCGTTTCCCTCTCCCCCTCCCATTGGGCAGGAAACACCCGGAACGTATGTGTAAAGTGGACACCAGACTCTGAGAGATGGAGAGAAGGTGAGAGACTTTCCAGTGACCCTGGGTTTAAGGAGCAGCACGGTGCTGAGTTCCCTGGGTTTTCTCTTTGTCTCCTTTATATCCCGAACTGAGTGCTTGAGCAGCCCACAGCCCAGAAATGCCAATTCAGTTAGACAAAAGAGCCCACCCCACCTCCAAGCCTGCTTTCTCTTGCCAATGGAGGGGGAAAGGGACAGAATGGTCAGACAAATCTTAGCCTAATTTGAATTAGGAATCTATGTATATAAAAGGCTAAGTGACCATCTGGCCATCTGGCCAGCTGGTACACATGACATGCATTAACCACCAGGGGCAGATGCTTAATGCAGGAGCTGCCGAGCTGTGGTGACGTGGCAACAGCGGTTCTCAGGTGACGCAGCCTGGAAGCAGAGAGGAGGCAGGGTGGCCCGGCTCCTTTCAGGGTGCACACATCTGTGCACTGAGTGGTAAATAAGAGGGCTTCAGGCAGGTGGGTGCCTATTAACTAGATACTCACTGTATCCCACTGTTTCTGAGTTATCTAGCAAAAATTTTCCTGCCACATCATGACCAGTTTGACTCAGTGGATAGAGTGTCGGCCTGTGGACTCAAGGGTCCCAGGTTCGATTCTAGTCAAGGGCATGTACCTTGGTTGCGGGCACATCCCCAGTGGGGGTGTGCAGGAAGCAGCTGATTGATGTTTCTCTCTCATCAATGTTTCTAACTCTCTCTCCCTTCCTCTCTGTAAAAACATCAATAAAATATTTTTTTTTTATTTTTTAAAAATATATTTTATTGATTTTTTACAGAGAGGAAGGGAGAGATAGAGAGCTAGAAACGTCGATGAAAGAGAAACATCATCGACCAGCTGCCTCCTGCACACCCCCCACTGGGGATGCGCCCGCAACCAAGGTACATGCCCTTGACCAGAATCGAACCTGGGACCCTTCAGTCCGCAGACCGACGCTCTACCACTGAGCCAAACCGGTTTCGGCAAAATATATTTTTTAAAAATAATTTTTCTGCCTGTTATTGCCATTTTTACTTCTAAAACATAATATCCCATTCTCTATCCTTCTCCTCTGTCCAAAAATAATTATTTGCCCAGCCTAAAAAAATTTAGAAGATGGGAGGAAAATATTAACATTTTTTATCCCCAGCATAAATAATAATGTCTCTGATCTAAAAACCTCATTATGCAGTCAGAACAAAGATGAATATTAAAATTTCAACAAAGATGGGTACAATCCCCACCACAGGCTCTATTATGAATGAAGTATAGAAATGAAATTTTCATATGTTGGAAGAACTGAAAATACAATTTGAAATATTTCTTCTTACTCCATAAACCAACATTTTGTTCTCATGTGTGGAATATGAATTACTTGATAAAAACCTAAGAGCCAAAATTCTCCCATTCCAGCCCTTAGTAAAAGAAAAACATTTCCAGTGAAATAGTATTGCAGGAACTAAAAGAATCACATGTTTTTCCATTTGCCTTTCCCTCTAATGGAAACTACCATCTACACTGTTCTATTTCCAAACATCTTTGAGTAATAAAACATTGTGTAGTTCATTTCTACACTTTACCAGATATGTGGTTGCTATTATCAAGAACAAAATTGTTACTAAAATAATATTTTTATATTGATTTCAGAGAGGAAGGGAGAGGGAAAGATAGAAACATCAATGATGAGAGAGAATTATTGATTGGTTGCCTCCTGCACACCCCCATTGAGGATCAAAGCTGCCTCCGAGGCATGTGCCCTGACCAGGAATCGAACCCCTGGTTCATAGGTTGATGCTCAACCACTGAGTCACACTGGCCAAGGAGATTTTCCTATTTGTGAAATTGTTTGAGTGTCATATGATGGAGAGACTGTATCACCATTTATTTCCATTAAAATGAATGGAAATGGCTGTAGCTGATTTGGCTCAGTGGATAGAGCATTGGTCTGTGGACTGAAGGGTCCTGGATTCAATTCCGATTAAGGGCACATGTCCAGGTTTCAGGTTCGATCCCCAATAAGGGGTATGCAGGAGGCAGCCAATCAGTAATTCTCTCTCATTATTGATGTTTCTATCTTTCCCTTCCTCTCTGAAATAAATAAAAAATATATTGATAAAATTAATGAAAATGAATGACAGTCATTAATTGAGGGCTAAATATTATTTTATTTGTATATTTGTAAAAATTAACAATTCATTTTGTGTTTTTCTTTTTTTGTTTCTAAGGGCCAGTCTCCAAGCCACACAGTGTGGGAAGTCCAGGTGTTTTTTCTTCTTTTATTTCTTTTTGAACAATCCATTTTGTATTATCATGGACAATATATCTTTTTTTAAAATATATTTTTTATTGATTTTTTTCAGAGAGGAAGGGAGAGGGACAGAAAGTTAGAAACACCAATGATGGGAGAGAAACATCGATCAGCTGTCTCCTGCACACCCCCCACTGGGGGTCAGGACCAGAGCAGAAAGCTATGCCAAAAAAATACTTGTAATAACTTGTTTGTCCAAGTAAATAAAATAGAATCTTTGTTGCCAACAAGTCAAAAATTAATGTTAATGGAACAATCTGCAATAGACTAGAGGTCATGGTGGTTTGCAGCAGATGGTGGATATATTTCAGGGTATAGCCAAGAGGATTTACTGATTGGTAATTATGTGAAGAAAAACAAAAAAAGAGTGAAGGACAATGCCCAAGTTTATCCTAAATAAGCAGACAGATAAAATTGTCATTAATCAAGGTGAGCAAACTGTGAAAAGTTTGGAGGGGACAGCAAGAGTTTAGCTTTTTATGTGCTAAAATTTAGAATGTTTTGTTTTCAAAGGTCCTTTTAAAAACTAACACTTTTATTTATTTTTTACAGAATACAGGAGGCTCAGAACTGAAATCAGAAAAATTATTAAGTGAAAGCCTACACATCTAATGGTGAAACCCCATCTTTCTTCCCTCCTTTGATTCCGAAAAAGATGGCAACCAAGATTTACGCATTCCCCAATCCCAGCCCTTTCCCCAACCCCATGAGATTGGTTGCTACTCTTTGGGGAAATTGACCAGCTCAGAAGGAAAATCCCTGCAGACAGCATTAATTAGAGATTTCCCACGGGAATACCTGAGTGAGTCCAAAGTAATTCCTTACAAATCCCCAGGCTCTGATTATGAACACTTTCATCATATTGCTAATTCTACACACTATTATGGACAGTTACATATCACACACTTACCCTAGGCACAGGGTTAGGCCCTGGGAGAGAGTGGAGGCCAGGAGATCACATTTGCTCCTTAGCCTCAGAATTCAGACAAGAATTGTTCTGCATTTGTCCGTGATTCCTGGTAAACATTCTTTCAAAAATACTTGGAGTAGACCCATGTTCATAGCAGAATTATTCACAATAGCTAAAACACAGAAGCAAGCCAGTGTCCATGAAGGATAAGCAAAATGCACAAACAATGGAATATTAGACTTTAAAAGAAGGAAATGCTGGCACATGCTACAACAAGGACGAACCTTAGTATATTACATTAAGTGAAATAAGCCAGTCATGAAAAGACAAATACTATATGATTTCACTTAAATAAAGTACATAAAATAGTCAAAATAATAAAGACAGAAAGTAGAATGATAGTTACCAGGGACTGGGAGGAGAGGAGAATGGGAAATTAGTGTTTAATAGGTATAGAGTTTCAGTTTTACAAAATGAAAAGAGTTTTGAGATCCTGTGCAGGAAAATAGACTCAACATGTGACTGTACATATATAGCCCTTGCACAGGCTGAAGTTAGATTTGGAGCAATAAAACTCGGGGGAGTGGGGAACCTTTCTTATAGGATGGTAATGGGGTTGAGAATGTTATGCTAATAAAAAGAAATTTGAAAGTGAATAAAAGAGCCAAGGCCGGTTTGGCTCAGCGGTAGAGCGTCGGTCTGTGGACTGAAGGGTCCCAGGTTCGATTTCGGTCAAGGGCATGTACATTGGTTGCGGGCACATCCCCGGGTAGGGGGTGTGCAGGAGGCGGCTAGTTGATGTTTCTCTCTCATCGACGTTTCTAGCTCTCTACCTCTCTCCCTTCCTCTCTGTAAAAATCAATAAAATATATATTTTTAAAAAGAGTTACGAGAATGGATGGGGTGATGGTTATACAACAACAGAATGTATTTAATACCAGTGAACTATACACTTAAAAAAGGTTATGATGGTGAAAAAAATTAGTTGGGAAAAGAAAACACTTGTAACTTCTGAAGAAGAGTAAGAGTAAAGAGGAGTTTCTATAATGTCAGATGTTCTCAAAATTGCCTCTGAGCAACAATTGATCAAGAAAAAGAACCAGACACTAAAATTGGACAAGATGTGCAGAAAGACTTTCAGAACAGAGGCATCTTAAAGAAGACCTTAAAATATTATTCTAGTAACAAAGATTAAATATAATTTTTTATCATTAATGTAAGTATATTTGCTTCAGTCATGTTCAGTTTAAACAATGCTATGATTATAATGTTTCACTTAAAATTGTGTTCCATTTAACCATGTAACGTAGCATCTCTGAATAGGATAACAATGGAGGTCACTGGAGGTCATAGCTGACTTCCAATAATGAAATCATCTTTTCAAATAAACAGCAGAATCACTGCTTTATTCTCTACTGCCTCATATAAACAATACCAGGTTTATGGGGGTAGGGGAAGTAACAAAAGATGTGAATGATTTAAAGAGAACTCCCCAGAATGAAATAATATTGATAATGTTGAAGAAACTCACAGCTGAATTTACCTATCTAATTTAGCCAATACGGAATATACAAGATTCTAAAGGGAATAAAGGGGAGAGAGAAAATAATCTTGACTTAAAATTTTTAAACTATTCTCATTAAAAATTAAATACCGCCAAAGTCGGTTTGGCTCAGTGGATAGCGAGTTGGCCTGAGGACTGAAAGGTTCCAGGTTCGATTCCGGACAAGGGCATGTACCTTGGTTGTGGGCACATCCCTAGTAGGGGGTGTCGCAGGAGGCAGCTTATCGATGTTTCTCTCTCATCGATGTTTCTAACTGTCTATCCCTTTCCCTTCCTCTCTGTAAAAAATCAATAAAATATATATATATATATAAAATTAAATACCTAGTACTATGGGTAGGAACTCTCTATACTTTTTGTTCATTTTTTTTCTGTAAATTGAAAACTGCTTTAAAACATAAAGTCTAATTTATTTTAAAATATTTTGATGAAATAGCTCTTTAAAAATACTTTTAGCTTTTTTGCATTGCATTTCCTAAGAAAAATACAAAACAGCATGGGAGAATAAAATTACAATTGAAGAGGTTATGCAATTTAAACAAAGCAGGTCATATTCTTTAGAGATCATGTTTTGCTGTCTTCAATATATAAAAACAATTCTACTTTATTCAATAGAATTCATGGTGTGTAATTTAGTAATACAAATCAAATCACAATTTAAATCTACTCATTATTTTCAAGAACGATTAAACTGAAATTATGAACATATTTAAGTGTCTGTTATTGCAGTATTCAACTTCTGAGACCATGAAAGAAGATGAAAAGTGATCATAATGCCTGTGTACTTAGTATGATTGATCATTTGATTTGCCTGGCAAATTTAACTTCCTGGAAGTCAGGACCAAAGTAAAACAGGACAAAATCAAGACAGATTACATAACTTTCAGAAAGGAAGAAGCCTACCTATTATTCAAGACATTCTTTCAGGCTTTCAATTCTATCAGCAGTTTTTGAGGAGACCCAAGCTCCAGAGAGGGTTACTGCATGCCAGCAGGGCTTGGACTCTGCCACCCAGTGGTGGGATTCCTTGTCTTCTCTCCAGCTGAGGAAAGCTAAAACTCTTTCTCCCAATGTTTGGAAACATGATCTCTTTTCTTGAATATGCATAAGGAAAAGAAATGACAAACCCAGTTCATTTTTTTCTCCTAATTATGCACAATGTTAAACTTACATAACTCAGAAAGGATACTAATATTTGTTGTTTTTTTAAACTATATATTTATTGAGTTCAGAGTGGAAGAGAGAGAGAGGTAGAAATATCAATGATGAGAGAGAAACATGCCACACACTGGGGATCCAGCCCACAACTGGGCATGTGCCCTTGGCTGGAATTGAACCTGGGACCCTTCAGCCTGTAAGCCGCTACTGAGCCAAACCAGCTAGGGCTTAACCTTTGTTTTGAGTTTATTCTCACAAGTTATCATTCATTACTCAAGTGACAAGTATAATGATTAATTTCACTTCTCTGATTTGAATTTCAGTTCTCTTTCTGGCTCCAGTTTACATACTCACTGGGGGATGGAATTTGATCACTAACAGTTGGTTCTTCTCTTTATAAATTGACCAATATTGTCAATTCCATCTTAACTTTAACATTTGAGCTCTGGTGAGTTTCCTTATGCCAGCTCCAAACATAAAATTAGTGTAACTGTGTATTAATATGATCTGCCTGTATCTTTGAAATTTTGTAGATGAATTTAGTAGATATATAAAAGCAACTAGTAGTTTTGAAAAATTTTTCTTATTGACCTTTTCTTGTTTGTTTGTTTGTTTTTTAAATATATTTTATTGATATTTTACAGAGAGGAAGGGAGAGAGAGATAGAGAGCTAGAAACGTCGATGAGAGAGAAACATCGACCAGCTGCCTCTTGCACACCCCCTACTGGGGATGTGCCCGCAACCAAGGTACATGCCCTTGACCGGAATCGAACCCGGGACCGATGCTCTACCACTGAGCAAAACCGGTTTCGGCTTATTGACCTGTTTTATGACTTGAAATAAAAAAGTAGAAATCTAACATTAGAATTCTAAGTAAATCCTAATCTGATTTAAATTTAATTATGATTCCTTTGACTAGTTTAATAATATCTTAGTATTATGATTATGGCAATAAATATGTTATGGGCTTATTATGGTATTAAACGCTGATATTAACAATGGCTAAAATGTATACATTTACTTACAAAAATAAATCTAAAGAATTGGTTTAGTATCATACATAACTATATACATGTACCTACATATAGTTAATTTACATATATTAATCCTTCCTCCCTACCACCATTGGTCTCATTTGGTGGGTACAAGGGAATAAATCATTCTTCTGAAAACTGTCAGTAAAGTAAAAGGTCAGGGATTTAACCTCTCTTTCCTGTGTGAACTATATTTCAGGAAACTAAATAGTTGTCTAAGGATTTTTTTTCTCTAAAGAGGAATTTGAGCCAATGAATAAAAATAATAGATTAGAGTATCACAATTTTGCAAACCCCAAATCAAAGAATGGGTCAAAGCAGTGAAAATCAATGGTTGCTAACATCACTAGAAGAGAGCCAATGAGATATTACGTGCCTCCTGATGGAAGTACACTATACAGTGGTCCTCTTTTATTCCTGAAAGATGCATCCCAAGACCCTCCACCTGAAACTGCAGATAGTACAGAACTCTTCATGTACTGTGCTTTTTCTTATACATACACACCTATGATAACAATTTATAAATTAGGCACCGTAAGAGATTAACAATAGCTAATAACAAGATAGAACAATTATAACAATATACGTTAACAAAAGTTATGTGAATGTGGTTTCCCTCAAAATATTTTATTGTACTGCATTCACCCTTCTTCTTGTGATGCATCAGTGGAACCATTTCATAAACACAATGGCCATCACTCATGCTTTCTGATTAAATTGCTAGAATACAGGCAGATGATTTTTGTTTTTGAGAGCACCTACGTTTTTCACTCTGTAAACTACGACTGCCTTTATCATATGATCTCCAGCATTGCCACATAGTACCAGAGTTAATCTGTTCTTCCATATTTTATACCCTGGTGCCTCATTGGCATTTAAAAATATATTTTATTGTTTTTTGTTGTTGTTGTTTTTTTACAGAGAGAGAGAGGGATAGAGAGTTAAACATCAATGAGAGAGAAACATCGATCAGCTGCCTACTGAACATCTACTGGGGATCTGCCCGCAATCAAGGTTCATGCCCTTGACTAGAATCAAACCTGGGACCTTTCAGTCCACAGGCCAATGCTCTATCCACGGAGCCAAACCGGCTAAAGTTGCATTTTTATGAATGTAGATTTTATTTGGCACTTTTTTTTAAACAGCTCCTCAATTGAAGACTTGCTTTTATTTATTTATTTATTTATTTATTTATTTTTATTTAAACATTTTTTAATTGATTTTTTTTTTACAGAGAGGAAGAGAGAGGGATAGAGTTAGAAACACTGATAAGAGAGAATCATTAATCAGCTGCCTCTTGCACACCCCCTGCAGGAGATGTGCCTGCAACCAAGTTATACGCCCTTGACCAGAATCGAACCTGGGACTTTCAGTCCGCAGGCTGACACTCTATCCACTGAGCCAAACCGGTTTTGGCTGAAGACTTGCTTTTAGATGGTATCCTTTCTCTTTATTTTCTTTTTTCTTTTTTTTCTTTATTGATTAAGGTATTACATGTGTGTCCTTATTTCCCCTTTGTCCCCCCTCCTCCCATATCCTTTCTCTTTAATCAACTTTTCCACTCTGCCAGAAATGTGGCAGCGGCTTCTTCACAAGCAGACACAGCCTTTCCAGTAATTTTTATGTTTTTCAGTCCAAACTTATTCCTGAATCTGTTTAACCATCCTTTACACGCAGTAAATGGCCTGGTATCACTGGTTTTGGGAGAGCCCTTGCTGAAGTCTTCCAATAGGCTCAGTGGTTTCCAGTGAAACACATTGCCATCATTGGAATGTTTTCTGTTCATGTTTCCCACCCACACATTTAAAGTTTTTTTTCCATTTTAACTAAACACTTATGATGTACTGTGGCTGCAACTTTTGCAGTTTGGAGTGCAACAGCAACAGTAGCACAAATTCCTTTTTTTTTCCTTCGCAGTTTCATGGATAGAAGATTTGTTCCTACTGTAGATATGAGTAACCTCAACATATGACTTATTTTTTTTTTCTTATTGAGAGATTTCATTTCTTTTACTTAAAGGAAGTACTTTACGGTTTCTCTTTGGCATATCTGAATTGCCAGCATAACTACTCTTATATTTTGGGGCCATTAAGTAAAATAAGGGGTCATTGAACCAAGCACTGTGATACAAGATCTGATAACCAAAATGGTGGCTTCTACATGACTAACAGGAGGGGAGCATGCACAGGCTGGATACGCTGGACAAAGCGGTGATTCACTTCCTGGGCTGGCGGGGGATTTCACCATGCTACCAGAACAATGAGCAATTTAAAACTTATAAATTGTTTATTTCTGAAATTTTCCATTTACTATTTTTAGACCACGGTTGACTACAGGTAACTGAAACCATGAAAAGCAAAATATAGATAAGGGAGGACTGCTATATCACATATGAAGTAGCCTTGCCAAAAAACTGAACCCATATCAAATTAAGTCTAAATCTAGCTAAAAGTTTACAGGAATCATAGCAAGGAAAAAAAACACGTTAAAAGATACCATGTGCCAAACCGGTTTGGCTCAGTGAATAGAGCGTCGGTCTGCGGCCCAAAGGTCCCAGGTTTGATTCAGGCCGGGGGCATATGCCTGGGTTGCAGGCTCGATCCCCAGTAGGGGGCGTGCAGGAGGCAGCTGATGGTTGGTTCTCTCTCATCACTGATGTTTCTATCTCTCTATCCCTCTCCCTTCTTCTCTGACATTAATAAAAATATATATTTTTAAAAAGTATCCAGCTATGAGGGAGTGGTAGAGTGGGTGAGTCTACAGATAAAATAAGATCTGTGAGCATGAGTTGTTAATGTTGAAGCTGAGATGTAGGTACATGGTTTATTGCAATATTCCATAATTGACATTTTTTTTTCTTTTTTTTCTTTTTTTTAAATATATTTTATTGATTTTTTACAGAGAGGAAGGGAGAGAGATAGAGAGCTAGAAACATCAATGAGAGAGAAACATCTACCAGCTGCCTCCTGCACACCCCCTACTGGGGATGTGCCCGCAACCAATGTACATGCCCTTGACCGGAATCGAACCTGGGACCTTTCAGTCCGCAGACCGACGTTCTACTGCTGAGCCAAACCGGTTTTGGCTCCATAATTGACATTTTCCATACTAAAAAATTTTAAATTGAAAATTCACTATCAGCAGTGACCTCGGTGGTCCCACAGATCTGTCTCTCGCTTCAACAGACAGAATAGATCCAAGGTTGCCCCTTCTTCCCGCCTCCCAACAGCCTCCAACCTCTATTTCAGTCACCACCTTCTGAACCACCTCAGCCACCCTCAGACTCCCAGATCAGCCAACACCGTTTTGTTGGTTGTTTCTACCTTAACTCATTGTCGAATAGCCATGAGCTCCCAAATTCATCACGATTATTCCACGGAGCTGGAGGTTGCCAGCAACTGCCCGGCCAACCTGCATCGGCAGGCCTCCAGCACCTACCTTTCTCTGGGTTTCTATTTCAACCGCAAGGATGTGGCTCTGGAGGGTGCGGGCCACTTCTTCCGAGAGTTGGTGGAAAGACGTGAGGGAGCTGAACGTCTATAAAGAAGCAAAAGCAGTGCAGTGGCCACATTCTCTTCCATGATGTGCTGAAGCCTTCCAAGATGAGTGGGGCAAAACTCAGGATGCCACGGAAGCTTCCATGGCCTTGGAGAGGAACCTGAACTGGGCCCTAGGTTCTGCCTGTGCAGACCATAGTCTCTGGAGAACTACTTCCTGAGTGGGGAGTGAAACTCATCAAGAAGATGGGTGACACCTGACTAACCTCTGAAGGCTGGCCTGCCCTCAGGCTGAGCTGGGTGAATATCTTTTCTTTTCTGGGAGGGTGGGGGTCAGGGGGCAACTATCTTTTTGAAAGGCTCACCCTCAAGCACAACTAAGAGCCATCGGAGCCCAGAGGCCTTTGAGGGGCCCCTCTGTATTCCCTGGGTGTCTGGCTTTTGCCTGAGCCTCTCCCTGAAACAACTAGACATTCTTTTAGTCACCCTGGAGCCTCCTCCCATGCATTGGACCAAATGGAAATAATAAAGGGTTTTGCAGCACAAAAAAAGTCACTATTACTCTTGCAACAAAATGTATCAATAATTTACCTGGCAAATTATAATAATTATGAGTATAGAGCAAAACACCTAGGTCCTAGGAAAGCATTAGGAAACAATGCTGCTGCAGAAAGCCTCCTTTGTCTCAGGGCAGAATGCAGACTGGCCACCCACCAGTCTCAGGGGTCCAAAATAAGACCTAGTGCATGGAAAGATAAGACATCCCCTGAAAATAAGACCTAGCGCAACTTTGGGAGAAAAAATTAATATAAGACATTGTCTTATTTTCGGGGAAACAGGGTAGTAAGTTAGGCTGCAGTAAAAATCATAACCAAGTGTGTGTTTTTTTATTTCTTGTTCCAGAAGTGTTCTGAAAACTGGAATCCCTTAAGGACTCAAACTGATGGTGTAGCCACAATATCGAGTCCTGACTATTGCTGCGCCAGAGGAAAGCAGGCCCTGGGGTATCTCACGTTGGTCAGTAAAGGACCCACTCTAGAAATGACATGGCACTTCTCACCATTCATATGCTTGAGTCAATCACATGACCCTATTCAACCACAAGGGGACCAGGAAGTACACTGGCATCACATGCCCAGAGGGAAGAGAAAGAACTGGGCATATTTGGCAAAGAATTCTATTGACTTTCTTGTTGAGAGAACCTGTGTCATGATGTTGGAGCTGCATCATACGTTAGACCTGGTAATGATTGTACCTTGTTGCCACCTCTAACACAGTATCCAGATATATGTGCTCATCTATGCTTTTTGGTTACTTCTCTTCTATGACTCACAGTCATGCAATATATTGTATGCAGAAATTGCAAAAGAAATGCAAGATAAGTGGTTGATTCAACTATGCACTCAGCAACACTTTTTTAGAAGGAATTGTTTCATTTTTCCCTCTTAGATTATTAAGTAATGTTATCATAAAAAAATTTGGAAAATATGGACAACTAAAAAGGGGAGAAATCACCCATAATATCATCTTCAAAATATAATCCAGCTGAAACCAGTTTGGCTCAATGGATAGAGCGTTGGCTTGGGGACTGAAGGGTCCCGGGTTCGATTCCGGTCAAGGGCATGTACCTTCGTTGCGGGCATATCCCCAGTAGGGGTGTGCAAGAGGCAGCTGATCGATGACTCTCTCTCATAGATGTTTCTAACTCTCTATCTCTCTCCCTTTCTCTCTGTACAAAATCAATAAAATATATTTTAAAAAAATAATCCAGTTAATATTTTAGTTATTTCTTCAAAAGTTTTCTATTATTTAAAAAAAATTAGCTCTCATGGTCAGGAAAACTATAACTATTAGTGACATTGCTCCGAATACCTGATTTGATTGGTCCTGAAACAACAGATTTTTAAAAAGATGTTTTAGCCCTTTTTCTCAATACATGAATAATACACATAGTTATGTAGCACTTAAATACTAATGTTTAATTAACAGTTCCTGGTTACATTCTCTGTGTTATTTTTTTTAAATGTATTTTTATTGATTTCAGAGAGGAAAGGAGAGGAAGAGATAGAAATATCAGTGACGAGAATCATTGATTGGCTTCCTCCTGCACACCTGCTACTGGAGATTGAACATGCAACCCGGTCATGTGCTCTTAGCAGTAATTGAACCCAGGACCCTTCAGTTCTTAAGCTGAAGCTCTATCCACTGAGCCAAACCGGGTAGGGCTACATTCTGTAGTTTTATAACAATGAATCCCTACTTCTGAAATCGCTTGTTAGTATAAGATCAGCCCTGGAACAAATGAATAATTGTAATAGTTATTTTCATTTGTTTCTGGTATTTTCTCCACCCAGATTACTTATGAAAAGGGAACAGCTTTGGAAGTTCATATTACTGTGGAATTTAAGCTTCTTAAAATCACCAAGATTCTGGTTACCTTTCAAAATAATAAAATGCTGATTCAAGCAATGACTAGTCTAAGAAATAAATTGGCCAAATATGTTACCAATTGGGATGATCTCTTCAAGTCCAGAAACAATTTGGTTATGAATTGAATCTTTAAAGGTTAAAGATGGTACAGAGGATTTTTTAGAAATTACTCAAACTTTTCTGAGGACTCTTTTTTGACACTGCATTTGACACGTAGATTTCTTCTTTATTCCACTCGACAAAGGAAATCACAGAAAATTTAGCTGGCCCAGAATCTATACAAAAATCTCACAATCTTATATTACAGCAATCTCTCAACCATTTATACTACTAAGTAAAAGAATAATAGCAGATTGTGAACTTCGAGGCAAAAATCATGATTTATCCATTTTTATAATCTTTATAACTCTTAGAAATGCACTGCACAGAGGAAAACATCTATTAACAAATAAATGTAATAGAAAGTACAATTTCATTTGTATATAAAAGGCATTTATTTGGATACCTTATTTATGTTCCGTATTGTTATTCAATATAAGCATTTGCTTTCAGGAATATCTCCTTATAACTTCCAGAAGGAAATTACTAAATTAGGCCATTTCTTAATATAATTTGACAGATAAGTTTCCAAAATCTTTGTCCTAATTTAGATCTCCAACAGGGTATGAGTGCATATTTCACTCTAACCTCACCAATGGAATTTATTCATATTTTAAACAAACTAATGAGATCCATGGAAAATATCTCTTTGGTCTTCATTATTAAGTTGAACATTAGTAAAATATGTAGTAGGCACTTAAATTTCCTATTTTGTGAATTGAATTCATGAATATAAATTTCCCATTTACCTATTTAAGGTCTTAGTGTGCTTTATTTCTATTATTTATCCTCATACGGTATAATATACTTTTATCCCAAATATGCACATACACACACATATAAGTATGCCTTTGCTATTAGACTGTGGTTCCATAAACACAGTGACCTCATTTTATTAATCTGTAAACAACACCTAACACAAAGAAGAGAAAATACAGTCTGTGCTTTGCAAACTTATTTTTAATTGTAATAGAATTTTCTGTGATTTCCTTTGTAGGATTAAATGTGATAATAAGCAAAGCATCAAGTACAAGGCCCATCACATAAATGTTCAATAAATTATTTTGAGCACCTAGTAAGTTTCACTGTTGAACTAAAACCACACGCTTGCACTTTAGAGTTTAGGAAAATCAACATTAACTATCTTTGAAAGATAAACTTATAGTTGCAAATTGCAGATGTAGGATATGAACACCAGTTCTCAAATCTCTCATCATAATCAATCACGTCTGACTGAAATACTTCTCTAAGATATTGTATTAGTGGAGTTTTTGAAGGACCAGTATGAAAACTGAGCCTAGAGAAACCTTTTGGCCATTGTTGGGTTCTTTCCCCTCCAGCCTGTAATACCTTGATTCCATAGAGATGTTTCTTCTTCCCTCATGTAAATTTATAGGAAACGTGTGGTACAAACAGTAAAGCTCAACAAGCACACGTATGCATCACATGCATGACGGTTTTGTTTTCCGCTCCATCAGATTAGCTAGCTTTTGTTTTATTGATTGGTTGATTATGGTATCACATAATTGTCTTCATCCCCCCATTCCCATCCCAAACCCCTCCCCACGGATGCCCCCACCCCTCTGTTGTCCATGGCCACTGGTTAGGCTTATGTGCATGCACACAAGTCCTTTGGTTGATCTCTCTCCTTTACCCCCACCCTCCCCTACCTTCCCTCTAACTTTTGGTTTCAAAAGGGGAGGCAGCTGTTCGGTGGCCGGTGTTAGGAAAGCAGAACTAAGGCAAGGAGAGGGAAGGACCGAGCTGCGAAGGAACTGGCCTGTCAGCGAGAGGGCCTGAAGCACGGGGTGGGTTAGGGGCATTTTTCGTTGCGGCCGGGGAAGCGCGGGAGGGTAGGGGGTGGGGAGGGGGTTTGCAAATGAATCTAATGTTAAAAAAAAAAAAAAAAAAAAATCTAGGTTTTCGAGGACAGCAGCGCGGGTGGAAGCCGGATTTGCCGTCAGGCAGGCGGCTGTGCCCGGTGCAGGCCGGAACGCCGCGGTGGCTCCCAGGACTCCGGCGCCGGGGGCGGAGGACGCAGCGACGAGGTCGGCCAAGGGCAGAGGAAGCCGGACACGGACGCGGGTCGCTGCCCGATCCCGGTTTGAAAGCACCTAGTGGGAAACTGAGTCCAGATTTAAGGCCGATCGTCCCCGGGCCCCCGTCCTTCACAGCCACTTCCGGTGAGTGGCCTCGGGGCTCGCGGGGCCTCGGGCTCTGACCCGGCGGCGCAGCGCGCAGGCGCCCGGGGACTGCGGCGGCCGCGGCCGGGGGGCGGGGCGTGCGCGCCGCGGAGAGCCGCCTCCGCGCCTGCGCCGGGCGCTCCCTCCTGGGTCGGGGAAAGTAACCTGGAGTCGACGTCGCACCCTCCCGGGACTCCGGCCCGGCGGCTCCTCGCTCCAGGGCGGCGTCGCATCGAGTGCCCGGGGAGCATCGCCGGGGCGCGGGGAGGTAAGAGGCCCCGGGGGCCTGCATCTCGGCGTCCCGTCAGCCCCGCTGCGCTCCCGGAGGGGGCGGGGTGCCGCCGGGCGCGCTGCCCGCAGGGTCTGGGTCCGGCCCTCCTCCTCCGGGGGCCGAGCCTGGGCCCGGGCCGGTTCCTCTTCCGATCCCCCCTGAGCGCGCCGGGGCGGCACGGCCCTCCGGCCTCGCGTCCCCTCGGTAAAGCCCGGGAGGCCGGAGAGGCCCGGGGGCAATCTCGGCGGCTGTTGGCCGGCGCTGCCCACTCGGGTCGCCTGCTCCGGAGCGCTGGTCCCTGCCGGGGGAGCCCCGGGCCGCCGCCGCTCCGGGGGAGGGGCTGGCCGGCTGCGGGGACGCCGGCTGTCCCCGCCAAGGGGGAGCCTTTGCTCCGAAGGGACTCGACCCCCCGCCTCCGACTCTTGTCATCGCCCCGGTGCGTCCCGCCCCGGTCCAGGCGCTCATCCTTTCAGACCGGAAGGATGCGGCAGGGTTCCTGCTCCACCACCTTTGGTACCTTTGAAACGTGCTGAAGGAGCACCTAACTTTTAAACTAGTGACTTATTTGTATTTTCCGTGATTGCAAATCATTGTTCCATAATTAACATTCCAAATTAAGAATGTTCTTGTTAGACTCTTAAGGAAACCAGCCCATAAGTTTGATGTTAATGTTTTTACTTAACAAAACAAGGCAACTTGTTTGGTCGAATTAGGTTCCTTCATTTATTATTTTCAACTCGTGTGCCCCCCCCCTTTTTTTTTTGAATTGGCAGGAGTTTAATGGTTTGATCTAGAAGTATTATATAATTTTTTCACCCAATTCCTTCCTTTATTTCCTCCCCCCAGTGTCAAACTATATGCTAAATGTAAAAAAATTCTAAGTATAATAACGAATAAGGAAAAAATCAATGATATCCCCGTTATTTAAAGGTAATTAACTACAGTTAATGTTTTTAATTCATCTTCGAGCTTTTTAAATAAATGTATTTTTATTGATTTCAGAGAGGACGGGTGAGGGAGATATAGAAACATCAATGATGAGAATCATTGATCGGCTGCATCCTGCACGCCCCCTACTGGGGATCCAGCCCAGCAACGCTGGCATATGCCCTTGATCAGAATTGAAACCAGGACCCTTCGATCAGCTGCCTCTTGCACACCCCCTACTGGGCATGTGCCCGCAACCAAGGTACATGCTCTTGGTTGTACCTGGGACCTTTCAGTCCGCAGGCTGACGCTCTATCCGCTCAACTGAACCAAACCGGTCTTGGCATATATTTTCTTAATTAAGATAAAATTTGTGTATACAGTTGGTTTGCCTGCTTTTCTTGCTTAAAATTATATTTTAAGAATTTTCCCATGTGTTAAAACTTTATAAACATAACGTTCTGATTTTTTTGATTTCACAAATAATATGTGAACAGAATATCTTTTGAAACAGGTACATTATAAATAAAGATAAATTCCCATTTAATTCTCATCATAAAAATTATTGAAGCCCTGGCTAGTGTGGCTGTTGATTGGGTGATGTGTCCTGACAGGTGGCTCTTTGGATTCCTGTCAGGGCAAATGTCCCCCGTTTCAGGCTCCATCTCAGATCCCTGGTACGGGGCATGCAGGAGGCTATCAATGTTTTGCTCTCACATCAATGTTTCTCTCTCTCCCTTTCCCCTTTTAAAATAAATTAAATTTTTTTTCAATTATTGAAGACTAAAAGAGTTTTATTTTCCAGTGCAGTGTGTTTACCATTTTAGAAATGAAAATTCAAAACATTAAAAAATTACTTGTTCATTAAAAATGACAATAACAAATCCATTATATATTAAATATAACTATTTCCTTTTAAAAATTTACTGAGAAAGGTGGCATTGTTTTATTTTTGCAAATAACTTAAATGTCTGGCTTAATAGAAGACAGTTGCGTTCTAATATTTGCTTCTCTGATTAGTCTGGTGTGCTCTCTTGTTTAGGCTGAAGAATCTTAAAAAAAAATCAGCTAGCCAAAACAGGTTTGGCTCAGTGGATAGAGAGCGTGGGCCTGAGGACTGAAAGGTCCCAGGTTCGATTCCGGTCAAGGGCATGTACCTTGGTTGCGGGCACATCCCCAGTGGGGGGTGTACAAGAGGCAGCTGATCGATGATTCTCTCTCATCGATGTTTCTAACTCTCTCTCTCTCTCCCTTCCTCTCTGTACAAAATCAATAAAATATATATTTAAAAAAAAATAAAATAAAAGTGTGAAAGACAAAGAATGTCCAGGTCAACTGAAAAAGTTTGAAGATCAACAGTTACAAGCATTGTTGGATGAAGATGCGTGTCAAACTCAAAAACAACTTGCATCAAATAATACAATGCTTAGTACATTGCTATATAGATGGAGATACTTTGTGAATAATATTTATTGAATTGCATAATTTAAAAAAATTTCTCAACTTTATTTTCCAATGCTTTAATTTCATTTTTTTTAACTTTAGAACCATTTTAAACTTAAAGGGTTAATTGCGCAGAGTACAGAATTCCCGTATACCCCATACCAGTTTCTCTGTTATTACAGCTTACATTAATATAGTACATTTGTCATGATTAAGGAACCACTAAAGTCCATACATTATTCACATTACCTCAGTTTTTTCCTGATAGACTTTTTCTGTTCTAGGATACCACATTACACTGCGTAGTTTCATCTCCTTGGGCTCCTCATGGTTGTAACAGTTTCTCAGACATAATTTGATTTTGATCCTCTTGAATTTTGAGGATTACTAGTCGGTTATTTTGTAGAATGTCAATTCGGATTTGTCTGATGTTTTTCTCGTGACTAGATTGTGGTAATATGTTTTGGGAGGAAGACAACAGAGATAAAGTGCCATTCTCATTACATCATACCGAGGGTACAGACTGTCATTACTTGTCACTGTTGATCTTAACCTTGGTTCTCTGGCTTGAGGTGGTGTTTGTCAGGTTTCTCCACTGTGAAGTTATATTTCATACTGTACTCTTTAGAAAGTCACTGTGTGCAGCATACACCTGCATAGCAAGTTATGTTCCACTTCCTTAAGAACAAAGTATCTATATATATTATTTGAAATCTTTCTGCATGGGAAATTTGTCTTGTTCCCCCATTTACATATTTAATCATTTATTTATCTCATATATATATATATTTAAGTTTTGGGTTATAATCCAGTACTACTTTATTTTACTATTCAAATTATTCCAGCTTTGGTTTTGGGAGCTCTTTTAGTTGACTCCTATATCCCTTTGACATAATCCCTACATTTTGTGTGTGTCTGTGTGTGTGAACGTGTACGTGTGTGCATTTCTGCTCATGCATGTGCGTGTACTTTCTTACTTCTTGGCATTACAAGATGCTCCTTGCTCATCTTGTATATTTCCTGCCCCAGTCTTAGAATAAGCCATTTCTCCGAGGAATCTTGGTTCCTTTTATTGGAGAAACCAAGATCTGGGCACCAACTGTGATTGTTACCATTGAGATGCCTTGCTTCTATGTTCTCCTAAATGACAGAGCAATATATATATATTGATATATATATATATATATGTGTGTGTGTGTGTGTGTGTGTGTGTGTATGTATATATGTATATGTATATGTATATACTATTTATATACAAGTATCTATAAATATTTCTATGTTAATCACTTGTAGCCATATTAAGATAAACATGAGTTTGTTTATACTGATGTCTCAAACTCAAAAAATCCATTACTACATAGATCATTGTAGCTTCCTTTCCTTGGTTATTTAGAACCTTTCCTTCTAACAAACAGAAAACTGGCTCCCACCATCCGCCATCAAATTATTTAATTTGAATTCCAGTATACATGTATGGTGATTTCAGAATTGTTAACCTGTACCCTCATGGGAAACAACTTTATCAACTAAAGTACAATGTTGGTGTTCCTTTTGCCTTTAGTATTACATACTCCATTCATTTCCAAAGATAGTACTTTATTTCTCCACTCCAGTGAGCTTGTTTTATACATTTGTAACACATCTAGATAGATTCTTTTGCCACATTCTGAATTCCATTGGATGATCCCCTGACCTTCTTAATAATTTTTTAAAAATTAGCATGCTCTGAGGTTTATTGTTTGTTATAATTTCTATGAGTATTAACAAAGGCTTAATGTCTTGTACTCACTATTACGTATCATACAGAATAGCTTCATCACCCTAAAATATCCATTGTGCTTTTACCTGTTTAACCCTCTCCTGCCTGGCAATCACTGATTTTTATTACTATCTCTGTAGTCTTACCTTTTCTAGAATGTCATATAATTAAAATTGTACAGTATATAGATTTTTTTAGACTGGCTTCTTTCACTTAGAAATAAGCTTTTAAGTTTTATGTATGTCTTTTTGTGGCTTTCATAGCTCATTGAATTATATCATTGAATAATATTCCACTTATGGGTATCTTTGATGTTTCCGAATTTTAGCAGTTATGGATAGAGCTGCTGTAAACATTCAGGTTCTTGTATGAACATAAATCATTAAATCAGTTGGGTAAATACTAAATAGTATGATTGCTGGGTTATATAGTAAGAATTTGTTTAGTTTTGTAAGAGACTGCCAAACTGTCTTCCAAAGCAGCTGTACCATTTTGCCTTCCCACCGGCAATAAATGGGAGTTCCTACTGCTCAGTATCCTTGCAGCATTTGGTTTTGTCAGATTTTTGGATTTTAGCCATTGTAATATATATGAAATGGTATCTCAATGTTTTAGTCTGCAGTTCCCTAAAGAAAATTGATGTTGCTGAAACCGGTTTGGCTCAGTGGATAGAGTGTCAGCCTACAGACTGAAAGGTCCCAGGTTCGATTCCAGTCAAGGGCATGTACCTTGGTTACATGTACCTTGGTTGCGAGACAGCTGATCAATGTTTCTCTCTCATCGATGTTTCTTACTCTCTATCCCTCTCTTTTCCTCTCTGTGAAAAATCAATGAAATATATTTTAAAAAAAGAAAGGTGATTTTTTTCATATGTTTATTTTCCATCTGTTCTTTGGTGAGGTGTTTGTTCAAAACTTTTACTCATTTCTTAATTAGTATGTATTGAAATCCTCTCTAATTCAGTAAGAAAAGAAAAAAAAGAAGTAAAGGGTACACTTTTTGGAAAGGAACAAATAAAACTGCCTCATTTGTAATGATATGATTTTTTCTTTTAAATATATTTTTATAGATTTCAGAGAGGAAGTGAGAGAGAAAGAGAGATGGAAACATCAGTGATGAGAGAATCATTGATTGGCTCTCTCCTGCATGCTCCCCACTGGGGATCAAGCCTGCAACCAGTCATGTGCCCTGACTGGGAGCAGAACCACTGAACCACACCAGCCAGGCTGGTTTGTCCGTACTTATTGATGGTAAAATTGACCATGGATTCAGATGTGTTGGCCTGATCCCAACTTTCATCTGAATTTCACCCATTGATAGCCATTGCCTAATCCATTTATGGTTTTAGGGTCTGTAAGGAGATGATTTTAATATCCTTCTTTATTTATTAACTGGCATTCTTATTTAAAGGACTTTCCCTCAGCAACTATTTTGTTATGGTTAAGCATGTTTTATAAATAAAGGATAGGATAAATTCTTGGCTCTTTTCCTTTAATGTATCAATTTCAGAATTAATGGTTTGGTACCCTAGCAACCCTTCAATGGATGGGGGTTTGTTTTGTTTATGCTTTAAGCATCATTATGATCTCTTGTTGTTTTTTTTATCTATTTGATTTATGTTCAGTCCTTTGCAGTCTTCATTGATTTGATGACCAGTTGTCCCATTTAAGCTTGTGGGAGCTCTTCAACTTGTTACCATCTCCTTTTGATATTATCACATTAGTCATTGATAAGGTTTCTGTAGGGTGCCTCAGGCTCATTTGATGTAGTTCCTGACACAGATTAGAGGCTCATCTTTATTCATAAAACTAACTTTTAGTTTTCTTGTTCCTCTCTCTTGAATGCTTGTTTTCTATTTCTTTAATTTCTGCTCTAAGCTTATAAATTTTTAATCTTTCTTATTTTCTAGTATAAGCATTTAAGGCCCTCGGTATCTGTTGAAGAACTACTTTTGCTGTGTCTCACAAGTTTTTAAATGCAGTATTTTTTCTGGTTGTAGTTTATTTATACGAGAGACCTAATGCATGAAATTTGTGCAGGGGGAGGGGTGTCCCTTAGCCCAGCCTGCACCCTCTCCAATCTGGGACCCCTTGAGGGATGTACGACCACCCATTTAGGCCCGATCCCATCTGTGTTGGCCTGATCACCCATGCCAGCCTGATCACCCCTAACCACTCTTTTGCCAGCCTGATCAACGCCTAACTGCTCCCTGGCCAGCCCAATTGCACCCAACTGTCCCCTGATGGCCTGGTCACCCCTAACTGCCCTAAGCTGCCAGTCTTGTCGCCCCTATCCTCCCCTGCAGGCCTGATTGCTCCCAAATACCCTCCCCTGCAGGCCCAGTCACCCCTAACTGCCCTTCCCTATAGGCCTGGTCCCCCACCACCAACCAACTGCCCTCCCTTGCTGGCCTCATCTCCCCCAACTGCCTTTCTCTGCTGGCCTGATTGCCCACAACTGCCCTCCCCTGCTAGTCTGGTCCCCCACAACTGTCCTCCCCTGCAGCTTAGTGTCCCCTCCCCCCCAACTGCCCTCTCCTGTTAGCCTGGACTCCTCCAACTATCCTCCTCTGCTTACCTGGTCACCCCTAACTGCCCTCCTTGCTAGCCTGATCGGCCACAACTGCCCTCCCCTGCAGACTTGGTTTCCTCCAACTTCCCTCTTCTACCGGCCTGGTCAACCCTAACTTCCCTCCCCTGCAGGCCTGCTCCCCCACAACTGCCCTCCCCTGCAGGCCTGGTCCCCCCCAACTACCCTCCCCTGCAGGCCTTGATTCCCCCCCCCCCCCCCCCAATCTGTCCTCCCCTGCAGGCTTGGTCTGCCTAAACTGCTCTCCCCTGCAGGCCTGGCTTCCCCACAACTGCCCTCCCCTGCAGGCCTGGTTCCCCCAAAACTGCCCTCCTCTGCCAGCCTGCCCACAACTGCCCTCCCCCGCAGGCCATCTTGGGTGGCCATCTTGTGTCCACATGGGGGCAGCCATCTTTGTGTTTTTGAGTGATGGTCAATTTGCATATTACTCTTTTATTAGATAGGATTATTTAATATATGGTACTTATAACTATTTTTAACTTTCATTTATGAATTTTTCTTTGATCCATGAGTTATTTATATAAGTGCTTCAAATTTTATAATAGTTAATGTTTGCATATTATGTTGTTAGAATTGGTTTTCATGTCTTCTTTTTTTTTTTTTTTTTTTGTATATGTAGAGGCAAATTTCCCAACTAAATTATAGATGCCTCAAAGCAATACTCTCAAATTTTATTTGTGTCTATATCCTGACTATGTTTTTTGGCATACAGTAGATGGCATAATACTTACATGTTAGAGAATTAAAGGAACTATCATACTTTTTACTTTCTAGGTATACAGAATTAAATTCTGAATAAGTCTACAAGTAGGATGGACAGTTATTTTAAAGCAGCAGTCAGTGACTTGGACAAACTCCTTGATGATTTTGAACAGAATCCAGGTTTGTTGGTTTTTCATTTTTGTCACTAATGAAATTTTAAAATGTCTTTAATTCAGTTATATCAGATATAGAGTACTCTTTGTAAAATTTGGTTTCGATTTTGGTCACATGGATATCTTCTATAAGAAAGTCACGTTATTTCATTATAACATATTGGTTTATTCTTATACTGAATGGAACAAATAGCCTAAAATAAAGTAAGGTAACTAGAAGTTTTTCTCCAGATATAAATTTAGCTAAAAGAAGGATCTTTGAAACCAAAATATGAATCAGCTAAAAGTAACTTGAAAGCTCTACATAAGTTTGTATTTCATTACTATGAGAGATGGTATTTTCCACATCTTAGAAATGAAGACTAGGAAACTGGAAGGTGGAACAGTGAAGGTAGATTGTTTTTACAGTTATTTTTTAGATTGATTTTATAGTTTAACGGAGTTATTTTGAGTGAATTTCTATCACTTTATGATATTGACAGTCAAGTACTTTAAATCCAAATAAAAATAATTTTGGATGTTATTAGTACTATTTTGCAAGAGAATACTCTGTCTCTAAAAAAGTTGTTAGTTTGGAAGTCTTCGAAACATGACATCTTTGTAATAATTTTTATTTGGGTCTCCTGAATAACACTGTATCTTTATTTTAATTAGATGAACAAGATTATCTCCAGGATGCACAAAATGCATATGATTCTAACCGCTGTTCAGTTTCTTCAGAGTTGGCTTCCTCACAGTTAACTTCACTGTTACCAAAGGATCAGCAATGCATTAATTGTGGTGTCTCATCAGAAACATGCTATGAAACAAATCAGATTTCACTGAACGAAAAAACAGATGAGGGACTAACTTCTATACAAAATGAGAAAAACGTAACAGGACTTGATCTCCTTTCCTCTGTGGATGGTGGCACTTCAGATGAAATCCAGCCTTTATATATGGGACGATGTAGTAAACCTGTCTGTGATCTGATAAGTGACACGGGTAACTTAGTTCATGTAACTAATAATGAAGAATATATTAAAAAATTATTGCCAGATGATTTTAAGCCCAGTGCAGATTCTTTGATTGGATTGGATTTATCTTCAGTGTCAGAAACTCCTTATGTTTCATCCAAAGACCATGGAAATAATGCTGTTGGAGAAGAACAAAATTATGTCAACTCTGAATTACAAAATAGAGAAATCAGTGGCACTAATGAATTGCATATAAACACAGATACAACTCTTTCAGATTCATGTAATTATAGTGGAAAAGAAAATTTAAAGGATATAAAGATCTCTAATCATTTAGAACCAGTTGATGATTTGAACATGCCATATGCCTTGATTCAACGAAGTTCCAAAATGTCTGACGCCAAAGACAACCTACAACACAAGAACCAGCCATGTGAGTTAGTAAAAGAGGATGGCTGTGTGGTAAAAGAGGAGCTACATGTGGCGGTCATCGCTGCCACAGAATGTTTAAAAGAAAGAGGCAGCCCAGAAGCTTTGCCTTGCAGTCTTCCAAAAAATGAAAGTTTATCCTTAAATAATTCAAATTTAAGAGATGAAAATTTCAAATTACCTGACTTCTTTCAAGAAGATAGGACTGCTATATTTATAAAACAATCTGCAAAAGAAGACTCAAGTTTAGATCTTAAAGATAATACAGATGTAATCCAAGATTCTTCAGCGTTACATGTTTCAAGTGAAGATATATATTCCTCATTGTCCTCTCTTCCAGTACCTGGGTCTTTGTGTGGATCATTGATTGAAAGTAAAACACATGGTGATTGTTTACATCAGGATGAGCATAAAGATAATACACAAGAACCAGTAGCTGTGCATGAAGAAATAGAGAAGAGTGTTATTCTGGATGGGGAAACATTGAAGGAGACTGATCTTTTGAAACAAGAAAAATGTAAAAACATACTTCCTCAACCATTAATTGAAAAGATAGGAGATGAAGAGGAAGATCCTGACCAGAAGGAAATCAGAGTTGACTCTTTGGATTACTCTAATAACACCAATTCTTCTACAGCAGAATCTCAAATGGAGCTTTTGGGTGCAAATGCCCCAGAGTCTTCCAATCATTGTGAAGGTCTCACTTTTTTAAGCAATGATATTGATGGACAAGACTTAGGTTACTTTAATATTGATGAAGGCATAAAAAGTGGCACACTAGTTAGTGATGCTGAACTTGATGCCTTTCTAACTGAACAGTATCTTCAGACAAGTAACATAAAGTCGTTTGAAGAAACTGTAAATGACTCAAAATCTCAAATGAATGAGATAGATTTGAAAAGCCCAGATGATGGAAATGTCAGTAATATGTACTTCAATGCTGAAGCAGGAGCTACTGGGGAAAGTTCTGGTGAAACAGTTGATGAACAAAATACAACAGAAATTAGTAGCCTTTCTTTAGGGGAAAAAAGTACAATTCCAATTGAACAAGCATTAGTTAGCAGTAAATCTGAAATTACTAGTGAATTGTCAGTCTCTGATTTTAACAGTCAATCTGTTTATGTTGGAGGGGCCAGACCTAAGCAATTTAGCATTTCGTCAAGAACAAGGAGTTCAAAAGAACCAAATAAGACAGGTGTTCCAACTGTGCTTGAAAGTGAACCCAGCATAACCATTGCTCCAACAACTTGCACTACAAATTCTATAACTGATCCTCAGGCTAGTTTTAACTCTAATTACATTGATATAGAAAGTAATTTTGAAAGTGGATCCAGTCTTGTAACTGCAAATGAAGAATCTCTACCTGTAAACACTTGCAAAGAAGGCTTGGTTTTGGGCCAGAAACAGCCGACTTGGGTTCCTGATTCAGAAGCTCCAAACTGTATGAACTGCCAAGTCAAATTTACCTTCACAAAACGGCGACACCACTGCCGGGCATGTGGGAAGGTAAGTTATACAAACACTTCTAGTCTTATTCTTTTGACACATTTTAAATGAAATTCTATGTGATGGAAAACCTCATTAATAGATTATTTAAAAATTCAATTAATTTAAAATTTTTCACCTACATGGAAATATAGAAAGCATTATCATTTTATAGATTGAGAGTTGAATAAAAGTCAACTCATCATGGGTATTACACAATGGGAATGAGGAACACTATTTACTAATTTTTGTGAAGTCTAAGAATACTTGTCTTTATCTATCTAACATTAACACATCAGATATTCTCAATTCAGCCAGTTCTCCATTTATCCTTGAATACTTACTTTCAGAACTACTCTGTAGTTAATGTTGTGGTTAGATAAACACTGAAAACAATTGGCTTTCGTAAGGTTCTGAACAGTGAAGCTGACCTCATTTGTGTTCTGGCCGCCTTAATTATCTGTAAACTCCTGAGAGTTGGCTATAGAAGTAACATTGCTTTTTTAAAAGAAAAACAAACACACACAAAACCCCCTCAGATGAGTACATGCTTAGAGGGGGGCGGGGTGAGGGATGGAAGGAGGGAAGGAGAGAGAGAGAGAGAGAGACAGAGACAGAGACATCAATTGGTTGCCCTGTATGTGACCTGAGGGGGACTGAACCCACAACATAGACATATGCCCTGACCAGCAATCAAGCCAGAGACCTTCTATTGTACAGGACGACGCCCCAACCTACTGAGCCATACTGGCCAGGGCTAGATAAAAGTATTTTAATAACTGTATATGAATATAGTGATTCAAACAGTTATATAATTTTTTAAAAATGGTTTTTGGTTAATTAGATGTTGGGCCTCTCCTCCCCCTACCTCCAGGTATAAGTATGCATGAAATAGAATAAAATTTGATATTTTATTCTTTATAGGTATTTTGTGGTGTTTGTTGTAATAGGAAGTGTAAACTGCAGTATCTAGAAAAGGAAGCAAGAGTCTGTGTGGTCTGCTATGAAACCATTAGCAAAGGTGAGTAGTAACCTGACATTTTCTCTAAGTAATTGAATATATCTTAAAAACAACTGGATTGTGACAAAGATAAACTTCTTTATTTTCTTAAGGCGAGGACCTAGTGTTGACTTATCTGGCTTAGGTGGGACATCCTAAGGCTTGGTTTCTCTTCTTTTTGTTCCACTGTCACACTTAATGCTACCAGTTTGGAAAGGAAGCATTCAATTTCTGGAGTGGCATTTCATTAACTTTTAACAGGTACCAAGTCCCTAAGTGCTGCATTTCATCTGCCTATTGTTTTTGCCATCATCATTGTCATCATTATAATTTTAACCTAAACATTTATCGTATACCTACTAATAGATGATATTTAATCCTATATATGAATAGCACTTACTCTTTACAACCTAAAATGGGAATAAAGATAAGATAGTGATATCTATCTTATACATAAATTTATAGGACTGCCACACTATTTGTATATTTTTATCTCATATTTTTTTTCCCTTCTCAATTTTAGAATTTTGTTTTTATGTGTTTCCTACTGTTTCTCCGGCTCCCTAGCTAGCTACCATTATGAGCAATAATCTTTGTGGTCTTGAATTCTCACAGTTGTGTGTGTATGTTGTGTGTTTTGTGTTTTTTTCCTCAAATACATATTTGTTCTTTTGAGTATTTCTTGGCATTTTCTAAAATTTGTTTTAATTCCCAGCAAATATTTCTTGGGACTTTTTAAATACCAGGCCTGTGTACTAGCTCAGGCAGTGCTTCCTGTTAGCCAGGAGAGTCAATACCTGATAATAATTTGTTTTTCTCTTTTGAATGAAGACAAATTTTTTCAGCAGTTCTCCAAAAAGCTCTGATGTGAGTCTGTTAGCTTGAGGTAAGCTGCTTTACTCCCTGCTGTTGACATGTGTTCTGGAAGATTATAATAGAGTATAAATCTTTTTAAATTTCTATATTATCACCATTGTTTATGAGGAGGTTAGTGTAAGTTCTTATAGTTGTTCTGTTTTTTTCTTACACTGCTTCAGTAGCCTTGAACGCAACTGCTCCTGCTGTTAGCCAGGAAGATTTGAAACATTTGAATAGATAGGTCAGATTCTTAGGTGGACATTAATACATTTTCTGACTATAAGAATCCAGAAGGGGAGAAGATCAAGAGTTATGAAAGATTCTCATTATGTTACTGAGCTCAAACATTGGTTTATCAAAGAAATTCTTTTGAAAACAATTTGTTTACTTAGCTATCTTCTATTTATTCTGTTTCGATATCTTATAGCATGTAATTTCATTTATGGTTCTCTTTATCATTACTAATATACCACAAGAAAGCATAATAATTTGTTTTTATATCACCTTTAGCATTGAATGGTAGAAATGATCATTTAAGATAATGTTATTAAATAAGAGGAGAAAGATGGCTTACGGGTTGTGAGATACATTTCATGAAGTATTATAAGAAAAAATAATTTGAATAGAGATATGGACATTGAGGAAGTTGTGCTGAGACTGTTTCAAGGCAGCATGGGTGTGAGTGCCATTAGGTGGAAATTATTTTGAAACCCAGAGTAAGATGTTTGGATTTCAGTTGGTTAGTGGAGCCATTTCATAAGAATGTTGTTACTTACTGTCACTTAAGGAAGGCAATTTTAGTAGTGGCAGCATTTATAGCAGGTCAGTTTGGAGATATGCTGACGGGAGAGCTACCAGTTCAGTTCTATGTTATTCAGGTGAAAAATCATTCAGCAATAGTCAGGTGCCATTCTATATTCTGGCACACTAGCTGAGAACAAATAGACTAGACTCCCTGTTCTCATAGAGTTTACAAATTTGGGAAAAGTGGACAGACAGTAGGCAAGGAGAATATCAGATGATGATAATATCCTAAATGAAAATAAAAGAATGTAAGAGGGATAGATAGTAACAGATTGGAGGCAAGAAGCTATATATTTTTTTTATAAGGTGGTCAGAGTAAGGTTTTATGATAATGACATGTGAGCAGAGATTTGAGGAAGAGAATAAAGCTAGTGAATATCTATGGGAAGAACATTCTAAGGCAGAGAGAACAATAAAAGCAAAGACCCAAAGCTAGAAGAGTGCTTCTTGATTTATTGAAAATCAAGGAGGCCTAGGTGGCTGGATCATAATGAGCAAGTGGAATTGTAGTGAGAGATGAGGTCAGACAATAACAGAAGGCAGAGGAGGTTGGGATGTAGGCTGTGTAGGGTCTTGTGAGCCATTGTGAAACTTAAATTATTCACTCCAAGGGTTGGGAAATCATTAAAGGATTTTAAACAGAGTAATGATATATGATCTATGTCTTAAAAGAATCACACTTACTACATTAGAAATAGACTCTAAGGGTAAAAGGCAAAAATAGTCATATTAAATAATAATTTTCTTTAATAGATATCAAACATAAGCTAAGTATAATATTAAAATAAGTAATTGGTAGCTTATACTGAAGTGTGGAGTGCTGCCAACCAAAGGAAGGACATGATCTTTGTCAAGAGCTACTTCTTTTTCTTGCTAAGCCATTGATTTCTTCTTACAACTTGAAAAATAGAATACTTGTCATATTTACTTTGAAATTTTAAAAAATCTGAGATTTTAATGTTATTTTCTCCCCGTTATAGCTCAGGCATTTGAAAGGATGATGAGCCCAACTGGTTCTAATCTTAAGTCTAATCATTCTGATGAATGTGCCACCATCCAGCCTCTGCAGGAGACCCAGACATCAAGTGTACCTTCTTCACCTACAACCTTACCAATCTCAGCCCTTAAACATCCAAGTGTTGAAGGTAACTAGAAGAAAATCCTGTGTCTTAGACTAAAGATAAATTATTAAAATAGAAAATTTCTAGTGTTGCAACGTCTAGTGAGGCAAGAGAAACCAGACTAAATATCAGAAGGAATTTAATACAGGAAACTTGTTATACATGTATATTAGAAGACAGGAAGAGCAAAAAAGCTATTATGCTCAAGTGACTCAGGGATTAGTAACAGCAGGAAACAACCACCAACGCTAGGGCAGAGGGAACAAAAAGTGAGAAGCAGTATTGAGTACAGTACAGAAGTACCAGAAGGTACTTGGTTCTCAGACTTGGGATTCAGGGGTTGGGGTACCATGTGGTTCGTGCTGTGACCTTTGGGGAACACCAAGAAGCAAATGGTAGAACCATCAAGGAGACTAATGAGCTTTGTGCTCAGATGACTGAAGGAATGTTCTGGGGTTGATGTAAAGGAGTACTGAAAATCCTGGGGCATGCAGCTATATCTGGGGGTGCTGCTACTTCAAGAATCTTGGCAGGAACTCAAAGGAAAGAATTCCTTCTCTTCTCACCTTCTAATCTCCTACCTGTGCCTACCATTAGTAACTAGGCCCAGCTAGCAAGAGGGTCTGGGACTTGAACTTTGCAGACTTCCAGCATGACATCAGAGTGCTAGGTGGAGAAGGTAGGCTTGGGCTTGAGAAACAATAGGTAAAAACCTGGCATACCTCTGCTTCCTTAAAAATCTGTTTTTAAATGTGTGTTTTACCAGAATAAAAATGGTTTTTAAATCTTTGGACTCTGTTCTTTTTTACAACCTGTTGTAGGTTAGGATCTTGAGTGAAGTCTATTCACATTTTAAACATCAACTATTAGTCTGTTGCATGCTATAAAGTGACTTTAACTCTCAGTTTAAGGCAAATGTGCCACCATCCAGCCTCTGCAGGAGACCCAGACAATACTTGTGACAATTATTTTGGACTTTAGTTTCTTTCTCACTTAATAGTTATGTTTTAGTTATTATTATAACTTAAATAAGGAGATTCAGCATATATAGTAGTGGGCAAAAGTAGGTTTACCGTTGTAAGTGCACGAAACAGGGTTAATAAAGCTATTGTAATAATCATATCCTATGTATCTTTTTCCATCTGAACAAATGTATGCTTACATATTATAGTTTTAAAACTGAATAAATTTGTTTTAGAGATATTTATATATTTTCTTATATTGACATCCTGAATTATTAAACTATAAAAGTATTGCAAATATAAGAAAGATACCTTATTTAATTTGTCTACTCATAATGCAAAAATTATATATGATTCTAGTTTTTTTCAGTGTTACTCTGGATTGTATTTTGGAAACTAGACATATGAATCCTTTAAATCTTCATATGTTTCAAAATCATCTGGCAAAAATTTTCATAGCCTTCTTTTGTAGATGCTTTATAACAAAATAAACATTTATGCTGATATCTAGTTATTTCCTCCAAATACGAGATGAAAATGTTAATAAATATTAATAAAGTTTAATATCTATATTATAAGAATAAAATATAGTATGCTTCTCTCATCAAATAAATAAAAAGAAATGACCTCTGATGTACAAGTGTTCCTGTTTCATTTTTAAAATTTTTATGCTTCTGTTTTCCAAATGTTTTTCTTTGCTTATCTGGTAGTCTATTTTTCTTTCTTGCGCCTTAGTCCATAAATTATATTCAGTCTCCATACTTACAAATTAGTTTTAATAACATAGGCTTTAAACCTGCCTCCTTTGTCTTTAAGAAATAACCTCTCCTGTCCACTCCTTTTCTGAGTGCGTGCTTCCCAGGCTCATCCTGCCTTAGTATGAATTAGAAAAAGACTTCCAATATGGGTAGCTGCACATAAGGCCATTTCTCTAGGCTTGATAATAAGTAGCAAAAGCTTTTGAAAACATTTTCTGACCCATTTTTATATTAAATCATTGCAATATTGCCAAGTAAAAATGTTTTATTTTTGAAACTGTATCTAGGATTATGTTCCAAAGAACAGAAGAGAGTATGGTTTGCAGATGGTATATTGCCCAATGGTGAAGTTGCAGATACAGCAAAATTATCATCTGGAAGTAAAAGATGTTCTGAAGACTTAAGTCCTCTCTTACCAGACCTGCCCTTGGTAAGGAATCTAAAGAATGACTTGTGAATTTAATAAAATTTTATTTTGTAGATAATTCCTTATGTGATTATTAGAGTGTGTTTTTTGAACACTATGAGCTTCCTAAAATGAGAGATATATGATACAGAGAATATATTTTAGGTTTTATCTTTTCATTGTCAAACTTTTGGTCTCAATGCCATTTTGTGCTCTTAAAAGTTATTGAGAATTCAGCCGAAACCGGTTTGGCTCAGTGGTAGAGCGTCGGTCCGCGGACTGAAAGGTCCCAAGTTCGATTCCGGTCAAGGGCATGTACATTGGTTGCGGGCACCTCCCCGGTAAGGGGTGTGCAAGAGGCAGCTGGTCGATGTTTCTCTCTCATCGATGTTTCTAACTCTCTCTCCCTCTCCTTTCCTCTCTGTAAAAAATCAATAAAATATATTTTAAAAAAAAAGTTATTGAGAATTCAAAAGAGCTATAAGTTTTTTCTACTAATAGTATTTCTATTAACATTAGTTTATTTTAGCTAATGAATTTTAAAACCTCAATTTTAATATTATAATACTATAATACCTTAAACAATAAAATAAAAAAGCTATAAGTTTTGTGGGTTATACTATTGATAATTACTATAGCAATATTAAAACTGAGAAAATTTAAAATTCATTAGTTAAGATAAACTAATATTGCCCTAGCTGGTTTGGCTCAGTAGATAAAGCGTTGACCTGCAGACTGAAGGGTCCCAGGTTCAGTTCCAGCGAAGGGCACTTGACTGGGTTGCGGGCTCAATCCCAGAAGGGCATGGAAGAGGCAGACAATCAATGTTTCCCTCTCATCACTGATATTTCTATCTTTCTCTCCCTCTCCCTTCCTCTCTAAACTCAATAAAAATGTATTTTTAAAAATAAACTAATATTAATAGAAATACTATTATGAGAAAAAATTCAAAACAAAAGTTTAATCAGGGATAGTATCTTATTATTTTTAATAATTTTTATTAATTTCAGAAAGGATGGGAGAGAAAGAGAGAGAGAGAAACATCAATGATGAGAGAATCATTGATCAGCTGCCTCCTGCATGCACCACACTGGGGATCAGGCGACCGGGAATCAAACCTTCACCACCTGGTTCATAGGTTGATGCTCAACCACTGAGACATGCCAGCTGGGCAGGGATAACATTATTTTACATTTCAGTTTTATGTCTGACTTAGTAGGAAAAAAATTCTCATAATTGCATGTATATTCAGTCTGTTGTGATATGTTGTTTTGGTGAAATTATATGAAGAAAATCCTAGGACCTCACTGATTCCCTGAAAGGGTCTTGGGACCCACAAGGAATCCTTGGACCATACTTTAAGAAACACTGCTATAGGGAAATAGAACTGAGATTTAGGCTAGTATTTGTTTAATGATTTTCAAGGACTTAGTAATGTATGTGGTGGTGTATTTATGTTTGCATTTACACAAATGTATTAGGTGTTAAGAAGAAGAAAAATAATATAGACTACTACTCCACTAAGAATTCTCACTGTAAAGTAGCAAAATGCTCATAGAAGCAAATATTAATACACAAAGTAGGAATATTTTATTCATTAAACAAATATGTATTGAGTATTTACTCTGTGCCAGTTACCTGGTTTATTTCGGATATATACATTGGACAAGATGGATATGTATCATGCTCCGTTCAAGTTCACCTACCAAATGCTGTTTGTCAGTAAGAGTTCGGGAGTTATATTTTACAAGTAGCCATTATTACCAAAAGTGTTTCTGAGCTAGCACCTGCCCTAATCAATATTTTAACAAAACGAAAGTTCTAAATAGGTTAGTAAAGTATTGTTGGAATTCATAAGTGGTATCATTTAATATTGATTCAGGTTTGGCCAGTCTAAAAGAAAGGGCTTTTTAAAACATATTTGAGATGTAGTAATTACTGGTGGTTACTATTGTGGACTATATTTACCATTCTGTTGCCTAACCACTCCCTGCTCTGTCTTTTCCCCTTTTCCTCTCACTTGCTTATCCAAGGTATTTTGGCTGTCATGAGGAGACCGTGGGTTAAACTGAGTTGCTCACTGTGTGATATGGTTTAAGATCCTGAAGTCCTCCTTGCTTCCTTTTTCTAATCTCTAAAATTAAAATCATTAGTACCTATCTGAGCATACAGTAAAGCTAAATTTTATGCTCCTGAATTTGAAGAAGCCAAATGGTACTGGTATAGCATTGTATCAGGGTAAGTTTCAGGACTTATAATTGGAGTGGCTGGCAGACTAGAATCCACTTTACAAAAATATTTGTTTAAAAATTTTAAAGGTGCTAAAATTATATCAGGAAATTTGGCTTCTGAAGAATTTCTGAGCCCATTTCGGTTTTATTTATTCTTATTAAAATGGTATGTTCGGATATAGAGATGAACATTTCACAGTTGAACAGAGGCTATAAACTGATTTTTTTATTACATATTTTACAGACAGTAAACCCAGTGGATCACGCCTATTCTGCTACATTGGAAAAACCAAACAATGAAATAGGAGATATTACAAGAAATGAGATAATTCAGAGTCCTATTTCTGAGGTTTCATCTGTGGAAAAACTGCCCATAAGCACAGGAACTGAGGGGTCACCTACTTCTGGATCTTTTACACTAGATGATGATGTTTTTGCAGGAACTGAAGAACCATCTAGTCCAACAGCTGGTGTTTTAGTGACCAGCAATTTACCTGTTACTAATACTTCAGATTATAGGTTACTATGTGGTATTGACAAGAATGTGGGCAATAAGATTAGTCTTCTACCTAGTGATGAGGACAGCTTGCCCCCTCTTCTGGTTACATCTGAAGAAAAGGAATTAGGTAGGAATAGCAGTTATTTAAATTTAAAAGTTTTTGTTTGTTTGTTTGTTTGTTTATTTGTTTTTTAAAGAATGTACTGATGAATTTTGTCTGTGTTGTATGAAATGCATTTTTTTTAAACTTGGACAATTTAAAACATGTATTATGACTTGTTAACTTTAGTTTACAAAAAATCTTATTATATATAAAAAATTCTAAAAAGATTTGAACTTTTGAGATGAAGATGATTCATTTATAATATCCAACTTCCTAATTAGAGTGAGACAAAAGGCCAATATAACAGGAGACTCATAGACTTTTAGCTCTGAAAATATTTCCATTGTATTAGAGTTTTGATTACATATCACTTTTTTTTTTTTAAAGGAGAGTGGTGCCTAAAGAAAAGAGTATTGGATTAGATGACAAAGCTAGGAATTTTAGTTTGTCATCGGCTACTTATATGTATATGACTTGAAGCATGTTATATAATCTTTTTGGGCCTCAGTTTCTTTTTAAAAGAAGAGAACCTAGATCTATAAGGTTCTTTCCAAACTGGAGATCCTGTGGTTAGCTCCTATCTCATAATAGTTACCTAGGATGCTTGCATTATGCTGCATCCTGCCACTTGAAGTAATTATGCTCTTGCATGGCAATGTAGGGGAATGGAGCTTAGACCTCTTTATGTCAGTAGGTGCTACTTCCTAAATCTGGCTATAGTGCTAAGAATACTTTCAAGTCCTGTTCTTTGCAGGCCATGGATATTTTCCTTTTGATGGTCAAGATTTTTATTAAAAATTTTTTTTTTTTTTTTTTGCCACTTGTCGCTGGCATAGGCCATATGTCAGCAAGCAGTTTGTACAACTTGGGTCTAGATAAATTTCCCAGCATTGTATCAGGGTAAGTTTCAGAATTTATAATTGGCAGACTAGAATCCACTTTACAAAAATATTTGTTTAAAAATTTTAAAGGTGCTAAAATTATATAAATATGCTGCTTAATCAACATTTTTGTGTATATACAACATATCCGGATTTATATGTATTATGGTATTAATTCTTTACATATATAGCAAAGTAAAAATAAGTATATAACAGTTGTCCAGGATATTAATTGACGTTGTGGAACATGTTTGCTTTTGTTTTAATTTGCTCAAGCCATTGGTAGCTTTATAAACCTGTTGTTTTTTTACTGCAAGCATATTTTACAGGATGTCATATTTATTCTAATTATATGTCATTTTCATGATTTAGTGCCTGTAGTGGAAGAACACCCATCTCATGAGCAGATCATTTTGCTTCTTGAAGACAAAGCTTTTCACCCTGTTACATTTGTCCTAAATGCTAATCTACTTGTGAATGTCAAGTTAGTATTTTGTAAGTAATGATTTATCTTTCTTTGCCTAATTGGTAAGCAGGATTTTTGAATTACATCTTCAGGTTTGATATAGACTGGCAATCATGGAAAATAAGCAGCACTGGATATTGGGTTTTTTAGCCAAATATGAATATAAATAAATTTTGCAAGTTTATATTCAGTGGGACTTGAAATACAAGCTTACAGATTTTTACTAGTGTCCCTCATTAAGTCCTATTTTAAGGTTATAGACTTATAGCTGAGCTGTATTTTGATGTTCATGATACAATTAAATACATTTCATTCATTTAGCTTTTAGCGAAATTAAAATCTGGTAATTGAGGTAAGCAAGAATCCTGATTTAGTAGCAATAAAGACAGTTTAAAGTCAGCAACTTGTGATCTAATTAAAAGTAAGAAAGTAAATAATCTTCAGTAATAAATAATCCTCAGTTCTCAAAAATGCATCTCTCCTGAATTCTCAGCTTTTCATTCTCTTATAATCATATTAGTGCATCTTTTATTTTAGTGTTATTTACTAATTGACTCCATCAGATAATTTTTCTCTTTTCTACATTAATCTTATGCAATTCAAAGTTTTTGTGAGGAGAACTTTGGAAAAATAAGGAATTTAAAAATTATGCTTCATGCAAAAGACAATTATATTTAGTTTTTTTGGTTAATAGAAGTGGAAATTGATAGTTGTATCATTTATCACTTAAGATTCCTCAGACAAATATTGGTACTTCTCAACCAATGGATTGCATGGCTTGGGACAGGCAGAAATTATTATTCTATTGTTATGTTTGCCAAATGAAGATACTATTCCTAAGGACATCTTCAGACTATTTATCTCCATATATAAGGATGCTCTAAAAGGTATAGCTTTTTATTTTGAACTGTTTATTTTTGTTTTCATTTAATTTATTTTTGTTTAAAGTATTACAAATAGTAGTACACATGTCTCCTTTTCCCCCATTGACCTCGCCCTGGCCTCTCCCTCTCCCCAGCACATGCCCTCATCTCCCTGGTGTCTGGGTCTATTGGTTATGCTTATACGCATGCATACAAGTTCTTAGATTAGGGGATAGACAAATTAATTAAAGGCATTTATACTTTTGGTTATGCTAACTGTACTAAAGATTTATTTTGTGAAGAGATTATTGTTTTTTTAGGTCTTAATAATCATTTTCAGTCTCCTTAAATCTAGCATTTTATCTGATTAGTGTCTTTACATAGATTTTAAAAAAATAAGTAAAATATATTTGCCTTTATTTATTTATTTATTGCCTTCTTTCTTTTTTATTTGTTTATATGTTTTTCTTTCTGTTTGTATAAGATTGGGGAGATATTTTAATTTTTATTTTGATTTACTTGACCATGCAGTAAGGAAAAAGATTTTTAAATAGCTTATGGTTATTCCTATCTCCAGGAATAACTGACCTTTGTGCACACAAAGTATTGAATAGATGCTTGTTCTAGAGTGGAAATAAAAAAAAATTCTACATTGCCTTTATATAAGCAATTTTATATGGGGACAGTCAAACTCAGAAAGCTTTTTTAAACAACTAAAAATCTTTTAAAAATGATTTTATTTCCAGGAAAATACATAGAAAACTTGGACAATATTACCTTTACTGAGAGTTTTCTCGGTAGCAAGGACCATGGAGGATTCCTATTTATTACACCCACTTTTCAGAAACTTGATGATCTCCCCTTACCAAGAAATCCTTTTCTTTGTGGAATTCTTATCCAGAAGCTAGAGATTCCCTGGGCAAAGGTTTTCCCTATGCGTTTAATGCTGAGATTGGGTGCAGAATATAAAGGTAAGTTTTAGAATATGAAGTTAAATTTCATGGGTTTAAATAGATTAAAATAAGAATTCAGGAGTATCATTAAAATCAAATTTTTAATGGATTAATGGAACCATTTCTGTTTCACTGTACTTTTAAAATTCCAAAACAACCTTCCTCTACTTCCAAATTAGTCTACAAAACCTTGCTATATAATGAAGTTTCTAGATGGTCATAATTATTATATAAACTTACCTTAAAATATTTTTTTTTAATTTTAGAACAAACCCACAAAAACTTGAAGTTTTCTGAAAAGCATGTACTGTAGAGAGTTCATTTTATGTTGCTTACATGTTAAGAAGACAAATTATTGCCCCCGTCAATTTGTGTACATTAGGGAATCAAACTTAAAGGATTTTTGGATTATCAGTGCTACTGCTTTCAGTTACTGACTATAATCAAGAGTTGACTATTAGAGAAGGAAATACTTAAAAATAGTGGCTCCCATCTTTGTTAAGCATGAGGTTCCTTTTTCTTATTTTTATATTTCTAACATTTAGCTTATTATCTAAAAGTGATGTAGACTATATCATTTAAGTATAATACTAGTATATGTCTATGTTCATATTTGAGTGTGAGTTTGTGTGTATCTTTACATATCTATCCTTGATACAATTGGAGTTTCTAAAGAGGTTTATATGTATGGTTATATCTAAGTTGAAATTATTTCTAGCATTAAACTTAAAATATATATATATATATATTTGAGAGAGGGGGGGAAGGGGAAAGGAAGGAAGAAGGAAAGGAGCAAAGGAAGATAGATCTGAGAGAGAAACATCGATTGGTTGTTTCTGACTGAGGAGTGAACCTACAACCTAAGTATGTACCCTGACCCAGAATCAAACCTGAGAACTTTTGGTGCATGGGATAACAGTCCAACCAACTGAGCCACACTGGCCAGGGCTCTTTCTCCTTTTTTTTTTTTTTTTTTTTTTTTTTTAAAGAAATAGTCTATTTATTGCAAGTGAAGGACAGCTCATGAGATTTTATATATTTCATTCTAATATAATTTAATAGATATTTTTGGAGGAAAATTAAATGTAGGAAGATTATAAAGTGACCTTTACTATTTCGAAATGGACAAATTCAGTGAGAAAGAGATTCGCTAAATTCCTCTATTTGGCAAATTTTATTAAACTGTGATTTTTTGGGAGGAGGTCCTTTCATTTAGGATTTAAGTATGTGATGCTATTAAATTATATTAAAAGTAACAAAATTTAACTTTTATCTCAGGTTTTGTGCTGTGTAAACCGAAGAACTTAAAAATTTTCATTCTGAGCCAAGTGTTACATCCATTCAACCTAATATTGTCTCTGATATTAATACTTGAATACTATTTTTATGGAAGGTTAGATCAATATACTTGTACTGGCTAATTTCAAGTAGTATGTAACTATAATCTGTAAGTTTGGCCTGTATCACTTCTAGATACCAAGTCTGTTTTCACCCACTGAAAGGAAAGTCATGGGGCAAATGAGATACTTCTCAAAAGATACACAGGGATCGGAGCTGCAAAGCTGTGGTAGCTATTGAGTAGTGCATGATATGAGGGCATATCAGCAGTTATACATAGAAGTTAACTAGTCTCAGCTATTTTTTCGGAGTTCTTTATGTTCTGCTGGGTTTTGGATAGACTAGCATTGTGGTGTTATTGGTGCCCATGCCTCTTAAGGAATGAACTTGGAAGTGTAGTATGGTATGTGTGTTTATATTGTCATAGAGTGTAAATATTTCTCTCTTTTCCACGTCCAGCGTGGCTAGAAAGCGGTCCAGTTCCTGAGTAGGGGTGGCTGGGGATTGAGAAAAGGAAAGAAAGAGATAGAAGGAAAAAGCTGGGGCCAGGTGGGACCACTGTCATCTGACAAGGACAGGGACAGGAACAGTGACCCCAAGCCAATATAGTGTGTTTATTTTATACAGCAAAAAACAGGAAGTTTTACTAAAAGTTAAGAAAAAGGAGATTATGTGCATTCCTGGTGCTTGGTTGGATTTAAATAACAAAACCCACCTGCTGGCACCTGCTCGTAAGGTCAGCTGACAACAGGCCTACCTCTGGCAAAGTTTGTTTCCAGGACATGACTTTGCCAATGCCACTGGATTCAGCTGACAATAATTAAAGAAATGCCAATGTGCCTTCCCAGGCGCTCTCTACAATAGAGATAATGTAAAAATTAATGACAGAAGTTGAGTCCCATGATTAAAAACTGAAAATAACTGTCTGAAATTAGTAATTTTCAAATGAGGATTCTCTATGCTTTTATGTTGAGATCATTTGGTTAAAATATCATTAAATGTTGGATTAGATCATTTGTGAGGTCCCTTTGAAACTGACAGGATGCCATTCTAAGTCAGAACCTTTTAAAGGTTTTAAATAAAATTACCTCTTTCAAATTACAAGGTTGCTCCCTAATTCATAAGAGATGAAGAAGTAAGCTATTTACCTTAATGTCGCTTACCACTATGTCTTATGTTTTTTTTAGTCAATATCTCCTGTCCTCCAAATAACTTATCCTTTTAAACACCACAAAACATGTAAGAGCAAAGATGTGAGTTCCCCTCACTTAAGTTTTGAAAATAGATAATGTCAGGTGCGTTGTCTTAGAATTTTAAGAACTTATATTTGTATAATAGATATTAGAGAGGTTTGCTCCTGACCTAAGCTGAAGGTTAAAAATGTACCTGCTTTTTATCATCATAGAAATAGTCTTACCTTCCTTTTCTTTCAGAGGTCCTGCTACATTGCCAGCAAGCTATCTTTTTCTTTCCGGTGTGCAGTATTTATAGTGCCCTAAAGAAAGAGGAAAGTTGTTATGTGACGGACTCCATGTCCGTTATCCTTCTCTGCGTTGATTTCTCTAACTCTGTGTGCTCCTTTTATCATGCTAACCCAGGAACTATAAAAATTTACTATATAAATCTCTAAATTAATACAGTTGAGCTGAAACCGGTTTGGCTCAGTGGATGGAGTGTCGGTCTGTGGACTGAAGGGTCCCAGGTTCTATTCCGGTCAAGGGCATGTACCTTGGTTGCAGGCACATCCCCGGTGGGGAGTGTGTAGGAGGCAGCTGGTCAATGTTTCTCTTTCATTGATGTTTCTAGCTCTCTATCCCTCTCCCTTCCTCTCTGTAAAAAATCAATAAAGTACATTTTTTTAAAAATTAGCACAGTTGAATATTAGTTTTACAAGCCATTAAAATATTTAATTCTTCTTATTTTTCTTTAAATTCAGAATTTGATAGGGGGCTCTAACCAATTACTGTAATTTTCCAACCATCATAATTTCTGGAAATATATAGTGAAAAGATTAAATGCTTTGGAATCAGGCAAACCAAATTTCAAATCTATGTTACATTAATTTAGAGACCTACTTTCCCATTTGTAAAGTAGGGGTAGATATATTTGCCTCATCAGGTTGTTGTGGAGTTTAAATAAGATAATGTATACAGAGTTCCTAGTTCAATGCAGCACCTGATTAGTACTCAGTATGGTTAATTTTCTTCAAAGAAATGATTGAGGGTAATTTATTCATACTGTTTAAAAAGTAAAAATTAATAAAGGTAACACATTCAAGACTCTTGTGTTTGTTTGTATGGGCTTTGGGGGCAGTAACCAGTTTTTCTTTCTTATGTATAGCATACCCTGCGCCTCTAACAAGTATCAGAGGCCGAAAACCTCTTTTTGGAGAGATAGGACACACTATAATGAACTTACTTGTTGTGAGTAATTGAACTATTTTATAAAGTGTTCTTATGTTGTTACTTTAAAAATGTGTTTAGTAAATTTTACACACTGGTATGTTTTCCTATTTTAATTTGGTATAATAAAAGTTTACTTATAAATATATCCTTGTTCATTTAATACAAATGGGCTGTTTCTAATGAATTCCTTTTTAGAGCACATCTAATTTATAGGTACCTGATTGTAATTGCCTTTCAATTCATTCTGCTGGGGTGCTTACATATTTAAATAAAGTGAGATCTACACCGATGTTGAAGCTTTTGATGTAAAAGTGTCTGTAAAGTTAGTAAGTTTGGTGACTGTGAGCAAAGTGTGGCTTATGTTTCCTCATTTGCTTTAGGAAGGATTGGAATAGATCATATCTCAGGTTCCCTCCCACCTCAGATTTCTAGAATTTTGTGTTTCCTGTTACCAGAGAAAAGTATTTTAGTGGAATTACTTTTATTTATAATATTGTTTGAAGACCTATTTGAACAATCTTTAAATAGAAAGGGGAGATCACTCCCAAATACTATAGAATTCTTCCTGGGAATGATATTGTTTACTACTCCGGATAGTAGCTGGATTAGTTGGTTTTGTAAGTTAGTACTAGTTTTTAGATGGCAGTTTCAGTTATGTATCACAAGTCTTAAAATGGTGGATACTTTTAATGGATTTAATGAATGGTTAAATGTGCATGAATAGTAGTTTAAGGTTAATGGAAATATCATTATTTTATATAGGACCTTCGAAATTACCAGTATACTTTGCATAATATAGATCAGCTATTGATTCACATGGAAATGGGGAAGAGCTGCATAAAAATACCTCGGAAAAAATACAATGATGTAAGTATAATTGCTTAATTAAAATTTTGAAGATAATTTTTGAACATTAGATTTCCTTAGAAGTTTGTCAATTAAATTTGTTTTGTTTTGAATCAGACTACCTAATATATAATGGCAAAATATATTATTTTTGCAGTTTTAGATTTGCTTCCTAACAAGGTATTTAATTCTATTCTTTCTTTCTTTCTTTTTTTTTTTTTTTTTTTACTGTTTTATGCATTGAGGTGATTTTATCTTAATACATTTGTTTCTATCACATTCTTGGTGGTTTTCCAGACCAAAGTTTGAGATTTATGAAGCTGGTCAAAATGTGACTCTTTGAATTAGTGTACCTACAATAATAAAGGCATGAAATAGTAGAGTGTTTCTAAATAAGTGTTGTTTTTTTCCAAAGGTAATGAAAGTGATAAATTCTTCTAATGAGCATGTCATTAGCATTGGAGCTAGTTTTAGTACAGAAGCAGATTCTCATCTAGTCTGTGTACAGAATGATGGAGTTTATCAGACACAGGCCAACAGTGCCACTGGCCACCCTAGAAAAGGTGAGTGTTGGTTCCTAGTGTTGATCCATTAAAGCACCTCAATAAATAGAACTATTTTCAAAGGGGATATATATATATATATATATATATATATATATATATATATATATAAATTACATGTTTGCTGAATTGACAGTGATAAAACATGCTTTAAAATTTTATGTGTGTGTGTGAGATTATTGAATTCAGAAAGAAAGGGAGAGGGAGAGAGAGAGCAACATCAATGATGAGAGGGAAGCATTGATCAGCTGCCTCCTGCATGCCCCCTGCTGGGAATTGAGCCTGCATGTGCTCTGAACTGAACCATGGCCTTCTGATTCATAGGCTGATGCTCAACAATTGAGCTACTCCTACAAGGCAATACACAAAAATATTTTAAAATTGCTTCTGATTTGTGTTTTTCTTTTAGGCTACATTTAGGTTTAAAGACTTGGAACACTGTACAGAGAGTCAGGCTTAGTATGTCCCATATGGTGGGAGTGTCCTGTTCCCCCTCTACCTCCTCCTCCAGTTATTTGTCTCTTGAATGAGGTTTTTTCACCTTCACATGTGTTTTGCTCCAACTCTCTTAATTCAGGAGAGCACAGGATAGATAAGAATGTAGAATAATTTATAAAACTGAAGTGGTTAGGGATATAAAAATGATAAATATGGTACATAGCAGGTCTGAGTGACATACTCTCAGTTCTGGTTGAATGACCTCAGTGACTGCTAGATTACCAAACCCGTGCAGTAGAGAGCCTAACCAATGGAAAGTTATGTGGAAGTACGTATTCCATAAAAATAATAATTATAATAAAATAACTAATTTAAAATATTCTAACATCTGTCAGCTAATATAGTTTTTTCTTCTATTATAAAAATAATTTATACTAATTTGTAATAAGCTTGGAAAATATGTTTTTAAAAGTAGCAAAAAAAGAAAAAAGTAGTAAAAGAAAAAAGTGCCAATATATAGCCATTGTTGATATTTTTACTGTATTTTCTTTTTATATTAATATCTGTTAAATAGAAGATATAATACTGGATATTTATATTTTTGTATTTTGTTTTTTTCACTTAACATGTCACTGATATTTTTTTCATTAAAATTTAACAACTATTTAATATTTATTGAATAGGTATACTATATTTAAGTGGTATAAGTTCAAAATATATAAATATTTATAGTACAAAGTCTCTTTCTTCCTTGACCCTCAGGCTACCCTCTGCTCCTCCCCATGGGCAACCAAACCAGTATTTTCAGTTTCAGTATGTACATCTTTTCTGAGACATTTGTTAAATAAGCCATTTGTTCCAGGCTACACCTTGCTTTTTCTTTTGTTAACATACTTTGGACATTATTCTATGTTAGTATATAAAGAATTTTCACATTCTACATAACTTTTCACTTTACTAGTATATGTGTACTTCATTTAATTATCCTTTATATTGGTGGAGATAACTTTTACTAGTCCTTGGCTATTCATAAAATAATAGAGGCCCAGTGCATGAAATTCATGCTCTCAGGGGCTTGGGGGGTCGGTTTTCAGCCCTGCTTTTGTCCTCTTGCAGTCCAAGGGCCCTCAGAGGATGTCTGACTGCCAGCTTATGCCTGTTCCCCGCAGGTAGTGGACCTAAGCCGGTAGTCGGACATTCTTAGCGCTGCCATGGAGGTGGGAAAGGCTCCTGTCACCACTGCTGCGCTCGCAAGTCATGAGCCCGAGTTCTGGCTGAGTGGTGCTACCCCTGTGGGAGCGCACTGACCACTACGGGACAACTCCTGGGTTGTGTGTCTGCCTCCTGGTCGTCAGTGTATCATAGCAACCAGTCATTCCACCATTCTGTCGATTTGCATATTAGCCTTTTATTATATAAAATATTGTGCATAACATTGTATCCATACCATTAATTTCTGAAAATGGAATTGGTGTATAAAAGAATACATGTATTTGTAATTTTTAGGAGATAATCATCAAATTGTTGATTTATGCTCTCACCAATAGTGGATGTTCAATTTCTCACACTCTCTCTGACAGACACTTTTTATTTATTTATTTATTTATTTATATTTTAATATATATTTTTATTGATTTCAGAGAGGAAAGGATAAGGAGCGATAGATAGAAATATCACTGATGAGAGAGAATCATTGATCAGCTGCTCCCTACATGCCCCCTAAAGGGGATCAAACTTGAAACCTATGTGCCCTGACTGGGAATTTAACCCAGAACCTTTCAGTCTACAGGCCAATGCTCTATCTCCTGAGCCAAACCAGTTAAGGCAACACAAAACTTTAATTAATACATCTGCCCATCAATTATTAGATACAACCATTAACTTACTTGTATGCAATATTTATCTTATTTATTTATTTATTTATTTATTTATTAGCTTTCTAACTTAAGTGGTGTTGGCATGACATTTATCAGGTACTTAAAATGTGCCATGCTCCACATTATATATTTAACAAATGTCATATAACATTTAAATATAACAGGTTAAAATATAATTGTTGTGTGTTTGTTTGTTTTTATCAGTGACAGGTGCAAGTTTTGTAGTATTCAATGGAGCTCTAAAATCATCTTCAGGATTTCTTGCTAAGTCCAGCATAGTTGAAGGTAGGAGTTTCATCTTTAAGATTGTTTTAATGTAAAGATGTAAAGATTTCTTTTTGAAACTATATTTGATATTTATGTAAAAGGACATATATAAATTACGTCATATTCTCCATAGCACCACAAACTTCTGTGAAATAATTCTGCAGCCCCAAAACATGATCAATATTTGGATCTACTTACGCCTTCTTCCTTCTCTCTCCAAAATTAACTACCAGACTAAATACAGTTTATCATCCTCTTACTTAAATTTTTTACACTGTATAAAAATATGCCTAAATAATATATTGTTAATGTTTATTTGGGAGACTTATAAAAATGATATCATTCTTCACACAATCTTATGGAGCTTACTATTTTCGTGCAATGTTATGTCTCTAAAATTTATCTATGTTGTTGCCAGCAACTATGGTGTATTTTCACTGTTATTAAATACTAGACGCCCAGTGCATGAAATTCGTACATGGGGGTGGGGGGGTTCCTCAGCCCAGCCTGCACTCTCTCCAATGTGGGACCCCTTGAGGGATGTCTGACTGCCCCTTTTGTATCTTTTTCTGATTTATAGTTAAATATTTTTTATAAACTGTAGATTTCCTACATAATTTATAGCGTATAGAAGGTTTTCATTTTAATACAATGTAATTTATTAATATTTTATGGTTAATTTTTTTATATAAGAAATCTTTTCATCCTGGGTTAAAAAGATGTTCTCCTGTTTTGTTCCAAAAGATTTAAAGCTCTGCCTTTAATGTGCATGTGTCAGATAGGGACCCATTGACATTTTTCTGCATTTAAATAGGAATTGATCCAGCGTCAGTGATTCAGTTCTTCCAACGAGAGCGGTTTTTTACGCACACCAAATGTGTGGGTTTTCCCCCTCACATCAGTTAATTTTCTAGTTCTCTGACACCAACTGGGTGTCTAACAATTCAATTCTGACATTAACCACCTTAGCACAGACCCCATAGGTTAAGGGCTCAGTCCCAAAAGACTGCCTCCCACTTCAGATTCCAGTTAGAAGTCTAGGGCTTCTTATACTTCTAACTGGCTATAAATCAGAGGACCCCACTACCTTTTCCTCAGGTTCAAACATTTGCTAGAATAGCTTACAGAACTCCGAAAACACTTTATGTTTACTGGTTTATAATAAAGCATTTATAAAGGATATAACTTAAGAACAACCAAATGGAAGATAAGCACAGGGAAAGGTCATGGAGATTCATGCCCTCTCCAGTGTACCACCACCCTTCCTTCACATCACCCTTCTAACACCTTGATGTGTTCCCCAACATGAAGCTCCACGAACCCTGATATTTGTGGAAGTCTCATTATGTAGGCATGCTTGATTAAGTAATTGGCTATTACTAATTGAACTCAACCTCCAGCACTCTTCCCCAGTTCTAGTCCAAGGACGCAGAGTGACCCTTGCACAGAGTCTTTTGGTGCCCCTTCTTTAATGTCTTGACTCAGACTCAAGGACTTTCCAGTCTGTTATTTCTGGCTTCTTAAGCCAGTAGGGCCATTGCAGCTTAATGGATCACCATGTAGACATTGTCCCAAGACTTTGCCTGGGCAATTGTGGGCTCATTTGTTGAATTTTCTTGTAGGGATCAGGTATTGCATTTCCTGCTGTCTATTACTGAAAGAGTTGCCTTATACATTTTATCTAGTTTTATGGTTGGTTATTACAAAAGAGCTAGTTTGGTATCACAGCCAGAAGTGGAAAATTTATAACCATTCATTAAAAAGAATTATTTACCATTAAAAAATGAATCCTTAACTTTGTGAAATAGTTTTATTTCCTAATAGAAAACAATGATTAAAGTGATTTAACAGATGAGTTTAAAAAAATTTGCAAAGAACAAAATACATTTATATTTTGGAATAAATTTTATGGCTTAGACATGTAAATTGATATTTAGTAAAATAAGTATGAAACATAACTCTCATTTTCAGATGGCTTAATGGTGCAAATAACTCCAGAGACCATGGATGGCTTGCGGCTAGCTCTACGAGAACAAAAAGATTTTAAGATTACATGTGGGAAAGTTGATGCCATAGACCTGAGAGAATATGTGGACATTTGCTGGGTAGATCCTGAAGAAAAAGGAAACAAAGGGTAGGAACTTTTTGTTACTAAAATATAATTGATTTAATGGAAAAGGGAAGGATAAAAACATCTTGCTAATAAAAAGAAATCTTTTATGAATAAATACAGAATTATACCATGAATTTCAGTGCTTATACTTCAATTAATGAATTCAGTCTGTTTTTTTCAAACATATGCCTAACCAGCTTTATGTGTGTTTTCTTGGCCAGGATGCTGTCAGTTATTGAAGGGTGGTCAGTTGGGAGGGGCCAATGACAATATGTCCATTGTGTAGCAGTGTGGGCTTGATGCCAGGGCTGAGAAAGGCAAGACACTTTTTCTATGGTAGGATATCTATTTTTGTCAAGTAAGTAAAGGATTCCCCTTGGATGTTTATTTTGTTTTTATACTGACTCACTGTAAACTCAAACAACTGAATTTAATAATATATATTTTAGAGGCCTTATAGAATATTACTACCATTCATCCTTTCCTCTTTTCAATTGTTTCTTTTCTTTTTTTTTTTTTGCGAATCGATAATGGGTCTGGAGCAAAGAAAGAAGAGGGCTAATGCTGAAGGATTCTAAAATAGATTTTTTTAAAAATTTGTGAGACAGCTTTTCTGTTAAAAGACTAAGATATTTTAAACTTCAGGTATGAACTGGGCATATGAAAAAGTAGATAAAATTTGCTACATATCAAGAAATCTTGGTAAATGAATATAAACTAGTTTTAATTATTTTATATGTAATTGAGATGTCTTACTGCTGTTTTTAAACTTATAGCTCATAATTTTTCTCCTTATTCTATTTATTCAAATCTAATACTGTAATTCATGTCATAAGCACTTTAGTAGTAATAATTCTTTTGTTTTTCATTTTATTCTATAGTATTATTAGTTCTGTGGATGGAATATCATTACAAGGATTTCCAAGTGAAAAAATAAAACTGGAAACAGATTTTGAAACTGATGAGAAGATTGTAAAGTGTACTGAGGTAACTGAGGAAGAAAATGCCTTTCCTTTATATGCAGGGTTTGGATATGGTTTTTGTTTTTTTAACTGGAAGATACTGCACTACTCAACTTTTGAATGTTTCAGTACAGCGTATTACACTTTTTACATTATATCTTGAGACACATATTTCTTACCAGACTTTCTTTTATAACGCCAAATTTGGTTTTCCATAGTATTATTTATTTCAGGCTCTTGTATGATGACACTGCCTGCCAGCTCACAGTTAAGTTTTGGCAGCATTTTCATTTTTATTTATAAAGAAATATATTGTTTGATCATATTATTTTCATTTTTCTCTTATTTAACGAAAATTAAAAGATTTTGTTGACATCAATTTATAATCACATATATAAGTTATTTTTAAAAGTTTCTTTATTTTAAGAAGGGGACATGAAATTATAAACCTCTAAACCCTTAGTCAACCTCCATACTCACCCTCTCTCTACCTCCCAGGTCAGGCAATCAGTGTTACTGCATGTGTATTCTTTGTGAATTTTATGCATGCACAAGATAGAAACTACATAGATATCTACAAGATAGAGGATACAGAAGTTATAGAACATTATTACTTTATTCAATCTTAACTTTATTAAAATGTCCTTATAGGATGGTTACCTTTCAGGCTAGATTCATTAGTACCTTCTCTAAACTGAGTTAACAAGGCTCTCGTTGCTACAGGCTAACTTTAGGCAAAAATAGCTAAGTCATTTCCAAGTTCCATGACCTTTGGTTTTAAGTTAACTTATCCTATCTAATAAAGAGATAATATGAAAATTGACCATCACTCCAACACACAAGATGGTCAGCAGGGGAGGGCAGTTGGGAGGCACCAGGCCTGCAGAGGAGGGCAGTTGCGGGGGGACCAGGCCTGCAGGGGAGGGCAGTTAGGGAGCGATCAGACTGGCAAGTTATCAGGCCTGCAGAGAAGGACAGTTGGGGGCAACCAGACTGGCAAGGGAGGGCAATTAGGGGCAATCATGCTGGCAGGGGAGCAGTTAGGCATCGATCAGGCTGGCAGGGGAGTGGTTAGGGGGTGATCACGCTGGCAGGCAAAAGTGGTGAGGGGCAATCAGGCAGGCAGGCAGACAGGCGAGTGGTTGGGAGTCAGCAGTCTGTGCTGTGAGAGGGTTGTCCCAGATTGGAGAGGGTGCAGGGTGGGCTGAGGGACACACACCCTGTCCCTTGCACAAAATTTGTGCACCAGGCTTCTAGTATGTAATATAGATCATGATTTGTTTGTATGTGTAGATCATGGTGTGTGGGTGCATGTGTAATGCTCCTATATATATATTGCTCTTAAGCTAATGAATTTCATGGCACTAGCATTAGAATTTTATTAATAAAGTTGATATGAAAGTAGCAATTGTTGCATTTTTAAACATGACTTGTTTTCTAATTTCAGGTGTTCTACTTTCTAAAGGACCAGGATGTGTCTATTTCAGCAACTCGTTACCAGTTTGCAAAAGAAATAGCCATGGCGTGTAGTACTGCACTGTGCCCTCACCTGAAAACTTTGAAGAGCAATGGGATGAACAAAATTGGCCTCCGAGTGTCCATCGACACTGATATGGTGAGGCATGTTTTTGTGATACATTTTTTAAATGAATTGATCATATATTAAAACAATCAGAAGGTGTTTCTTTAACCTTTTATTTTGGGATGAATGAAGACCATGAAAATTTATTGCACATCAGTTTGTGCACACAGTTCGTGTACCGGCACATTATCTCCCTTATTCTCCTCAATGGGCCAGCAAACTTTTTTTGTAAAAGGCTACACAGTAATATTTTTGGCATTGTGGGCTGAATGATATCTTTCAGAACTACTCAGTTCTTCTATTATAGTGCAGAAGCAGCCATAGATAGAATGTGAACAATAGGCTCGGCTTTGTCCCAGTGAAACTTTGTTAAAAAACAGTGGGCTGATTGGCTCTCAGGCCATAGTTTGCTGACCCCCTGCTCCACAACAATCCTTTTTTTTCAATTTATTATTCTGAATAGATTCTATATTCAAACTATTTAAACTTACTCAAAGTGTATGTATAACAGTACAACTTCATTGGACATTTCCAAAATACAGCATTCCCATTGTAGTCTATGTAACTGGCGCCTTAATTCCTGGCTACAATGTAAATGATGCCCAGTAGAGTAATAGACGTGGAAAGATCTCCTTCCATCCTTAACTCCAAATCCTTTTATCCTCCTCAATATTCCCTCTCATTCTTCCTGGTGAGGCAATCAAATGATACCCATTTTTATGTATTCTTTGTGATTTTATAACATGTACAAGCAAGTGAGTGTGTTTCCTTTTCATTTCCCCTTTTACACTGTATTTTTTATTTTATTTTACCTTCTTTAACTTAATGTTCCTTAAGAGAGATTGCACATTATCACATATTCTTTTTAAGTTGCATAGTAGTAGTTTATTATATAAGTGTACTCTTATTTAACTAAGTAGAGGCCCGGTGCATGAAAATTCATGCATTGGAGCAGGGGGTCTCTCAGCCTGGCCTGCTCCCTCTCACAGTCTAGGAGCCCTCATGGGTGGGAGGCGACCCAGAAATCAGGGGATGGCGATGCCCCCATCACACCTCTGCTGCTGCCACTGCTGGCAGCACAAGCCATGGCCAGCCCTGGTTCCCTAAGCCTCAGGCTTGCCTTTGCCTTGGGTGTTGGCTGGGCAGCTGCCATCTGAGGCTCGCCTGCACCTTGGGCTGGCCCTATGTGGCTGAGGGGCTGAGGGGACTGGGCACTGCCTGCCATCTTTGTGATGATGTGATAGTCAATTTGCATATTCCCTCTTTATTAGATAGTATTCTTTTTTTCTTTTTTTTTAAATATATTTTATTGATTTTTTACAGAGAGGAAGGAAGAGGGATAGAGAGTTAGAAACATCGATGAGGGAGAGACATTGATCAGCTGCCTCTTGCACACCCCCTACTGGGGATGTGCCCGCAACCAAGGTACATGCCCTTGACCGGAATCTAACCTGGGACCTTTCAGTCCACAAGCTGACGCTCTATTCACTGAGCCACACCGGTCTTGGCTAGATAGTATTCTTATATATTTTTTATATGCACTGATTTATATTTAGATAATCCACAATATTTTGCCTTTGTGAAAGTGTGAGTATATCAGAAACATTTTTAGAATTGTCTAGTCCAAAAATGTACTCAATAGGTATTACCATATTGTCTAAAATAGAGGTTATACCAATTTATATTTCTACCATAATTTTGAGAGGGTTCTTTCCCCTCACATACTTATCAAAGCAGTATGTAATCAAACTTTTGCACTTTATCAATGTGATAGGTAAAAAATAGTACTCCAGTATTATTATAACACACATTTCTGTTTCCAACATCCCACATAATAAATTTCAAAGCAGTTTCTTCTTTAGAATGGTTTATCTAAACATGAATGAGTTCAAATGCTGAAGATTTACTTCAGTCACGATGTGTTATACTCAGAGTTCTTATTGGAAAGAACTTATATTTTCATCTCACTGTTAAAAGTTCCTTTTTCAAGGAAATGTCTGACATTTGTGTGTTATTTGAGTAAGCACTGTTAATATTTCTTTAGGCAAATTAAAATATAATTTTTATCAGCAACATTAAATTCAAATATTAAATATTATGCAATAACAAATTAAAAATATTTTGAAGTAGATTATTTTTATTAACCCCATGTGGTTTGCATTTAAGTCATGTTGGTAATCATTCAAAAGCTAGCCCTTCAATGTGTTTACATGCTCATTGAGAAGAAACTTAAAATATAAATTACTGGCAATTTTTTTATTTTAATGGGATATGTAGGAGGAACAATTACAATTTATGTGATAGATGGATAAAAGAAATGTAGAATATTTTATGAATAAAATGCCAATTATATTCTTAACATGCTTAAACTGGATGTTATTTTTAGTTATTTTACATTCATATACTGAGCTAAACAAGATTGCTCACTTTCTAGGATTGACTTACCAAGATTTTTTTTTTCCAGGTTGAATTTCAGGCAGGATCCGAAGGCCGACTTCTTCCCCAGCATTATCTAAATGATCTTGATAGTGCTCTAATACCTGTGATCCATGGCGGAACCTCCAACTCTACTAGTTTACCATTAGAAATAGAATTAGTATTTTTCATTATAGAAAATCTTTTTTAGTGAAAAGATATTAGTGAATCATAGTATTTATATTGCAACTGATTTGTTAAAACTAACTCCAGCACTAAACCTAAAATGCCATGAACACTAAAAGTAAATATGTTTAATGTTTGAAACACATAGAAATTTTGCTTTATAGGCAGGAATGATTCTTTAAAAATCATTAGCACAATTTCAATCTCTAAAAACTGATGCGACCCAGTTTTTGAAGATTTACACTTAATAAAAATACTGAAAAGACAAGGATCACTTCTGTCTTCAGGAAGTTTGCAGCATTTATTGTGTTGTTTAAATGCTATGCCAAGGGATCTGCACTTAGTAATACCTCTTTATGCCAAGATCAGTTTTAATGAAGACTCTTTTTCAGATGTAACCTTATAAAGGGAAATATCTCTTCTGTATATGGCAGTGAGATTACTGGTTTCTAAAGTCTGTTAAAAATATACTTCAGTGGCGCAGACCAGTTTCCATATTAGACTTAATATGATGTTCTTTGAATAAGGCAGACAACTTATTTGTATAATTGGAGTGGAGCCCTACCTCCATGACTAGATAAACTCTGATTGTTTGGATTAAAATCAGAATTTTCCCTTTTTCTTCTCAAATTATTCCATATATGGTTTTCTCTTGATTAAATGGGTATTCTTAAAATAATTGTGGGTGCTTCACGATTCTGTGCTTCTATATTTAAGTATATTGTTTTTATAGTGAGAACATGTCATTTGGTATGTGTTTTATAAATCTTTAATAATTTATAAATAGGCAATATTTTTGTATTGCACTATATTATTTTTTCTCTTTTCTTTCCAAAGTATACCACTATATTTGCCACTTATATAAAAAGTGATTGACGACAGGCCAGATGACCCTTGAAATAGTCATTATGTAGCAATAAAATGAAGCATGAAACAGATTTTTATTATTTTGACTTTAAACCTTAGAAGTTTCTTGGCAAGTCTACATATTTTCATTGACACTGATGTATTTATTATAAACTTCAATGAACTAATTACTTTTGCATATTTTAAATTCTTTATATGGTAGTTATTTTTTATAACAGAATATTAACATAAGTTAAATTCTATGTATTTAAAACTATTACAGAACTTTCCTCTTTACTTCAAAAAGCAAAATAAGAAATGTTGTGTTAAAAAAAGTTATGAGTATATTTTTAGTTAGTACTGTCATTTAAGTTATATAAAATATCATATTTTGATGCTTTTTTTATTCTTAAGTGAAATATATATGTTTTTGTATAAAAATCTTGTATATCTCAAGAAAAAGAAATTACACTAAAGAGCCCTCTTTAAAAAAAATATTTAGGAAGTATCTTAACTTGAAGACCAAAAACAGTTATAACTCAGGAACTGAGAGGTCTTAGGTTAGGAGAGGCTAAGAATTTTAATCAGATTGGTCATTTGGTTCCTACTAAATCACATCTGTAGTACTAGCCAAAGACAGTATAGAGGAGAATATCAGTCTTTTGGAAGTAGCTACTTCAAAAACAGTGTGAAATGTTGCAAATATTAAATAAAATGATAACATATAACTTGTGAAATTGCAATAGCATAAGGTAAAAGCAATGACATATCAAACTCAATTTGTTTTCTTTATATTGTGTTTATTTTGCAATATAAATTATTGCACAATCTATGAATACTGAATATAAAATAAACAAATAGTAGAGGGCTCTTCCATGATGATTTGTTTTTTGAAAAAAACTACATTTCATAATAATTGGAATTATGTGCTTTTGGAGGCATCTTTTAAAGTATTCTTTGAAATCCTAGCTGGTTTGGCTCAGTGGATAGAGCGTCAGCCTGTGGACCAGAGAGTCCTAGGTTAGATTCCAGTCAAGGGCACATACCTTGGCTGCAAGCTCCTCCTGGAGCCGGGCCCTGGTCGGGGCTCCTGCAGGAGGTAACCAATCGATGTGTGTCTCTCACATCGATGTTTCTGTCTTCCCCGTTCCCTTCCACTCTCTCTAAAAATCAGTGGAAAAATATCTTCGGGTGAGGATAAAAAGAAAATAAAGTATTCTTTGTACAGTATGTCTCTGAATGCATTTGTTGCTTATTTTGGTCATGTTCTTCATATTGGTACTTAAAGTTTAAAATTTTTAAAGGTGAAAAATAGAAATGGTTCTTTGTACTCAGTCTGCAATTATCTGTTTTTGGTCTTATGCCTTTTAATACTACTCTCTTTCTCTGAATTTTGAAATGTGAAATATAACCTAGGTCATTGTTTTATGGAGCCATCGAACAAACTTTTGGTATATATACTTGCTATCTGCAGAGCACTTTATTATCCTTCACTGGTTGAAAGATGAATAAATAGTTCTTTCCCTCTTGGAGCTGAATGTGTGAAGCAGATCATTAACAAAGTTAAAGTAATTGCTGTAATAGAAATATAGATCTAGTCTAGGTGGATGGAAAACAATCCAGGATAACCATGCCAATAATGAGAAGGCAACCTGAGAACCTGTTAGATGGTCGGCACTAAACTTGTCTAGGCAAGAATTGAAAATCTAAAAAGTAATATGTAAAAAGACCAAACCTTCCCTCATAAGGCAATTTACTTTAAAGACTCTTTTGTGCCCTAGCTGGTTTGGCTCAGTGGATAGAGCATCGGCCTGTGGACCTAAGGGTTGCGGGTTCAGTTCCAGTCAGTCTTCTGTGGGAATGTCTTACCTTATAATTTAATTATTATAAAAGTAGTAGCCTGACATGGGTATCTCAAATACATGTCCAAGTTTATAACAGCTTGGATTTAGATACTGTTTTATAAGTAAACTAGCGGCCCAGTACATGACAATTTATGCACTAGAGGGGGGAATCCCTCAGCCCGGCCTGCCCCCTCTCACAGTCCAAGAGCCCTCAGGGGCAGGAGGCAATCAGGGGAAGGTGACACCCCATCACACCTCTGCTGCCACCACTGCTGGCAGCACAAGCCTCTGCCATCCCTGGTTACCTGAACCTCAGGCGGCCCTGGGAGGCTAGGCAGCCGCCATCCAAGGCTTGCCTGTGCCTTGGGCTGGCCCTGGGCGGCTGGGGGTCTGAGGGGACTGGGGGCTCTGGGGGCTCTGGAAGCAGATGTGTGGAGTGGCCAGACTCACCTAGGGACGGGCCCGGCCGTGCCACACGCCTGCCATCCTGGTGGGGCTGAGGGGACTGGTGCCACTATCTTGTGACTGTGGATGCTGCCATCTTTGAGGGTGTGACAGTCAATTAGCATATTCCTTATTGGCTGTGGGCACCTCCATCTTTGTGAGGGTGTGATGGTCAATTAGCATATCCCCTCTTTATTAGATAGGATAACAGCTTTTCTTTTTTTAATAGCAAGCATAACTTTACTCATTTTTAAACAATATATCTTTTTTTAAATTTCTTAATTGATTAAGGCATTACATATATGTCCTCATTCCCCCATTACTTAAACAATATATCTTGAAATAAACTATAAACTTCCGAACCATGCTAGGTTTTAATTTGTGATTAAAAAAGTGTTCCATATATATACATGATTCACATATTAGAAAAAACTTATCAATGAAAGTTTTACTTCCCACCTTCTACCAGTGTGCATATACTTTGTTTCTTCCCACTCTTCAAACTCAAAAGATAATCATTTTTGTTAGTTTCCTGTGTATCTGCCTAAGTATGGGTGCAGTAATAGTAAATACATAAGTATATATATTTTTCTCCATATATTTTTTAATTTTTACCCAAGGTTATGTTTTCATTGGTTTGAGAGAGAGAGAGAGAGGAAGGGGGAGAGAGGTTGACATGGATGTGAGAAAGAAACATTGATTGGTTACCTCCTTTTGCATCCCACCCAGGGATCGAACCCACAATCTTTTTTGTGTAAGGGACGATGCTCCAACCAACTGAGCCAGCTGACCAGGGCTCCCCTCATTCTTTTATACAAATGTAGCATACTATTTATACTGAAGAATACCATTTTAATTATACTTCAATTATTTTGAATTATGTGGTTTATATTTAGAATCTTAAAAGACTATTGCTTCCCACTTTTACTCAATAATTGATAAGAGCATCTTATTGTGGAAAGGCAAGCAAACCATTATTGATATAACCATATGTTTCAGTCGGAGGGTTATTTTCTCTTAAATTTTCATTACTAAAACACTTGCATGGTTATTTTTTATTTCATCTGTATTTAAAATCTTTGTTTTTTTCTACCAGACATTAAGCCGCACCATCTAAATTTATCTTTTACCACTGAACACATTTTTAAAAAAATGAGATTATTAGTAGTTTTAAATATTTACATTCTATGTTTAGGATTTAGCTTGGAATGATACACAATTTAACATGTAACACCTTTTGGGAAATATTTTCTGCATTTGTATAGATAAAATTGAAACCATATTTTCATGCTTTTTACGAATAGAGAAACAGGTCTATTTCAAGTGCTTTATTATGAACCTCTGGATATGATAAAGGTTTTTTCTCTTTGGTAAATTAAGGTGCTTGAAAGCCTCCAAGATAACCCACAATGTTCCATGCACCCTGGTATTCACACACTGTACCACTCACTATTGGTCTTTATAACCAAAAGAATATGGTAGAAGGAATGGGATGTCATTTCCAGGATTATGTTATAAAAGACTCTGTTTTCCATCTTTGCTGCATTTATCTTCACTCTCATCCTTTTCTCTCCCATCTCCTTCCCTCTCTGTGTCTCTCCCTCTCTATTGGATCACTCCTCTTGGGGAAGCCATTTGCCACGTGTGGGCAGCGCCATGGAGAAGCCCACTTGGCGAGGAACCGAAGTCTGACAACAGCCACAGGAGTGGAAGTGGGTCCTCCATCCCTAGTCAAGCCTTCAAACTGCAGCCCCAACCAAAACTTTGCAGCCTCATGGGAACCACTCAACTAAGCCACTCACTCTCAGATTCTTGAATTTCAGCAACTGTGTAAAATAATAAACATTTGTTGTTTTAAAGTGATGTTTTCTAGTGATTTACTTATATACAGCAACAAATGTGAGTTAACAAGTAGAAGATACCTTTATCTTTGAGCAGCTGAAGTAAAACTAGCTAAAAATTATTAATTGCTCTAACAGCATATTATCAAATTATCAACATTTATGGATTCCATGCCACAAGTAATGTGTGCTAAGGCAGAGGACACTAAGAGAAAAAGTAGGATTTGGTCATGTACAAATAAAAGATGCAATTATGGGAAACTTCCTGTTTCTGGAAATGACATGCTAAGATATTTAGATCATGCTCCTGCCGAAAACAACTAAAGCTGATTAAGATACCAAAAATCATATTAAAACATGAAGGACATTTTTAAAAATATATATATTTTATTGATTTTGTACAGAGAGGAAGGGAGAGAGATAGAGAGTTAGAAACATCGATGAGAGAGAGTCATCGATCAGCTGCCTCTTGCACACCCCCTACTGGGGATATGCCTGCAACCAAGGTACATGCCCTTTGACCGGAATCGAACCCGGGACCTTTCAGTCCCCAAGCCAACGCTCTATCCATTGAGCCAAACCGGTTTCAGCATGAAGGACTTTTTAAGGCAGCAAGTGATGTCCTGTCCAAAGGTAAAAAGAGAAGTGAAGTGAACATGGGGCTCTACTGTGACAGCCTTAAAGAATAAGGGGGACAGATAGCAAAGTTCAAGGCTACACAAGGTGGTGAATCTAACAATTTTCCCACAAGAGGCCGAGACCTATCCCAGTTTCAGTCTTTGGATGAGGATGAACCAGAAGAATAAATTATGCAAAAGTATAGCCAAGATTAGATTTGCCTACATTGCACAAAGAATCTTAAGCATTTAACTTGCTTTTAAGGTAGTCCCACACTGGAGATGTCTCCTGGTGCTGTCACCATGGCAAAAACGAAATCCTCTCCATAGAAAAGGAATTTCACTGGAGGCCTCAAATTACTTTTCAAGTGTAGCATAACGCAATAAAAAATAAAAGGGCAAATGGAAACTAGTCTCCAGGGGCAAGCATTAGTAGAAACAATGAAAACAAACTCATATGAACTTAGGCATTAGATTTGTGCCTTCTGTGTTTAAAGAAATAATAAAAATTTAAAAATCAAGCATGAGGTACCTGTAGAGCAGGGGTGGGTTATGGAATTTGGAAATGACTTAGCTATTTTTGCCTAAAGTTAACCTATAGCTATGAGAGCCTTAACTCAGCTTAGAGAAGGGTACTAATGAGTCTACCCTATAAGATCACCATCATATAAGGGACATCTTAATAAAGTTAAGATTGAACAAAGAATGTTTTATAATTTGTATGACCTATATAGTTTCTATCTTGTGCATGTATAAAAATCACGTATGCAGTAACACTGATTGCCTGATATGGGAGACAGAGTGAGGATGGGTATGGAGGTAGACTAAGGGTTTAGGGTTTATAATTTCATATCCCTTTCTTAGAAAAGAAACATTTAAAAATAACTTGCATGTGTCATTATAAATTATATCAATAAAATATTTTAATTTTTGTTAAATAAGAGAAAAATGAAAATAATATGGTCCAAGAACATATCTATTTATTTTCTGAGTGGCCAGATTATTATGACAACCTGACATTTGTAGGCAAATTAGCCGTATACTGCATCATATGGGATATGGAAGCTGAAGGCCTGTTCCAACACCTTTGCTGTCTGCAATTACCAAGATAAAACGTCTCCAATTCGCACAAGAACACAAGGATTGGACAGTCGACCATTGGAAAAAAGTCATGTGGCCGATGAATCATGTTTCCAGTTGCATCATGCAGATGGCAGAGTGAGAATTTGGCGGAAACAGCATGAAAGCATGCACCCCACCTGCATGAGTACAATCCTTCAAGCTGGTGGGAGGACAGTGTTATGGTTTGGGGCATGTTTTCCTGGCATGATTTGGGCCCTTTAATTGGTGTGGAACAACATCTGGATAGCATAACATACCTAAGTATCGTTGCTGATCAAGTTCATCCTATCATGTTGATGGCGTATCCCAATGGAGATGGCTTCTCCCAACAAGACAATGCGCCATGCCACGGTGCTCGTATTGTGCAGGAGTGGTTTCAAGAGCATGAGGGAGACTTTACCTTGCTTAGGTGGTCCCCACAATCACAAGATCTCAATCCAATTGAGCATTTGTGGGACGAAGTTAAAAAGAGCCATCAGGCAGCTGGTTCCACGACCATCCAATCTCACAGAACTGGACTGTGCTATTCATCAGGCATGGTGTCAGGTTCCTCACATCACCTTTCCACATCTTGTGGAGTCGATGCCAGGAAGAATCACCCAGTATAGAAGGCGAAAGGTGGTCCAATGAAGTACTGATGGGGTGAACATAATAATCTGGCCACTCAGTGTATATAAAAGGGTAAGCGACCATCAAACTGGCTGGTAGATATGATGCGCACTGATCACCAGGGGGCAGACGCTCAACACAGGAGCTGCCAAGCTGTGGTGACTTGGCAGTGGTGATTCTCAGGTGATGCACTCCGGAACTGAACAAGAGAGGAGGGAGCCCAATTCTGGGTGCATCACCCAAGTACCACCCTCTCACAATCTGGGACCCCTCAAGGGATATTTGAGAGCTGGTTTTGGCCCAATCCCCACAGGCCAGGCTGAGGGACCCTCACCTGCTGGAGGGACCCCCTCACTCTGCAGACGCCCTTGGAGCCACAGCAAGGCCCCACGTGCAACTGGCAAGGGTGGGGCCTCAGGAGGCTGGCTCCAGGGTGTGTCCAGCCTATCTTGTCCAGTCCCACCGCACTGGTCACCTCCTAATCAGTTTCCTTTCAATCAAATCCGTGCACGGGGATACTAGTTTCTAAATAAACAAATATAGCCATGCTGCCAAAACTTAACTGTGAGCTGGCAGGCAGTGTCATCATACAATAGCCTGACATAAATAATACTATGGAAAACCTAATTTGGCGTTATAAAAGTTAGTCTGAAAGAAATATGTGTCTCAAGATATAATGTAAAAAGTGTGATACACTGTACTAAAACATTCAGAAGTTGAGTAGTGCGGTATCTCCCAGTTAAAAAAAAACAAAAACCATATCCAAACCCAGCATGTAAAGGGAAGGAATTTTCTTCTGCAGTTACTTCGGTACACTTTACAATTTTCTCACCAGGTTCAACATCTGCTTCCAGTTTTTTGGTTTTTTTGTTTTCATTTTTTTTTTATTAAGGTATTATATGTGTACATATCTTACCATTGCCCACCCCTCCCCGCCAGTTTTATTTTTTCACTTGGAAATCCTTGTCATGATATTCCATCTACAGAACTAACAACACTCTATAGAATAAAACGTAATACAACAGACTTATTACTACTGAGGTGCTTCTTATGACACGAATGATTAGATTTGAACAAACAGAATAATAAAAAATTATAAAAGGCACACATTTACAGCTCCTACATTTATCAAATTTCGAGTCCCACCTGCGGTTGCCTTGGCAGGACCGGACCCAAAGATTTGGAGGGCCTCATCCTCTGCCTCTGTCTTCCCAGACCCCGGGTCTGTCTTCAGAACTACCTACCTTTTTTCTGACAACTTTTCCAAAAAATAAAAATAAAATTCGCGCGACACTTGAACAGCCCAACAGCCGCGGAGTCTGCGGATCCTGCGCACCAGCCACAGCCTCTGCGCCTGCGCATTCTCTCCACCCGCGCCACTTCCGCCCCGGCTTCCCAGGCTGCTCTGCGGTCGCGCTAGGAGACTGACGGCTCACCCCTCTGTGCTGGAGTTGTGCTTCCACGTCACCTGCGAAGGGTCACCCGCGGTGCCCAGGGCCTAGCGCTGGCGGGCTGCGGGCGTCTGTCACCATGGAAACGACCGCTGGGGGCCCTGGTAAGCGCCACAGACAGCTCCGCAGAACGGGCTCCACATCCTGCACTTTCCTTGCCGTGGGAAGAGTTAGTGAGACTCTCCTCTGGCAGCACCCCTCCTTTTCTTCCCATCCTGGCGATGCGCATTCATTCCATTGGCCTGGAACCTTGGTTCTGCGTGGGTGTTAAGAGGGGAAAAACCCCCAAAACCAACACTGTTCTGGCGACCAAGAATGGCAAGAATATTGCGCCCTTCTTCGTTTTTTTGTAAGAGAAGTTTTAGGGTCATAGGAAAATTGAACGGGAGAAACAGATTCCCCATCTATCCCCTACCTGGATACATGCATAGCCTCCCCATTATCAACATTCCCCAGTGAGCATTATAATTGTGAACCTGCGTTGACACATCGTAATCACCCAAAGTCCTCAGTTTACCGGGGTTCACTCTTGGTGCTGCACATTACAAATGTATAATGACATGTATCCAGTCCTGTGGTGTCATACAAAAATAGTTTCTCTGCTCCCAAATACTCTGTGCTCCAACCCTTATCCCACCCCAATCCCTGGCATATTTTCATTGTTTTTCAGCTTTTTCTCATTGCTGTTGTAGGATATGGCATACTTTGGGACAGATCTGAATTGAAGTGTTTTGGTCTTGGTTAACTCATATTAATATTTAATTAAGATAAAATCTGGTCTGCCAAAAAGTAATTATAGATATGGGAATTATGTATATTTGTACACGCTAGATAAATCTGTGAATATTAACTCAGGTGTTTACTTAGTCATTCATATAAATGTTGCTAAGACTCATAATCTGAAGGTAAATATGCTTAACTGTAATTTAAGGTTCTAAGTTGTTATAATAATATAAATATGGAATGGGGCTTCTGGTAGAGAAAACAACTAAATTGTATAAAATTTAGAAGCTTTTAATATAGCTTTGGCTTAACATGTTTTACTTATTTAAGAGGACTGGAATCCATGTAACACAGTGTGAAAATTCCTGCTTTAAAATATCTGTATCTTGCCGAAACCGGTTTGGCTCAGTGGTAGAGCGTCGGTCTGCGGACTGGAAGGTCCCAGGTTCGATTCCGGTCAAGGGCATGTATGTTGGTTGCGGGCATATCCCCAGTAGGGGGTGTGCAAGAGGCAGCTGGTCGATGTTTCTCTCTCATCGACGTTTCTAGCTCTCTATCTCTCTCCCTTCCTCTCTGTGAAAAATCAATAAAATATATTAAAAAAAATAAAATATCTGTATCTTATCAGGTTTTTTTTTCTTTCTACATGCTTTTTCATTCTTCTGAAATCCAGACTATCCTATATGTTTGCTAATTATTACTTATATTGTATGTGTCATGCTTACATATTTATATATATATTAAATACCTGCATATCATACTTGTTCTCATTTTTTAAAATCTCTTGTTTTTCTCCATTTACTTTATTCTCTCTGCTGTGCCCTTTTTTATTAAAAGTATTTACCCCATATGAAACAATCTATTCTTTTTCATGAAAATGCTTTTATTTTAGGATCTTGGAGTGAAAATATACTACAGTATTTTCTGAGAAATAACCAGATCAAAACAGAAGATGGTGCCCAGATCATCTGGTATCATGCTGCTAACCATAAGGCACAAATGAATGAGGCACTGAAAAGTAAGTCAGGGCAGTTATTTATATTTACACTAGTGGCCTGGTGCATGAATTCATGCACTGGTGGGGTCCCTTGTCCTGGCCTGCATCCTCTCACAATCTAGGGCTCCTAGGAGGATGTTGGAGGCTTGGTGCATGGATTCAGCTCAATCCCACAAGCCCTGATACCCTGAAATTCATCAGTCTTTTCCATGTTTCCATACCTTTGTGTTGAGTGTCTGCCCCCTAATGATCAGTGCACATCATAGCTACCAATCAAACACTTAGCATATTAGCCTTTTATGTACACTGAGTGGCCAGATTATTATGACCACCCCATCAGTACTTCGTTGGGACACCGTTTGCCTTCTATACTGTGGCGATTCTTCCTGGCATTGACTCCACGAGATGTGGAAAGGTGATGCGAGGAATCTGACACCATGCCTGATGAATAGCACTGTCTAGTTCAGTGAGATTGGATGGTTGTGGAACCAGCTGCCTGATGGCTCTTTTAACTTCATCCCACAAATGCTCAATTGGATTGAGATCTGGTGATTGTGGGGGCCACCTAAGCAAGGTAAAGTCTCCCTCATGTTCTTGAAACCACTCCTGCACAATGTGAGCACCGTGGCATGGCGCGTCGTCTTGTTGGAAGAAGTCATCTCCCTTGGGATGCGCCATCAACGTGATAGGATGAACTTGATCAGCAACGATACTTAGGTATGTTATGCTATCCAGATGTTGTTCCACACGAATTAAAGGGCCCAAATCATACCAGGAAAACATGCCCCAAACCATTACACTGTCCCCACCAGCTTGAATGGTTGTACTCCTGCATGTGGGGTGCATGTTTTCATTCTGTTTCCGCCAAATTCCCACTCTGCCATCTGCATGATACAACTGGAAATGTGATTCATGGGACCACATGACTTTTTTCCAATGATCAACTGTCCAATCCTTGTGTTCCTATGCGAATTGGAGATGCTTTATGTTGGTAACTGCAGACAGCAAAGGTGTTCAAACAGGCCTTCAGCTTCCATATCCCATACGATGCAGTGTACAGCTAATTTGCCCACAAATGTCGGCTGTCATAATAATCTCGCCACTCAGTGTATATAGATTGGGTAATAGATGAATTCAACTCTTTAAAAAAATATCAGCATATTTTCAGGTACCAGAGACCTTTCTCTTTCTCAAAAGGACACTGGCCATGGCACCTGCAGTCCCTGTTTTGTAAATATTAACTTCTTTCATTTGGACAGGTACTGCCCACATGATAGAGGCTGATGTCCTCCTTCCAAGTGAGGGATCAGACCAGAGCCAACCGATCATGGCCCATCCTCCTGAAACAAGTAGTGATAATACTCTCCAGGAATGGCTGACTGAAGTTACAAAAAGCAATAAAGGCATCAAGCTGGATTTTAAGAGGTATTTGTACAAATATAATCAGTCTTCTGGTTGTTACAGAATAATTTTTTTGGGGGGGGGGAAGGAGTTAATAGTTTCTCATATCTGTGCCTGACTAACTTTGTACTTTTACTTACACTGAAATGGAATTGCAGACTGATACATTCTAGGAATGGATCTAAGACACACTGAGCTGTTTAAAGTTAATTTTTATAAAGGAATTTATTGTAAGTGACCATTGTGGTAATACAACAGTCAATTTACAATGCTACCCCTACTAAAAGGTAGTCCAGAAGAGAAGGAATTGAGAGAATTTTGTTGAAGTAGTTAATGCATATTTCTACTTGATTTATGTTGTTATATTTGTGTATAGGGAATTGTTTAGATTTCTTCAATAACTGAAATGTTCCTTAAAAACAGTATTTTGGAGGCATTGATAATGAAGAGCAAGATTAAGTGTAATTTACTTCCTGGTAGCTTTCATAGTAAGTTTTATTTTTCTGGTATTTTGGTACTGTGAAAATTATAGGTCAAGCCAGAAATATATTGGGTCACCCTAGAATAGGGGTGTCGAACTCAATCAGAGAAGGGGCCAAAATCTAAAATCCAGCCTAAATCGTGGGCCGAATGGTTTACTGAACAGTCATAAACTGACAATGTCATGAACTGACAGCGGAGTGCAGTGATGACAGCGCAGTGCGGGCCACATTGCAAGGCCTGGCAGGCTGGATTTGGCCCGCGGGCCTTGTATTTGACACATGTGCCCTAGAAGCTCACCATAAGTACTAAAGCAACTTCTATGGAAATCTAAGATTTGTGGTAAGCCTATTTCATCTCTGAACAATATTTTTAAATTGAATGGTCTTAAGAAATTAATAAGGATTTGGAAATCTGCCTGGTTGGTGTTGCTCAGTGGTTGATCATTGACCCATGAACGGGGAAGTCACAGTTTGATTCCTGGTCAAGGCACATGCCCAGCTTATAGGTTTGATCCCCAGTAGGGATGTGCAGTAGGCAGCTGATTCTCTCTCATCATTGATGTTTCTGTCCCTCTCTGCCTCTTCCTTCCACCCTCTGGAGAAAAAAAAAATGTATTTGGAAATCTTTTGTATATATATATTTTATTGATTTTTTACAGAGAGGAAGGGAGAGAGATAGAGAGCTAGAAACGTTGATGAGAGAGAAATATCGACCAGCTGCCTCTTGCACACCCCCTACTGGGGATGTGCCCGCAACCAACATACATGCCCCTGGGACCTTTCAGTCCGCAGACCGACACTCTACCACTGAGCCAAACCGGTTTCAGCGTGTATTTGGAAATCTTATTCATAGAGTTATTAAGATGACTCTAGTCATTTATTGTGGGGCTAAATATACCAGTAAACCTCATTGTACTGTTGATGAATTCTAGAGCTATTTACAGTAAGTGGAAAAACTTTTAAGATGGTGAATGTTTCAATTCCATTTCATTGACAAAGAAATTTAGTCCCAGAGAGGTTAAGTGATTTACTCAGGGACAACAGCTGAGCTTGGCAGCTGGGGGAGGTTTTGGCAGATTTCCTGGAGCCAGTTCAATATACCATAGAACAAAATACTTGGATCTTCAATGCCTGGTGACTCAAAGTTTTAGATCTCCTTGCCTCTCCATGTGTTTAGTTTTTTTTGTTGTTTTTTTGTATGATTATTATTGCCCCTTGAGTTATTCCCTGAGGTGTATTCTTTGGCTTCTTGCCAGTCAGATGAGCTCATTCATTCTTTTAGATATATATATTTACTGATTTCAAAGAAGAAGGAAGAGGGAGAGAGAGATAGAAACTTCTATAATGAGAATCATTGATCAGCTGCCTCTGCACACCCCCTGCTGGGGATCAAGCCCACAACCTAAGCATGTGCCCCAACCAGGAATCAGCTCATACATTGATGCTCAACCACTGAGCTACACCAGCAGGGCAGCTCATTCATTTTTCAACATTGACAACTACCACATAAGGCCAGTAAAAAAAAGACTTTTTGGTAATAACGTATTTGAAGGGTGCTGCCCATCTGAGTAAAGTTTACACTCTGAAGTAAAACTCTTCACCTTCTCAGTAAGAGAAGCTGAATGACCTTTTCGTCAAATTTTACTAGCTCTTGTTTTGTACCTTGAAGTTAATTTGTTAAGTAACAATAATAACTAAGTAATATATGATGATTTAAAAATTTTATTTGGAGTAACAAACTCCTTTGTTTTAGCCAAAATATTTCCCTTAGAATGTAATTTTAAATGAGTTATTGCAATTTTAAGTATGATTTTAATTATGTCACCCCTAATTTTTAAATGAATTTAATAGAAAAATAGGATGTGATACTCAGAAGTTTGACATACAAGTAATTTTTTAGGAAAAAAATCTATTTTATAAAAACTAAGTTTAAATTTTTTTCTGGGGATTTAGAAAAATACTAAGCAAAGAGAAATTTTAGAGAGTATTCTGATCAGGACTTCCCTCTTCAAATTATCAATGTGGCAAACCTTTAGACAGTCCTTTATGGGAAACAATACTAATACATATAAGAACTGAGAATGTAATTAGAATTACATGGAATTTATAGTTTAACTAGAGGCCTGGTGCATGAAATTTGTGCATGGGAAGGGTTCCTAGGCCTGGCCAGCAATCAGGACCGATCCTTGGGGCAACTGGTGGGGCAATTGGGGCCCCTGCTGGCACCTGCCTTGGCTGGCCTGGTACTCCCTTCTTGCTGGCCCCACCCCCTGCTGCTGCTGGTTGGGGCCTGCGGGCTAGGGGCAGCTCCTGCGTTGAGCATCTGCCCCCTGGTGGTTAGTACATGTCATAGCGACTGGTCGTTCTGCCATTTGGTCGATTTGCATATTAGGGTTTTATTATGTAGGATTGGGAGGGATGTGTCATTATACAGGATTTACAATATTGAGTCTTCCAGGCTTTTCCTCCACATTTACTCCTTTAGGATTATCTTGTCAAGTTCTAGAATAATAAGAACTATAACAACAAAAGTGTTATTTGCTTTAGTAAGGTTTTATGTTTTACTTAATATAGGTTTTCTTTTTCATATTTAAGTGTTTGGTAAGGGAGTGTATCATTACTTTTTGTATTAGCAATCTATATTAGTGGTAACTAAAATATATACATATAAAATGGAATATGTATATTAAATTCTTGCTTCATTGTGTTTTGTGTCATAGTTTCTTATTCTCAGTGCTTTGCATGTAGTCGACACATATGCTGATGGAATTTCAATTTTGGGGAGGAAATGCTGTTTGACACTAGATATTGTCAGATGGAAAACCAATGTTAAACAGCCCTATGTCAGCTTACTAAATTGAGAAAGCCTTAAACCTCTGCAAACACCAGATTTCTTAAGAAACCAGAGTCCTTTCTGGAAAAGAGTTTCAGGGTTTCCCCGTGCTGCACCCAGGAGGAGCAGAACCCCATAGGACACACAAGCTTTGGAATCACAGGTATAAGGTGCTTGCTACCAAAAATGGGGGAATTTTTAGGAAGTACAGTGTCAGGTAATCAGAATTGTCATTTTAACATGGTATTGATACCCTTCAAGGCAGAGTGCATTTGAGACAGAGAAGTAGAGCATCTACATTAGAATTTGCAGCATTAGAACTTATTAGTCCACTAAGATCTAGGGCCTCCAATAAAAAAAGAATGAAATCTTACCATTTGAGACAGCATGGATGGACCTACAGAGTATTATGCTAAGTGAAATAAGTCAGACAGAGAAAGACGAATGTCATATGATGTCACCTACATATGTAGTCTAAAGAACAGTATAAATGAACAACAAAACAGAAACAGACTCTTAGGTACAGGGAATAGACTCATGGTTGCCCGAGGGGAAGGGAATCGGGAAACTGGGTGAAAAAGAGGAAGGGATTGAGACGTGCAGATTGGTAGTTCCAGAATAGTCATGGAGATGTAAAGTACAGCCTAGGAAACATGGTCAATAATATTGTAATAACTATGAACGTGCCAGGTGGGTACTAAAAACATCAGGGGTAACACTATAAAGTATATGATTATCTAGCTATTATGCTGTACATCTAGAAACTAATACAAACTAATTCTGAACATTAATTGTAATTGAACAACATTTTTTTAATTTTTATAAAATTTAAAAGGGGCAGAAGAGTTCTTAGCTTCCCATCACAGTATTCACTGAAAGCTAATTTTCTCAGAAATCAACATAGGTCTTAAAGGGTCTGAAATGGTTCAGAATTATAAGTAGTATAGCTTCCAATAAAGTTTGTATATACATTTTTTAAAAGGAAAAATTATGTAGTCTGATTAAAACCTTACTGTTTCAAAATCTCTAGGTGTATCGGTCATTGACAACAAACTGTGCTTTCAGTCTGGCAGCTGTAGAGCCAGCCATGATGCTCTTGGAAAATGTGAAGAAGCATCTGAAGCGTCCTGTGTGGATTAACGCCGATATTCTTCCCGGTCCAAATGGAAACAGCAGAGTAGTGGATGCAAAGCCTTTTATAGACACTGTGACTTCCTTCTTTCCAGATGTGACATTTTCCCTGGGTTGGACAACAGGATGGCATCCTGAGAAAGTTAATGAAGGTAATAATTTTTTAGATGTTTTTCTTGTTGGTCAAATTAAAATATACTCTAGCCCGACCAGCATGGCTCCGTGGTTGAACATTGACCTATGAACCAGAAGGTCAGGGTTCAATTCCTGGTCAGAGCACATGCCCTGGTTTCGGACTCGATCCCCAGTGGGGGGTGTGCAGGAGGGAGCCGATCAGTGGTTCTCTCTCATCATTGATGTTTCCGTTTCTCACTCCCTTCATCTATGAAATCAATAAAAATATATTTTAAAAATATATAAATACTGCAAATATAAGAATATCTTTAATACAAAACCAAAAACACATTCCACAAAATCTAAGAGCCTAATGGAGAGAAAGGTCTAGCCCTAAAAATATGTGTATGTTTCTTCTTTCTATTATTTCAGTAGACCCTTCACTCATCGGTGACATCCTGTCACCAGCTCCATGAGAAATATTTATTGGCAAGGTCTAGAATAACGAAAGCAGCCTCTGTACATACTTTAAACAAATGCTAAGTTGGTCTCTTCGAACCTGTAAAACATTCTATAGTATTTTTATCTCTCTCTCTTTCTCTCTCTCTCTCTCTCTCTCTCTCTCTCTCTTTTTTTTTTTTTTTTTTTTTTTTTTTTTTTTTTTTACTGTGGAGCAAACTCCCTTTGTTAGATGAAAGATTTAAAAAATGGTTTTAAGAGCTTCCCATGTGATTTGAGGCCAGAAGTTGGGGGAGTGGTTGAAGAGCATTAGTGCTGCTCCCTAGACACAGGAAGGGGCTCCCATGTGGGGTGCTGGGACCTTGGTACCCTCCTGCTCTCTTTGGCTGGACAGGAGTGTGGGAGGCCATGAACTTCTCCTCTAGGCTCGATCCCTTCTTCCCTTCACATATTCCTACAGAAGGACCTGATATTTTCAGCTTCGTTTTCCTGCTGAAACTTATTACACTATTTGAATTCATCTTCCTATTTCTTCGTAGATCCCTAGGTAGTAATTTCCAGGTAAGCAGCCAGTAAGCAATCAAATGCTATGGACACCTGTCCATGTAGTTAAAATGATAAACTAGCTGAAACCGGTTTGGCTCAATGGATAGAGCATCAGCTTGGGGACTGAAGGGTCCCGGGTTCGATTCCGGTCAAGGGCATGTACCTTGGTTGCGGGCACATCCCCAGTAGGGGGTGTGCAGGAGGCAGCTGGTCGATGACTCTCTCTCATTGATGTTTCTAACTCTCTATCTCTCTCCCTCCCTCTCTGTACAAAATCAATAATATATATATTGATTTTGTACAGAGATATATATATTATTATATATATCATCTATGAAATCAATAAAAATATATTTTAAAAATATATAAATACTGCAAATATAAGAATATCTTTAATATTTTGTACAGATATATATAATAATATATATATCTCTCTCCCTCCCTCTCTGTTCAAAATCAAAAATATATATATATATATATTTTTTAATATTTTATTGATTTTTTACAGAGAGGAAGGGAGAGAGATAGAGAGCTAGAAACGTCAATGAGAGAGAATCATCGACCAGCTCCCTCCTGCACACCCCCTACTGGGGATGTGCCCGCAACCAATGTACATGCCCTTGACCGGAATCGAACCCGGGATCTTTCAGTCCGCAGACCGATGCTCTACCACTGAGCCAAACCGGCTTCAGCAATAAAATATATTTAAATAAAATAAAATAAAATGATAAACTAGGAGGTATTTATAACCTATGGAGATGTGATCTTTTATCCTGTGTTTAGGGCATTTATTTTTTACTTATTTACTATTACTGTTTTTATTTATTTTTATTATTTTTTATTAAATGTATTGGGGTAACATTGGTTAATAGGAACATAGAGGTTTTAAGTATACAGTTCTGTGATATAAGATCTGTATATATTTCACTGTGTGTTCACCACCCAAAGTATTATTGTTTTCAATGGAAAGTTTTTTAGTCTAACTTGAGATTCGAATAACTGCTATCCAGTGACATTTAGGTTATTACCCCTTGGACCAATAATTGTTATGATTGAGAGGAAAAAAAATAATATGCTTAACTTAATTCTAGTTCAATTTTTTAATCATTTAAATTTTTATTAATTTCATTAAAAATTATAACATAGCCGAAACCGGTTTGGCTCAGTGGTAGAGAATCTGTCTGCAGACTGAAAGGTCCCAGGTTCGATTCCGGTCAAGGGCATGTACAGTGGTTGCGGGCACATCCCTAGTAGGGGGTGTGCAAGAGGCAGCTGGTCGATGTTTCTCTCTCATCGACGTTTCTAGCTCTCTATCTCTATCCCTTCCTCTCTGTAAAAAATCAATAAAATATATTTTTAAAAATTTTAGCATAATTCAAAGTGTTTAAAGAGGTAAACCAGCAATGATTTAATATCTCGCTTACTGATTCTGAACTCCTTTTAGTCACTGTTTGACTCAGGCTTCAGCCTCAGGTTTGAATTGAGTTAAACCATAGCTGGGACTTTAAGTCATGAGGGTGTTGAATTATTTAAGGCTGCTTTTCCCCACTGGCTTCTTGTCATTACCAGCATCTGTTTTATCCTCCCTTGCCTCTTATGCCACAGATTTTATAAGGAGATTTTATGTTTGTGTTAATGGAAATATAGCTTCTGTTAGCAATAATGTTAAGTGTAGCTTCTATTAGCAGTTTTCTAATTAAAGATGTCTAATTTTTTTTATATTCAAAAGGAAAGCAGACATTTTCCTTCTTTCATGAGAAATTTAATTTAATTGCTAATCTAATATATTCACATAGGCTTTCTGTAAAATGCTCTTTTACTGACCAATGCTTTTTTACAACCTGCTTTTGATAGATTCAGGGTTATGTTAGAAATATATATTTTTTCTAAAGTTGTTTATAAACAGGTGTGATATTTTTACAGTGTCCTAACATGATTTAAAGCACATATATAAAAGTCCATTTTACCACTATGTCTATTTTAGGTAAAATGTATTAGAAATCTGGACTAGCCAAAAACTTAAAAATTGAAGTTTAATGTCATCCTAATAAATTAAAGAATAATAAGTAAATAAATAAACAAATAAATAAAATTTTAAAAATTGAAGTTAACTATTTACTTAATTAGCTAACCAACAGCTAGTAGCCATCTTTCTCTTAGAAAAGAAATAATTAACATAAGTGGAAAATCTTAGTTTATCGGGAATATTAATGAGGAGGAAGTGCCTAAAAGTCTTAGAAAAGTAACTACTGTGTCAAAATTTGCTATTTTTGCACTTGAAATATTAGTAAATTCTTTTTTAAATTTATTGATTTTGGAGACAGAAAAAAGGGGGAGAGAAGGGGAATATTTTTATTGTCCCACTTATTTATACATTTATTGATCGATTCTTGTATATCCCTAACTGGGGATTAAACCCGCAACCAGAATGATACGTAACCAACTGAGCTGCTCAGCCAAGGCATTTCCCCCCGCTTATATTTGCTGTAGAATTACTTGTGGCATGATTTTAGATTTAATTTTCATCTACATTTTCCACCCAAAACATTTTCTTGCACTAAGTGATATTTTAATTCAATTTGTATTCAAACGAAAGTTTGCATGAGTTACCTGTGAATTTACATATGTAATTTAGTTTTCATTTAATTGAATTTAGTATTCTAGTAGAAAAGTTAAATTTCTTCCTTTTGATTTCAGGTTATAGTTGGACCATGGTGAAAGAGATGGAATGCATATGCAATGAACTAAGTCAGCCTGTAACCTTTCCTGTCAGAGCAGCATTAGTCAGGCAGTCTTGTTCTCAGTTTCTCTGGCTGTTAAAGAAATCAAACAGGTATGTATAAGTTTTATAGCATAGAGTGTGCATGTGAGTGTCTGTGAGAGACAGAGATAAAGGATGCAAACTGATTATGTCAAGACGGTGTGTGTAGGAGAGAATACGAACACTGATTCTGTAAGCATACAGACTCCCTCACTAGAGTGAAGCTTCTTAATGAACCTTAACATTGTCTCTTCCTCAGTTTTTGCACATAGTAGGTGCCCAGTAAATGTCACTTTTTCCATTGTTACACATTGACAAAGTTCTAAGCAGATAAAACAGTTACCCTCTGAATTCTATAATAGTTTCAGAAGTCTATTCCATGAAAACTTTTTTTTTTTCATCCACACCCAAGAATATTTTTAATTGATTTTTTGAGAGAGAGGGAGACAGAGAGAAAAAGAGAACATCAATTGGCCGCCTCTTCTATGGATCCTGACCAGGAATCGAACCCACACCCTTTTGGCTTTTGGGAGGACACTCCAGCCAACCTGGCCACCCAGCTGGGTTCTTTCTCTTTGAGGCTTAGTAATTTTATTAGACTGTGTCTCCAGAAGGACCATTCTGTACTTTATGGAGACACAGGGATGTGGATTTCTTTTCACTATGTAGATTCAAATGTTCTTTTCTGAAATATTCCTGTGAATTATATTTGTTCTTCTGCATTTATAACACTATGCTTTCTCTTTTAGGGACTCCAGTAATGAATATGTACATCTCCTTTGCTTATCTTTGTTATCTATTATTTTCTCTCTATTCTCTTTTTTTATTTGCATTTTATGATTGAAACATCAGTTATGAGAGAGAATCATTGATTGGCTGCCTCCTGCATGCCCCCTACTGGGGATCCAGCCCACAACCCAGGCATGTGCCCTTGACCAGAATTGAACCTAGAACCCTTCAGTCCACAGGTGGATTCTCTATCCACTGAGCAAACCTGACTAGGGCTGGAAAGCTCTTCTTTTAACTTCAGTTCACATCGTGTCTTTTTATACATTTTGTCACCATGGTGCTCAAATACAGTAGATGCCATATTAGCAAAAATAATAGATTTATAAAGTAATTCTCATTTTTTTTTTCTTTTCTGTGTTCTCAGAATTGAAAAGTCCATTTTGATTTGTCACATAATATTGCTATGGGAGAAAATCCAAATTACTTCCCTTTATGACATTTCCAGAATGGTGTCACCATCCGAAAGGACAGGAATGTGTCAATATAAAAAGAATATATACCTTCATTAGACTACTTTTTGATCATTAGCAGAAAAAATGCTTTGGAGATTTTCCCCTGGATTTTGACATGTTTATGGGGAAAATAAATATGAAACTAACAGCTTTGCATTTCTCTAGACTCCAGTGCAACAGGGAAATGTCACTGAAATGAAAATACACAATTTAAATAGCATTAAAATTCTGAGCATATTCTTTTTTAAAATATATTTTTATTAATTTCAGAGAGAAAAGAAAAGGGAGAGATAGAAACATAAATGATGAGAGAAAATCATTGATTGGTTGTCTCCTGCACACTCCCAACTGGGGACTGAGCCCGTAAACTGGGCATGTGCCCTTGACCGGAATTGAATCTGGGGCCCTTCAGTCCGCAGGTGGATGCTCTATCCACTGAACCAAACTGGCTAGGGCTGAGCATATTCTTATGTCCATAACAAATCTGCACATATTATTATTGTTTTTTAACTCCAGAAGTAGATCTAAATTTATTCCATTTGGTATTTTCAGTGACATCTTGTAGCATATCTCAGACAAAAATCCCCAGAAGGAATAGTGAAGCCACTTAGAAAGTAAATGTGTTGGGGTGTCAGTGGCACTTGTGTCTGTTCAGGCTCTTCCAGTTGTGCTTTGACTCTGGTTAGGCTTCTGAGGAAACCTAGGTTAGAGCAATAATTTTTTTTAATATATATATTTTACTGATTTTTTACAGAGAGGAAGGGAGAGAGATAGAGAACTAGAAACACCGATGAGAGAGAGATATCAACCAGCTGCCTTCTGCACACCCCCCACCGGGGATGTGCCTGCAACTAAGGTACATGCCCCTGACCGGAATCGAACCTGGGACCCTTCAGTCCACAGGCTGATGCTCTATCCACTGAGCCAAACCGGTTTTGGCAGAGCAATAATTTTTGTTTCGAGAGCAGATTCCTTGATCAGCAGTGCAATCTCCTCAGTTCTTTTGTCCAAAATTTGGCCCATTTTCAGTGCTAGTAGTCTGGGTTTCTATAGCCATTTAACATTCCTGTATTCAGATACAGCAGTTAGCTAATTTAGCAACAACAATGTAATTTTTTTTTCTTTTCTCCAGTCCATTTAGTGTTGATGAAGGAATGAAGGGATAACTTCACCATTGATAATTAATTTTTTTATATTGGTGTGAATTTTGGTTGGAGACAAACTATTTTTAGGCTTATTGGAATTCCTCATCACTGTCTCTTATCTTCCACTTTTAATTATAGAATTCTGTTTTATTTTAATGCAGGTACAGCCTGACTATTTGGACTGGAAAAAATGATAACTATTCCATTGAAGATTTACTTTATATTAGAGACTATTTTGACAAAAAACAAGTTTTCTATGATATCTTGGAACCACAAAATCATGAATTTAAACAAGCCATTGGAATCAAAGTTAATCTCTAAGAAGAAGATTCTTCTCAATTATTTTATGTTTTGGTTTCATAATCCTTCTCTGCTTTGGTCTGAATTAATTACCATATAAATTGTGATGATTGAGTTATGCTCCAATTTGTCCAATTAAAAAATACGTATTGAGTCAAAACTGGTTTGGCTCAGTGGATAGAGCATCAGCCTGAGGACTGAAGGGTCCCAGGTTTGATTCTGGTCAGGGGCATGTACCTTGATTGCAGACATATCCCCACTGGGGGGTGTGCGGGAGGCGGCTGATTGATGCTTCTCTCACTGATGTTTTTAGCTCTCTCTCTCCCTTCCTCTGTAAAAAATCAATAAAATATATTTTTTTAAAAATACGTATTGAGTGCTTACTGTGTATTAGGCATACTGTATGTCCTTATAATACTGTATTTACCTAAAATCTTTTCTTTGGAAAGAAGAGATTTCAGTGAGCCTAATCTAATAATTTAGAAAAAATGATATTTAAAACCCTTTATAAAAATAATTCTGATATACTGAAAATAACTGAAAGAATTCATGTGTCATAATAGGTCTGAATCACATTTTGTTGGCAGTTACATTCCAGAGATCCACAAAAATGTGGCAACCTCTCCCCATTTTCCTGGAGAACTGGTTATTTCATAGACTACAGAAGAGTAAGAAGGCTTCAGAAGTGTTTTTATTTATTATTAGAGGCTCAATGCACAAAATTCATACAAGGGGCTCAGCCCTCACAGCCTCTGCTGGTCCTTGCAACCCTGGCTTCCTCAGGACGGTGGTTTTGCTATTCTGTCTAACATATTAGCTCTTTATTATATAACATTATTACTTTAATATATTTTTATTGATTTCAGTGAATAAGGGAGAGGGAGAGATAGAAACATCAATGATGAGAATCATTGATCGGCTGCCTCCTGCATGCCCCCTACTGGGGATTAAACCAGAAACCTGGACATGTACCCTTGACTGGAATTGAACTTGGGGCCCTTCAGTTATAGGCCAATGCTCTATCCACTGAGCCAAACCAGCTAGGGCTAGAAGTGTTTTTAACTATTACTGGGCTAAACAGCTTTCTCATAACAAAAATCAAATCCACTTACTGAATAAATTAAATTGGATGGACTTAGAATTTCCATATTGTTGGGAGCATGCTGACTGCTATGCATATCATTTTTTTAAAATCTATATCTTTGTATTCATTGTTTCAATCATAGTATCTTCTCTATAGTGAGCAAACTACTCTAGGAATTTTAATCCTGGTAATATATCATTTGATTTTCAAGTTTCTCACCAGCACTACCTTAGTTCATACCCGTTTTCTGCTCCTAGAATTTCCAAACCTAATTCTTTATAACTTCATTCTTCACACTCAGAGATACCCTGAGTATTTCTGCATACATATCTGATTCCGGTTGCAAACATCTGTGACTTACCATTGGGATGCCAGTGATATATTCTACTTAATGGAATGAAAATTCCATAGGATGGTTTTATAACCATGATCACACAACCTCAGCTCCTGAGGGTTCTTGGGATTGACAGATGTCTATAAATTCTTCTAAATATGGCCGACAAAGTTTTAATCCTACTAAATATATTCATTTTTATGTTGGGGATGAGAATAGAAACAACAGTTTTTCTTTCCTAGTTTTCTATTTACTCAAAGTAACATGTGGCACAGCTTCTCCTGAGATTATATTGAAAATTTATCGTTAGTATTTGAGATAAATAAAAAACAATGATAATTAAAATAACATTTTAAACCTTTATTGATACCATTTTATGAACTAGTCTATTTACATATTTTCCAGTCTGTATCCTTACAACTTAAAAACAAGCACTTTTCTCAATATTAGAACTTGCAAAAAAGGATTTAGCTGCCTATAAACACTAGGTACAATTCTATGTTCTGAATAAAAAACTATTTCTAATATAATTAATGTTCTTCAAAACATTAAATGAAACACCTCCAGTTTTCCCCCCAAATAAAATCCACAAGAAATTAAATACTAGATTCATTATAACTTGCTTATATCCAATTACCAAGAAAAGCATGAAGCCCATTGTTAGGATCTCCTTACTGACAGAAAGCAAAGAAAGTTGTATATGACAACATCAAATTAATACACGCAGATTCTGTATAGTTTGATTTATCCTATGCTGTAAACTGCTAGATTGAAATAAGGATTATATGTATAAACATATTTTCCAATTTTATAGATAATAGTCATTTTATAATATTTTATAGTAGTAGCATGGTTTTCATTTATTTTGTTAAAAATTATTCACAGGTCATAAAATACTACATTTTTGGAATGCCATACTAAGGAAATTATCCTTATACATCCTTACTATGGAAATGTCTAATAATTACATATTAGAAATAAAGACATTATTTAATATTGACCAACTATTTCATACATTTTGTAATTAGGTTTCTACTGACTTTCTTAACTTTAGCTCATCTAAGCTAATAATCAGTTTTTTGTTTTTTTTTTAAAATAAAATAAAGCAAGCATTTAGTTCCTATTTGTGATAAATCTCAAACTTTTGGGATTTTTTTTTGGGGGGGGGTATTGTTTTTAGAAAGTCGAGAATAAGTAAAGAGGAATGCTTTTTAACTTTAAAATACATTTATTTTGGAAACTTATGGATAAGCTTCAAAAAAATTAACAGGAATTAAAGGTATGGAAAATTAAACTTCCATAACATTTTATTGAAATGTTTTAAAAAAGCAAAGCAAAAAACAGCACACAAACACTTGGCATAGATTATTACTACTTTGTAAAACTCACTTACCATTTAACACTAATTAAGCTAACAACAGGAATATTAGTTGCTCTGTCTCCTATAATGACTGACCATTAAAATTTTAATTAGATTTTCATCTATCTGCAGCCAAATATATATAAATAAATATATATATTTATTGATTTCAGAGAGAGGAAGAGAAACATCAATGAGACAATCATTGATTGGGCGCCTCCTGCACACCCCACACTGGGGATTGAGCCTGCAACCTGGGCATGTGCCCTGACTGGGAATGGAACCATGACCTCCTGGTTTATAGGTTGATGCTCACAGCCTGGGCAACATTTTTAAAGAATCTACTCATCCTTTATAGTTGAAGCTTATATATCATAGCACATTTTAGAGCTGTCAGTATTTTCTTTTATACTTTTTTTGTTAATCCTCACCCAAATAATGGAGCATATTTTTTCCATTGCTTTTCAGAAAAAGTGGAAGGGAGACGGGGGAGAAATACTTTAGAGAAAAAATACTTTTAACTTTGAGGAAAATACTTCTTTGAGAGAATTCCCTCACCAGAAACTATAGAGTATTTGTGTCCACAGTGCCTCGTATGATACACGTTGATCCCCCTAACCATAGTGGACTAACCAATTATAACATTTAGAAGGATGAACATTTGATATTTCTCCTCTAGTTGTATATTTCTCTGATAAAGGCCTATGAACAAAGTATGTTTTCCAGCCATCTCTTAAAAATTTACCAACTGCTTAATTTGTTCTGTTTGCAATGACTGTCTCCTTAACATTTTTTTACTTTTAGGGAAACTAGGAACTGTTGGCATGAGCACTTTCTGACCGCAAGAAAGAAGGCTGGGGATCTTGGGGACGGTGACATCTGCGATGGGAGGGTGAGGACTCACATTTAAGGGCGGCAGAAATCCCGGTCTGGTTTGGGGAACACTGTGATCTAAGGGGAAGGCCCCTGAGCCTCGCCTCTCTAACACCGCGTGGTTCCTCCTGCTCAGGGGGCCTGGGGGCATATTCTCCAGCAAGTCTTTGGACCCCGACAACAAGGAAGGAGTGGGCGAGAGGATCTTTTTCTTTCCTGTCAGCGCTTTGCCATCTTCCGAAGTTGTAGGGATCAGACCCCCCGAGAGCTGGGAATCGGAGCTGTAGTGGTTTGCCCCCGAGTTTCTTTTTTGAACTATACTCCTTAAGGTGGACGCAAATATTGTCTGGTTAGAGTCTGGGTCCTGGTCAACAGGGATTTCACTGCATTGCTGATTTCTTTCCGATCGATAATTCATTTCATCGTAGGACGCCTTTCTGGAGCTGGCCTGGTCAAAGGCTCTGAGCAAATGTGCTGTGTCTTTCACGTCAATGCTTTGGTGCCTCGTGATGAAGCGCTTGGAGAGTGCCAGCCCGTTGGTTCTGTAGGATAATTCTTCCTCTGGGGTAATATCCTGGAGCTCCTCCTGCAGAGAGGCCACTCTGGTCATTAATGGGGGGCCACTCCTGACCCAGGGTGGCTTGGGCCCACTGAGGCCCGCCGCAGGCTTCCGCACAGGGGAGCCCAGGTCCCAGGTCTCATCGCGGCTTCCCGAGTCCTCCAGATCGTGAAAGCCAAAAACTCTCATTTCCGTTTCAGAAGAATGTGAAGGGGGCATCGAGCCTGTTTCTATGTCTACCTCTGAAGGGGTGGTGCAGGTGGCTTGGGAATGACACCCAACTATGTCCGAAGGAGGCACGTTCAAGTACTGTTGGGTGGTGTGCCTGCCGGAGGGCGATGTCGCTGTGGTTATGATAATGACCTCCTTTCCTTTAGCCTTGCAAGCACTCAGTAGAACATTCAGGGTCTCTCTATCTTCTGAATTTAGAGCATAAACAAGGGCTGAGTAGCTAGCATGGTCTTGCAAGCTGAGGTCGGCCCCACCCTGTAGGAGCAAGGAAACCACTTCGGGGCCAGCTTTCTCTAAGCAAGCGTGCATCAGAGCGGTTTTCCCAGATTTGTCCTGTATGTTGGGATCGGCGTTGTTCTCTAGCAGGTATTTGACCATCTTGGCTTTGCTGACACTCTGGTGGTCCACGTGTTTGGTCTTACAGGCGATCATTAACGGGGTTTCCCCGCGGTCATTGCTCTCGTTGATGTAGGCGCCGCCTTCCAGCAAGAGTCTGGTGAGGCGGAGCCGGCTCAGGTGGACGGCTTTTATCAGGGAGTTCCCATCACTTGGAATTTCTACACCTTCGTCCATCTTTCAACGTCAGGAATCAATGCCTGCTCACCAAAGAAGAGGAAGACCAAACGATTAGCCAAAATCAATGTCCTAATTTATATTCATGTTTTTTACATACAATTTCTGAAATATGTATAGAGAAAGAGGACATAAATGAGGTTATGTTATTAATAAGTACAGGACAAAATAGTGAATGACAAAATTAAAAAATTTTAGACTAGTAACAAGCTTTAGGAAGTGACAAACTAAAATTTACTTTCAGAATCTTCACTGAATATTTATGCTATAACACCAACCTACGACTGTGTATATATATTCCATCTTACAATAAATAAAAGTAGTATCATACAAAAGAACACGTGAAATGTCCCACATTAATTAAACAATAATCAACTTTTTATTCCAAGCCCTTTAATCATGAGATGGTCAAAATAAAAAGAAAAAGCCTCTTACATTAAAAATACCAGAATAAACAGAATAAAAGCAACTTGGAGGAGACAGATATTAATTAGTCAGGAAAATGGAAACTGCAAAAGCTCATTATCCCCAAAGGGATAAGATGTTGTAATTAAGAAACGACAAGATTCTATGGAAAAGTAAGATCCAGAGACTCTTCAGCTTATCTCTTGAGAGCTCCTTCATATGCTATTAGCAATACTGACCTTTCTTTATTCACCTGATTTCTCAAAAATAATTAATTTACTTAAGAATCATACACAAATGGGAAACTGAAGAGAGAAAAAAAAGCAAAAGGAGTGACTAACATAAAATCAGGAGAAAGTTTTCTCTTAGGGGCAAGGTGTAGAGAGAACAATGCAATTTTGGAGGGAGGCCTGGGGAATTTTAAGATTCAGGTAATGTTCTGTTTCTCTCCCTAAGTGGTATGGATATAGATGACATTTTATTGTTTTTTAAAACAGTACATATTTCACATGTTCTTTTGTATGATTCTACTCTTACCTATTTATTGTAAAATGGAACATGCATACAGAAAAGAGCACAGCGCTTCCATAGGATATGTTGTATAAGTACATTTTACAAAGGCTCTATCAGATCTTAGTTTTTACAACATAATTCAGTTTTTGTGGTATTATCAATAGCATTGATGCCTAACATTCAAGGAGCTTCAGCTACTATGTTCCTGAAAGGCAGTATTCAAGAGAACATCTTTGCTAACTTCCTCGTTAGTATCCTTCCTGATGCTAAGCAGAGGACAACTACTCAACACACACACACACACACAAACACAACACATAAACACAATGAAAGCGACTGCTGTGACTTTGTGTTTTACTGAAGTTATTCCAGAGCCAGACATACCTGTAACTCAGGAACTTAGGAATTTTAGGACTGGCTGGCAGCGTGGGTCCCAACCCAGAGGTTTATTCTGAATGCAAAGCATCTGAAAAGAGGTCACATGAGACAGTGATTCAAAAGAAACCTTCTTTTAGCATTTTTAAAGTACAAATGTGTTCAATAGGATTAAAGCAACAGGAATTTGAGAAATCAGTTGGAACATAATAGTAAATATAGAAACCACTTAGTAACTGCAGTTCAAGAAGAAAATGGTATAAATAATGTAAAAAACAGTGTTGACTTAAAGCAGCATTTGAGAAACAGATACTCAAATGAGAACAAGTTCTCAGATACCACATTTTATTTTATTTATTTTTTTAAAATATATTTTATTGACTTTGTACAGAGAGGAAGGGAGAGAGATAGTTAGAAACATCAATGAGAGAGAGTCATCGATCAGTTGCCTCTTGCACATCCCCTACTGGGGATGTGCCCGCAACCAAGGTACATGCCCTTGACCGGAATCGGTCCCCAAGCCGACGCTCTATCCATTGAGCCAAACCGGTTTCGGCTCAGATACCACATTTTAATATTTTACTCTCATATAGTTTTTAGTATGAGGGCCAATATTTTTTTTTATACTTTTTTTTTTTTTTTTTTGCCTACATTTAAAAAAATCTTTATTGTGGAAAGTACTACATATGTCCTCCTTTTTCCCCATTGATTTCCTCCAGGCCCCCGCCCCTCTCAACCCAGGCCTTCCCCACCATGCTGTGTGTCCATGGGTTCTGCATGTATGCATATAAGGTCTTTGGTTGATAACACTTTTTAAAAATAAAGCCTTATAAGAAACTTTGGGAAAGGTTTCCAAACCTTTTCACCTATCCTCATGTTAAAGCCATTCTCTACAACACTAAGTCTGACTACTTTCTGTCGCACTTTCTTCAAAGCTGGCATCAGGAGGTCCCGGGAGGTGAAGGGGTGCCACACCGCAGTGCTGTGGAAAGGGAGGGTGCTGTGTGCTCCGAGGCTTCGGAGAAGCCAAGCAGTCCCACCACTAGCTCCTGGCAACCAGAGCTTCTATCTGCCATGTGGGCGTAAGGCAGACAGACGCCCTCCCCCGAGACAGGCAGGACTGTCTAGCAAAAACAACTCCATGAGGCTTACTCTTTGTTCACCAAAAAACGCCTTGGATTGATCACTTTTTAAAAACTGTTCATATTTAGTAGAGCAATTCTGAAAATCTTTAAACATTACATTTTTCAGAGAAAAAAGTTGTCAAACACTTTATTCTTCACGTAGGAACATAGTCGGTCTCCTAGTGTCTCAATGGTAATCAGTACCTTTTTGGAATGATGCCCTTGTCTTTATCTATACCCTCTCCCACTTTCACGTGGTTCCTTTATCTTGCCCCAGCCATTTGCACAGCAAAAAAGCTGACAATGAAGTTCGACTTATTCACTCTTCCTAGAGGTAAGTCCCACCTGTGTGTGACAGACCACCTCTCTCACCCACAGTTACCCTAGTTCAGAAATGGCCTTGCCTCCTATCCAACCTGTGAAACCCTCACTGAACATTAGGTGCTGAACCTTCTTCACATTCTGTCAGACCCTTTGTTATAATCTAGTTTATAAAGGATTCCCAAGTTCAGCTTTACCTTTCCAACAGATAACATTTCAGCAGGAGAATGCTTGGGGTTAGACAGACCCAGATTTTTATCCCGACTCTTCTACTTACTAGCTGAATGCCCTGTTTGAGTCTCTCAACCTCAGAGTTTTGGGCTCCTCATCTGTGGAAAAGTCATCCGATAACATTCATCCCCTGGTGGGCGGTGATGAAATCAATGTCTACAAAAAGATTTTCTTGTGCCTTCTTACTGCACACTTCTTTTTAAAAAGTTTTATCCCAGAAGTTAGTCTTCTTTTATTTTTACCATGTCCCTAATCCACAGCCTACTTAAATAACAGGTAAAATATTTTATAATTTTGTTTTCAGGATGTGCAAATAATGTGTCCTAAACATAAATGGTATTTACTAAAATATGGGATGAAGACATCCTTTAAGTATATTATCTTTATAATTTCCTAGTACAATAGCTTCAACATTATTATAAGATATTAATTATTAAACAGCTGGATAAATTGCCTTTAAAAAATGTCTTTATTGATTTTAGAAAGGAAAGGAGAGGGAGAGAAAGAAGGAAACATTGATGTGCGTGAAACAACAATCAGTTGCCTCCCACATGCATCCCCACCAGTGACCGAACTGGCAACCCTGGGCACGTGCCCTGACTGGGAATTGAACCAGTGTCCCTTCAGTGCACGGGACAATGCTCAACCAACTGAGCCACACGGGCCAGAACTAAATTGCTTTTTATTTTAAAACTAGAGGCCCAGTGCACGAATTTGTACACCAGCAGAGTCCCTAGGCCTGGCCTGTGGCATTGAGCCAACAGGGCACTTCGACATCCCTCGAGGGGTCCCGGATTGCAAGAGGGACCGGGGAGGGATGTGGGAGGTTGGCCAGCCAGGGAGGGACCACAGGAGGGCTCTAGGGTATGCCCAGTCCATCTCTCTCAGTCCCAATCGGCAGGACCCCAGCAGCAGGCTAACCTACCGGTCAGAGTGCCTGCCCCCTGGTGGTCAGTGCACATCATAGTGAAGGGTTGAATGGCCTTAGCATATCATTAGCATGTTATGCTTTTATTATGTAGGATTAGAACATCTTTAAAATCAATTGCAATTCATTATGGTGTATTTGCTATACTCATTTGGTCCTCCCTCTTCTCAAGATGCCACTAAAATTACAATTTTGTTATTTTAAAAAATGAAAAAGATACACATCTTGAAGAACAAAGAAAACTGGAGGACAGACATCAGGGGGAGCCATTTCAAACAAGCTTTGGAAACAGAGCAGGATGGTGGCATGGTAAACTGACTTCGCATAGCAGAAGCTGCAACAGAAATCACCAGGGAGATGAGCAGGGAACCAGCATACGCCTCGGACCCATAAAGTTGAGGATGAAGAGGCCCTAAGTGACACAGCAAGTGGTAATGAGGCCCAGGGCTGTACAGGAGAGGATGGCTCAACGTCTGTGGACAGAACAAATGGACCCCAGGTTCTTTACCCCGCCCCAGGTAGCAGACTCTTTTAGGCAAGAAAACAAAGGTTTATTCTCTGAACAGACTGATCAGAAAGGCTCTGAACCTCAAGGCAGCACGCTGAAAACGGGGATAAAGTGAGAGTCTACAGGCTGAACGGTGTGTCCACCCCAGCTTTCTGCCCTGCTACCTGAGGCCCAGAAGCCAGGCTAAAGAAGTCAAAAACTTTTTAAAATATCTGACAATAAATGAAGCAATTCAAACCTCAACTGCATTCGCCTCTCCCACTCTACATGGAAAGAGAAAGTTACCTGAAAATATCATTCAAAATGTGATACTCCACTGATGTCTTTTTTCTCTCCCTGGGTGCGTTTTCTGTCAGCCAGCTGTCAGTTCCTATGAAGGAAATCAAAGCTATTCAGTTACGTAAATACCAATAATTTGTTGCACTCATCTCTCCCATTGGAAGTCTAGTTTTTTGTATGTTTTTTTTTTTTTTCATTCCTTAAGACATCCCTATGGCGTTTGTTCAGTTAATCATATTTCATTGAGTCTGTAAATGTGTCTGGCGTGGGTCCTACGCATGGCAGCCCTCTGTGTGTCCGCAGGATGCAGCCTGCCCTGTAAGCGTGGCCGGCATCGGCAGGGAACCAGCATGCACAGGGTCGGGCCCCCATTCCGTGCAGGGGAGGAGGCTGCGAAAGGAAAGGTGGGCGCTCTCCCAAAGTCACTCCTCTTATCTGCCTGCACCTCAGGGCTTGGGTAGAAGGTCCTGTGTCCTTTATCGCATGCCCCCAGCTTCCCACGGAGGAGGGTTCTGTTGTGAGGGCCTGACTCATGTGGTGTCTCACTCCCCAGGGCAGCATGGGCTGAAGCGCTTTAAAAGTCATCTTGGAACTGGTCGGCTTGGCCTTTCCTGTGATGTTTTCTCCCCGGGCCACCTCCAGTTTTCCTTTCGTTTGGAGAGAAATGTTCTTTTCCTTGGAGCCTCTTACTCCACCTCCAAAAAAGGATTCATGCTCCCTCTCGTCATGTCAGTTGTCTGCCATGGCGGGGGAGGGCATCAAGGGGGTGGCAATTAACTAATGCTTGCCCCTCCCTGCCTCTGTGCTGCCCACAGGGGACAAAGCTAGCTTAGCGAAGGCAGCAGGCTGTGTAGCAGAAGTCTGGGCTTTGTCTCTTCCCAAGTTCCCAGCCCTTGGGAAGCTAATGCTCTGAGCCTCAGTTTCCTCATCCCTAAAGTGGGGATAAAAATCTACTTTATAGTAGATAATGGTGAGGATTTAAAAGATCCAAATACATTGGTCTCTGAAGATTTCAATAAATGTCAATTTCTAAACACCCATCACTAAATGAGAAGAATCCTCTGGGCTGGTAGGGTCTGACAATGACAGGCAAGGTCCCTAGACCAACGGGCAGAAGAATCACATGCAGAGTTTGTTAAAAAGACTCCAGTCTCGCAGAGGCCGGTTTGGCTCAGTGGATAGAGCATCAGCCTGCGGACTCAAGGGTCCCAGGTTCAATTTTGGTCAAGGGCATGTACCTTGGTTGCGGGCACACCCCATGAGGCAGCTAATGGATGTTTCTCTCTCATCGATGTTTCTAACTCTCTATCCCTCTCTATTCCTCTCTGTTAAAAAATCAATAAAATACATATTTTAAAAAAAGACTCCAGTCTCCACTCCCAGACATTCAATAGGGGGTGCTTTCTATGCACACTTGGAGAAAAATCCGTGGCCAACTCTTCATTCCTCATTCCTTAACCCACTTCCTGTGTGCTACCACCCCCTGCCTCAGGGTCCCACCGGGCTGTCTCTGTCATCACTTCGGAGTGGTCTGATGCTCAGTTCCCTTGCAGGAGTGTAGGGCAGAGATGGCTGGCACAGCCCAGATGGAGAGGGAGCCCACAGGCCCAGAGCAGAGTACAGCCTGGAGTGAGATGGACCAAGGACTGGAGGCTGCTGCCCTGCCCTCCCCAGAGAGAGCTGCGAAAATCCAGAGTCCCAGCAGACAGCCCGAGGCCAGGATGCAGAGGTCAGCTGCACTTGGAATGAAGCAAGTCTGCCTGCCCCAAGCTAAATATGTCTCCTCCCCATGCAAGGAAAGGGAGCAGTGTCAGAACAAAAAAAATGCACCGAGATGGTCCCAGGAAATGTAAAGACCTGCCAGGAAAAGTATTTTACCCTGGCACCAGCTTGTAAGAAATATTTAGTAACTGCTCAAGGGAGAGAGTAACTAGTAAGGTTTATCCTATTTCCCACATGCACCCCAAAAGGGCCAACGTCTTCTCACAGTTACTTCGCTGTCCCCCAAGCCTCTGGGTCTTGGGGCAGTTACCAGTCCTCCACCCCACTCCCGAACATGTACATACAGAGCCGCAAAACTATACCTCCAGCTGTCAGGGATCCAAGATGTTGAGGATTCTGGCAGAGTCTCCACAGAAGACCCAGCTGGCTCTGGGAACCAAGCTCCCTTCTCCAGGTTTTTTTTCTCTCAAAGTGCAGAGGGAGCAGAACCCCAAGTGCTGTCGGAGAAGGGCAAAGGAAGGTGACTGGGGCGCCGGCGCCGGGGCACGGATTGGGGGGGTGGGGTGGGGGAGCGCGTTTCGTCGCCTGGTCTCTGAGCTAAGCAGGCAGGCCATCTACGAAATGGGGTTTAGCACAGAGCCTCTGCGGTTCGGTCCCCAAGCTGCCCTCCCTTAGGAAAGGGGATGCCCGCGGAGAGAAGCCAGGGCCTCTCCATCCTGAGGCAGGTGCACCTCTGGATCCCTGCTCTCCGGTAAAGAATTCCAAGTCCGAGGTTTGGGTGCCACAGCTGTCGGCCCCTGTGTGGCTCCCATTTGTGAAGCCAGAGGCTGCACACAGCTCCGCAGCCCCCCGCTCGCCCTCCGCTCAGCCCGCACCTCCCCGCCCCCGCCCCGGCACCTGCGGAGACGCGCCCGGTCCGCGCGCTCCTGCGGCCGGACGCGCGCCGCTCGGGCCGGGCGCCGACCCGCCTTCCCCAGGCAGCCCGCGGCCACGGCGGCCTCGGGAGGCAGAGAAGCAGGCGAAACCCGCATCCCGGCGGAGTAGAGTCCACGCCCGAGCCGCCGCAGAGTCCGCGATGGCGGGGCTGAGTCTCCGGACAGGCCCCCGAGCCCCGGGGACGCTCGGCTGGCGCGGGTCTCGGGGTGCGCGGCTGGAGCGACTCCCGGGGCCTGGAAGCCCTGGACGCGGTGCCCGGAGGCCGCGGGGCCCCGGGCCGTGCCCTCCGGCTCTCCCCCCGGAAGCCCCCCCGGCACCAAAGTTTCCCTGCGCGCAGCCGGCAGGGGCAGGGCGGGCGCAGCGCTGGCCTGGGACGCGCTGTCGAGTCGCGGCTGCGCCGCCTCCCGCCTCCCGGGCTCCGCCAGGACCCTCCGCGCAAGTGGCCCCAGGGCGCCTACCCTGTGGGATGTGGTCTTCGGCGGCTCAGGGCACAGATGCCGGTAGGTGCCACGCTGTCCCCGCCCCTGTTCGTCTGGAAAGGCCGGCGGCGGCTCGGAGTGGGGCTGGAGGCGCGCACCTCGCCAGACGCCCGGGCGCGGCGCTGCCGCTGGGAGTGGCTCGCGGGCTGGGGCTGAGCCTCTGGTGGGGGCAGCGGGTCAAAGTCAAACGGATCGCCAGGGAGGGGGCGGGGGGGGGGGTTAAGACTGGCCTCCCAAGCTCCGCCTTCTGTCTCCAGAAGACCACCCCCTCCCCACTCCAACTGGTCCCTGGGCTTTGGCCATACCGATTTGGTCCAGAGAAGGGCCTGCAGGGTCTTCCCCACTGTAGGGAAATGGCCACCCTTAACTCCCGGCTCCTGGTCCCTCTGATCATATCTTTGTTTCCTTCCAGTTCATACCCCCACCCTTCTTCACCCCTCCTCACCCCACCCGGGCTGATTCTGGTGCCTGCCCCTCACCACCCCCTCTTCCAGCCCTGTACTCCCTTTAGGTACAGCCAAAGCCTCGCTTCCCGTTGCGGTATTGGTGGGAACAACCCTTCTTGTTTCTATGAGTTTATAACTTTACACACGGTTACTAAAACATTAATATAACACTACCAAAGTTTCACAAAGTACATTCTACGTGTTAAACTTCGCTAGGGACAAAAAACAGGAAATTAAGTAGAAGCAACGCTTCTTACGCCATTTATCAGGAATGGATGGGTGGGGAAAAGGACCATTTTCTGTTGTTCAGAAAATGTTAATCACAACTAGTTTTGAGCCCTCAAAAAGGGAAAGTAGACTTATCTCTGAGTAGGCTTCCTTTACTTTGGAAAACAACCTGCTGAAATAGACTCTTTAGTGAATATCCTATATAATAAAACCCTAATATGCAAATTGATCAAACCGTGGAATGACTGGTCACTATGAACTGACCACAAGGAGGAAGGCGCTCAATGCAGGAGCTGCCCCCTGGTGGTCAGTGCGCTCCCACAGAGGGAGCACCTCTGTGCCAGGAGCCTCCACAGCAGCACTAAGGAGCAGCGAGCAGAGCAGTAGGGAGCAGCGAGCAGGCAGGCAGTAAGGAATGACGGGGTCCTGGACTTGGAGAGGGATGTCCATCTGCCGGCTTAGACCTGCTCCCCACAGGGAGGTGGACAGCCCCGGAGCGGTCACAGACTGCGAGAAGGCATAGGCCAGTCTGAGAGACTCCTCACACTTCCCCCCTCCTCTCCCCAGTGCACGGATTTCATGCACTGGGTCTTTAGTATATAAAGAAAGTTCACAGGATATTTTAATCCAGAACCCCTTTGCAGGGGAACGGAGGGCGACTACAATCCAACCGGGTCGCACCCCCGCCCCCCCTGGCCACTGCCGTGGAGGGTCCTCTGAGATACGGTTCACCTGGAGGAGGGGCGTTGCTGACCTGGGTTCTGTGCTGGGGAAAGGGAGGCCGGTGCCCCTGCTAATGGCCTCTGGCCTTACCATGATGGCACCACAACATGTCATGGCTCTCCTATAGATGACAACGTGGGTGGGGGTGGGGGTGCTGGGTGTGAGAGTTCAGGGGCACTCTGCTGCTGGTGTATGGTCACAGGGCAGCGCTTTCTCCTTCTTAGAACCGTGACTGCCCGTGGCCTTGATCTTCTCATCAATACAAGAAAATGTTTAGTTTCAGCTCTGGAGATGCAAATACATTTTTCAAGGCCTTTTGCATCTAAGAAAAGGTTCAGACAGAGTGGGTATTATCTTTTAGCGCAGGAACGGCTGTAGGAAGACATTAAACACTTCTCGTCACGCTGAGCAGAACAGAGGCGTTTAGTTTCCTATATTCATAGTTTCCTTCCCCTAGCTCCTTTCAACTGGTCTCGTCATGTCTCCCTCTTTTCTCCATGTTGTCCTCCTAAGGGAAGCCCCCTCACTGAGCCCGCCCCCAGTGTTTTCCAAACCTTAACATCCTAGTGGGGATGGGTTGCTGTTTCCACGCTGCCAGCAATTTTCTGATTCATCTTTTGGAAAAGATTGATGTTCTGTTCTTGGAAGAAGAAAAAAAAATGCTTCTAGAAAGATGGAAAATGAGGGCTAACACCTCCATTTAAGCGTCCACACTTAAAATTCATGAGCCTTAAAGTCCACGACCGTGCCCAGTCTCTCCCAAACCCCAGCTATCCACAGGAGGTATCCCACACTCTCCTTCCCTGATAGGAGGGAAGAGAAGTTGCCATAACAATAGCTTCATCACAGCCTTTGAAGGTTACCAGACAGCAGTAAACGATGTTTGATGCCCAGCCCTTGGCTCTTGGGCCACAATCCTGAGGCTAAGCCATCTCTTCCCTGGAGCAAGAGCTGGGTCTCTGTATCTGCTCTCTATTCAAGCAGATGAATGTTTCAGATGACTCTTTCGGATTCAAGACTGAGTCCTTCAGAGTGGAGAGGCCCATTTTGTTGGTCCCTTGGCGCATTGGCTTGTGACATTATAAAAAGCTGGGATTTCCCAAAATTTAGAGGATGTCTATGGTTCTTTTCTTGAATGTTTTTTGTTTGTTTTGTAAATAAATAGGGATCATGCCTAAATCAGCAGTCGGACATTCCCCAAGGGATCCCAGATTGGAGCGTGTGCAGGCTGGGCTGTGGGACACACCCCCATTCACAAATTTTGCCTACCAGGCCTCTACCGTGTTTCCCCGAAAATAAGACCTACTTACAGGTTTCCTTCTGAGTGAAATATAAGGCATCCCCCCGAAAATAAGCCCCCCCCCCTAGGCTAAACATGAGAGATTTGGTCCACTGACTCTGAAAGAAATGGAGTCACAAGAAATTCACCAGGAAATTCGGGAATTGGATTGTTATGATGATGTTCCAGAAGATGATGACATGATTGTCATTGAATAAATGAGTAAATTCTTGATACTGTAGGATTCACAGTTTGTCTGGTTTGTGTTGACAACTACCGTACTACCGTACGGTATACAGGTAATAAATTTCCTTTATTTTCATTTAACAATAAATGTGTACCGTATTCTTCTTCATGGAAAAATAAGACATCCCCTGAAAATAAGACCTAGCGCATCTTTGGGAGCAAAAATTAATATAAGACACTGTCTTATTTTCGGGGAAACAGGGTAGTAGCACTATAAAAGTATTTGTTAAATACATCAATAAGAGGGAGATAGTCACTGGGTAGACAGTTAGCTTTAGTTAGGCTTATATGCATGAATATAAGTCCTTTGGTTGTTCACTCCTCCTTACCCTCTCCCTCCCCTACCTTCCCTCTGAGGTTTGAGCATCTGATCCATGCTTCTCAGTCTCTGGATCTGTTTTTGTTCATCAGTTTATGTTGTTCATTATATTTCACAAATGAGTGAGATCATGTGATATTTACCTTTCTCTGGCTTGTTTCGCTTAGCATAATGCTGTCCAGTTCCATCCATGTTGTTGCAAATGATGGGAGTTCTTTCCTTTTTATAGCAGAGTAGTATTCCATTATGTAGTTGTACTCCAGGTTTTTAATCCACTCATCTGCTGATGGGCACTTAGGTTGTTTCCAAATCTTAGCTACGGTAAATTGTGCCATTATGAACATAGGAGTGCATATATCCTTCTGATTGGTGTTCTAGTTTCTTTGGATATATTCCTAGAAGTGGGATCACTGGGGTCAAATGGCAGTTCCATTGTTAGATTTTTGAGGAAACGCCATACTATTCTCCACAGTGGCTGCACCAGTCTGCATTCCCACCAGCAGTGCACGAGGGTTCCTTTTCCTCCGCATCCTAACCAGCACTTGTCACTTATTGATTTGTTGTTGATAACCATTCTAACAGGTGTGAAACGGAACCTAACCGGTCCTTTGGTTTGCATCTCTGGGATGAATGGTGACTTTGAGCATGTTTTCATAGGTCTCTTGGCCTTCCTTATGTCCTCTTTAGAAAAGTATCTATTTAAGTCCATTGCCCATTTTTAAAAAATATATATTTTATTGATTTTTTTACAGAGAGGAAGGGAGAAGGATAGAGAGCTAGAAACATCAATGAGAGAGAAACACCGATCAGCTGCCTCCTCCACGCCGCCCTCTGGGGATGTGCCCGCAACCAAGGTACATGCCCTTGACCGGAATTGAACCTGGGACCCTTCAGTCCACAGGCTGGTGCTCCATCCACTGAGCCAAACCAGTTAGGGCCCATTGCCCATTTTTTTGATTGGGTTGTTTATCTTCTTTTCGTTAAGTAGTATGAGTTCCCTGTAAATGTTGGAGATTAAGCCCTTATTGGAGATAACATTGGCAAATATGTTTTCCCAAGCAGTAGGTTTTCTTGTTGTTTTGTTGATGATTTCTTTTGCTGTGCAGAAGCTTTTAATTTTGATGTAGTCCCATTTATTTATTTTCTCTTTAGTTTCCATTGTCCTAGGGGCTATATGGGTGAAGATATTGCTTTGGCTTATATCTGAGATTTTACTGCCTATGGATTCCTCTAAGATTTTTATGGTTTCCCATTATTATGTTTAAGTCCTTTATCCATTTTGAGTTTATTTTTGTGTATGGTGTAAGTTGGTGGTCTAGTTTCTTATTTTGCATGTATCTGTCCAATTTTCCCAACACCATATACTAGTATGTTGTCTTAATAAGCCAAGGTTGCAGGATCAATTCCCAGTCAGGGCACATGCAAGAATCAACCGGTGAGCAGTGGGGCGCGCTCTCTCTCTCTCTCGCTCTCTCTCTCTCTCTCTCTCTCTTTCTTTCTCTCTCTCTCTGTCTTCCCCAAGTCAGTAAATAAAAATTAAAAAATTAAGCCAGGCCAGTGTGACTCAGTGGTTGAGGCTCAATCTATGAACCAGGAGGCCACAGTTCGATTCCCAGTCAGAGCACATGCTCGGGTTGTGGGTTTGATCCCCAGTAGGAGGAGTACAGGAGACAGCTGATCAATGATTCTCTCTCATCTTGATGTTTCTATCTCTCTTCCTCTGCTTTCTGAAAACAATAATAATAATAATAATAATAATAATAATAAAAACAAGACAATGCAACATCAGCTATATGAAGAACTTTAGACCAGAACTAAATGCCAGATATAATTTTTATTTTAAAAATTAATGACAGCCTCTGCTCAGCATGAAGATGGGTTTTTTTTCTTCCAGTGATTCATAATTCACTCAAAAAACTCAGTTTGTCATGCATAGGAGCCATGTAAATAAGAAAAGCCAGCCAAACAAGTTAGTTAGTATAGTGATAAATACGTTTTCATTAACTGCCCCACTGTTGATTCATGTAAATCAATGAAGAGATGAAGAAATGCTGGAATAATTGAGCAGATGCTCACGTTTTCGTAACACGATTAGCCTCTTACTCATGTCTCCAGGATGCAATAAATTTGTAACCTTAAGTGAGAATACTGTAGCAAACATTGGTCATTTTTGGTTGTCCTTCCTATTTTGGTGAGTCCAAGATGCCCAGCTTCTCCCTCTGGAAGCTGGAGGGGAGCACCTAAGTCCCATCTGGACTCCTTGGACATCTGACCAAGGCTCAGTCAATAGAGGCCCTCTGCCAAGACAAGTGATGGTAACCAGTGATGGTGCCAGGGCCAGCATCACCCTGACCGAACCTCTGCTGGCACCTATAGTTCCTGTATCCAAGGCTAACTCCCCAATTTCCCTGAAGTTCTTTGAGACACCTGGTTTCCTTCCAATACATTTTCCCCTGTAAATTTAGCTGGTACTGGTTTTATAATTTTTAAAAACATGAGCTGTTTCATAGTCTATGTGAGAATAAGATGCATGACATTATTCTGTACCTGGGTCAATTCTAGACTAGGGAGAATTAATTTTAAAATAATAGTTATTTCAAGGGTCTGACAGGAAAGCATGCACTCTACAAAGAATGTTGTGCTGTAACATGTTTGTTCAGTGCATTTGATTGTAACTTCTCCTGTCAGTGGACAAAGGACTCATCAGGGACAGGTTATAGTCTCCAAGAGCCTACAACGCAAAGAGACCTTGAAACCGTCTCATCCAAACTCCTCATTTTACAAATAAAATTTGAATTCAGGCCAGCTAAATGATTTACCCTACATTGCATAGCCCATCAGTGGAAGAGCAGAGGTTTTATTCAGACACCACTCCTGGAGAATTGTGCTATTTGGCAGGAAAGACAGGTGAGGTGGGGGAGGGAGTAGCACAGACAGGAATCTAGTTTGCAAACCTGAGATAAACAAGTGTCTGGTTCTGAGGTCTGGGCAGCCACACCATCGGGTCATGAGGTCGAACCGTTTCCACAAAGAAAGTCTGACTAAGGGTTGAGATGCTGCCGGTTGGCTATGAATTGGATGGTCTCAGAGCCAGGGCCAGGCCTGAGTTCCTCCTCTGATCCCTAGGATCTGAGGACAGGAGCCTACTTTAAAAAACAAACACACAAAACACCGCTGTTGGGCAGTTACAGTCGTGTTCTCTGAGTTCCTGTGTCTCTGCCAGCGCTGCCCGAAGGCCTCCTAGCCACTGAGCCCTGTAGGCAAAAGGTCACGGCAGGGGCTGACGACCCTCATGATGTCTGGCGACAAAGGAGATTCTGCCTCCCCTGAATCAAGCTTTTCAAATGGGTAGGGACCATCCACGGAGCAGCAGGCGCAGAATAGGAAGACTTGAGGTAGAAGCTGCCCCTGGAGTTCCCCAGTGGCTACCTGTACGACACATCCACTGCGAAATTCCTCCCTCCCTGCTACCACCCAAGGTAGACACCCAGGCTAACAACTGCTTAGACATCCTAACAGACAAGTGGTCTGCCCCTCGGGCGTCAGGGCCATCCTGCTCTCTATCCAGAGCCTGATAGGACAACATCAATAGCCCATTGAACACACAGGCTGCCGAGGAAAAACCCCACAGCCTTCAAGAAGTACCTACAAGAAAACTGTGCTAAGCAAGTCTCCAGCCAAGAGCCTGGGCTGTCCAGCTACTCTCTTTGTGCTGCCTCTTTCCTTAGATAATCTGTCCTTGCCTTGAGTTCTGTATTTCTATATAGGACTCTGTATCTTCAGTTGTGGTGTCATATTTGTTTTGTGTCTGTTTTTTTTAAAATTAAGTCTCTGGGTGAGCCCTTGTGTATTAAATGTATTAAATAAATACATTGGAACAAAAAAAACACACACACCCTGTTGGTACTTGTCAACTTTTTAAAACTTTCGGGAATTCAGCTTTAACTTCTGGAATATCCCCTCCTCCTTTGGTCTGCATGTGGACATGCCTAGACTTCTTTTCCATTGGCCTTCTCATCAATTGGTGAGGCTGTCTGGTCGGTAGAATTATTCCTTCAGTTTGAGGTGCTTGCTAAACACTTTGGGCTGATAATAGTTATATACCCTCCCGCCCACCCCCTGCCCCCAGAACTAATAAATCATTCGGGAGGATGGAATTTGACTCATTTAGGCTTGAAAATAGATATTTAAAATAAAACTACTTTCTCAGTCTTCACTACTATGCAGAATACTTTAATGTTATGTTATTGACAGATGGGATGTGTCAAAAGCACTGATGTGCTTCAGGATAACTCATCTTTCCTTCATGTTATTGCCATTTAGAGTTGCTTTTTATCCTTTGATTTATGCCCAATATAGATCTTACTATTTTTTAAAATTGTGATGCTGGATGAGCAAAGGATCTGCGGTTTGAAAAAACACCAAACACACACACACACACACACACACACACACACACACACACCCTATCTCCAAAGGAGGCTGGTGATTATGTAAGGAATGGGTGAAGTTGGGGTGGGGGAGGACTCAGGGGTAGGTTTTCCAGCACAGAAAAGATTGGAGAATCCAGGCATAACTGGCATAAGCATAAGTGGGAAAAGTCCAGCATATGCTACTCCAGGAAAAAGGAACCTTTAACCAAGAACCCTCCTATTTAGCAAGTATGTAGAAAAAAGAAAACTAAGAAATGATCACCTGGTTAAGATACAATATTAAAAATATTTTTAATACTTGTAAATATTTGGTGAGTGTTTTTACATAGTAGTATGATGAAAATACCTAATCATTATATTCTTCATTATATATGGTATAATAGGTTATTTTATGGTCTACAGATTTAAGCTGAGGATGTTCTATCTTAAAGAATAGGGAGGTTAAGATCTAAAAAATTAAGAATTGATGTCACTTTCAGTTTTGCTTCCAATTCAAAGGAAATCATTTTAAGGACGAAATGTTAAAATGGATTACAAGGCCTGCACTAGTGGATAGAGCATTGGCCCACCAACTGAAGAGTCCCGGTTAGGTTCTGGTCAAGGGCACACACCTCAGTTGCAGGCTCCATCCCCGGCCCTTTTTGGGGTGGGTATGAAAGGCAATCAATCGATGTATCTCACCCATATTGATGTTTCTCTCTGCATCTTCCCCTTCCTTCCATTCTCCCTAAAAGTCAATAGAAAAATACCCTAGGGTGAGGATTAGCAACAACAACAACAAAAACCCCACAGACAAAAGAATGGATTATGAGACCATCATATTAAATATAATAAAATCTATATCTCTAACTTCAGTGGAAAAATACATATGTGTCAAGAGTTCTTGAAAAAGAAAACCACTTTTTGTTTGCTTAGAAACCCTTTGCTATGGCTGAATTTTAAGTGTTCCTTGATCCTAGTTAAGTTTGATTATGCTTATGACTGTATAAAAGAGTTCAACCAAGATAGTACCACAGCCACATTCTATAGTTTTCAAAATCCTATGCAAGGCAATTACGAAATGTAGTTTGAAAAGAACAGGAAGATGTTCCCAGCATCCTAATAGACTCTGGTTTTCCGTCCCGACCAGTTTTAAGTAGGGAGTTAATCTGAGAGGGTGAAGTCACTGTCGCCACTGGTTAAGTCAGTTCTTGGAGATGGACTAGATATGTTCCTTCCTCTGATCCCTTGCTTGCTCACAATGTTCTTTCCTGTCCCATCTTCTCCTCTTTGCTTTTCTAAATCTTGCACCTCCTTGGAAACCCAGCTCACTTCCTCTATGGAGCTTTTGCTGACCATGCCAACTCCTATGGACTAGCCCTGTTGTGAGTTCCTATAATGTATACATGAAAGCAATAATTTGATCTTTAGACTGTATGTAGATTTTAAACAAATATTTCTTGCCTTCTTAGCCAAATTCTAAGCTCTTTAAGGCCCAGGGTCATGTCTCCAATCTCTGAGTCGCTGACAGTGCCACCTCAATACGGGCAGTGAACACTGGGTGACTGATCACCAACCCTACTCAGCATGGTGGTTCGTTTTAAACTCTCCAGAGAGAAAAAACCAGCATGCGGAATAGGACCACCTTCAGATCTCCAAGTCCACATTCAGTCTGAGGATCAGATTGGGATTCCTGAGATAACCCCATAGCCTCAGCTTCAGCTAACATGAGAAAGCTTTTGTTACTTGGTACAATGACTCGTAGACCTTACAAAATGAAATGAGATCCTAGAATATAGTTGTAAAAGGAAACATGCAACTTCTCAGATATTCTTTGATGTTATCAACTAATTGGAGCAGGAAGCCTCAGGAGCCGCTGGAATGGATTAAGTGACTCAGAAAGCTTTTACTGAGAGCTTTTTGAGTATAGGGCAGTGTTTTTCAACCGCTGTTCCGCGGCACACTAGTGTGCTGCGAGATGTTGCCTGGTGTGCCGTAGGTGCAGACAAGACAAGAATTTTATAATTTTTCACTATTTTGTTTACTTAATATTTCATAATAAAGTAATTATAAAATACTTTCTTTGTGTTTATTTGATTCCTATTCAAGAGAATTACTTTATATATAGTCAATATAGGCACAGAGTTAAATTTTTTAACATTTTCTAATGGTGGTGTGCCTCGTGATTTTTTTCATGAAACAAGTGTGCCTTTGCCCAAAAAAGGTTGAAAAACACTGGTATAGGGCATGATTCTAGGAATGTGAGCCTAGTAGATGTTTTCGGTGCCCATGTCCCATCCCCATTGGACCGCTTCTCATTTCAGCCAGGCTCCCATTACCTAACAGTGATCTTGAGAATGTGCCTTTTAAAGACTTTTCCTCCTTTCTTTAATCTCCAACTAAGGACCATTGCACAGAGATTTGTGCAATAGGCCTTCCTTCCCTTGGCTTCCAGCACTGGTTTTCCTCTGGCACTCGGGACCCAGGCCTTTGCTCTGGCTGGAGTCTACCACCTTTGCTGCAGGCTCTGGACAGAGTCTGCAGCCTTCGTCTTCACTGCAGATTCCAGCTGCCATCTGTTTTTGCTGTGGCTGGAGTGTTGCTTCTATAGATCCCTTCACCCCTGCTCTCCCTCTCATAGCAGGCATCCTGCCCTGCCCAGCCTAGAGCAGCTTGGTGGCCGACATCTTTGTCCTTCTGATTTGCATATTCCCTCCTGATTGGCTGGTGGGTGTAGCTGAGTGATGGTCAATTTGTATGTTTCTTTTATTAGTGTATATTTCTGCTCCCTAGGATCGAATCCCAAATAGACCACCTGTTCTCAGACCTCCTCTAGGAACTTGAACTAAGACAGAGAGATATATAGGACATGATATTTGCCTATAGGGGTCTTATAAGTTTAGCTCGTGTATTTGGACATATATTTTTAGAAAATAATAAAATGAAACTAAAAGGTATATTTTAATTAAATGACACATAAATAGTATAGATTCTACTCATTATGTTACTGTAGATTTTTATTAAATTTTAGTAATTATTCTTCCAGCTTTGGTAATTCTAATTAGGAAGCTTTAGTTCTTTCAGAATTATTTGTTTTTTGGTTTTTAAAAAAATATATTTTATTGATTTTTTTTTTTACAGAGAGGAAGGGAGAGGGATAGAGAGCCAGAAACATCGATGAGAGAGAAACATCAACCAGCTGCCTCCTGCACATCCCCCACCGGGGATGTGCCCTCAACCAATATACATGCCCTTGACCGGAATCAAACCTGGGACCTTTAGTCTGCAGACCAACGCTCTACCACTGAGCCAAACCGGTTTCAGCTAGAATTATTTGTTTTTTGACATTTTATTAATCTTATATCTCTCTGAAGCTTTCTGCTCTCAGCCACATATGAAGAGGTGAGACTGGGTACATTTTGTACCATATTCTTAGTCATCTGTAATTATATCCTGTCATTTAAATGATATTCTATTCAACTTTACAGAGCTTAAACATCCCTTAACATTTTACTTCTCCTTATTCTAAATGGGACACTTTGGTCTTGATAAAATTATCTTGAAAGTTGACATGAGAGTAAACAAAATGAATTAAAGTTATTGTTTTGTACTTGGAGCCAATATTTTAAAGGAAAAAGAAAAAGAATTTAGTATTTCAAGTGCAGACTAATAAGAAAATATTAAGAAAAATTATGAGGCTGAAACTGGTTTGGCTCAGTGGATAGATCGTCGGCCAGTGGACTGAAAGGTCCTGGGTTCGATTCCGGTCAAGGGCATATACCTTGGTTGTGGACGCATCCCCAGTAGGGGGTGTGCAAGAGGCAGCTGGTCGATGTTTCTCTCTCATCGATGTTTCTAACTTTCTATCCCTCTTAATACCTCTCTGTGAAAAATCAATAAAATATATTTAAAAAAAGAAAAATTATGAGGAAATAACATCATTGATAGAAACATACTATCAAAATTTCTTATTTTAATGAAAAATTTTTAATGATTGGCCATATTAGAGAAATATTTTACAATAACTGTAGCATTCATAAAGTTTTGTATTCAGTTCTTTGTTGAGTGAATTTTGAAGCTTTAAAAAGTTATCTTGAGACATTAGCTAGTCACATGTAGTATTCTGGAATTATAAGCAAGAGATCTTCAGCAGCCATAGGATAGGGTTCTAAAGGAAGGTTGATTTCCTGGTTCCCTTTCTTAAGTTACTACGCTGTCTTCCAGCCTTGTTCAGATCAGGAAATCCTGGTAGCCCTATTTATGAAAGAGGTCACTATAGGATTCTTTAAAATATCAAGTTTTTAAATATGTTTTTATTATTTTCTAAGCCTAAGAAATACATCTTATGAAAAGAGGGCATTGTTTGGATTTGCATTTCAGAATCTGGGCAAGACCTTTCTTTCATGTTACATTTTGATCTGTACTTTCTTCCAAGCCCTGTGACAGTAAGGATTTCTTTTAAGAGATGATGATGATGTGCCTCACTGTGGGTCTTTTACACTTATTTTTGCCATGCTTTCAGTGGTGGGACCTTACTGTGAACAATTCTTCAATTCTAGGAATCTTTCTTTCTTTCTTTCTTTTTTTTTTCTTTTTTTTCTTTTTTTTAATAATTTATCTGTTTCTATTTTCTCTCCTGTTGTTGTTGTTTTTTTTTTTTTTTTTTTTTTTTTTAGCATATTGATCTTCTTGAATTAATCATATATGTAATTTCTCTCCTATTTTTATCTCTTTGTCCTTTTTGTTCTACTTTTGGTAAGATTTCCTCACTTTATCTTTCAACTTCAAAAGTGATTTTTTTCATTGCAAGCATTATACTTTAATTAATTAATTAATTAATTAATTTTAACAGTTGAAATTTATGGAATATATAAAAAATACTTCATATACGCAACTGTCAGCAGAATTTAGGCATGTAGGTAGTATAATACAAAGTGGTTTATCAAGCAGTTCATTGAATGGAGTATGTGCTAAGGACACTGAGCATAGCAACTATACATTGATCATTGATTTTTCTTATTGATCTTCATCTGAGAATACTTTTTCCAGTGATTTTTAGGAAGAGTGGAAGTAAGGAAGGCAAGGAGTGAAGGAGAGAGAGAGAGAAAGAAACATTGATTGGGGAGAGATACATGGATATGGTGCCTCCTGCTCGAGTCCTCGTTGGGGTGGGAGATCAAACCCGAAACCCAGGGGGGTGAGGAAAGGGCAGACGGTGGGGTGGGAACCTGGTGGAGGGGAAAAAAATGAGGAACTTTTGTAATAATATGAACAATAAAGATTTATTAAAAACAACAACAACAACAAAAAAAAAACCCTGCAACCCAGGCATGTGCCCTTGACCCGGAATCAAGGTTGAGATGCTTTGATGTGTGAGCAGATACTCTAGCTATTGAGCAACACCAGCCAGAATGATCATTGATTTAAAAAAAAAAATTTAATGAGATCTAACATTTCCAAAAACTCTTTCTTGGTATCTAAATATTCTTTTTCTATAAAAGCATCTATATAATCATTATACACATATATTATCTTCTTTAAACTCTCTAAGATTATTAATAAGATCATTTTGAAATTTTCTTTTCAATATCTCTGAATTCATGTTTCCCACACCACATTCTCACAGTTTTAAATCTAGTGGAAGAGAGTCTTGAAAAATGTAAGCAGAAATTCCTGAGTCTCATCTTATTGGCTCCTAGTGGCTCATCTCAGGTTATTTGCTCATTCTTAAACCAGTCACGTTTTTTAGGGCGACCACATTCCCAGTTGGGAGTGGATCAGTGTTTTTCACTAGAGTAGACAGAGAGTCAGTTTCATCTGTCTGTTATGAGAGTGGGAGAGCAGTGGGCTTTCAAAGAACTAGAAGGCTGTTAACTAGGAAAAGAGCAAATGTGCTCACTTGTTGTTCTGAACAACTTGGCCTGGAGGTCAAAAGCCAATGCCTGAATTCCTGCAGGGACCATTTACTCACAATTTCACCCCCTGACAACATCACTACTTAAGAAGTCTTGTTTTATGCCAAAATCTATCTTCCTTTAGCGGCCATCCATGACCCTAGCTCTGCCCTTGAGTGTGCCCTTGAGTTATGTGAAGGCAGTTCTAACAGGTCTTTCTTTTCACATTCAATATCACACATTGTTATACCTATTTCTAATCTAATCAGTTTTTATTTATTTTTTATTAAATTTTTTAAAAAATGTATTTTATTGATTTTTTACAATTAGGAAAGGAGAGAGATATAGAGTCAGAAACATCAATCAGCTACCTCCTGCTCACCCCCACTGGGGCTGTGCCCTTAACCAAGGCACATGTCTCTGACGGGCATTGAACCCGGGACCCCTGAGTCCGCAGGCCAATGCTCTATCCACTGAGCAAAATCAGCCAGGGCTAATCTAATCGATTTTTAAATCCTTTCTCCATCTTAGTCTTCTCTTTTCCCTCCTTCGTTGTGCATTTTGGTAGAGAACAAGTAGCCTAGATTATAGAATACCATTGTTTAGTATTTTCAAGTTGATTCACAATAGTTTCTGAATATATAGAGTTCATTAATCACTCTCTATGTAGTGATTAATAATACAATAATTCTTAGGCCTTTGTTGAACAATAGAATCACTAGGAAAGCTTAAACATTCTGATGCCCTGGCCACAGACTTACTGGGATGAGGAGATGGGAACTCTGGCACTAGTATTTTTTTTTTTTTTTTTTTTTGGAGCTCCCCAGGGTGATTCTAACGTGCAGCCAGAGAGGAAAATAACTGCTCTACATGTGACAGATCTCCTTACAATATGACCTCAATGGTTGTAGGTTTCCTCAAGGTGTGTTGTTTTAGAAAATGAATTTGAGGCATACCTCCATCATTTGCCTCTGGCTAACCTTATTCACTTTCATATAGGATAACTCATCAAGTCCCATCAGAGAAAGCAACCTGGGGCAAAACAGCATAATTATTGAGGTTTCTGGTGAAAGTGGCTATATTAATTCTAAGTAAAATCTTGTTTCTCTGTAATTTTCTCAGTTTGGCTGATTACTCCCGGAGGAAGTGTCTGAGTTTATTCCGCTGACCTCCTGCAACAAGAGTAGCATTATGCTCTGGTGGGAACCGAAGAAGAGCTTTTGAAATGATTTTCAACCAAAAATGTAATCGTTATCTTTTATGACTGTGAATTAAAGGCCATCTGTGAAGCTGCTAAGGTTTATAAGAAAAGCTTCCATTTACACTGACATTTATCTTGTAATGTGGCAGTATAAAAAATTCAAAGGTTAAGGCCAGACTTGCTCAGTGTAATGTTTGGACAGCATAAATCTGCACAAAAAAGGGGTAGATTTATTATTTATGTTTAACTACAGTGTCTATTGTGTGCTGTAACATTGCATTTAAGTAAAATAGATTCACTGAGGAAAAAAGGAAAGGAGGGAGGTTGAGAATAAGGGAGAGAGAAGGTCTAATGACTCTTCATAGGAGCTGTCTTCCAATTGTCTCCTGACCCTTGCCTTCTTCAGAACATTTTCCCCAGTTTTTATTTTGAATATTTCAAGCATGTAGAAAAGTTGAAAGAATATAGCAGTGACATCTGTGTATTCTTTTGTATCCCGAAGGCCTGAGAACCAGGAGAGATGGTGGTGTGGTTCTTGTGCAAAGGCCAGCAGGCTTGAGACCCAGGAAGGACTGATGTTTAAGTTCCAGTCCGAAGGCAGGAGAAAGTTGATGTCCCACTTTGGAGGTATCGTACAGGAATACTTTTTTCTTACTTGGGGAAAGGGCAGCCTTTTTGTTCTATTCAACCCTTCAACTGCTTTACTCAGGCCTACCTATCTATGTATGTGTTAATCTCACCCCAAAACACCCTGCTGAAACACCCAGAATAATGTTTGAACAAGTATCTGAGCATCCTGTTGCCCAGGATCCTCTCCTCCCTAGTCTCCCAGGCTAGAAGCCCAGGAGTCATTTCATCTTTTTTCTTCCCTATTTCCAAAACAATCAGCAAGTTCTGTCAACTCTACCTTCTAAAGCTCTCTGGAGATGCTAACTCCTCTCCTACCCACTGTTGCCTCATCAGTTGCAGCGGTCTCTCTCTTAAAAAAACAAAAAAAACCCCAACAAAACACACATATATATTATTGATTTTTTACAGAGAGGGATAGTTAGAAACATCGAGCTGCCTCCTACACGCCCCCTACTGGGGATGTGCCCGCAACCAAGGTACATGCCCTTAACTGGAATTGAACCAGGGACTCTTCAGTCTGCAGGCCAACGCTCTATCCACTGAGCCAAACCGGTTAGGACGCAGCTGTCTCTTTACTGCTTCTCTGCTTCTGGTCTTGCCCTCTCCAATCCAGCCTAGCTCTGTCCCCCAGGATTGCTGGTTGTGAAAAATAAGTCTGAGGTGGTTCTTTCAGATCATTTACTGAGACTAATCCGGTATTTAAATTCTTTCCCCTCCCCAGGATCATGAGGGAAAAAAAAAGAAAAAAAAAAAGGAATATACCTAGCAGGGCCATTCACGGTTCTATGTGATACTTTGGCCTCCATTATTTTTGTAGCTTCATAAATTTTTTTTGCCATACATTTAAATTTTATGTTCCAGCAATCCCAGAGTGTTTGCATATCTTGAAATGCCCCATAATTTCTACAACTTCTATGCCTTGCATACTGTTTCCTTTGCTGAGAAGAGAATGCTCATAGCCCTTCCTCCCCCTACCCCCTTCTTCTGCTTGAATACCTGGCAGACTCCTCTTCGTCCTTTAAATTTCAGCTCAGATGTTGCCTTCTCTAGGAAGCCTTCTTTGACTTGCTTAGCCAAGCTAAGGTTCCCTTTTCATATCTCATATTCCACCTTCTAACTTGTGCTTTTGTGCCATCACTGCTTGCTCACATGATAGTTTCTAAGATAGGCCCTGAGAATCTTGAGATCAGAAACCATGTCTTACTTATTTTTGGACCCCTAGTGCTGTGTGACTTACAGTAGATGTTCAAGAAATCTTTGAACAAAGAATGAATGAAGAAGTTGGGAGCTGTGTTTCCGCAGCTGTGATCTCACTTGATCCTGGATGATCAACTTCATGAGGGCTGATATGCACCAGTTTTGTTCACCCTGCATTCCCATGGCTCAGCACAGTGCCTGGAAAGCCCTCAATAGTGCATGAGTATGGAAAAGAATATAGAGTTTCATCAAAAAATTAAATATTTGACCCAGTGATCCCACTTCTAGGATTATATCCTAAGAAGCCCAAAATGCCAATCAGAAAGAATGTATGCACCCCTATGTTCATAGCAGCACAATTTATAATAGCTAAGATCTGGAAACAGCCATGTGCCCATCAGTAGATGAATGAAGAAGCTATGGTCCAATTTTACTGTGGAAAACTATGCAGCAGTGAAAAAGAACATCTTATCCTTTGAGACAGCGTGAAGGGGCCTAGAGAATATCCTGCTAAGTGAAATGTCAGTCAAAGAAAGACAAGTATCACATGATTGCACTCATGTGGAATTTAAGTAGTAAAATAAACTGATGGCCGAAACCGGTTTGGCTCAGTGGATAGAGCGTCGGCCTGTGGACTCAAGGGTCCCAGGTTCAATTCCGGTCAAAGGCATGTACCTTGGTTGTGGGCACATCCCCAGTGGGGGGTGTGCAAGAGGCAGCTGATCGGTGATTCTCTCTCATTGATGTTTCTAACTCTCTATCTCTCTCTCTTTCTCTCTGTAAAAAAATCAATAAAATATATTTAAAAAAACAAAAACAACAAAAAAACTGATGAACAGAATGGGTCCAGAGACATGGAAGCATGGAGTAGCATGTGGAATCCCAGAGGGAATGTGGGGGTAGGAGGGAGGTAATTTACCAAAGACCTTGTATGCATATATGCATAACCCCTGGACACAGACAATAGAGTGCTAAAGGCTTGGGGTGGGGGAGAGCTGGAAGGGGTCAATGGGGGAAAAATGGGGACATATTAATACTTTCAACAATAAGCAATCCTTATTTTTTAAATAGTGCACAAGTGACAAATCTGTGGGCTGGGGCAAGTACCACCATCATAATACAGTTGAGGAAATGGGGTCTGGGAGAGGTTAATAACCTGCTCAAGTGTTCTGGGCAAGCCAGGCCTCAGAATCTCGGCCATACTTTATGCGAAGGAAGTAGGCTGTGCAGGGCTTCTCTGGGTCAGGGAGTTGATTGACCTTGTCCCACAAGCAGCCAGTCCTTATTGTGCTGTCATAAGGTCTAACTTTACAAAATGAGTTGGGGCAATTATATTATAGGTTGAGAATTTGAATTAAGGACCAGAGAAAAGAAGTTAGTAGTTGGTGTAAGGTTTGAGGTGCAGGAAACTGACCACCAAGACATTTTAAAGTAAAGTTTATTCCCCAGTAATGAGCGGGACTCATTGCGGAGGTAGAGAAATCAGAATGGAAGGAGTTGGGGAGCGGGGATGGACCCAGCCGGCTGCCGCCTGGACATGGAGGATCAGCAACATGTGGCTGGTCTGGGGCTCTTTTTAAGGGGAGGAACAAGAGAGGGTTGGACCCAGGGCAGAACAGGAAGGGGTGGGCTCCAGGACACTTTGGCACACGCTGATTGGTGGCTCAATGTCTTGGGGATGTCAATGTGACAGATGCCAGTAATGTCATAACTCCACCCACCAGTTGGGAGGAGGGAGAACCTTATAGTTGGGATCCCAAAGAAGTCTTTGTGGGAGGTAGGATGGAATTAGAAGAGGGACCCAGGGAATCAAGACACAGCAGGAAAGCACAGCTGACAGTCAGCACAGCTCCTGGTTCCCTGTGGCTTCACATTCCATTTCAGTGTGTGCACTTATCTTTACATCAGCACCCTGTCCCATCCAGTCACTCACTGTGAGCTGATTCTAGTGAGGGCTTGCTCCTGGCAATTCAAGTTTTTAAAGAACATCCCAGGTGGGCCCAGGATTGAAAGCCAAGCCTTCTGTCCTTGTGTCTAGTATTCTTTCCACTATTCCCCAGTGTTAGGGACAGTATCTTTGCCCAGATTTTGATAGAGGGCCATGCAAAAATAGTGCATATTAAATGTATTTTAATGACAATAAACAAGGCTGTAATTGTGATGTGAGCGGGAGGAAACAGCCAGTGAGGCAAACCAAATCCCCTCTCAATTTAAGCTAGCCCAGTAGGAGGATTCCAAGAAACATAAAATAGGCCTTTTCTAGGAGTGCTTCTTTACATAAGGCGTCTGCCTTCTCTGCTCTTTTGATTCCAATCCTGGGAGTTTGGTGCCCCCTTCCACCATCTCCACCTGCAGCCCCAGCTTGCCAAGCAGGCGGGGCTTGCAAAGGGAGACAGATTGGTGACCTGGGCATGTGGGCTTCTGCCCTTCAAGCCTCAAGGCTGCAGAATGCAAAGAATGCCAAGATCATGATTGTTATCCACGTGTGGCCTTTTGATTCACATGCTAGTGAATATATTTCAGGTACAAATCATTCTTTCCCACCAGCTCTTTCTGCAGGTCTCCAACAAGACAATTACATGGTTCCATTTAAATAGTGACTCAAGGACAGATCTGAGGGCTGTTTTCCTGTGTTCACCCCACGCACCTGCCTGTGGAGGCAGCAGGCTCTCCAATGCGCTGGTGGGTGCTCAGGGCTGTTTTTCAAGCACTGAATGGGCAGGATCACAAGGCAGGGCAGGGACAATGGTGGCTCAGAGGGGTTTGCTCACCCCCTCATTTCTCTGAAAAGAAGCCTCTCCTTGACAATTACCTATCTGAAGTCACCTTTTGAAACCAACTGAAAAGAGCTTATCTTATAATCAACATTTCCCAGAAATCGCTCAAGAGCCAAAGGCTATGCAAAGAAAAAGATTTTAGCAAACTAAGTTCAATGTACATTATTGTCAAAAGCTTGCAGAGCTGCAGGCTAGCCCTTTGAATATTTTTAGATTTGATTTTCCAAAGGAATGTTTTCAGAAGCTGCAAATACCTGGAGGCACTGATAAATAGCAAGAGTGAGATATCCTATTGGAAATAAGGGGACGTCTTAACAGAGATCACTTTTCATTTTAAATCTAAGGTTGAAAAATGACTGAATGGGGGTGACAGCTAAAATCCAGTCATAAATTAAACACCACCAGTGTAGTTGACGATCTGTTTAGACTAAATCACAAACTCTTTAAGAAAAAGCATCCCGAAAACATCACAAATGTGACATTAGTGCTTCAGAATGTGTTGTCTTTTTACTCCTACCCCCCTCCAAAAAAAAAAAAAAAAAGGTTTCTGACATGAAAAGGAAATAACTCCAAGGAGGCCGATAGCACAATCACATTTTCAGCTACTTTAATAAGCTTTCTGTTAACTTGGCCAGGTGATACTACTTGGTGATTAAATCAAATGTGAATCTACCATGACAGAAAGATTGATGTTTCCCAATAACTGGTCTTTGGAAATTTGTGTGACCCTTGGAAATTTCATGTTTTCCTTTCTACACCTATAAGGTGACTGTGGAGATAAATTGCCATAAGAGTCTTTGAAATTTTATTGAAGGTGTTCAAAGATAAGACGAAGCCAGCACTTATGAAGTAGTACAACTTAAGAAATAATTGTATTTATTAAAGAAATACATGAAAATGGTTACATGAAATCAATGGGTCCCAAGTCTAAGTGACAACTAAAAAGTCGTCTCTCTGTCTTTCCCCAAACTCAATTGTCCTTGGTTTGCTTAAGTATAGATTTATCAGTTGAAAATAACTTTGTTCTCAAAATTTAAGGCACAATTCTACTGTTTTTCTTTTATTCCCCCTCTCCTGCCTTCTTCCCTCCCAAGCATCTCAAATTTGGTGGGTCCAAAACTAAAATCAAATTCTATCAGAAAATCCCATTATCGCCGAAACCGGTTTGGCTCAGTGGTAGAGCGTCGGTCTGCGGACTAAAAGGTCCCAGGTTCGATTCCAGTCAGGGGCATGTACGTTGGTTGTGGGCACATCCCCGGTAGGGGGTGTGCAAGAGGCAGCTGGTCGATGTTTCTCTCTCATCGATGTTTCTAGCTCTATCTCTCTCCCTTCCTCTCTGTAAAAAATCAATAAAATATATTTAAAAAAAGAAAAAGAAAATCCCATTATCTCCAAATTAAAAATATATCCTGAATCACAATTTTTCCACTATACTCAAACCCCTGATCCAAGTTACCATAATCCCTTACCTGAACTTCTAACTGGTCTTTCTGCTTCTGTATTTTTTTACATTGTAAAATATTTAAGAAACTATGTGTGGCTTTATACTTTTTACTACATAAAAAGTAAGAAGATCCTAATGCACATAGTTAATCATAAACATATAGAATTGGTTTAGGTGTTTAGCATTCACTGGTCCTGAGCTTGTCAGTAGCTTCTTAATACAAACACTGGGGCTCTAGCCAGCAGCTGAAGTATGTTCAGCCCATACAGAGGGCAGGAACGGTCGTGAACAGCCTTCAGACAATGATGATAGGAGATAAATACTCCAGTTCTCTTCTCCATTTCCCAGATATCTCAGCAGTACTGAGCTTGTTACCCAGTGGCAATCTGCTCGCTGACCTTGAGCTGGCTTACCTGCCCAGTTTCACTTTTCCATATATTATACCAACCTGCGCTTTCATTTAAATTCTAGTCTTGGGATCTACTTTTGGGGGAAACCTGACCTAAGACAGTAAAGACAGTAATGTATGCATTTTCCTGTCACTGGCCTTTCAGGTTGTCTTTAGTTATTCAGATACAAGCAAGGCTGCAACATATTTATACAAATGTGTAGATATGTATGTAGGTTTTGTCTTGGTATTTATCCATACGTGAAATTGCTGGGTCAAAGGGTGTGTGCACCTTCATTCTTAATAAATCTTGCCAGCATTTTAAAAGGCTGAGTGTCAAGTACTGGTGAGAAGGCCACCTCTGATGCACGTGGGATGGTTCCCTTTTGCAGTTTTATTTTGCACTTCCCCAATTACTAGTGGGAATGCATGTCTGTGTATGTATTTACTGTATGACATTTGCGTTTCCTCTTCTCTGAATGGCTTGCTTCTCTTTCTTATTAATATATGAGTTCTAAAAATTCTGAATACTAATAATTTTGATTGTTCTTTGCAGAGAGCTCCGTTATTTTCTTGTGGTTTGTAAGTCTTATGCAGAACTGATTTCTATTCTGTGTGATCTCTTTTTCTTTTTTTTCCCTCTATGAAAGATTTTTAGGATTTTTACTCCTGATGTTCTGTATCCCAATTCTATTACTTCATGTAAAGGGCTCAATTTATTACCTTAATTTACTTTTCATGAAATTAAGCACATAATAGTTAAAAAATTGAATCACAATAGACATACCTAATGCATAAAATAATGCACCCAACTGCGATATTGTTTTTTTTTTTTTTAAAAAATAGTGCAACAAATACTCTGGGTCCAGCTCTTTGTTCAGGATTTATTTCCACAAGTAGAAGTTCTGTGTTCAAACCCAGGTTATTTTGAATTTTAATTGATATTGTTAACTTTTTAAAAAAAACAAATCTTTATTGTTCAGATTACTGATTTCCCACCTCCGCCCTATGCCCTTATCTCCTGCCACTGTCTTCATCCATAGGTGTAATATTTTTGTCCAATCTCTTCCCACACCCCACACTCCCTTCCCCCCAAGAACTCAGTCCACTCCCTTTCTATGCCCCTGATTCTATTATATCCAGCAGTTTATTCTGTTCATCAGAATTTTTATTCACTTTTTAGATTCCCTTATTGATAGGAATTATTTGTTGTCACTTTGTTGTTCATTATTTTTATCTTTACCTTTTTCTTCTTCTTCCTCTTCTTAAAGAATACCCTTCAGCATTTCATATAGTCCTGGTTTGGTGGTGAATTCCTTTAGCTTTTTCTTGTCTGTGAAGCTCTTTATCTGACCTTCAATTCTAAATGATAGCTTTGCTGGGTAATCTTGGTTGTAGGTTCTTGCTGTTCATCACTGAATATTTCTTGCCACTCCTTTCTGGCCTGCATAGTTTCTGTTGAGAAATCAGCTGACAGTCATATGGGTACTCCCTTGTAGGTAACTGTTTTTCTCTTGCTGCTTTCAAGATTCTGTATCTTTTGCCCTTGGCTTTTTAATTATGATGTGTCTTAGTGTGGTCTTCTTTAGATTCCTCTTGTTTGGGATTCTGTGTGCTTCCTGGACTTGTAAGTCTATTTCTTTTACCAGGTAGGGAAAATCTTATTTCTTCTAATAGGTTTCAATATTTTGTTCTTTCTCTTCTTCTGGCACCCCCATAATTTGGATTAAAGTTGTCCCAGAGGCTCCTTACATTATCTTCATATTTTTGGATTCTTCTTTTTTGTTTCTCTGGTAGGGTGTTCTTTTGTTTCCTCATTTTTCAAGTCTTTGGTTTGATTCTTGAGTTCCTTTGGTCTAATGTTAAATTTCTGTATATTCTTCATTTCAGACAGTGAATGCTTAATTTCTGACTTGTCCTTTTCCTTTTCCTTTTTTTTTTTTTTTTTTCACATTCTCATTAAGATCCTTAAAGGTCTAAGTTCCTCAGAGGTTTCTAGAAGATTCTTGAGAAACCTTATAACTGTGGTTTTGAACTCTATATCCAGTAGTTTGCTTTTCTCTATTTTCATTTTTGACATGTCTGTCTCCACATATTGGATACTTCCCTATGTTGATGGAGTGGTTTTGTGTGGTAGGTGACTAATAGGGCCCAGTGGTTCAGCCTCCCCAAACACCTGAGGTGGACACTCTTGGTGCACCCCTTTGTAGGCTGAGTGCATGGTCTTGTTGTAGTTAAGCCTTGATTGCTGTTGGTACACTGGGAGGAACTGAACTCCAGGCCAATTGGCTGTGAGGACCCGCTGTGTCTATAATGGAAGAACTGCTGTACTTTAGATACCCTTATGGGGCAGGACTTGTTTCAGTGGGCCTTTGGTGCTCACCGAGTCTGCCTCTTGAGTGTGTCACTTATGTGAGTTGAAATCTGGTGTTGTCTCACACTAGGTATACTGGCTCCTGGATCTCCAAGGAGGTGCAGGTCAGCTATACTGTCTGAGGCCACCCAGCAGGAGCTATATCGAGATCTGCAGATTTCTCCTCTTTGCTTGGGGTTTGGAAGTTTTGGAGCTGTCTGACCAGAGCTGCAGTGAGGTTAGCTGTGATAGGGCAGGCCATTCATATGCAAAAGCTGCTGCTCACAATTTGGATGGGTTTGTAAATTGGGCAAGGCAGGGCCTCAGGGAATCACTAGGGCGTGGCAAACAGCTATCTCCATGTTTCTGCCTCCTGTGTCCCAGTGCAATAAACAATGATTCCTGCACGCACCTCTGCAAGAAAGCCATCCTCATTTTCTGACCTGATGGTAGACCAGCTTTTCCCCATAGGAGTCTGGGTCTCCAGACTCTCGCCGGAAACTGGAGTTCAGAGCAGTTGTGAGCTTGTGTCTCCCTTTGGATTGAAAACAGCACATCTAGTCACCAGCCAACAGCCCAATTTGCGTGCGCCTCTGTACCTCTGCTTTTCCGTGATTGTGCACATCCTACCCAGTCTCAATGCTCTTTTCTCTTTCCTTCTAGTTGTAGAACTTCTACTCAGCCAGCTTTCCGGTGGTTCTGGGTGATAAGACGCTTTGTCTTTTAGTTATAGTTTTGGTGTGGTTGTGAGGCAGCACGTACAGGTATATACGTTATGTCTTTGTTTTCGGATATTAACTTTTACCCTAAAAAAATCTGTGCCAATTTATAAGGCAAAAAATGCTATTTCATTGGATACTTAAAAATCCAAATATTTCCTAACATGATGGATAAAACATGTTTTAATTTTTAAATTATGTGAAGTTTTTCTTCTAACTTCGGTTTCTAGCAATGTCTATTCTTTTAATTTTAGCCATATGCTTGTTATTAGATTACCTTTTGTGTGTGAAGGGCAGTCTATCCTGTTCAATCACTGTAACATCCCATGGCATCTCACCCAAGATTATAAAGTGTTTTTTTTTTTTTTTAAATAAATATATTTTATTGTTTTTTTACAGAGAGGAAGGGAGATAGTTAGAAACATCAATCAGCTGCCTCCTGCACACCCCCTACTGGGATGTGCCTGCAACCAAGGCACATGCCCTTGACCAGAATTGAACTCAGGACCCTTTAGTCCACACTGAGCCAACCCAGTTTTGACTATAAATAGTGTTTTTATAGGTCTCAGACCTTTTTTTTAATCATTGAGAAAGTAGTCCTACCTGCTTCTTACTATCTATATGGAATGTACTGTAGTTCTGAGTGAGATTGTACTTAGTGATTCTCTGAGTGAACAGAACTTTTTTCAGAAGTGTGATATGCATAGAGTGATTTTGTTCCCTGTTTTGATTGATCTACTTCTAGTTTAATATCTAAGTTCTAATTCTTCTGTTTATAATCTATTACTGACATTTGGACAAATTTGGCTAGCTCCTTTCTTTATAGGTAATAGATACCACCAGGGGATTCTCCCATTGTGGTTTCTTGGCATATGTTACCCTAAGCAGGTGCTAGGGACCTAATCTTCAGAATTTCTTGATGATTCAGACAGTTACAGCAACAGATATTTCACAAATGTTGTGTTTCAGATGAAAAGTAATTAATAAAAATACATTGCTTTGAAATAATTATCCACAGATCTAATTAACAGAAATATCTTTTTCTAATGTTAAATATATAATTGTTTGGATGGGATGGGGAACAACTTGAAATGAATCAGAAAACACCTTCACATTACTCATTCTTTTCATATACTTCAAATTTGTACTTAATGCCTTTTTCCTCCTGGACATCAGAAACAACACCTGGGTACCTGTAAAAGAAATATACATGTAATTAAATAATTACCAATTAAAACAATTTTTTTAAAAGAACATTTTATCGATTTTTATGAAAGAAAAAGGGAGAGAGACAGAGAGAGAAAGAGAGGAAGAGAGAGGAAGGAAGAAACACAGATATGAGAGTGCAACATCTATTGGCTGCCTCCTGCACACCCCTATTATTAAGCCCACAATCCAGACATGTGCTCTGACTGGAAATTGCACTGGTGACTTTTTTGGTGCATGGGACCAATGCTCAACCATCTAAGCCACACTGGCCAGGGCAATGGTTCCCTGATTTTTGATAAGGGTATAAAAACAATTTAATGGGGAAAGAGTATCTTTTCAACAAACAGTGCTAGGATAACTGAATAGCCACTTATAAAAGAATGAACTTGGACCCGTTCCTTACACTATACCAGACCATAGACTTAATACAAGAGTTGATATAATTAATCTTAAAACTGAAAAGTTCTTTTAAACTAAAATGCTATGAGTTCTCAAAATCAGGCAGTTTCAGTTTCATGCTAAAATCACTACTACACAGTGAAGCAAGTGTAATCTCTTCTTTTCATCTCCACCACTGCTATCTAAGTCCCTTCATCTTTCATCTGAACTACTGCAACCAACTGGTTTCCCAGCTTCACTTCCTTCTAGTCCATTCTCCATAAACAGCTAGAACAACATCACTCAATTTAGAACCTCCTTCCCCTGCATTTGACCTGATGCATTTGGGTCTTACCCTTGCTCACAATGCCCTCAGTGGCTTTCAAGGAGGCTCAGGGAACATGCCAAGCTTGTGCCAGTCATCGGGTCTCTGCACTGGCTATTTCTGGTTCCTGGAATGCTCTTTCCTGCTCTAAGCATGGCTGGCTGGTCATTTAGATCCCGGTAATAACACTGTTGTAATTAACCTAGTTATTAATAACTGGAAAGGAGCAAAGGGAAGGCCAAATATTATAGGCACGTCATTTAGGCAGCTCCGCCAGGAAGCTAAAGCTTTCCACTCCCCAGGGAGCCGCTGGTCTATTCCTTGAAAACAGCTGGGGGAAGGGATGGGACAGGGAGAACAGATGCATGCCCAATAAAGTTGGGGTGTCCCTGGGAAGGTGCCTGCCTGTCAGTGTCGCCTGGGAACAGGTCATTGGCCAGCATGGGCGTGGCCACTTCAAGGGCGAGAAATTGGGGTATTTAATCCTCTGAACACATGAGTTTGCTCTCTTGGTTTCTCTTGCCGTGTTACTCCTGGCTCCTAGCTTGCAGGGTCTCTTGCTCCTGCTTTCTGGCATTTGCCCACATGGCCACTGCCCCCCCCCCACACACACACAGTGGACTAATAGATTGCAACGAGCCTGATGTTGAAGTGCACCCAGCTGCAACATGGAACAGAAACTCTGGACACTGGCTTTGCTTCTAGCTCTATTGAAACCCCAGCTACACTTTTCCCGTGACCTGAATGGTGCTTTGGAAACACAGGGATGTAATTCCACTCAAATAAAAATCACCCATCTTCACATGCGAATCTCGGAAAATTCTTTTCCTCAGGATATTGTACGGACCCCACCTCCAGCACCAGTGGGGAAAAGCATACTCCAATTTCCCTGGTAATAGTATAGATATCACTTCAGAGAGGACTGCTCAGACTACACAGCATTTATCACATCACAGTATTTCAATTCTCCACACAGCAACTCTTAATGCTTATCTATTATTTGCCACTCTCTCTACTACAAAAATGTAATCTGGAGAATAGTGAATAGCATCTGTTTTGGTAAACACTCTTTCCCCAATGCTCAGGACAGTGTTTGATGCTGAATACAATTCTCATAGAATGGACTAAGGACTACTCTAGATTTCAGTAAAATCACTAAAACTTGAACATTCCCAAGTCTGTTAAAGCAGAATTCCAAAAATTTTCTGTACTATTTGTCTATAAAACACATTACTATCCCAAATTCAATCTGAGAGACATACTCTTCCCTATAATTCTTTAAAAAAAAAAAAAAAAAAAAAATATATATATATATATATATATATATATATATATATATATATATATATATATATTAATTTCAGAGAGGAAGGGAGGGAGAGAAAGAAACATCAATGATGAGAGAGAATCATTGATTGGCTGCCTCCTGCATGCCCACACTGGGGATCAAGTCCACGACCTGGGCATGTGCCCTGACCAGGAATTGACCGCCTGGCTCATTGGTAAAAGCTCAACCACTGAGCAATGCTGGCTGGGACCTTTCCTATAGTGCTTAAGCTATAAATCCAAAAGTGCTTCAGAATAATATATAACATTTTACTTACTCTGGGAGAAGTTTGTATTTCTCCAAATCAATTTCTGGAAAAAATGTATCACTTTCAAATTCCTGCATGATCCTTGTCACAAAGAGTCGTTGATGGCCGGGCTTGTTCATGGCTTCCTTTGAAATAAAACAAAAGTCACAAATTTCCTTAATTATTTGTGTCAAAAGAAACAGAACTCAAGATTTTGTTTGTTTTAATTATATAGTCAAGTTTGTACCAGATATGAAAGAATGCTATTTAAATATCACATTCTTTTTAAAAAATATATATATTTTATTGATTTTTTTACAGAGAGGAAGGGAGAGGGACAGAGAGTTAGAAATATCGATGGGAGAGAAACATCGATCAGCCGCCTCCTGCACACCTCCCATTGGGGATGTGCCTACAATGAAGGTACATGCCCTTGACTGGAATTGAACTCGGGACCTTTAGGTCCGCAGGCTGATGCTCTATTTTTTTTACTTTAGAGCCCTGCAAAGTAGTCTTATTTATGTTGAGAATAGCACTAATCATTATATCTAATTATGAGAGTGATTTAAAATATATTCTGGCTTCTAGTTTGCTTGCATGAACTATTTTTTTCATTTAATTGTTCAGTTTTGTCTTTTTTCTTTGGTGTTTGCTTAGGAATTAAGAACACCGCATTGTCTAGTTACTGGCTATAGAAAAATTTACATATATATAAATGGATAAGATAGTACACTTTCACAAGATTTTGACTAATGAAAACATCAAGGGCACAGTTGGTACATTTATACAAAATTTAATAATGTTTCCGTTTCCCTAGGAGATAGTTACAATGTTAGTAGGTAATTTATTCTGCCTCTTATTTGCTAATGATTGTATTTAGCCTCATATTAATGACTTTTCTAACTAACGTCTATAATACTGTTGAGCTCCAAGAAAGCAATAACTCTGGCTTGTGAGGGGGAGGGGAATATATATATATGAAATTTAAAGTTTTTATCTTTAAAATTCTAAATAAGGGCATAGAACAAATTTTACTTTTTATTTTCAATACTACTGCTTAGAATATTATATCATTTATTCTCTTGACCCAAACAAGTAAATATTCTACCTTTTCTTGCTGTACCAAAATTTAGGAAAATTGAGTAGGACTAACTACTGCAGCTTTTGAAAGTTTGTATCAAAGTTAATGATGTTTGGAAACCTTTTCTGTAAAGAGTCAGATAGTCAATATTTTAGGCTTTGTGGGCCATGTAGTTTCTCTTACGTTTAGACAAATGCCGCCATAGTCAATACTAAAACCAATGGTTGTGGCTGTGTCCCAGTGAAACTTTACTGACAAACACAGGCTAGTGGACCCACTTTGGCCAATAAGAAGAGAAGCCTAAATGTTCCACCAGCTAGTGTGATGTGAGGTAGGTGGATAATGCATAATTATAACCTGGAGGCTCCACTTCCTTACTGTTTACTACATATAGATATATCAAATTATACATATGAATTTAATTTTAAGTATGTATATTGTTTAAAAGGTTGTAGAAAAGGAACCTAAGAAACAGTTTTTGTAATCCCATCTAAGATCCTGGTATGCCTCTTCTTTCTCAAATAATCTCAATGCACATGTAAGCACAAGCCCCCAAGGGTAGGAGCTGATTTTTATCCTTCCCATAAATATTAATCTTTCTTGAGTGTTTTAAAAGCACAGAAAAATTCCTTTTATTTTCCTCAACATGTTTGAAGAAACAGGGCTAACTCAGTGTGGAACAGAAAATAGTGCAGTCCAGTACGATTCTAAGGGAAGAATTTAGAATGTTTTTAAAATTGGAAACATCAGCTATGTTGAATTGGAGATAAACTGGTAAAGACTTAAAAACTTACTTTTACTTTTTTATTTAGTTTGCACAACAGTATCAACAAGAAGTCAAATTGACAATGTGTCTAACCGATAGCAGGGACAATGTGCTTCTTTGCTCATGACTGAAAACGTACAGATGGCAGGGAAGCTGAAACAAAGTGGAGTGGAAAAATTCTTTGTTTATAGATACCTCTACTTACCTTATAAACGGAACTGCCTCCCACTATCCAAACCATATCCACTTTATTTGTTAATTCTGGTTCCTCAATAAGTTTTAAGGCATCATCCAGACTTTTGGCGAGAAAATGAGCTCCTTTTGGAGGTTCCCTGAGGTTAAGAGAAAGAATTACATATAATTTCTACAAAAGCCATTTCATACTAGTTAAATAATCTGTATGGGGAGTAATAATTATAAAACTAAAATTGTTATATAAACTCCAAGTCAGGGGGACAATTTGCATATTAGCCTTTTATCATATAGGATAATAAATATTCCATTGTATGGATATAGCATATTTTATTTATCTTTGATGAACATTTGGGATGCTTCCAGTTTTTAGATGTTGGTATGAATGATGCTGCTATGAACACTTGTGTACAAGTTTTTGTGTGGTCATATACTTTCATTTCTCCAGGGTATATACCAAGGAGTAGAATTGCTGTGTCATATAACTCTAGGTTTAACCTTTTGAAAAAGGGCCAGTCTGTTTTCCAAATGTGGCTGTATAGCATTATTATTATTTAAAAAATTTTTTTTTAAATTATTTTTTACAGAGAGGAGATAGAGAGCTAGAAACATTGATGAGAGAGAAACATCAACCAGCTGCCTCCTGCACACCCCCTACTGGGGATATGCCCGCAACCAAGGCACATGCCCTTGACCAGAATCGAACCTGGGACCTTTCAGTCCGCAGGCCGATGCTCTATCCACTGAGCCAAACTGGTTTCGGCATAGCATTATTTTTAAAGCGGCAACTTGATAGTATAGAAAGCCATGAAAAAGCACCCCCTTCTCCCCCCAAGATGTATTAAGTAAGTAGCTACTCAAAATAACTAGTATGGGGCAGCAAATTTTGAGATTATCTTGAGGTTTCAGTTCCTTCTCACACGGGGAAGAGAGTGGTGGTGAAAGATTGTCTCTGAAAATTTGCAGGAGCAATAGTGATTTTCATGTGCAAATCCTTCCCCTTTTATTCAGGACCCAGTAGTACTTGGTACACAGTAGGTGCTCAGGATATGTATGGAACTGACCAGCAACTGACCAGGGAAACAGAAGGCAGGATTAAAAATAAACTAAATTTTTCCCCTAAAAACAACAACAACAACAACAAAAAACAACAACAACCAGTTTCTGGAAATGGCAATAGTCTGTAAACTTGGGATATATCAAGTAGAGGGTAATCAGAATATCCTAGTAACCTGGAGAAAGAGAACAGTATGAAGATTGAGGAAGATGGCACGATACATATAAACATATTCTCCATCATCCAAAGACAAGCAATGCAAATATTCTGGTACACTTTCTTCCAGGTTTTTACCTAAGCTATTTCAGGAGGGATCTGTGAGAAAATCTATAGAAGCATGAACCCCCTTAGCCTATACTGGTGTAATGTTTCTTCCTTCTTTTGGTTTGATGGTCTTTGATGTGTTCACTTGGCTATAGTCCTGTTCTAATCTAGGTGTTGCTGTGAAGGTGTTTTATAAATGTGATTTGTTTATAATGGACTAGAGGTCCAGTGCACAAAATTCATGCATGGGGGGGGGGGGGGGTTTGTCCCTCAACCAAGCCTGCACCCGCTCCAATCTGGGACCCCTTGGGGGATGTCCAACTACTGGTTGAGGCCTGTGACAGTCAGACATCCTCTTACAATCTGAAACTACTGGCTCACAAACTGCTCGCCTGCCTGATTGCCCCTAATCACTTCTGCCTGCCAGCCTGATCATCACCCCCTAACCACTTCCTGGACACTTAACTGCTCCCCTGCTGGCCGATCACTCCCAACTGCCCTCCCCTAAAGGCCTGGTTGCCCCCAATTGCCCTCTCCTGCAGGCCTGGTCCCTCCCAACTGCCCTCCTCTGCAGGCCTGGATCCCCCTAATTGCCCTCTCTTCCCTGCAGGCCCATTTGCCCCCAACTGCCCTCCTCTGCTGACCTGATTGCCCACAACTACATTCTCCTGCTGGCCATTTTGTGGCAGTCATCTTGTGTGAGGGTCAATTTGCATATTACCTCTTTATTATATAGGATGACTTTAATCTGGGTGGGCCAGATTAAATGAGGTGAAAAGCCTTAAAAACAGAACTGAGGCTCCTCTGAAGAAATTTCACCTGCAGACATCTGCTTCAGCCCTTGAAGAGTTCGAGCCTCCCCTTCTGATGGCCTGCCCTACAAATTTTGGACTTGCCTAGCCAGCCCCCACAACTGTGTAATCCAATTCACTGTAAGATATTGCTATGATTACATTAGTAGTTTTAAGAAATAATTATTACCATGCCAATCCCAAAGGGATTGAATTAGACCTTTCCTTTGGGTCTAATTCAGGCTAATCACTCCCCCAAACAAACAGACCCCCGAGGTTCAGAAAATTATTTTCGTGGGTTAGGACCAATGTAAACAACAAAAAAATACAGAAATCAGGATATATCACAAGTAGTATAAATGATATGGAAGCTATGGTGAAGGCAAAAGCACTGGAGTTGATGTCATAGGTAGTTTTAATGCTATTAAGTCCCCTTACCCACTTCCTGTTCATTTCCAGTCATCAAGGACTAACTATATTAGCCTGGAGGGCAGAAAAATCCATAGCAGAGGCCAACTGGTCGTAAAAAAAAACATGTATTTTGATTCTTTGTGCAACTGAAAAGATTTATTTACATTATATAACTGATATTTGACCCTTCTGAATTGAATGAGTACTAGTTCAAGGAAACCTGCAATTCTGTTATCATAGTGAGATTTAATGCAACTTTTTAAGGAAATGAAATCACTCACTTAAACAGCAGAATAAGTTGTAATTACTTATTTTCTGTTATCATCTATGTAGTATTAAGCAGCTTCATCAATAGCTACATTCATAGTATTTTATTTTGTCATACACCGACCTCCAGCATAAGAAACGGGACATGGTTTCTTGTGCTGAGTTTATGTTGTAGTACTTACTTGAGTTCTCTACTGAGAACTAAATTAATCCTGTCCTTTAAAGGCCGACTCTTCTCGGGAATGGAGAACCAGGTCTTCCTACCCATAATCACCAAGTTCTGTTTACCTATAAAACCACAGGGAGAAGAGATGTATTTGGGGAATATATCTGTGTATATATATTCATATGCTTGTATGTATGTATAGATATAATGATCATATTGACATCTAGTAGAACTGCTTTAAAAAATTAAAACATTTAACAGCCTTACCAAAATTTATCATTTATCACCCATTATCTATAGTAATTATTTTCCCCTTTGGTTTTATCCAATTTATATGCAATATAGTTTTAATCAATTGCAGTCATGCATAATATAGTAGTGACAAGCAAAGATTCTGTTATCTACCAAGCAAGTCATGCTAATCTTCTGTGCCTTACTATCCTTTTCTACAAAATGGAGGTAATGTACTAGTTCCTACTTCTAGGATTGTGGGGACTGAAGACTTTGAACAGTGTTTGACATCTAAAAAGTACTGTTCAACTGTACCTTTAATACAATAGTACTCGCATTTGTGAACTTTGTAGATTTACAATAATAGTCATACTTTTAAAGATAACTGCTTAACATTCCATTTAATTAGCTAAAATACTTTCAATCTGGAAGACCTGGGGAGTGGGTGGGTAGGGGTTGGGTGGAGAGGGGTAATGGGGGAGAAAAATGGGAGGTATCTGAAATACTGTCAACAATAAAAATACATATATAAAACAAAATAAAATGCAGGTATATTTTGTAAGAATAAAATGAACTACTTTCAATTTGTGCTTCTTTCCTTAAAAAATTTTTATATACAGAACTTCCATTTCTGGTAGAATTATTTAGGAGAAAAAGCCTTGTGAGTCAGATCTCTGGATCAAAGGAATATACACATTTATGATTCCTGAATTAGCTTGATTAAAAAACCCCCACTAATATTTACAAACTATAAGTAGTAAGACTAGTCATTTTTCCATATTTTGTTTCCCATTTCCAGACTACTTAGGATTTTTAAAAAAATATTTTTAATTGATTTTATACAGAGAGGAAGGGAGAGGGAGAGAAACATCGATTGGCTGCTTGCTGTATACCCCCTACCAGGGTTCAAGCCCACAAGTGGAGCATGTGCCCAGGTTGGCATCTAACCAGCAACCTTTAGGTGCATGGGACAAGTCCAACCAACTGAGCCAAACCATTGAGGGTCAGACTACTTAGGATTCTAGAGGGTGGTTCATTTCAATATTTTGGCTTCAAGCTCTTGCATTTTCTTTTCATCAGTGACTTAAGTCTGTGGTTGGCAAACTGCGGCTCGAGAGCTACATGCAACTTTTTGGCCCCTTGAGTGTGACTCTTCCACAAAATACCACGGCCTGGATGAGTCTATTTTGAAGAAGTGACATTAGAAGAAGTTTAAGTTTAAAAAATTTGGCTCTCAAAAGAAATTTCAATCGTTGTACTGTTGCTATTTGGCTCTGTTGACTAATGAGTTTGCAGAGCACTGACCTAAGTGACAAGTCCAGGAACTTGTACCTGTTCTGTTTAAGTTATGCTGCACCTGCTCCTTTCTATTGTATTTCCCTGTTTACTCTGCTATTCCTCTTCCTATGACCAAACATTCATCTTAGGTTTTAAATGGGTATCCCCTAACCCCATATTCTTTTCTTTCCTTATCCTCTTCTCTTTAATGTCTCAATTCACCCAGCACCCTGTGCCTGAATATCCTACAAGCACCTCCATATAGTTACAATTGGACCCTAATTCTCCATATCACCCAGACTCAACCTGAAAACCAGAGGGTTCTTCCTTGATGCCTTCCTGGCATCACCTTTAACTTCTTCATCTCCAAATCGAGTCATGTAACCGTTCTTTGGACTTTCACCCTCACCACCGTGTTAGTCCAGGCCTTACCACGTCAGGCGGCTGTTTCAAAGCCTCCTCTGGCCTCCAGAGCCAATCTCTATGTAGCTGCCAATCTGTCCAATTTCAAAGAACGTTTTTTTTTTTAAGTCTAATAAACATTGGGAATTGCACACAGATCAATGGTAAGACAGAAGGTCCCTGATTACTATGGAAAAACTTAAAAAAAATTATTTTATTGATTTTTTACAGAGAGGAAGGGAGATAGAAACATCGATGAGAGAATCATCGATCAGCCGCCTCCTGCACGCCCCCTACTGGGGATGTGCCCGCAACCAAGGTACATGCCCTTGACCGGAATCGAACCCGGGACCTTTCAGTCCGCAGGCCAACGCTCTATCCACTGAGCCAAACCGGTTTCGGCTGGAAAACTACTTTTAAATAAAATGTGCACTGGTTAAAAAAAAAAAAAAAAGACCCTTGGGGAATCTCAAAATCACTTACAAATCCCCCATTACCTTCTGCGGCAGTCGTGGTGGTCATTCTTTGGAAATACTTGAACTCATTCCTACAAGGTAAAGACACGTGGAGTGTGACTCAGGACGCTTTCCCGTGGGCTCAGGCTCCACCACCCACCCCGACACAGCGCGGGGGCCGGGGCGGCAGCCAGGCTGGACTGAGCCCCGGGCGGGCGGGCGGGGCGGGATCCCTCCCGGGCTCCCGGCTCGGGCTCCGGGGCGGAAGGAAGGCCCGGCCCCGCTCCCGGCAGCCTGGGTCTCAAGTCCAACCCAGCGCCACCCCGTCCAGGCGCCTGGATCCGGGGCAGCTGCACACCCGCCCCCCGTCCCCGCCCCCCCGGCCCGGCGGGTACCTGAGCGGGGGCCAGGGCAGGTCCCCGTTCTTGCCGATGCCCATGTTCTGGGACACCGCGACGATGCTGTTGAGAGTTCGAACCATGACGGCGGCGCCCTAAAACCCTCGGAGCCACTGCGAACTGAGCTTGGCGCGAAACGGTGGCCGCCCCGCCCCCTCGGCCGCATTGGCGCCCGGAGACCCCGCCCCGCCCCGCCCCCGCCCCGGTGCAGGGCGGGGAGGTGACGTGCTCGGCCCTGCGGGCGCCCGGGAACTGGGCCGCGGGCTCGCGCGCCCGGCTCGGCCAAGCCCCCTGCAGTCCGTCTCTGCACCGCGATGTCGCGCCGGAAGCCACGCGGTGGCGGCGCGGCTGCCGCTGGCCCAGCCCCTGCCAGGCAAGCGGTTCTGAGCAGATTCTTCCAGGCCAGCGGGAGCCTGAGATCCACCGCCTCCCCCACCGGTGCGGCGGCGGAGGGAGAACCTGACTCCCGCTCCGCAGCGCCTCCAGCGTCCGCTTCCCGGCCTCGGTCGCGGCCACACGTGGTGGGTGTGGTCCAGGGCTGGGCGGGCTCACCGGGGCGGGGGCGGGGCTAGGCGGACGGGGCGTGGCTAGACGGGAGAGGCGGGGCTCGGTGGGCGGGGCGGGGCTGGTAGGTGGAGCGGGGGGAGGCGGGGCCTGTGCGCGAGAATTAGGGAGTTGAAGGCGCTGGAGGAGAGAGCTTGAGAGCTTTGGGCGGATTCTGGCAGGTGAAGACGGGAGTAGCCTGGCCATCCTCCATCCTGAGTGTAGTTCAAAGATTCCAGTTTCCACTGGGAAAATAGACTTGAGGCCAAAATCACACAGATTCTTACAGGCAGACCAGAGACAGCAGCTCAGGTCTCCTGACTCCCATTCTGATGAGGGTAGGGGCTAAGGATACATCTTTTAACCTACATCCTCCCTCCCAGCCATCCCCTCTTTTTTTTTTTTTTGGTCCCTGGATTGAATGTTAAGAGGAGTTTTATTTATCTTATTTAGTCGGGTTTTGTTAAGTGCCTCCCTTCGACTGACTATAATAAGTAGTTGTGGGTAATTTTTGCTTGTTTTTCACCAGAGACATGGCCACCGGGGAATGCCTACGGGGGAGCTCTCACGGGGGTCCCTGATAACAGTATTTCTCAAACTGAGGATGTTGAAGGGGATTGCAGACTGGCTTTCAGCCACCTTCTAAATTTTCATGAGGTTGACTGCTTGGCTGCTTCAAAATCTGTTTCCTTAATTTATATTTTTCCCATGGAGTGATTGGTTCTCTCCTGTTTTGGTTTTTTGACAGTAGTCTACATTTTTATGAATTCACCAAGATTTTATTTTATACCCACCATTTAGAGGGTATCTGATGAAGGACTTAAGGTTTTGACAGGCTTCCTGCCAACAAATGTTCACAATCTTGTGGCATCTTCCGTGGTGAACATAACATGTAAATTACAATTAACATTTCAAAAATGAGACTGTTCTTTTATTGTCTATCTAATTTCACCTTTATTAAATAAATGGTTTTTCTCTTAAAGGTGTTTTATTTAATGTGTGTAAGTGGAGTAGTCCAAGTTATATAATTTGAAATAAGTGAAGCTGACGGAGTAAAAGTGGCAGCCTTGGTTCTATTTAATTCTAGCAGGACATGAGAAGCTGAGGTTAGGGACCGGTCAGTCTCCACCTTGTCTTTGATGATGGTAAAAACACTCACCCATAGGTCTTTTCAGAACTCCAAGTAGGTGATTGTAGGAAGGAAGGATGGCAAGGACCTAACTGTCATTCAAAAGTAAGGTTTAAATTATTTTGCATAAATAGTGTTTTAAGATCAGAGAAAGAACACATCATTTTCTAACTTTCCTGACATAGGTTTCAGAAATCGACAGAAGTACAAAGAGTCCACCAGAGGATGATGGGCCTGTTAAAAAGAAAGCAAAGAAAGTCCAAGAAAAGGAAGGTCAAAGTGATTCAGGAACGTCTGGGAACCCTGGTGAGTTCCGTGGCATTGATTTTTCATTCTCACCAGTCATGGCTCTGACACTCTTGCATTATCCAGAGGGCAGAGAAGGCTATTTGGAGAGGTTTGCCGTTTTTTCCCATTGTGGAGAAAGGTCTCCGTTGTGCTTGAGTCGAGTGGCCCCGTCCATACGTGGTGGTGGTGGTGGTGGTGTACGTAGGAGGTTGGGAGAGTGGAGGTAGGGGCTGGAGTTCCCTCCAGGCAGAACATTTGAACAGTTACAATGTCAGGACATGCAGATCTCCCCTGTCCGTTTCTCAGCGTGGAACTGCGTTTTCTGTATGCGAAAAGGTTCTGGACAAAAACCACCATTCCTGAGGTGCTAGACCTCTATGTGGTGTTGGATATATAGGTGGGTGAGCAGACTTTTCGCCTGGAGAATTTGTGATAAGGGAAGACAGAAAACGCTTCTTCTTTTTTTTATTTTATTACCCTCATACCTGAACTGATATAAGCCTTTCTGAACTGACAACAGCTCAGGAACGAAGCTTTGTGGTGGAACCTTCCTTGGGAGTAGGGGAGCAGGATAGGGAAGGTGGCAAGGAGGGCATAAAAGTACTCCAGCAGGGGGTCTCACCACACTCATACTAAGTCCTTGTCCCTACGTCCGCTTTGCCCCAGATCTGGCTACATGAACTCTGAAGCTTGTAGAAATAAGGCCATAGGAATGGAAGTTTTTGAAATACGAACTTTACATACAGTTTACTTAACAAAAGTACTAAGTAGTGGGAAGGAAAGAGGAGCATCCACCAGCCAGAGGAGTCGCTGGCTACTTCATCTTAAGCTTTTTTCTTTTTTAATTACAGTTGACATTCAGTATTATTTTATGTTTCATGTGTACAGCGTAGTGGTTAGACATTTATATAATTTATGAAGTGATTCCTCCTGGTAAGTCTAGTACCCACCTGACACCATTCATAGTTATCACAATACGGTTGGCTACATACCCTATGCTGTACTTTACATCTCTGTCACCTCAAGTTTTTTAACATGTCAGTTTTAGGTATTCTTTCTTTTGTAAGATTTGCACCCCAACTCCACCTTGGGAATTTTTCTTTTTTCTTTTATATCCTTAGGAAGGAAGCCCTTGTATAATATACAAACTTATACTATTGAAGATTGATTCAAGTATTTCTTTTGAAACGGTGAGAGTAATAGTAAATAGGATGAATATATGCAATTGGAGAGATCTAAATAGACATTTTTCTAGCCATGAGATTAATAGGAGATAAGATAAAGTATACATCTGAAAAGAGGTTTAAATAGAAATATGAAAAGTTTTAACCTGTTAGAAATGAGAAAAACAGAACTCTTGCCTTCAGAGTGTTTTGCTTTAAAAGGGAAGGTAAGAGATGATAAATGCAGTGCAGTTTCCATCTATGTAATAGTAGCTACCTAAGTAGTATTGCTGTAAAGCGTAAAATAATGTTTTCTGTTATATAGTAAATAACCAGTAAATGTATAGCAAATGATCAGTTTCCCTTCTTTTATGGATTGATTGCTTCTGGAGTAACTGCTGATTGGCAGACCATAATAAGTTCTATAGAGAAATTTGATCTGTTGCAGGAACGTAGAGAAAGAAAATGACTTTTAAGCTGGGGAATTAGCAGAGCGTTTCGTGGGAAAGGTAGCTTTGAGATGGCTCTTGATGAAAGAGTACAATTTTGTCCTGTGGAAATGGGGGGCTAGGCCTTACCAGGGAGAAAGAATAGTGTGAGCAGAGCTGTGGAGGCAGGAACGCAGGTGTGTCTGCAGTGGTGATCCAGCTTCCTCCTGCACTCCTGTGTCAGCGTCTTTAGGTCTTTCGGGGGGAGCTGGTTGGATTTCCCAGCCCAGAGCCTCCCAGCTTCCGCCCAGGGGAGAGCTTTGTTCTGAGCGGGGGCTCTCAGAGAGGTTCTCATCCTGTAGTCAGACTGTATTTCCATGAGTGTTTCTTAGCCTACAGTCAGACTGAATTTCCATTAGTATTCTTTCGTCTTAGGCACAGTACTGCATCTCAGCCGGGCCTGATTTACCGTTTCCAGAGAATTCTTCAGTCCTCTGTAGATGTGGAGGAAGGACAGCTGTCCTTGAACTCAGCGTAGGCTAAGGGTGTCTAGGGATCAAATTACTTGGAACCAGTCCTCTTTATTTTATGGTAGAACCTCCCTTCATTCTACTTTCAGAGCTATTGGTGCCCTAATTCCCGAACCTTTTAAGCATTTTGTGTTGTAAATATAGGACTGGTTCTTGGTTTTCTTCACTACCCATTTAGGCTTTAGCTTTCAAGGATGCCAAATTGGTTATTGCTCGTTCATTTTTCATTTTAGCTTCAGATATTTCATTTGCAAGTCTCACCTCTCCTTTTCTTTCTATACTTATGAGCTTATAGGTGTTTTGTTGTTGTTGTTGTTGTTTTGTTTTTAAAGCAAAACCCTGTAGTTTCTTGTGGTTTTTTAGGACCAAGTGAAATTAGAAATTTAGATGTATGTTTCAAGTATGCCATTTTTACCTGGAACCCAGGTTTCTTTATTTCCATATCATATCATATATCATATCATATCATATCATATCATATCATATCATAGCTAGAGTCATTGCTTAATACGAAACTCCCTATTACAAATCCTATGCTAATTATGAATTGACATGAGACAAAATACTATTGTTATATTTTCTTCTGATTTGCTAACTAAGAGCCAAGGAAATGTCTGAGGACCAGGATTGTTTTAAAGTCTCTGGAAAAACTGAAAGAATTCTGCTGCGATTCCGCCCCTCCTCAAAACAGAGTCCAGAGGGAGCCTCGGCAGGAGAGGTTTGCAGTTCTGCCTAAGTGTACTGATTTCGACGATATCAGTCTTCTGCGTGCAAAGAATGCCGCTTCCGCTGAAGATTCCAAGTCTAAAACCAGTCGAAAGGTATGTAGCAGTTATATTGATGAATACCCAATACCCAGCATAGTAGGTTCTGTGGGTCCACTCAGGGCATGGTTCCCAAACTTGGCTGATCTCTTGAATAAGTTGAAGGAACTTTCACTTTTTAAAATTTTGAAATCCCTGGACATTCCAATTTACTGTTTATTAAGGAGGAATGAATTGGTTTGTATTAAAACAAAATAAAGCAAAAGCCTCAAGTGATTCTGATGTATGATGCCTGGATAGGAGCTGTTCACTGACTTAGGAGATTCTTTGTCGATAGTACAAGCACAGTTTCTCCTTATATTGTAGTTTCCTTGATTAGCCTGGATAGTTATGATGGGCAACTTATATGGATGTTTTAAGGTTTTCAAAGGTAAACCAACTGAATGTGTGTCCTCCTACTGTTTTGTAACTTATTAATGTTTTTCATCATGGCAAAAATCTGGGAATTTAACTCTTGCTCCATCATGGAATAATACAATTCAGAATAGTGGTTTTCAGCTCAGCTTTAAATTAGAATCACTGGAGAACTTAAAAAATACTGATAGCAAGGACTTTTTTTTAAAAGTTATATATTAGTTTTTAATAAGAACTGAGCAATAAGAACGTTCTCATTTTGTGTTCGCTTCGGCAGCACACATACTAAAATTGGAACAATACAGAGAAGATTAGCATGGCCCCTGCGCAAGGATGACATGCAAATTCGTGAAGCGTTCCATATTTAAAAAAAATAAGTTCTCATTTTAATGTGTAGTCATGGTTGAGGACAACTGAATTAGAGAAGTAGACTTTACATTTATTTGAGTGATTTAAATCTAATGATAGCTATAAATTATTTTCTCAGAAAAATATCAAGCTAAAATCCATTGACTTATCTTAGATCATCAGGGGGAAAAAGGTGTTTTGTTTTTATTTTTAATTTCTTTTAATTTTAAAGCAGTTAACCAGAGTGTAGTAGTGATAAAATATAGAGGTCATAAACCAAAGAGCTTACATACTTATATGCATATAGCCCATGGACATGAACAGTGGGGTGGTGAGACCTGGGGCAGGGAGGGTATGGGCTGGGCAGAGGGGCATAAAGGAAGGGAAAATGAGAGACATTTGTAATACTGTCAACAATAAAATAAAATAAAAGTAAAGAGAGGTAAAAAAAATTTGTCTGTTAAAGCTCATAGTTTATTAATTGGAGAATTTACTCTAGAACTTCACAAGAACCTATATACTATAGCTTTATGCGTACAATGACCAACTTGGCATTTTTGATTCATAGGAAAATAGAAAACACCAGTTAGAACTATCACTGCCAACATCTATTAAAAGACTAAGAGCTTATTTCCTGGATACATATTACAAGTATTTGGTGGCATAGAAGGGCAAAGACAAGTGGACAAAAGCTGCTGAAGGAACTTAAATGCGCAGTGGTGTGGGACCACTAGTGTGGGGTCAGCAACCCCATAATTGTTGATAGGTCCTGAAATTCCCATTTTATTAAACTGATCACTCTGAATTGTCAAGATAAAGTTAAATTGAGTTCAGAATACCATCTCTGGGAATATGAAAGAGTACAATATATCTGAGAAGTATTTTTCCCCAAATGGTGAGAAAAAATGTTGCTTAATACTCAAGTATACAGATTGACTTAACGTACATGAACCTTTTTCCTGGATTCCTATTCTCATTCTATATATGAATATGGACTTTATAGTAAGGCCCTCCCCCCTTCTAAGAAATATATTTTTCAATGTATTAAGATTTTCAATATGTAGTAGTCTTTTTTTTAATATATATATATTTTTATTGATTTTCCACAGAGAGGAAGGGAGAGGGATAGATAGCTAGAAACGTCGATGAGAGAGAAACATCGACCAGCTGCCTCCTGCACACCCCCTACTGGGGATGTGCCCGCAACCAATGTACATGCCCTTGACCGGAATCGAACCCGGGACCCTTCAGTCCGCAGACCAACGCTCTATCCACTGAGCCAAACCGGTTTCGGCAGTATTCTTAAAGTTTACATAAAAAAATCATGAAAATGAAGTAGAAAATCCCCATCAAAATTAAAAACAAATACTTTGTCCGGTCTGATAGATTGACCCACTTTTCTCTTGCCACACTTCTCCAGAGCTAACTATTGTGTTATTGCTGATCTTTAGAAGTTTGCTGAGCTACACTTTCAGATAAATTGCATCTGAACCTGCTGTCCCAACCAAGCTGAATTTCTAAACATTTAGCAAAAGCAAAGTACATGTTTCTGGGTTTTCTCTTGGACTGGAATTCCCTCTTTGAGCTATATAGGACATTTCTCTTTATCTCTTTATTTTTCCTGTTGGTCTCTAGTTTTTTAGGTCATATTTTAAATTACGGGGGTAGTTGGTAAGTTTTTTTAGATATTGGCAGTGACACGGTGATACTTAAAGTTGGATTTATTCTATAAATTTGTCTCATAAGCAAGAAATTTGCTCTAAGCTGTGAATTGCAATTAATTATGGTTTTCATACAGGAAAGCATGGATACAGGAATACTAATGTTGAAAATGTAACCTGTAGTTTATGCTTTCCGAAAGTTCTTTATTTTTTAAAATACATTTTTATTGATTTCAGAGAGGAAGGGAGAGGGAGAGAGAGATAGAAACACCAATGATGAGAGAGGATCACCGATTGGCTGCTTCCTGCACACCCAATACTAGTGGATTGAGCCCACAACTTTGGGCATATGCCCTTGATGGGAATCAAACCTGGGACCCTTTAGTTTGCAGACTGATGCTCTATCTATTGAGCTAAACTGGCTAGGGCCAAAAGTTATTTATTTTTTTATTTCATGAAGAATATTAGTAATAAATTAACTGTGTCATTAAATTACACATAAACCTCTTTCCTTATTAAAAACTAGAGGCCTGGTGCACAAAATTCGTGCAAGGGGGTGGGGAGGGCATCCCTCAGCCCAGCCTGTACCCTCTCCATTTTGGGACCCTTTGGGGGATGTCCGACTGCCAAGGGATAGGGCCTAAACCGGCAGTCGGACATCCCCCTCACAATCCAGGTCCACTGGCTCCTAACTTCCTCCCTGGTCGCCCCTAACTGCCCTCCCCTGCTGGTCTCGTTACCCCTAACTGCTTTCCCTTGCCAGCCTGGTTACCCGTAACTGCCCTTCCCCGCTGGCCTTGTTGCCACTAACCGCCTCTGCCTTGGCCCCCACCAACTGTGGCTTTGTCTGGAAGGATGTCCAGTCTAATTAGCATATTACCCTTTTATTAGTGTAGATGTGAAGAAGCACTAAAATTTCTAAATTACTGTCACCCCAATGAATTTGATAAAAAAATCTTTAAATAACAACACTACTTTTCTAAAAGTTCTAATCATGGTTCTTTTTGGAATTATTTATGGAATATACTATCTTCTAGACCAGGGGTCCTCAAACTTTTTAAAGTGGGAGCCAGATCACGGTCTCTCAGAGAGCTGGAGGGCCGGACTATATGAACTACTAATTCCTACTGTAACACCTCGGCTGTGCTCACTGCCCAAAAAACCTGGCGGGCTGGATCAGACTCCTCTGCGGGCCGCATGTGGCCCGCGGGCCGTAGTTTGAAGGCCCCTGTTCTAGACTGTGCTTGGAAATGTAGAATATTGCAACTTTAGCTGTTCACATGCCTGTTGAAAGTGATTCTGCTAGAGAGAAAAAGATTCTTGCCTGCTCACTATGCCTTACACACCTGGAATAAATAATGAAAAGGAAAACATTAATTACAATTGATTTAATGAAATTAAATGTAAAGAGAAGTATACAAAACATTAGAATGTTTAAACTTTCAAAACGACATTAATAATTACATAGTAGTTTAGTTTGGCTCATTTTTTGGATCTTTTACTTTGAAAAAATTTTATTATTTATTTATTTATTTATTTATTTTTTTAATTAAAAAAATATATTTTATTGATTTTCCACAGAGAGAAAGGAAGAAGGATAGAGAGCTAGAAATGTCGATGAGAGAGAAACATCAACCAGCTGCCTCTTGCACACCCCCTACTCGGGATGTGCCCACAACCAATGTACATGCCCTTGACCGGAATCGAACCCGGGACCTTTCAGTCTGCAGACTGACGCTCTATCCACTGAGCCAAACCGGTTTTGGCTACTTTGAAAAAATTTTAAACCTACACAAAAATTTGCCTTAATATACTGTGTACTCCTCAAATTCACTAATTATTAGCTTTGTGTCAAATTTGCATTCTCTCTCTCTGGGAACTGATGTTATGGTTAGTACTATTGAACCTATAAAACTCTCTTGGTTGCCAGGACAAGACACTTCCTGATCTCAGTCATTTTGGATCATCACATGGGAGCTACGAAAACTTACAGAAAATTTCTGATTCTAAACCACCTAACAAAAGGACCAAAAGCATCTACACTCCATTGGAATTACAGTACCTAGAAATAAAGCAGCAGCAGAAAGATGCAATTTTGTGTGTGGAATGTGGGTATAAGTATAGATTCTTCGGGGAAGATGCAGAGGTAAGTTGTTTTTTCAAACACTGTTTCATGTTTTTCTTGTTCAGCCTTAAATATTTTCCAATATTTTGTTTCATTTTCTAACCTTATAGAGATGTGAATGTAATTGCCCTTTAAAATGCTGTCATTTAAAGTAAAAACAAAAAATAAACACAAACAAACTTGGTAAGTGCTGACTTGTCGGGGAGGAGGTGAGGAGTTCCTGTTGGGATGTCAGTGCTTATTTTCCATGGTCTTAGCTCAGATCAAACATTGATTGAACCATAATAATGTGGGTATCTGTGTTTCCTAAAGAAGATTTAAACAAGAAAAAATTTTTGAAATATAAGTTCCTTGGTTTACCCTTAATTTATGAATTTTCACAGCCAGCAACATTTTTTTTTTTTTTTTTTTTTTTTAATATATTTTGATTTTTTACAGAAAGGAAGGGAGAGGGATAGAAAGTTAGAAACATCGATGAGAGGGAAACATCGATCAGCTGCCTCCTGCACACCCCCCACTGGGGAAGTGCCCACAACCCAGGTACCTGCCCTTGACCGGAATCGAACTCTGGACCCTTGAGTCCACAGCCCGACGCTCTATCCATTGAGCCAAACCGGTCTTGGCAACATTATTAAGTCTTAATGGAAGAGCCTATTAACTGTGCCAGCCACCAACACATGTTTGAAGTCTTACAGGTCTCTGTATACTAGTCGTCTTGCTTTCTTAGTCTAAGTTGAGTTTGTATTTACTGTAATTTTAGGTATGTGAGATAGGCCTAGTTAAGATGGTTAGAAGTGAATTTGAGCACTTGCGGGCAAGCTTAGGGAAATGCTTTGTTGGAGTCCTGGGTGATTTTGATGATTCCATTGTTTTAGGCCTGGTTGGGTTGCACACCATCGGAGACTGATGAGGTGGTACTTCTGCTGCCTTATGTATGGGTGGGAAGGGAAGACTTGACCAACTTTTTTTTCCTTTCAGTTTCCTAAATACTGTTGTGGTAGAAGGTGGTGTTGTCTAGTCAGATGACATTATGCTGTGTTCTATGTTAAGAAGTTAGATCTTGAAACAGTCAGCATGTTCCCTGCAGACAGGAACAAGTATGAGCTGGCATCTTATAAGTGAAGGGGTGAAAGGAAATGCTGTTCCCTTCCCTTCTCTCGAGGTCAAATGATAGATTTTGCCTTGACCACAGTAGAGGCTCATGTTTTTCTGTCCTATCCTTAAGGGATGAACTAATATAGTTCAGAAATGGCGGGGGAGGGGGGGTAGGGGGAGAAGGAGGGGAGTGAGAATGCTGGAATGATGAGCCTTCTGTGGCTCTAGTGGGCAGCCTCTGAGCCATGGTGCTGTCTAGAAGGAAGCAGAGAGTCAGGTGGTACTGCCTGGTACTGCATTTCTATCACTCATGCATCATCAATTAGCTAGCCACACCAGGGGGTTCTCTTCTCAGTTCCTCAAAGAAGCCCTTTGTCCAAGTAGGTTTATAATTATGTATACTTACCTTAGTATCTCCTGTAGTTTTTAGTTATTTGCATGTGGTATCAAATAATTATTCCAATACAGGGAAAGCACAGCCCTTTGAAGTGCTAAGGACATAGAAGCAGACCTGTTGTATTCTTCTGAGTCATTTATAGGTACAGATATTGACCCTGAAGTTAGGCCTGGGAAAGGCCAAAACACCAGGCTAAGCTGTTGGCTAGTACACAGGGAATTACTTTTAAACTTCTTATTGATATACCATGCAGATAGAGAAGGACACACATCCTAAGTGTATACCTTCATGGATTTTTAGCACAGTGAACAAATGCCACACAGGGAATCTTAAAATAGACATTTATTGATATCCTCTTTGTCATTTTTTTAGATCGCAGCCCGGGAGCTCAATATTTATTGCCATTTAGATCACAACTTTATGACTGCAAGCATACCTACTCACAGACTGTTCGTTCACGTGCGCCGCCTTGTGGCAAAGGGATATAAGGTCAGCTTTGGCTCCGACTTGTGGGAAAGAGGGATCCGAGTCTCTTCCAGAGTAAAAACATGTTTGTAGTCTCTAATTGGTTTGGGAATTTGGCATTTTGGGAAAATGAAAGTGTGTCGTAATTAGCTTTATACCTTCATGAGTTTTAACATATTATATATTTAGGGTAAAAATTTAAAAGACTAAATAAATGTTTCAGAAATAACCTTTTAAAATCTCACTATATTTAAAAATACTTTTCATTACATTTGATATTTAATGTTTCTTTTTGTTGAAGGTAGGAGTTGTGAAGCAAACTGAAACAGCAGCATTAAAGGCCATTGGGGACAACAGAAGTTCCGTCTTTACCCGGAAATTGACTGCTCTTTATACAAAATCTACGCTTATTGGAGAAGATATCCTTTTTTTAAATAGGAAATACTCTCTTAAATTTTAGAAATCTCTGTTTCAAGTAACATTTAAAAAATACCTGTTCTTTCGATGGGTACCTTTTTAATGAGATGAAGCAGTATTTTACTTTGACCTTTGATTAGTGTGCTTCTGAAGAGCTATGGGTTGGTAATGGCTGGAAACAAGCATTTTTTTTTTCTCAAATGCCATAGTAAAAGGAGAGTGTATCAGACTTTTAGAGCATGAAAAAGGACCGTCTCATACAAGAAGATAGCAGGTTAGCAACTGATTTGGAATCACATCTTTCCTAGGCCTGTGTGGAGAGTGGTTAGGCATTTAGGGCCTATAACCCCTTCAGATATTCCTAACACAAGACCTAAAAAATAACTCCTTAGCTTCAAAATGAGAAAAGAAAACTACGAAGTCAGCATACAGTTAACTGCTTATAAAACATAGGCCATCCTCATTAATTGTTAGCTTCATAAAAATTGTATTGTTTTTGAAAATGGATTATAGCTGAAGCTTTCTTTCTAAGAATCCTTAGTGTGGATCCTGATTGCCCCAAAATTTATGGTCATTCATAAATTCAATGAGTTACTTGAAACAAAATGACTTTACTAGCAAAGTCATAAAATTCAATTTTTAAAATCCCCCAAATAATTATGTATAAAATGAGATAGGTGTGTATTTTAAAATATGTACTGTGGGTTGGAGTCAGGTCTCAGAATAAAAAACATATAGAGATAAGGCCTTAAATGATACTATGTAATATTTATAATAGTTTATTACAAATCTGCATATTTAGAGACCTGTTTAGCTTCTACCCAAGTTATGAAGACTGTTTTGCTTTATTAATGTCATGAATAGGGGATCGCTGTCACTCAAAATGGACCCCAAACCATTAATAGCTCAGTGGTATTCTAAGCTGATCAGGCTATATGATTGGTAATTTTATTGTTTCTTTTGCCTGGACTTGAGTCTCTGAATCGAAGCCTGCTCCTAAAACAGTATTCTTCCCTGCTTCTCTTTTGCTACTGCTATAGCTTTTATCTGCTGATGCCCAAATTGGATGTCCCCAGACTGACCTTGTCTAAAGTCAGCATTTATCTCCGAGAATTTAATAAATGGATTCACACAAATACACATACACATGCATGAAAGTATGTTTCTATTTCCTTTTTAGGTTTTCTGTCCTCCTGTCTTTAAAAAAAGTTCTCTTGCTATTTCTGAGAGCTATTAGGCACTTTAAAGGAGGAAAGTAATTTATACTAAGTGTGCATGCTTTGACTTATGGAATTAAACATAGGGGATTGTTAAGGATTCAAGTCTCAGCATCATCCAAGAAAAGAAGAGGGTTAACATTTGGACTTCCACAAGGTCTGGGGATCTCTCCTAAGCCCTTTGGAAGTGAGAAGATAATAGTTGTCAATCCTCATGAGCCTTGTATCTTGGGGATGTAATGCATATAGCTATGATCAGAGTAAATCAGAAAAATGAATGCTGTGTGGGAGATTTGTGCACAGAGCAAAAATGCCTGGAAAAATAAAACATTAATTTAAAGAAGAAAAACAGTTAATATTAATGGGAATGTATATTTTTCTTTAATAATTGTTACATGTGAATCCTTTAGTTCAGCTGGATGATGCTATAGATATCGATGAGATAATGACTGATACCTCTACTAGCTACCTTCTGTGCATCTGTGAAAATAAAGACAATGTTAAGGACAAAAAGAAGGGGAATGTTTTCATTGGAATTGTGGTAAGTACTTTGTAGGTGAAGAACCAATGATATATGTTCATGGTATCTAGAAATACAGTATGAGCAATCATATATGGTTTATAATAAGAATATCTGATGAAGTGTGCCCTCAAGTAATTGTACTTAAAAATGTTTTATCATAATTTTATACGTTAAATTATTAGCTACAATTTTCTCATATGGCTACTCGTCAATCTATGCTGTGGAGAGATATGTAGTTTTCGTTCATGTGCCTTAGGAGTTTAGGGTTGAAGACAGACACAGTGATAGGCATGGATTTGAACAATATACAGATAGTGCAATAAAACACTAAACTGATACATGCATGGATACCAAAGGGTTTTACAGATTTCCTCTAGAGCAGTGTTTCCCAAAGTGTGGTACACGTACCCCCAGGGGTATGGGAAGAGTTTGGTGGGGGTACACGTTGCACCGGAGTTTGGTGGGGATATGCACTGCACTGTGCTTAGCTGCACCTAATTCTACGTTCTCATGAGTACGAGGGGTATTCAGTGTTACGAAAATTATAGAAGCAGTACACATATGTCAAAAGTTTGGGAAACACTGCTCTAAAGGTTTGAAATTAAACACAGATGATTATGGGATTGTTGTGTACAGACATATTTCAAACCCTTTAGAAATGGAGTACATACTAGTGAGTGTACCATCTTTGCTATTTCCATGCATAACTTATGCTCTGTCAGTTATAATTGGGAGAAATATGTTTTCTGTGACATTGCACTTTTATTTGTCTTCAGGGAGTGCAGCCTGCCACAGGTGAGGTTGTGTTTGATAGTTTCCAGGATTCTGCTTCCCGTTCAGAGCTAGAAACTCGGATATTGCGCCTGCAGCCGGTGGAGCTGCTGCTTCCGTCTCAGCTGTCAGAGCAAACAGAGACGCTCATCCACAAGGCCACAGCGGTGAGGTAAGTTGGCACATCACTGGAGAACAATGACGATTTTGAAACGTAGGTTTACAGTTTTTAAAAAGTTTTTACTTATGCCGTGGCCAGGTGTCTCAGTTGGTTAGAGTGTCATCTAGTACACTGGAAGGTTGCAGGTTCAATTTCTGGGCAGGGCACATACCTAGGTTTCAGGTTCAGTCTCCAGTCGGGGTATGTACGGGAGGTGACTGATCAGTGTTTCTCTCTCACTCCAATGTTTTTATTCTCTCTCTCTAAAAAATAAATAAATAAATAAACAAAATGAACATATCCTTAGGTGAGGATTTTAAAAAAAGTTTTAAAGAAATTACCTATAATATCAGCTTAATGTAGGCCTTTTGAAGTTGATCTTATTAAAGGCGTTTAATGATATTATTTGATAAATAACATTCAGTTTTTGGAAATACTTTAGAGTTCATTTTTTAGAGTGTTTATATAACTTTGACAAGTTTGCTACAAGTTTCAATTTGTGGTCGTGTCCATGAGTTTGGTTCATTAGATCTAACTTCACACCTCTTATTTATAAGGCAGTATTCGAGGTAGGCACTGTGGCATATGGAAGAAGAAGATGTGGTTGTGGTCTTTGTCCGGCAAACTTTATAATCCACCAGGAGAGACACATGTACATACCTTCTAGATTCACAAAGCACCATGTCTATAAAGTGACAAACGTGAATGTGTCTAGTTGGGAAGATTCTGTACTGCCACCTGGACGAGTGTGGTGGGAGAAGAGACTGGGACTCCAGTGAAGGGGACTTTATGTATTGAGGAATTTGGACTTTATGTATTGAGGAATTTGGACTTAAGACTGTGGGAGGGCCCATACAGATTTTCAGTTATCAGGTTGACAAATCAGTTAGAAAATCCAACAAACTGATTGACATTCTACATGTTTCTTTATTTTTAGAGTTCAGAATGTGTCTTTTTCATTTGATTTGAACGTTTTTTAAGGTAGCTTTTATGATATGTTTTTCTGATTATAATACTAATCCATGTTTCTGATTATAATACTAATCCATGTTTATTTTGGAGTTACAAAAAAGAAAGATAAAAATAATAAGTCAAATACTATAACCCAGATGATTACTGTTGAACATTTTAGTGTATTATTTCCATGTATGAATGTCATCTTTTTTTTTTTTTTTAAATGAACTTGGATTTATGTTTTGAATCAGTTTTGTATACTATTGTTGTTTTTTACTTAAAATTTCCCATATATTTTTTACTTTGGCAAATTTCAAACATGTACAAAATTATACAGAATAGTGCAGTAAACCCATATGAATCTATCAACCAACTTGAACATTTCTCAACTCAGCCAATCTCACTTTATCCACACCCCTCCTCCTTCCTTCCTTGGATTATTTATTTAAATCAAATCCTAGAGAACATCATTTTATCTGCCAATATTCACTTGGTATTCATGAAAACCAAATGACTACATAACATTTAGTCATATGTTAAATGTAATTTACCCATTCTCATTTTGTTATGTTGCATTTATTTTTTTTTAGTATTTCCAATATTGCTATGATGAATATCCATGTATAGACATATTTGTGTGCATTTCTGATTATTTCCTTAAGCTAAATTCCTAAAAGTGGAATTACTCGATCAGAGGATATAAATATTTATAAAGTTATTTTTAAAAAGATTTTTTTTTACAGACTTTTAGAGAGTAAGGAAGAGGGAGAAAGAGAAAAACATTGATATGAGAGCAAAACATCTATTAGCTGCCTTCTGCTCACACCCTACCTGGGATTTAGCCTGTAACCTGGACTTGTGCCCTGACCGGAAATCAAACCAGTAAGCTTTCGGTGCACGGGATGACATCCCACCACCTGAGCCACACTGGCCAGGGCTAGAGTTCTTGATCGCTTGCTAGAATTGGGAACATCAAGTTTTACTTCCACCACTATAGCATAGGAGGGTTGTTCGAACTCTTGCTGACATTGGGGGTGATCATTTAAGTAATCTCTGCCAATCGGATAGAAGAAAAATTCCACATCAAGTTTCCCTTGTTTGTTCTTAATCCTTTTCCGACAGTGAGTTCAAACTTGAATAATTAAAAGTCAGATAGTAGACTTACAAGCGATATTGCTTTTATAGAGCTAAAAAGATTAAAATCTCTAAACATTTTTAAAAGATAATCTCAAACTTTATTTCCAATATTCCATGTCTTTGGTTTTGTTCATTTAAAAAACAACAACTGAGTGTATATTTGCTTAACTCTGATATACAGTTGACCCTGATGAAATTAGGAATTAGGGGTACCAACACCCCACCCCACTACATAGTTGAAAATCAGTGTACTGGAAACTTCTGATCCCCCAAAACTTAACAAGTTGGTTAAGTTTCTGAATCTGGGAGGGATTGGTTTCAGGACCCCACATGGTTACCAAAAACTACACACGCTCAAATCCCTTATATAAAACTAGAGGCCCGATGCACAAAAATGCAAGAGTAGGCCTTCGTTCCCCTGGCTGCTGGCACCGGCTTCCCTCCAGCACCCGGGACCTGGGATTTCCTCCTCTGGCCCCCGGCAGGCACCTGGGACCCAGACTGGCTTCCCTTGGGCCACCCTCGGGCACCTGGAACCCGGGCTGGCTTCCCTCTGGTGTCAGCTTCGTCAAAATGGACGTCCAGAATGACAGCCAGAAGATGTCTGGTCTAATTAGCATATTACCCTTTTATTATTATAGACTAAAAGCCTGTTGCATGAAAATTTGTGCATGTGTGTGGGGTGGGTCTCACAGTCTGGGAGCCTACAGGGATGTCCTACTGATGGCTTAGGCCCGTTCCCCGCCTTAGGCCTCCCTCTGCAGGAGGCGACCGGGCCAATCAGGGGCCGCCTCTAGCCTTCCTTTGTGGGAGGCAACTGGGCTGATCAGGGGAAGGTGCTGCCCCCATCGCCCCGCTGCTGCTGCCACTGCTGGCCGCGGCGGCTCCCGGCCCTCACAGCCGTCACAGCTGCTGGCCCTCCTTGGCATCACAGCTGCTGGCTCTCCTCGGCATCACAGCTGCTGGCCCTCCTCGGCATCACAGCTGCTGGCCCTCCTCGGCATCACAGCTGCTGGCTCTCCTCGGTCCTCACAGCTGCTGTGGCTTTGTCCAGAAGGACGTCCAGAGGACATCTGGTCTATCAGATCTAATTAGCATATTACCCTTTTATTAGTATAGATGGTGCAGAATAATGCATACAGTTGGCCCTCCACATCCTCAGATTCCAACTGTGGATTGGAAATACCGTGTTTGATCCTCAGTTGGTGAAATCCATGGATGTGAAACCTACTAGTGTGGAGGCTGACTATTCATTGAAAAAAAATCTATATATAAGGGGACTTGTGAAAAATAAAACAAACAAAAAAAGAGGACCTGTGCAGTCCAAACCCATGTTGTTCAAGGATCAATTGAATCAACACTTTCATTTCTGATTTCTACTTATTTTTATAAAACAACAAAGGCAAAATTTAATACATTCCACAAAACATTCCACAAAGACATTGCCAGAACTGAATTATTTGGCTGACAGACAGCATTAACTGGTGATATTCTTCAATGTTTATTCATCAAATGTGATTTAAAAGCCATTTGGCATACTAAAGATAGTTTGGGTGCCATATGTGGGTTTTCCAAACTTCATGGCTGCCTTTGTCTTGTTTTAATTTATATTTCTCTGGTTATTAGGAGTATGTAATTTTTCCTGTGCTTTAGTGACCACATTTCAATTTTTTTGTTTGCATATAAGACCAAGCAAAGTCAAAAGTCAACCCACATTTCTGTGCAGTGTCTACAGCTAATGTCTGTTAATGGACAGAGTGGAGTAGTGGAGACTCAGAAGTCAGTGGTCACATAGGTGGCTCCTGTTACATAGGCTTTGGGTTGGAGAGTTGGCTCTTCCCCATGGTGACTTTGGCAAAATTATCCAACTGTGTTGTCCTTCAATTTCTTTTTCTTTAAAATAGGCATAATAAGAGGATTATCCCTATAGGATTTTGTTATGATTAATAATATGTAAAGTGTGTAGTGTAAGAAAGCTCTCTATAGTAGAACCTATTCTCCTTCTTCCTATCAGCCATTATTTCTTTTAATATTGCCTCTCTCCTGTTCTCTTCTGGAATTCCTATCAGAAGAAAAATGTCGGACCTTCTTGTCTTCTTTCTGTGCCTTCTCCCATCTACAGCTGTTTCTCATATTATTTTGACCCTTGGGGATGTCCCCTTTTCTTTTTAACCCTCTTTAAGAAACATTGCTTATTTTATTTTAATTCACTATTTCTTTCTTTCTTTCTTTTTTTTTTTTTTTAAACTCTTAGAATACTTATTAAATGGATGATTTAAACGAAGGATGTTGTTAACTAAAGGCAAAAATTTTCACTTACAGTGAGCATGAAACTTTTAAATGGGTAAGGTTTACATTCATTTTCATTTTTAAAAAGGATATCTGCCCCTTTAAGATGATATCATTGTGTGTGAAACACTGTTGAGACTGATGTCACCAGAAATTTTCAATGCATTGATTTCCCTGAGATTTTTTTCACCCTGTGATTGTACTGCAACAAGTGAGCATCGTTGAAGTGCTGGGATTCAACCAGTACTTGGATTTTGAATGGTATACCCCTTTCAAATGGGAAAATCATCTGTCTTCCTGTCCCCAGTTATTATTCAGGTTTGAATTGCAAACAATGACTTTAAAAAAATATATATTTTATTGTTTTTTTTTACAGAAAGGAAGGGAGAGGGACAGAGAGCTAGGAACATCGATGAGAGAGAAACATTGACCATCTGCCTCCTGCACACCCCCTACGGGGGATGTGCCCACAACCAATGTATGTGTCCTTGACCAGAATCGAACCTGGGACCTTTCAGTCTGCAGACCGATGCTCTATCCACTGAGCCAAACCGATTTTGGCAACAATGACTTTCTTGTCTTTATTGAAGCGTGGGTTAAAGTGGAAGGCCACATCATTCCCTTTCTTGAAATATAAAGTCTGTTTGCATTGGGTTTTATTGTACCCATAACTGTTACCAGCATGCGAGGCATGGCTCCTCTAGGGCAGTGTTCCCAAACTTCTCTCATGATGAGAATCACCTGGTGGAGTTGTTAAAATACAGATTCCTGAATCCCAAGTAAGAAGTGCTAAACTAGAATTTTTGGGAACATATAGGTAAAATTGTATACTTAACTAGTGCTCTAGATAAGCACTAGGTAAAATTGTTTACTTAACTAGTGCTCTAGATCAGCGTTTTTCAACCGCTGTTCCGCGGCACACTAGTGTGCCGCAAGATGTTGCCTGGTGTGCTGTAGGTGCAGACAAGACAAGAATTTTATAATTTTTCACTATTTTGTTTACTTAATATTTCATAATAAAGTAATTATAAAATACTTTCTTTGTGTTTATTTGATTCCTATTCAAGAGAATTACTTTATATATAGTCAATATAGGCACAGAGTTAAATTTTTAAACATTTTCTAATGGTGGTGTGCCTCGTGATTTTTTTCATGAAACAAGTGTGCCTTTGCCCAAAAAAGGTTGAAAAACACTGCTCTAGATAAGCACTAGGTAAAATTGTATACTTAACTAGTGCTCTAGATAAGCACTAGTTAAGTATACAATTTTACCTGTATATGTTCCCAAAAATTCTAGTTTAGCACTTGTTAGTTGGGATTCAGGAATCTGTATTTTAACAACTCCACCAGGTGATTCTCATCATGAGAGAAGTTTGGGAAACACTGCTCTAGGGAAAGCTACTTCATAAGGCACAGCCCGTGGTCCATCAGGGACACCAGTGGGGCTGGCACTAGGGGAGGCTCCAGAGTCCAGACCCGCTTGCTTGTCCGGGCTAGGCTCCTGGTGCATTTGGTCCAGGATAAGCAGTTGCTGTACGACCAGGGTAGGCACCAGGAGGTGCCTGTCCGGGGTAGTTCCCAGGAGCTCCAGTAGGTGGCTGTACAGGGTAAGACCCAGGATAGGCGGCCCCCACGTAGCCTCCTGCCCCAGCAGGCTGGTTTCCCCATGGGCCTGGCCATCCTTGAGGGTTGGGGTTCCCAGACCCAGGTAGGGCATCATTAAGTGGAAAACTGTCTGCCAGTTTCCCTGCCCCTCGGCACTCACTGGCTCGCTCTGGGTGTGGCTCCTGGGGAGGTCTGTGTTGTCCTCTTAATTCACTGTTTCTATGTGATTTTAGTAGATTGGCCAGTTAAGTCCTTTTTGGTTATGATAGCATTACATTATTTTTACACTTAGATCTCTTGGCATTCTGAAAATACTTCAATAATCATCTACATTTTAGTGTAGCCAATTTATTTTTCTTTTAGAATTTAATTTTAGCATTCAGAATGCTTTTAATTCACGTTTCTTTATTTTACTTAATTGTGTGAGGTGTGATCCTACCTTAATTTCCTCCCTAAATACTAGTGGACCCATAAAACTTAGCCTTTATCTACCTGAGATACAAATCACAGCCATGTTTACAAAGAAAAGAAAAGAAAAAGTCAGCAACAGGGATAATAATGCTTTTAATAGTAGATATACACAGCATACCTTGCCAACATTCTGTTCCATATTTACTACCGGTAAACAATATAGCATTGACTTTTTGAGAAAAGTTGTTTGTTTTTGGTGCTATCTTCTTGTCTGTTTTAAATAATGGTAGGTAAATTCTTGTGTCTCAGACTTAGAATCTCTTTTTTTCTTCTGCTGTAAACCTGAAGGTAAAAATAGCACAATTTTTTTCAATCATTGGTTGATAATTTACTAATATTGAAGAAATAATAAAACGATGTGGAAGGAAGCAGAATGGTTTGGAATTATGGAATATACATTTTAAAGTACATACTTTGTGTGTGTATGTGTGTATTCTTAACTTTTACCACAAGAGGTCTCCAAAGGATTTTGTATATTCTGTGTATTGAATTTTATGGCTGCTGAAACCTCATTTATCATATGGCAATTTGACATAGGGTAATTTAGAATAACTATTAGTCAAAGTTTGTACTAAGGTAGATTTTTTTTATTTCTAAATAATTATAAACTATCAGTTTTTCTTAGGTTAATTATCTTTATTTAAATGTGTTTATAAGATTTCAGCTTGAATCTTAGGAAATCAACCTTATTATCTTGTTACTCTTTCTGTTTGTCTTGAGAATATATACAGAGAAACATTACAGAAAACAGTTGTGGCCCAGGTCCCCACCCATGCTAGCAAAGGCTCCTTTAAAAAGATGATTATGGTGATATGGGTAGTTCAGCTTTTATTTTTTGAATTTTCCACTACTATTGTTGAAATAGTTTTGCAAGAAAAAACTTTTTAGCAACTTTAATAAATAGTTTTGGAATTAAATGTAAGCTTCAGAATGCTGTCATAATGATGAAAGTATACTACCTTCTTAGGAAGTTTCTCCTTCCTTGCTTATTACAAAAGAAATTGGGTATAAAAGTTAAAAATCAAAATTATTTGAACACTAAACACCAAGTAAATTCAGAGCTGAGAGAAGGGTACTCATCATGTGCAGAGTTCTGATTGGAAAGAGGAATGTCCCCGGAGCAGGGATGGTTTGTAGGTGGGTTATACAAATAGAGCTGAGTTGCACCTGTTTTACTTACCTGGTAAAATTCTAACTGGTTCACAAATAAACATATTTTTACTTTCATAGTTAAATATTTACTTTAATGTGTACTAAAAAATGCAATTAGGAATCAAATCTGTGATTTCATAAATTTGTATTGCATAGAAAAATCTTAAGTTGATATTTGAGTTAAAAATTGTATATTAATTTAACAAAAACCATTCAGATGTAGTACTAATGTGCCTGTGGATGTGGCAACAGTTTGAAGGGGAAGGGGCAATGGCTTAAGTTAGGGAAATGTGTAGGGGCAATCTATGTCATATTTATCTTGTCATTGTGATTCTGTATGCATTTTAGATAAATTCAACATAAATGGGACCATTGCTTGGATGAAAAAAAAAATCTGAACCAGAGTTTAGAGAGATACAAATGATGAATGTGAGGTCTAGAAATGGCCTGAGGATGGTTCACTTGACATTTTTTAATAATAGCTCACTTTTCTAATTCAGATATTTTATTCTTCCTTCAAGTTTATTTTTTAATTTAGATAGCTAACAGTACATTTGAATTGATTATCCCTTTCCTGTCCCTATAAAATATCTATATTCATAGGTATTTCCAGTAGATTCTCAACTTACTTGTACATTCTCTGAGTTGCACATCATCATTCATTAATTCATTCATTTATCCTTAAAAATATTGATGGGGTGCTTACTGTGTGCCAAGTTCATTGCTAGATGGTAAAGATAGAAAAATGAGTAAGATCCCTGCCTTCCCTATTCTTATAGTCTAAGGCTGTGGTTGGCAAACTGTGGCTCTCGAGCCACATGTGGCTCTTTGGCCCCTTGAGTGTGGCTCTTCCACAAAATACCATGGCCTGGGCGAGTCTATTTTGAATAAGTGGTGTTAGAAGAAGTTTAAGTTTAAAAAATTTGGCTCTCAAAAGGAATTTCAATCGTTGTACTGTTGATATTTGGCTCTGTTGACTAATGAATTTACCCACCGCTGATCTAAGGGGTGGTAGTCATGGAAGTAAATACTTACAATGAAAGTGGCAATTATGAAGGTCTTATGGAGTAACTAGTGCCTGGGGGAACTGGGCAAGGCAGATGGAGGGTGAGAGAGTGTGATTTTCTTAGGGGGTAGAAACTAGTTTGGCTGCCTGTTCTGCCAGAGTGAGCCTGGGAGCCTGAGACAGGACAGATGTGGAGTTTGGGGAGAAAGGTAATGGTAAGTGAAAGTGAAGGAAATCCAAGGTGAATCAGCAGAGAAAAAGCAATGTTAAGGAGGGTTGGATAAAAAGTTTCCTGTGAAAAAGACTGAGAAGGGATGGCTGATGGTAGAAGCTATATCTAGTGATTTTTTGTCCCCAGCATCTTTCATGGTAGATAGCATATAGTAGGTACTTAAAAAATGTTTGGTGAATGGATGATTACACAAGTGACTTTTGGAATAAGGAGAATAATGGGTATTTCCTATTTGTTTTCCTTATTAAAAAATGATCTGGTTTTATAAACACAGAGATTATGGTAGTGGCTAGAAATTCATACATATAACATATATGAAGATAAATGTATATTTAAGTGACATGGGTGTATCCAGCTCATTTACGTCTTTTGGGAAGACCATATTAATTGCCTAATATTTTTTCCTTATTTTTATTCTTCAAAAATTAAGGAAAAATAATGCCACTCTAAATTACTTTGTTTGGACAACCTAACATTTCCATGGACATTCTCTTGCAGTAAACATTAATGGAATGTACATGGTTAAGCTATCCTGGACAAGGAATTAGATAATGATTAAAGATTAATATTGATGATTACAAGGTCCCAGCCTCATCTCTGGCACTCAAAACCTTTTCTAGTATAATGCTCATTAGGAAATATTTTTCTTCTTTTTATTCTGTCTTTCTCATCTTCCTTATTCCTTGTTTGTAGAGTAGAATATATAAAGTTGACTGCTGTGCCATTCTATTTCATTATGCTTATTGCATAATAACTTCACTTTACTATTCAGAAAATTTAGAATTAAAAAATTGATGATAGTAGTAGAGATGGTAGTGCATTAAATAGTAGAGATAAATCTCATACGTGGTAGGAAAATGTCTCTAGGAAAACATTTAAAGAGTAAGTCATCATAATAAAGAAATCTATTTTGTGTTGATTTTCTTTTAAAAAGTATACTAATTCCTTCTGTGGTGGAAATGTCATTGTATTTTTAGTAGTTTTTTTTTTTTTTTTTTGGTACTGATAGTTTTTATATATTTAGTTAGCACTTAAAAAAAATTTCTTTATTAATTATGGTGTCACTTAATTGTCCTCATCCCCCCATTCCCATCCCAAACCCCTCCCCATGTATGCCCACCCCTTGTTGTCCATGACCTCTGGTTAGGCTTATATGCATGCACACAAGTCCTTTGGTTGATATATGGTATGGGTGTGCTTAACTCATACATAGGAAGATTCAGATTTAAAAATACGATAAATTAATAGGGATAGTTATTCTTCAGAAGTGTTTGCTACAGGGCTTATCTAAATAAGGAACCTCCTTGCCGAAACCGGTTTGGCTCAGTGGATAGAGCGTCGGTCTGCGGACTGAAAGGTCCCGGGTTCGATTCCGGTCAAGGGCATGTACGTTGGTTGCAGGCACATCCCTGGTGGGGGGTGTGCAGGAGGCAGCTGGTCGATGTTTCTCTCTCATCGACGTTTCTGGCTCTCTATCTCTCTCCCTTCCTCTCTGTAAAAAAATCAATAAAATATATTTAAAAACAAACAAACAAACAAACAACCCCCCCCCCAAAAAAAACCTGACTAATGTTTAAAAAATAAATAAATAAATAAATAAATAAATAAGGAACCTCCTTGTGCATTTTATTGAGTGTAACTCCACAGGAAAAGCTCTATTTGAAAAGCATAAATGGTATACATGTAATAGGTGTATTGATGGTAGTGGCATAGGAAGAACCAGCATTTGAGGAGTCTGGAGGAATGATCTGATGACTATGACAGAGAACTCCCAAGGCAAGGCCAGACCGCTTGGACAGAAAGTTGGGAAGCAGACGTGTGAGATGCGCAGAATACCCTGGGTTTTCCGGGTGGGCCTAAGTAATCAGAAGTGTCTTTTAAATGTGGAGGAGGAGGAGGAAGAGTTCAGAATGATGCAGTGATGCAGTGTTCGATCCAGTGGCACTGGCTTTGAAGGTGGGGGAAGAAGCCATGAGCCAAGGAGTGTAGCCTGCCTCTGGAAACCAGGAAAGGCGGGGAACCAGGTTCTCCCCTGGAGCCTCCCGGAGAGGGACACACCCCTGCTGACACCCTGAGTGTAGCCCCGTGAGGCGGGCATTGGAATTCTGAGTCACAGAACTCTAAGATAATAAATGTGTGTCGTTTAAGTCACTAAGTTTGTAGTAATTGGTTAGAGTAGCAAAGAAAGAGTAATTCCCTAGCAATATGTGTGCGTATTGGGTAATGATGTAAAATGTTTTTGGTAAGGGGGATTGTGGCTTTCGGGAACTTTCTGTTAATGAGTAGCTGTTTCCTGGACCATTGCCTCTCCTCCTTGGATGCCCAGTTTCTTCTTGCCTCATGTTTCACACCAGCTGAAGATGGACAGGTGTTTAATACTGTTCAAGTAGACATTACTTTCTTGGCAAATAAGAATGTAAATCCTGCTGAAACCGGTTTGGCTCAGTGTATCCAGGTTCGATTCCGGTCAAGTCCTAGGTTCGATTCTGGTTAAGGGCATGTACCTTGGTTGTGGGCACATCCCCAGTAGGGGGTGTGCAAGAGGCAGCTGATGGATGATTCTCTCTCATCGATGTTTCTAACTCTCAATCCCTCTCTCTTCCTCTCTGTAAACAATCAATAAAATGTATATATATATATTTTAAAAAGAATGTAAATCCTGTTGTCATTGTGATTCTGTATGTATTTTAGATAATTGAAATATTGGGGATTTTGAAGGACTTTTAAGTCTGAGCAATTTCTAGTTTCCAAGTTAGGTATGAATTACCTTATAGGTAAGTATTCTTTACAGTCTTTTATGTAACTCTTAACTATCAACCCCCGCATATCACAAAGTTTACTTGTGGGTGATTAAGTCGAGTAAGACAAGAGATTGCCCACCCATACAGAATAAAATCCTATTTCTTCTGCTTGCCAGGGAACACTGGGAACAGCCTGGCCCGCGGGTTGATTGTCACATTCTGCCTCCATCCCACCTACTTCCTGCTGCAAAGAGGCACAGAGCTGAGCCTCTCACCACGTTCACATCCTCTCACTTTCCTTGGGCTGCTGAGAAAGGGCTCCCTTAGGATAGTTCCGAGGCTCTGTGCTTCTAGGAGAGAAGCTTCCATCGTGCTTCCTGCTTGCATATTTCCTTCCACTTTATATCTTTTCTTCTGTGCTAATGATGCATAGATTTTACTTCAGGGACCCGTGTGTTTTGTTCACTCCTGCCATTATCTAACATCCTAAAATACTACTTTTGTCAAGTGCTGATAGATCACAATGCTCTGCAAACACACAGAAAGAATGATCTTTTAAAAGCTACGATTTCAAGTTAAATATTGCTCTGTGTAGAAAACAGTGCTGAAATGCAGTAGTTCCACGGGGCTATGGTACTGTGAGTTGTTCTTTGGATGCCTGCTAACCTCAATGGTGGAAAATTTACTGCCTGTTCTCCAGGTGTGTAGTGAGTGCAGCTTCAACTTCCAGAGTTCTCTCTGTGGCTCAGGGTGTCTAGATGAATTTTCTGTTTCTGTTCTTAAAGGTTCCATCTCAAAGCATGTACTAGATATGGATTATACTTTTGAAATTACTGGTAAATAGTTTTCCTCAAATGAGGTACTTCTTTGCACTGTTGTTTTTTTGCTGATAAAATATGGAATAAAGTCTTACTCCCCTAAATGTGTTTGGAATGCTCATTTGCACAGGAATTTGTTAGTCTAATTGTTCAGATTTCTTTTTAATAGAAAAATTTCAGCTAAAAATTACATGGCAAATATTAAAAGCTTTATTTTTCATTAACTTAAGTATGATTTACAGTATGCAATAAAATTTACACATTTTCTGTGGGTGAGTCAGTTAATTTTAACAAATACATCAATATAACCATCTCCCCTGATTATGAAAAACATTTTCATCTTCCAAGAAAGTTCCCTGTGCCTCTTTGCAGCCATTTTCGCCTCGCCTCCATCTCCTACTTCAAGCAAATACTGATCTGAGTTCTCACTATAGGATATTTTAGACTCTTAGATTTCACGTGCATTGACTCATTATATTATGTACTCTTTGGTGGTATCCAGCTCCTTTCTTTGTTTTTAAAATATATTTTATTGATTTTTTACAGAGAGGAAGAGAGAGGGATAGAGAGTTAGAAACATTGATGAGAGAGAATCATCCATCAGCTGCCTCTTGTATGCCCCTTACTGGGGATGTGCCCACAACCAAGGTACATGCCCTTGACAGGAATCGAACCTGGGATCTTTCAGTCTGCAGGCGGAAGCTCTATCCACTGAGCCAAACGAGTGTCGGCGGTGTCCAGCTCCTTTCAGCATAGTGCCTGTGAGGTTCACCCACGTTGTTGAGTGTATCAGTAGTTTGTTCCTTTCTGTTGTTCAGTAGAATCACATTGTGTGAGATACCAAAATTTGTTCATCCATCCACTTGCTGATCATTGGGGTTTTGGCTATTTCCAGTAAGGGTGCTAAGAGCATTTGTGTACTAGGCTTTTTATGGACATAGGTTTTTATTTTGGGTAAACAGGAGTGTGTTTCTGAGCTGTATAGGTAGGTAAGTATATATTTAACTGTAAGAATGGGCCAAACTAAGTTTTTCCAAAGCAGTGCTTCAATTATACACTCCCACCAGCAGGATAGGGGAATTGTAGTTGCTCCACATCTTTGCTAACCCTTAGTATTATTGCCAGTCTTTAAAATTTTTAGCCATTATAGTGAGTGTGAAATGGTGTCTTGTTTTGGTTTTAACTTGCTTTTTCTGATAACCAGTGATGGTTTCTTGTGCTTATTGGTTATTCCTATATCTTCTTTTGCCCATTAAAAAAAAAATGGGTTGCTTGTGTGGTAATTGAGTTGTAAGAATTCTTCCTAGATTCTGAATAAAAATCCACTGTCAGATATATGTATTGTGAATTTTTCTTCCACTCCGTGGCTTGACTTTTTAATATTCTTTTTTTTTTTTTTTTACTTTTTAATATTCTTGATGACCTTTGGAAGGACAGAAGGCTTTAATTTTGATGGAAGTCAAATTTATCAATTTCTTCTTTTATGGTTAGTGCTTTTTGTGTCCTAAGACATCTTTGCCTGCTTCAAGGTCATGAAGATGATTCTTCTTATGTTTTCTTCTAGAAATTTTATAGTTTTAGCTTTTACTCTTAACCCTGATAAATATTTTGATTTAATTTTGGGGACTAGAGTGAGAGTAGGGTTGAAGTTCATTTTTCTCCTTAGTTCATAGTACTAGTCTTTCTATATCTTTGTTTTCTCATATTTGAAGACTGCTATTTAAGTGACCTTTGAGTATCTTTTTTCGTTTGTACTTGCGAAATGAAAATGCTTTGTGTCTATTTAAAGCCATTTCAGGCATCAGAAGTAGGAAATGTAGGATTTTGGGGAGGAGCTGTGGCTTTTGAAATTACTCATTAGATTTCCCCCAACTTCATTCTCTGTTACACGGAGTGAAAAAGGTGCTGTTGGAGATATTGGTAGCTGCTGAGAATGTTCATTATTGCTGATACTGTTTATTTGTGCTTATCTCACTCAGTTACTTTTATTCTGTAGCTCTCTCCCCCTTTTTCCTTTTTCTGTGAGCACATGACTACTTTTATCTCTCATGCTACAGTAGCAGTAATAATAATAATAATAATAGCAGCAGCAGCAATAGCTAACACTATGTATTAGGCACTATTCTAAGAACTTTATATTTATTGACTGATTTAATCTTCACAAACACCCTGTGAGGGATCTATTATTATTATTTTTAATATGTTTTATTGATTTTTTACAGAGAGGAAGAGAGAGGGATAGAGAGTTAGAAACATACATGAGAGAGAATCATCGATCAGCTGCCTCCTGCACACCTCCCACTGGGGATGTGCCTGCAACCAAGGTAGATACCCTTGACCGGAATCGAACCCAGGATCTTTCAGTCCGCAAGCCGATGCTCTATCCACTGAGCCAAACCGATTCTGGCTCTACTATTCTTTTGATACAGATTTTATATATTAGGAAACTGAGGCAGAGAGATGTTGAGTTCAGGATTATACAGCTAGTAAGTGGCAGAACTGGGATTTGATCCAGACTTCCTGGCTCTGAAGCATATACTCTTAAATACTACGGTCTCTCAGGAAAGCAGCCATTCTCTTCCCCTCTGCGTCTGGATTTCGAAAGGAGAAATGTTTTATAGCATAGTTGACATTTTGGCTAATATGTCATGAAATTTTCATTCCTTCATAATGCCTATTATAGTTTGTGTTTCTATCTCTGGCAGTAAAGTTTCTGACAAAAAGCATGTGTGCTTAAGACAAAGTTGCTTTATTTCTAAAGACCTTACTTTGCAAACCGCAGTCCCATGTGTCCAGTGGAAAGCACAGGCTGTGGTCATCCTTCTGGGAAAGCGTCTTAGAGGAGGTGAGTCTTGGCCCACTTGTTAAATAAGAATGTGCAGATGGATGGTGAAAAGGCCAGGACTGTGAGGGGCTGAAACATTTAAGAAAGGGTGAAGGTTTTAAAATTTTGTTGTAAGGGACTTCATCCTTCGAGACGGTTCCCGGGATCAGGGGAGTGGAGCTGGGAGGTCATGCCTGCAGGCTGACATGAGTGGCCTCTTTAGGTCCTTGGGCTTTCTGCTGCTGTTCCTACCCTTCCATTTTCCTTTCCCTTTGGTTTCCCAGGTTTGAGTGCTCTTGGATTTCCTGACCTCAGTGCAGATAGAAGTACTTTTCTAGCAGGTTTGCGAGACAGGTTAGAAATTTTTTTGATGGAGCTTTACTTTAAATTTAAAAAGGTCACTACCACTGGAGGGGGGAAAAAATGTAAACCCAAAAGTTTAGAAAAAGCTAGAGAAAGGTTTAAAAAGATATGAATTTACCTAGTACAGAATTTTAAAAAAATTATTTATTGTTTAAAGTATTACATAAGTCTCCTTTATCCCCCATTGACCTCTCGCAGGCTGCCCCACCCCCAGCATGTGCCCTCACCCCCTACTGTCTGTGTGAATTCATTGTGCTCATACGCATGCATACAAGTCCTTTGGTTGATCTCTCATCCCCTCACCCTCTGCCTTCCCTCATAGGTTGAACAGTCTGTTTGATGCTTCTATGACTCTGGTTCTATTTTTGTTCATCAGTTTATGTTGTTTATTATATTCCACAAAGGAGTGAGATCATGTGATATTTATCTTTCTCTGACCGGCTTATTTCGCTTAGCCTAATGCTCTCCAGTTCCATCCATGCTGTTGCAAATGATAAAAGTTCCTTTTTTATAGCAGCATAGTATTCCATTGTGTAGATGTAGTACATATTTTTTTTTTTTTTATAACAAGATAATACCTCCCATCTCTTTTAGTCTTTTAAACAAAAAGACCATCATGCATGCTTGCTTACTTCCTGGGCCTTAGGCCTCTGAGGCCCCATGGAGTTCACACAGTGAGTGAGGAAATTCTCAGTCTTCACTCTTGCTCCCCAAAAGGCCTGTCCTCCAGGGGTAGGTCCTGCTGTGTTTCTTTACCTCAGTGCTTCTCAATCCTGCAGGGGCCTGGTCCTATTATACTTTTGCTTTTAATTTCTTATCCCTAGCGGTAACTTGGCTAAAGCCCTTTCAGTCTGCTTGGTGGAGAGGGTTGAGAGGGGGTTCTTCCTGGTCCAGAATCTCTGTCCTGTAGTCTACCTGCCTGTTGGTTTGGTCTGAAGCAGATCATTAGCTGGAATCAGACTTTGGGTATTCCTCACTCTGGTTCACTGTTGGCCACGTGGACTTCAGAGGGATTGACATGTTTCCAAGAAGCTGTCTGTGTGATTAGATTATATCCACTTTTTTCTTTGGACCTCAAAAGCTCCCCTCCCCCTTTTTTCTTTATTGCTTTATGTCTCATTTTTTTCCTAATAAAGACTTCTTAAAAATTTTTTTTTCTAGTGAGTATTCATTGAATATTTTAAAGGTGAAAATAAACATATTGGCTCAGGGTAGGCTAGAATCAGGTGTGGTTGGATTTCGGGGTTCTTTTTTGTGTCACCTCTTTGGATTCATCTTCCTCTCATGTTCCACAAGGTGGCAGGGTGGCGCCGATCGATCGCTGGGTCCCAGGACGTGAAGCCTTCCCCATTCAGGTACTGGGAAGTGGATGCAGGGCTCCTGGGAGCTCCTGCCTAAGTCCTGTAATGCGTCCTTTCCTTTCCTTTCTCTTGTTGTTCTTCGTGAAAATTTTAAATTTTTGATTAAGTAGTATATTCCAGTGGTTCAGAAATCAAAGTATTTTCAAAGGACATGGGGGTGAAAGTTTTTCATCCTTATGTGCCCTTTTTATCATGAAATACCTCTCTTTGTCTTGCTTAATGCTTTTTGTCCTGAACTCTATGTTGCCTGATAGTAAAGTCTTGTCCCATAATTTCTTTTTATGTATTTGCATTTGCTTAGTATATCCATCTGGGCAATTTTTTCCAGCTATTATTTTATTTTTAACCTTTCAGAATTTGTTTTAAGTTGTGCTCCTGTTTGTAGCATAGAGATTTTATTTATTTTTCCTTTGTAATCCAATCTGAGATTAATTTTCTTTTAATAGGTTAGGTCAGCAAATTTACATTTGCCAATATGTTAGCTGGTCCATATAGTTTTTGTGCCTTTTAAAAACAAGTTTCATTATGTGGTCTATGGGGTTTTTCTAATATTTTTGTTCTAGTGGTTGTCTTTATCATTACAGTTTCACATAAAGCCCTTAGTCTTCTAAGAAAGTGATGTTAGTTCCCTACTATAAGCAGTGATAAAATTAATTTCATACTAATTCTGAAATAGAGATACTGTAACTATGTTACATAGATTCTTTTATTCAATCTCGACCTCTATTGTACTTTCAAAGGAGCGATTCATCATTCAGCCAGGAAGCTTGGAACTCAATCAGTATTATTATTACCAGTAAGTACGCTGTCAGAAGAGGCCTTGTGAGTTTTCCTAGAGTAGATTGTCAGCCCTTAACAAGGCTCTTTTTGTCTATGAAAATCATAGTTTCTAAAGTCAGCATAGATCATAAAATTAGCCTGGCTAGCTATCATTTATTTGGTCACAGTTGAATGTTAGTTTAAAACCTGTGTAGGTGGTCTGTTATTCAACACCAGAGTCACCACGTTGACATTGAAAGGTATTATGGGGTCTGATGTCCTCAACCCTCTTTTCAGTGTGGGCTCCACTCTTGTTGAGAGTTTTATCACCATTTAATTTTTCAAAAACAATATGTTTGGCAACAGAGGCATGCCACATATGAAAAGAATTTTTAAAAATGACAAATCTTTGTTTAAACAGTCCAGCTTGGTGTACCTCATGTAATGACAGACTTGTATCCTAATGTTAGTCCTCCTATCCAGCACAGATGCCACCTTGGCCCCGGGAGGAGCAGACAGCCTTGGCAGAGGGTGGAAAACGGAAGGTGTTTTCATAATATTTTAGACCAGTTCAATTTATATTACCATAGTTTATTAAAATTTTTTATTCTAATCCTCACCCTAGGATATAATTTTATTGATATTAGAGGGGGAGGAAGAGGGTAGAGAGAGACAAAAATCTATGTGAGAGAGAAACAGCGATTGGTGGCCTCCCGTATGTGCCCTGACTGGGAATTGAACCTGCAACTCTTTGGTGTATAGGACGGTGCTCCAACCAACTGGTGAAAGATATTTATTGCCTTCTCTAATAGAGCAGCTGAAACATAGACTACCATTGGAGAAAATTTACATTTCTACTTTGTATTCTGTCCTAGGTTGGCTGCCAGAATGGCTCGTGTAGCCTGATAAAAATTAAAACCCTCTTTCCCCCAGCTTCCTGCTGAGTTCAGATTGAACACATTTGAAGTGTAGAATCTGTGCTGTTGCACATGATTCAGATGTCAGTATTCCACAGACTGACTACAGTTTGGGGAAATCAAGACTGACAGTTCTATGTTTAATGTAGAAACTTATTAAAATCTAGTTTGATAAAATTCTGATTGCATGCTACACATTATGTATATAAGTGTTTCAACTTGCTTCAATTTAAGAAATACAGGAAAACAGATATGAAATTTAAAAAAATATATTTTTAATTTTAATTTCAAGAGAAGAAGGAAGAGAGATAGGAACATCAATGTTTAGAGAGAATCATTGATCAGCTCTCTCCTGCACACTCCCCACTAGGGCATGCTTACCAGGAATCAAACTGTGACCTCCTGAATCATAGGTCAACACTCAACCACTGAGATCTTTAACTCCAACCAGTTTATGGAAAAAATTTTACATGAGAACGATTAATATACAGATTACAGAACAATGAATTTATCACTTTTGAAATACTTCCATGAAAGCCTCAAAGATAATGGACAAGTCCTTTTTTATCAGATTTAATGGGTTTCTAACTCCTTATCTGCTTATCATACAAAATGTTAATTAGAACAGTAATTGAGTTACCCACTGCCTTCGTGTTCACTCTAGGAACTTGTACAAAAACACTGTGGAGCTCATGTAAGGTCACTCATTGCTTTTTGAGTCGCTAAATAATAACTTTGCTGTCAAAATCCAGATATTAAGGGAGTCTACAGCAAAAATGATAAGAGACTTGCCATAGTTAGTCTGACACTCCCTCTCCAGCAGATAAAGGTGGAAAAATCCTTCTTCAGCACCACGGATGGGAGGAAATCTTCCTCTTAGGTTTCTTTCTGAACCCACTTATGCCTGTCTAGTCTTGTAATAGAACAGGAAGAGCCTTTGGAGCCAGATATGTTGGCACAGGTTTCCTGGGAAAAAATGAAAACACTAAGAAATCAAGTTTATAACTTTATTTGAGCAACATGGAACATAATGACAAGGATATTATATCCCAGGGAACCAAAAGTCATTCAGCACCAGAAAATATGAGTAATATGTTAAGAAAGTAAGTGAGAGAGACCACATGATCATTTTAACACATATAGATAGAACGTTAGGTAAGATTCAACAATCCTTTATACTAAGATTTCATTTTTTACTCTAACTGGGAATTTTACCAAACCTTAGACTAAATCATTTATCTCCAAACCTACAGCAAACATTATACTTAGGAGTTGAAACTCTTCTCCATTAATGTCATTAAGAAGACAAAGGATGCCTGTTAGCATTACTTTTGTTCAACACAGCCCTGGACTTCTTAGCCAATAGTGTAATGAGGTAGGAAAAAGAAATTAATCTAAATATATATAAACCCAATATGCAAATATACCGAAGGGCAGAACAACCAAATCACCCATCGCTATGATGTGCGCTGACCACCGGGGGGTACGTGCAGAACATGGCGGGCATTGGCAGCAGGTGGCAGAGTTTGGAACATGGCGAGCATCGGTCATGGGATGGTGGAGCAGGTGAGCAGGGGCACCAGATCAAGGCAGAGCTTCGTCACTCTCATTGGGGCCAGCCTCTGGTGGTTACTGAAAATTCTTTGCTCCCACACACCATGGTCCTGCCCTGCACTCACACCTGCTGCTGGCATTGGCCCTGCTCGCACCGGCTGCCAGCGCTTGGCGCCAGCCCCGATCACTCGGCACTGTCAGCGGATGTGAGTGGCAGCTGCTGGCCCCAGTTGTCCCTTAGGGCTTTTCCACCTCCCCCTGCTCCTGAGGGGTGATCGGGGCCAGCAGCCATCTCTCAAACCTGCTGCCAGTGATGGCCCCACTTGCACCTGCTGCTGGTGTCAGCCCCAAGGTGTGAGTGGGGCCAGCGCTGTCAGCACATGGGAGTGGAGGTGGAGGGAGCCGGGCTGCCAGCAGATGGGGAAGGCTAGAAAGGGGAGCAGCAGCAGGGACTGGGTGGGAGCATGGAGGATGGGTCGAGATCCACCCCTGTGCCCATGCAGCCTTTCGGCCCATAGTTCCTTTCAAGGTGCACGAATTCATGCATTGGGCCCTTAGTAGATATTATAAAGGAGAGACAAACAGTTTTTTTTTTTTTTTTTTTTTTACATCTGATATTAATGCATACAAAGACAATACAAAAAACCAGTTAGTGTTCAGGGTAGTTACTACATATAAAATTGATAGGCTCATATATGCTGATAACACTTTAGCAAATAGAATTGAAGAAGAGGTTCTTTTTTGTATTTATTAAAGTAATTGACCTTGATGTAACTGGTTTGGCTCAGTGGATAGAGCATTGGTCTGCAGACTGAAAGGTCCCAGGTTCGATTCTGGTCAGGGGCATGTACACTGGTTGCGGGCACATCCCCGGTGGGGGGTGCGCAGGAGGCAGTTGGTCGATGTTTCTCTCTCATTGATGTTTCTAGCTCTTTATCCCTCTCCTTTCCTCTCTGTAAAAAATCAATAAAATATATATTTTTTAAAAAAGTAATTGACCTTAATTTCAGTTGTTTTTTTTTAAAAAATTATTTTATTGATTATAGTGTTACATATGTGTCCTTATTCCCCCATTACCTCCCCACCCCCATGCCCCCACTCATGCCCTCCCTCACCCACCTATATAGTCTGTGTCCATTGGTTAGGCTTATATGCATGCATTCAAGTCCTTTGGTTAATCTCTCCCCCTTTCCCCTCCCCTCCCCTACCTTCCCTCTGAGCTTTGATGGTCTGATCAATGTTTCTCTGTCTCTGGATCTATTTTTGTTCGTCCGTTTATTGTTGTTCATTATATTCCACAAATGAGTGAGATCATGTGATATATATATATATATATATATATATATATATATATTTTTTTTTTTTTTTTAAATATATTTTATTGATTTTTTACAGAGAGGAAGGGAGAGAGATAGAGAGCTAGAAATGTCGATGAGAGAGAAACATCGACCAGCTGCCTCTTGCACACCCCCTACCGGGGATGTGCCTGCAACTAAGGTACATGCCCTTGACTGGAATCGAACCCAGACCTTTCAGTCCGCAGACCGACGCTCTACCACTGAGCCAAACCGGTTTTGGCGAGATCATGTGATATTTATCTTTCCCGGCCTGGCTTATTTCATTTAGCTTAATGCTCTCCAGTTCCATCCATGCTGTTGAAGCGTTCAGCATAGTTGCTACATATAAAATTGATAGGCTCATATATGCTAATGATAACACTTTAGTAAATAGAATTGAAGAAAAGGTTCCCTTTTGTATTTATTAAAGTAATTGACCTTAATTTCAGTGAGTTCTTTTTTTTTATTAATAAAATATATTTTATTGATTTTTTACAGAGAGGAAGAGAGAAGGATAGAAAGTTAGAAACATCGATGAGAGAGAATCATCGATCAGCTGCCTCTTGCAGACCCCTTACTGGGGATGTGCCCGCAACCAAGGTATATGCCCTTGACCAGAATCAAACCCTGGGACCTTTCAGTTTGCAGGCTGACGCTCTATCCACGGAGCCAAACCGGTTTTGGCAATTTCAGTGAGTTCTTGATAAAAATATAAAGTACTCATGGTGTGCTAGGTGACATACCAGTAGTAAAAGTAATAATTACATTTTATGAAATGGAACTTTTCAACCAGGAAACTTCAGATCTATCTTTCTTTCTTTCTTTCTTTCTTTCTTTCTTTCTTTCTTTCTTTCTTTCTTTCTTTCTTTCTTTCTTAACTTCAGAGAGAATAAGGAATGCATCTTTATTTTTTTTCAGTCAGGTCAAGGCCTAAATACACACAGTTCAAGATTATGGAAAATTATCTTTGAAATTTTCATTTTTTTCTTTCAGGGTGCGGGATGACAGAATTCGAGTAGAAAGGATGGATAACATGTTTTTTGAATACAGCCATGCTTCCCAGGTGTTTACAGAGTTTTATGTAGAAGATATGATTGACATCAAAGGTAAAGATTATATACATGTTAGCCATATGTCCTCAAATTTAACTGAGTTGAGGTTTGACTAAAGGTGCAAGCTTGACTTTTAATGTAATGAAGGCTAAGTAGTTACCAATACATAATTGGAAGAAGTGGAGGGAAGAGTTTATTATTCTTACACTGATGAAAAACACTACTATAGTTCTTCTTTTGTAGTTATAATCATTTAGTAATTTACTGGTTTTGACATATTCATTGGCATGTAAGGAGTTACTTACTGACCAACTTTCCTTCTTGTTCTTTTTAAAAGATGGCCCATTATTTTCCCTGCAGTTTTATAGAATGCTTGGATAAATCTCTTGATGAAGGGTAGCATTTCAAAAGTTTGATTACTGGAATTTAAATACCAGAACATTAATGACAGAGTCTGAATATGTTGGGCAACCATTATTTGTCTAATTCATATTAATGACAGGGTCTGAATATGATAGGTAACCATTATTTTCTAATTCACATTTCCTCAGTCAGATATCAGTGCTTGCTTTGGTCTGGACCCCTCATTCCTGTCAGTGTAGCTTAGTTAAGGTCCTTTTTTATCTCTTATCACAGGCTGCACAGTTTTCTTCATTATCCCATAGACTGACCAGCCTCCCCCAGCTCCCACCCAGGTATCAATGCCTTGTGAGCATTTCTCTCCCCATCCCTTTTAATCTCATGGTGACCTGGCCAAATTGAATTGAATGTCTGAGAGTGTAACCCATTTATGACAACTGTCTGCAATATCACAAGAGATCATCATCTTATGCCCAACTAAAGACAAGACTAAGTCACAAGACTGCCATAAGCCATCTTGGTATCACATCACCTGGAAGGACACAGGGCAGAACACCTGGCTTGTGGGAAAGGCACATGTTCTCCCCTTGGTGGAGATATTCCTCAGCGGTCTCTGTAGCAGTGTTTCCCCTTGCTGCTAGTGACAGCTCAGCTGAAGGGAAAGGAGACTTTTAACAGGTGGGTGCAGGATCTGCCTGGCTCAGACGCCCCATGTCCTGCAGGAACCCGATTCCATTGCTGGGATTTGTACAAAGGACATGCCAAGTTCAAAGAGTCAGTGTACGCTCAGGGAAGGCCAATTTTCTGGAATTAGGCATTCATAATTCCTCCTAGTCCAGGTGCAGTGTACTGATTTCAGGTCATTTTCACCATATGCAGTGCTACTTCCTAACACACTGGCATTTCATCTTTATCCGGTTTCCTGGGAAACAGAGCTAGAAAGTTACAAGAAGATGAAATTCTCAGAAGAAGGGGAAAGGGCTTTAACTCTTTATTTACACCTTATTTTTATACAAAGCTATAGTTGAAATTAATAAGGTATATTACTGATTTATCGAAGATATATTTTAATATTATTTCTAAAAGTAATAAATGCCTATTTAAAAAAGTCAAAATATATTTGTGTTTAAAGAAAAAAGTAAAAGTCCCCACTCAAATCCTTATGAATCTTCTTATATATAAATCCTCATATATATACATAAACATCTATAAATATAAAAGCCAAAGAGACTGTTACCACTGGTCGACTGAATGACTGATGACTGATCAGCTGGTCACTATGACATGCACTGATTACCAGGGGGCAGATGCTCAACTCAGGCTCCCCCAGCCAACCTCCTGTGGCCAGCAACTTCCTGCATTCTCTCCTTGGCTGCCTGGCCAACCTCCCATAGTCCCTATCCCTAGCTGGCTGGCTGACTGGTCCCAATCGGCCCCAATCTGGACTGGGTGAGACAGCCCTGATCGGCCTGATCACTGGACAGGCCAAGGAATACCACCTGTGCACAAATTCGCGCACCGGGCCTCTAGTACACACATAATTGTGTATATTTGTTTAATGAATTTGAACTTGCACTTTTATCTGATTTTTATTGAATGCCTATTATGTGAGGCATAGTGCATTCAGTAAGGAATAAAATAGATAAAAATTCCCCCCCTCTGGAGCTTACATTCTAATGGGGGGAGATGTTAGAATAAAATAAGTTAGTGCATTTGAAGAAAGTAAGTGCTCTGGCCGAAACCGGTTTGGCTCAATGGGTAGAGCGTCGGCTTGGGGACTGAAAGGTCCCGGGTTCGATTCCGGTCAAGGGCATGTACCTTGGTTGCGGGCATATCCCCAGTAGGGGGTGTGCAGGAGGCAGCTGATCGATGACTCTCTCATCGATGTTTCTAACTATCTCTCTCCCTTCCTCTCTGTACAAAATCAATAAAATATATTTAAAAAAAAAAAAAAGTAAGTGCTCTGAAGAAAGTAAGGCAGGGAAGGGGGTGAAACTTTTTCAATTAAGATGACATTTGATAGTATATTAGTTTCATGTGTATAGCAAAAGGGTTAGACACTATATATAGTTATTACAGTTTTACTGACTATATTCCTTAAGCTGTATATTACATCCCCGTGACTGTTTTTTATACATCTGCCAACCTATACTTCTTTTTAAAAAAAAATATATTTTATTGATTTTTTTTTACAGAGAGGAAGGGAGAGGGATAGAGAGCTAGAAACATCGATGAGAGAGAAACATCGATCAGCTGCTTCCTGCACACCCTCTACTGGGGCTGTGCCCGCAACCAAGGTACATGCCCCTGACCGGAATCGAACCTGGGACCTTTCAGTCCGCAGGCCGATGCTGAACCAGTTTTGGCCTATCTATACTTCTCCATCCCCGAGGGTGAGCTTTTACACAGGGTGGTGAGGAAGACTTTACCGAGGAAATGGCCCTTGAACAAATTGTTAACAAAGATTGGAGGAGTTAAGGGGGAAGCCAGTTGGACATATGAAGGTACAGAGTTGCATATCTTAAGTGCCTGGTATGTTTAAGGGATGGCAGGGGGCCTGGGTGTTGGAACTAAGGGGAGCTCAGAATTAAAGAGGAGATGGGAAGGCAAGGTGTGTAGGACCTTACAGACTTAAGGACTTGAGGTTTTCACTCAGTGAGTTGGGGGATGGATGTTTGAGAACTTTTAAGTAATCTAATGATTTGATGTACATTTTAAAAAGGATTCTTTTGGCTGTGTTCTGTTAAGAATACCCTATAGGTCACAGAGAGGAGCTGAAAGGCTGGATGGAAAGTTGTAAATATTTTTGCTGAGAGATGAGAATGGTCATTCAACTCTTTTCCCTTTTACTTGGCAATATGTTATGAATAGTTTTTTTTTTTTTTTTTTTGTTTTTTTGTATTAGTACAGGAGCAATGAGTCATTCCTATTAGTAGGTGAGTAATAATCTAGACTTACTATGATTTATTTAACTGTTACGCTAGTGGCATTTGGTTAGGTTGTCTCTAGTTTTTTACTCTTACAAAAGATTTTCCAACTCACTTCCTTGTTTACACATTTAAAAAAAAAAAATATTTTATTGATTTTTTTACAGAGAGGAAGAGAGAGGGATAGAGAGTTAGAAACATCAATGAGAGAGAATCATGGATCAGCTGCCTCTTGCACACCCCCCATTGGGGATGTGCCCGCAACCAAGGTACATGCCTTTGACCGGAATCGAACCTGGAACCTTTCAGTCCACAGGCCGATACTCTATCCACTGAGCCAAACCAGTTTCGGCCTGTTTACACATCTTTCATGTGCATTTTGGAGTATTACTGAGTCAAAGGAGATGAGCATTTTACATTTTGAACAAGTTGCTCCATTGCTTTACAAAAAGGCTTGTTCCACCACTGGACAATGGCCTTTCCTATGCCCTGGGTAATCATCTGGATTTTTCCAGAGGTCAGTTTTAAGGAGATAGTCTCTATTATTTCAATGACTATAAACTAAATTTTATTTAACTTACATTTTTTAAATAATGGTGAATAATAATTCTAACGAAGGTATGTATTACTTTTAGGTTCTCAAAGCCTTTCCAGCGCCATGATCTTGGAGAAGCCCGTGATTTGCTCTTTGGCGGCCATAATAAGATATCTCAAAGAGTTTAACTTGGCAAAGGTGCTTTCCAAACCCATGTAAGTGATTCCTCAAAAATTAAAAAGGGGAGGGCTTATATTAACAGCATCTTTTGAATTTGGCAAACACTATTCTCGGAGAATTTTACTTGCTATTGATAGAATATTCTATTTGAGGGCAGGGATGAACTATGTGGTATTGTTCCTAAGACTACTAAAGCTATTAACTGATATAAAAAAATTGATAGAATCCTTAATAATTCCATCAGTTTGTGTTCATAATAGCTATTTAATGTAGTAGAGTTTTGGCTGCAAAATGTGCTTGATTCTAAAGCACAGTTAATTGGCAAGTAGTAGTAAGTGGAATTAAGGAGTGGTATTAAAAAGGAATCATAAAATTTCATTGCCTTTCTTATTCTAGGTTTCAGTTCTTATTTCATGGGTCATAAAGTTGGACACAAAGAGAACAGCTTCTAATAAGTGTTTTGTTTTTTTTAAATTTAATTTTAAATTTATTTATTTATTTATTTATTTATAAAATATATTTTATTGATTTTTTTACAGAGAGGAAGAGAGAGGGATAGAGAGTTAGCAACATTGATGAGAGAGAATCATCGATCAGCTGCCTCTTGCACACCCCCCACTGGGATGTGCCCGCAACCAAGGTACATGCCCTTGACCGGAATTGAACCCGGGACCCTTGAGTCCGCAGGCCGACGCTCTATCCATTGAGCCAAACCGGTTTCGGCTAATTTTTTATTTTTAATCCTCACCTGAGGATATGTTTTCCATTGCTTTTTAGAAAGAGTGGAAGGCAGGTAGTTGGGAGGGAGGGAAAAAGCAAAGGAGGAAGGGAGGGAGGGACGGAGAGGGAGAGAGAGAGAAAGAGAGAGAGAAACTTTGACATGAGAGAGACACATCGATTGGTTTCCTCCTGCACAGACTGAGGATCAAACCTGCAACCCAGGTACTTGCCCTTGACCAGGAATCGAACCTGGGAACCTTCATTGTGTGGGCCGACACTCTAACCACTTAGGATCCTTGGCCAGGGCCATAGACAGCTTTTAAAAAAGTGATTAATTTTGTAGAGTTCAGAGATTTAAAAACTGGCAAGTGACATTCTAGGAAAATACTAGTTTAAAAACCAGTGGAATGAAAAAAAGTAGGTAGATAATTCTCTTGCCTTCCTGTGTCCCACCTTCACTAGCCCCTGGTCTTTGGCTCGGTAAAGAATTACCCTCCCTCATATTGATCCGGGGTAAGTAAGCTGCTTTCAGCCCTGCAGAGGTGGGGGGACCGATGGAGCGATCTCAGTAAAATGGCTGAGTATGAATTGAGGGACAAAGAGGTGGTGCTAGTTTGAGTTTACTGGAAAGAGTGAAGAACTCCACTCTCTCTTTGTGATGTCTTTTGTTTGGTGTGTCTTCCAGTGTGTGGCATTTAGGATAGAACAGAATATCATTTCTCTGGAAATAGTTTTGTTCTGATTAAAAGCAGCCTAAATGTCCATCAACAGCAGCGTGGGTTCATTGTGTTATATTCTTGCACTGTAATGTTATACAGCAATGAAAATGAACGGACTAGAGCAGTGGTTCTCAACCTTCCTAATACTGCGACCCTTTAATACAGTTCCTCATGTTGTGGTGACCCCCAACCATAAAATTATTTTTGTTGCTACTTCATAACTGTAATTTTGCTACTGTCGCGACCCACAGGTTGAGAACCGCTGCTGTAGAGCCCAAGACCATCGGAAAACACAGATATTTACATTACGATTCATCAACAGTAGCAAAATTACAGTTATGAAGTAGCAACGAAAATAATTTTATGGTTGGGGGTCACCACAACATGAGGAACTGTATTAAAGGGTCGCAGCATTGGGAAGGTTGAGAACCACTGGACTAGAGTTTCATGTGTCAGTACTAAAATATTTTTTATTAGCGTTATATTGAGCCAAAAGTCGAATTGCTGAAGAGTACACCCTAGAGATCAATATGCGAAGTTAGGAACATGTGAAACAGTAGTAGAATACATACATATATTGAGAAGGTAGAAAGACATGCATGGGAATGAGCAACAACAAATTCAGAAGAATGGGGCTTGAGGGAAACCATAGAGGTCGGTGGGGAAATGGCACAGAGGAGTTCTGCTTGATGTTTCTTTTTTAATCTGGGTACAATATTAATCTACATATGTCTTAGTGCGGCTGAAGTGTTTTATTAAAAAAAAAAAAAAATAGTAGCCTGGCATTATACCTCATAGGCTCCACCAGAGATCACTCTGTATGGTTGATGGTGTTGGATCCCATAAGGAAAGGATGACAAGCTATCTGCCATTTGACTTGTTTCTGTTAGGGAGCCCCTCACTGAGGTAGGACTAGTGACATAGCTTTCCCATTACCAGCCGAGTACTGAAAATATTGGGGGGAGGGGAGAACGACACTCTGTAAAGTATATGATTGTCTAACCACTATGCTATACACCCAGAACTAATACACAATGATATTGAATGTAAACTGTAATTGAAAAAATAAAAAACTAGGTAAAAGCCTCCTCCCCACCCCCGCCAAAAAATAAAAAAATAAAAAAATTAGTTTTTCTCTCTACATCACCAGCAATGAAGTATTACTATTGAAATAAGAAAACTGACTTTTTCTAAAATCAGGCTCTCCTGTGTATAGAAGTAGATAAATTTGGATCTGAAAACATTATTGTGCCCTCCTTATATGTAATTCCAGGTAAAAAGAATACTAAAATGTTTATTTGTACTAAAATTAAAATAGCTTATTTAAAAATTACCTGACTTGATAGATGGAGTGCAGCTGAACTTACATCGGGTGGTGATGTTGGGGAGTGGCCAGGGAACTGGATCTGCTGGGGACTTAGTATGTGGCTCATCTGCCTCTTGGGTAACCATTTCCTCTCATTCCCATAGAGCCAGACAAAATAAAGACACAAAGAGGTCCAAAATGCAGGCCCTCACATTGTATATCACCCAACATATGTCCAGCACTTAGTAGGCAGTCAGTAAATACAGGATTAATGAAAAAGAGAGAAGGAAGGAATTCTTTAACCTGGGAGTATGGATTTGATTTGAAATTGCAGAAAAATGTCCTTGGGAGCCAAGATTAATGAATAAAGATCAAGCTGGTACCATTTTTTTTGCTTAAAAATGAAATGGGAGTGATGATGTTTTACAGGTGGCATGTGAATTGGCTCTGAATGTAGTTTCCAAAGTGTAATTCCACAGTTTTTATATCTTGGAAAAAGAACGTAGCCTCTCAAAGGGATTACTTTGGAAAAACGTGCATGTTCTCATTCTTATTTAAAAATAAGTCCTATTGCTTTAAAAGCTCAGCAGTTCAGGTATGATTATATTTAGTTTAGGAGTCATGTGATTGGGGGACATTCAGTTGTGTTGTTTTGCAAATGCTTTCACAAAGGTTGCTGCATATTTCATTAAAATTTTGACATACATTTCTTTAAAAGTCTTTGTGCATTTACAAAGGCTTTTGGAGGAAAATAAACCATTTTAGGAATTGTTCTTATGGATGGATTAAATGAGGCTTTATTAGATAGAGCAAATTTTGCTTTATGTCCTTTCACTGTAATAAATCAGAGCCGAATGAATATTTCCTGAGTCCTGTGCATCTTTCTAGTGAGTCATTGAACCTAGCAGTCTTTTGGGAACCGTTATACGCCTTTCTTTTTATTTGCCTGTCTAATATGCTTATTGGAAACATTTAGGAATGCAGAGATATTTATTTTGTTTAATCGCAAATCAAGTTGAAGTGAATCTACAGTAAAGCAAATGTTGTAATAGAACACACTTTGTAATAATTAAAATTTGTAATAATTTTATAAAATTAAATCTATATTAATTAAATTAAATATGCAAAGATTAGGTAAATGGTAAATGTATGACCTCTGAAAACTGTACATAGAGAACTATTTTCCTCTATTGATTTAATATGTAACATGATAGATTTTTTTTCTTTGTTTTCATTTTTAAAATATATATTAAATAGGATCTTTGAAGGGGGTTGATCTTTCAGATACGTTCTGTACCCTTATTGCCTCTCTCTAATTCAGGAAGATTTTTAAAAAATAGTTTAGTAATGGTATAGTGTCTTAAATTTCTGTGGCAAATTAGAAGCAAGTATATTTTTTTCCATTCTAAAACTTGAGAAAACAAAAGCATCCTTTGCATTTTTGTTGTCTTAAATATTAATGAAATATGTTCCCATGTTAGTTATAATATTTCTATCCAGGTTCACACAGCAGGAACCCTAGCCAGGAATTATTTATGAGATTCATTTCAAAGCAGATGAAATTTAGCTTCTTCGAAAAGGATAAATAATTCAGAATTTTATTTTTTGTTAGTATTTCAGAGCATTGATCGTATTGTTGAATTCCTATGGATGTTGGCAGATTCAACCCTTAGTTCAAAAGTGTGTATAATTTCCAGTGGAAATAGGACTGACATAAGGAAAATTTTCCCCAACTCCGGAACCTATTATCAACCAAACATTTGGGAAAACCAGCAGCAAAATTGGTTCTTACAATTGCTTGATAATTATTGTTCCATAGGGCCAGTTTAGTTTAATATTGTCCCATGGTTGATCTTTTATTAAAAATCAATGCAGATGTCAAGTTTAAAGAAACCCTGCTTCTCCCAGCATCTACTTGGAGGTCTAGATAACTTGTTCACTAATGGCAAAAACCAAAACAAACAAACAAAAAAACCTCCCCCCACTCCATACACACACAAAACACTGTTAAATGAAAAAAGAACCTGTACAGGCAGTCCTTAGAGATACTGTGGTTTTGGTTCCAAACCACTGCAGTAAAACAAGTATTATTTTAAATATATATCTTTATTGATTTCAGAGAGGAAGGGAGAGGGAGAGAGAGAGAAACATCAGTGATGAGAGAGAATCATTGATAGGCTGCCTTCTGTATATCCCCTACGAGGGATCGAGCCCGCAATCCAGGCATGTGCCCTTTGAACCTGCAACTCTTCAGTCTGCAGGCCGATGCTCTATCCACTGAGCCAAATAGGCTAGGGCAGCAAGTATTATTTTAAAGTGAGCCGTAAGCATTTGCTGGTGAAGGATCTTGCCATCAATTTTTAATACTGTATATGCAGATCTGTGAAGCACAGTAAAAAGAGCTAATATAAGCCAGTTTGGTTCACAGTTACTGGTAGATAGTAGGAGGCCCAGTAATTATATGTAGGTGAGGGATTTAAGCCTCCTCCCCAACCCTCTCTCTCCCAGGTTGTATGTTAGTTCAAACAAAATTCTGCCACACATATAGATACTTTTTAGCAAGCAGGTACAAAGCGCAGTCATGCAAACTCTTCTATGAGCATCTTGAAATTCTAATCTGTCTTCTCAATGTTCTTCCTTCAAAGGCTCAGTTGAGGCGTAGGAGGAGCAGGATTTCAGTTTTAGTTGGCGTTAGGTGACAAGACCCTCAGATGATTGGTGGAACGGGGTGCTTTCGGAATCCTAAACCTAAGACACCATTCTTTAGGGTATGGACTGTTGGGTGTACAAGTTCTTGTGAAGGTGAAGGCAGCTGAACCGACAGTATTTCTGGACAGTCCACACATCTTAAATGCCACTAATTTTACTTTACACTTCCGACGTTAACGGGAGATAAAGGTAAAGGCCGAGATGTTTCAAGGAAGGGTTGGTGGATTGTGGGTTCTTGATTAGTCTTTCTCTCATGCCAGCTAAGCACCCTCTAGACTCTGCCTGATTAAAGTGTGCAAGTGTTACTGGTGTAGATTAAACCTAACTTTTGTGAACAGGGGAATGACATATCTAAACACATGGGCACTGGTTAGATACCAACTCTGAGTCCAGCCTATTAGTGCTTCCAGCTTGGATTTTTTTTTACCAGAAAGCTGTATTAACACCTGTCAGCTTCACAGCCAACCACTGCCTAATTGTTTCTTCCTGAAAATGTTTTACATTTTATTACTGACCTTGGGTGTTCACAGACATTTCTGAGCAAATGAAAACAAACCCACACTGGCTTCCTTATAGGAAGATGGCAAATATTTGTTGAGCATCTACTTTCTGCTAGGCCCTGCAGGTGCTACAAATTATGTGATATCAATAATCCTTGCCTCCAAGGAGCTAAGATCTATGTTTTAGATTTTTATTTATTTCAGATAAGAAAGGCTAGAGAGGGAGAGATCGAAACATCAGTGATGGGAGAGAATCATTGATCGGCTGCTTCCTGTATGCCTCCCACTGGGGATCGAGCCTGCAACCCAGGCATGTGCCGTGACTGGAAATTGAACTGTGACCTCCTGGTTCATAGGTTGATACTCAGCCTCTGAGCCACAGAGGCGGGCCAAAAACCTATTAATGCGGACAGCCCAAGAACATAAATTACTGTAATTACATTACTGAATGACTATCTGCTTATGAAGGAGAAAAGGGCTACATACATTTGGTATCCCATCAGTGCTGGAGTTACTTCCCTCTAAAAATTACTAACAAGTTATCATTCTTTGGAAGCTAGGTCAAATCTGTCGCAGATGAATTACACTGCCAAAGGACAGCATTCAGTTACTAGGCAACATTGCTAATTTGCAGTACGTTATTTCTTTGTCAGGGCACTGGAGCTTTAGCTGAGGAGTCATCTAGAAGTGGAGGCATCTTGCAATGAACGCTGGCTTTGATTTTAGGCTTTAGATTCCTGGATGAGGGCTTGTTTCCATAACTGGCTTCGGAAATTGGGTTTTATTTAAATCTTGTTACAGCTATGATGGAAACACTCATGCTCTCCCTCCAAATAGTTTAGTGACCTTGCCATGCTGTTTCTTGCCTTTAGGCCATCAAATCTGTAAGTGCTATTGACATAAATGTCTAAGGACTGACTGGCTTATAAACGACATTGAATCCTGTATCAGTAATGCATTGATTAGTATACTTTTTAACATGAAAGACTAGTAAAGACAAAATTGGAATTGTGCATACATTTATTCATCATATTGCAACTCAATACTCAAGTCTATTTGAAATTTATTGAACTTCTTATTTAGTTTGAAATAGTAACAGGTACATAAGGAGAATATGAATTCTTTGAGCTTAAGGAAATATTTTCTGCAACTTTTTCAATTTTATACTCTATTAAAACAGCCACATTGGTGTGCATTGTTAATTCGAGAATAAATAACATTTGTTGCATATATCAGAATGTTGATTAAAATTCGTTCAAGGGTTTATCAAGATGATCTCATGCTAATGAATAAGAAGGATGTTTTTAAGTATCTTGACATATTTTTTAAGCTAATTGCATAGTTGTTTCCTGAAGATACCACACCACCACATGCTCTGCAATGATAAAAGACTATGTTTAGTCCTGTTTCTGGAAATATATTAAAAAATGGTTTTTAACACTTACTTTCTTTCTTTGTTCTTGTGTTTGGTTTGAGAGCAACTGTCCTTATTTTGCCATCAACCTATTTAATGACACCAGCATCAATGGGAGACAATAATCCAGTAAATATTCTTTTAGCTCCTACTGATTTGATTCTCTACCAAAGAGCTAACTTTTGCCATAAAGTCACTGGAATATTTCTAGAGCTTACCTTAGTTCTTTATGCACTTACATCAAGATTCATATTTTGTTCTTTTACAGGAAATTTAAACAGTTGTCAAGTGCAATGGAATTTATGACAATTAATGGAACAACATTAAGGAATCTTGAAATCCTACAGAATCAGGTCAGGTAAACATAAGGGCTAGTTGTTTCAAATGGTTTTGAAAAACAAAATTTGGAATAAGGTAGCATTTTGGAATAAGGTAGTATTCTTAGGAATACAGTTGAAAGCAACAATATTGTCTTCAATTGACTGCTCTGCCTGTCCTGTTATCTATTTATTAGTTGATAATTGTTGAACTGCCTTTTGGAGAATTAAATACAGTATAATAAATACTTCTATGGGGTTACTTAGGAAGTTATAGAGCTGTCCTTTTTAATGATTGAAGTAACATGCTAATTCTGATAATTTCTGTATCAAATATTTATTTGGAAGAACATCATTTTTGAAAATTCATATGAAGATTGTTTTGTCTGCTTGATTATATTTTCTACATTTAACTTTTTCTTGAAATGTTTGCAGTTTTATTTTTTTTATGCAGCATAGAAAACAAGTTACTGTGATATTCAATTAGACTGTAAGACGTGTAATAATTCCCTTTGCAAATTTTCATCATTTATTTGCTGTTTATTGATGAATTAGGAAGATAATGGAGCCATTGAAATTATTGCTTTCGTTTATTATTAAATTGGCACTTGGTAATGTGAGATGTTATGTTATAAAATTAATGTTATCATAACAAAGTAATAGAAATAAGAAGTTTTAAGTCGTTTGAGTAAGTAGTGGAGACTGAACCATTTGAGTCAAATGGTTTAAAGCTCTTCAGAAGCATTGGTTACTGTTGTGAATTATAGTAAATGTCAAATTTATTCTCCTGACTCCTGGGTTTGCATATTACTAACTAGATTTTTTAATTTAGTTTCTCCCTCTTCCAAACTAAATGTGTATACTAGAGTCCACCTTGTTTCCATTCAATCCCATTTTTGTTTTGTCATTCATTTCATTTATCCAGAAGTGAGAATCTCTTCCACAAGTCTTTCTCATCAACTCTGTATACATTCCATGATAGGAAAGAAGTAGTAGGAATAAAAGGACATTTCTTGGATGAAGAAGAGCTGAGAGTCAGAGTGTATACACACAGCCCAGCATCCCAAGTTGTCCTTATTCTGCCACATCCTCCCTGTTCCAATCCTACTACTGTGGAGTCAGTTCTGAAATCATTTCCTAAGGCAAAAATCATCTGTAACCAAAATATCCTTTAAAAATCCTGTCATTGTCAAGACTTGAACCCTTGTAGAACAGAAGCTGAGAATGAACATCTGCGTGTCTTTGCACTTCAGCCTTGGCCTTCCTTACAGATGAGCAAGGAAGGGGCAATGAGGAGGGGCCAGTGTGAGGGAGAGAGCGGTGTAACAGGACTTGTGTTTGCCCACCCCTCCCTCTCCTGAGCCTGCTTCTCCAGTGATGCCAGGCAGCTGGAACCTATTTCCCATCCTCTGTCCTCATCCTGGGACCCTTCACTGCAGGTGGGCCAGTCAGGCTCTTGTCTCCTAGGTGGTGCTGTTGCTGATTGGACCAGCCTCTGTGACCCTGAAGCCGCTCTGTGCTCTGCTTCACTCCTAAGGCCCAGGGAGCTTATGTGATACCTTTTAGAGTTTCTTTCTGCCAGGTGGCATTGGGTCCTAGTTATGAGTCTTTTCCCCCCAAATTTGGATTTAAGTGACCTGAGGGAGGGAACAAGTCTTAATATACCTTTGTCAATCACACAACTGAGTGCATTGGGGAGGTTTTCTGTAAGTTCCTGCTTGATGATTTGAAGAAAAAAGGAAAAAGTTAAAATAAAACCACTCAGGTGAAAACTGCAATTTTATGTTCCAAACAAGATTTAATCTATTAATAGATTTTTTTTTTTTTTGTAATACAGTGAAACCTTGGTTAGGATAAACCATCATCTCTAGTTAGTTGTGAAATTTTTTTTTTTTTTTTTTTTTTTTTTTTTTTAAATATATTTTATTGATTTTTTTTTTTTTTTGCCCCCCACCCTCCCTCCCACACATCCCCTCCCTCCCCAGAGTTTTGTGTCCATTGGTTATACTTATATGCATGTATAAAAGTCCTTCGGTTGATCTATTATCTCCCCCAGATCTTCCTCCCCTCCCCGCTGTAATTTGACAGTCTACTTGTTAATTTACTGTCTCTATATCTATCTTTTGGTTCATCAGTTTATAATGCTCTTTGTTATCCACAAATGAGTGAGGTCATGTGGTGTTTCTCTTTCATTGATTGGCTTATTTCACTCAGCATGATGTTCTCCAGTTCCATCCAGTTTGCTGCAAATGATGAGAATTCCTTATTTTTTATGGCCGCATAGTATTCCATTGTGTAGATGTACCAAAGTTTTTGGATCCAATCATCTGCTGACGGACACTTAGGCTGTTTCCAAATTCTGGCTATTGTAGATTGTGCTGCTATGAACATAGGGGTGCATATATCCTTTCTGATTGGTGTTTCTAGTTTCTTGGGATATATTCCTAGAAGTGGGATTACTGGGTCAAATGGGAGTTCCATTTTCAGTTTTTTGAGGAAACTCCACACTGTTCTCCACAGTGGTTGCACCAGTCTACATTCCCACCAGCAGTGCACGAGGGTTCCTTTTTCTCCGCAACCTCGCCAACACTTGTCGTTTGTTGATTTGTTGATGTTGGCCATTCTGACAGGTGTGAGATGGTACCGCATTGTTGTTTTGATTTGCATCTCTCGGACAATTAGTGACCTTGAGCATGTTTTCATGTGCCTTTTGGCCTTCCTTCTGTCTTCTTTTGAAAATGTTCTATTTAGGTCCATTGCCCATTTTTTAATTGGATTATTTATCTTCCTTTTATTTAGTTGTATAAGCTGTTTGTAGATGTTGGAGATTAAACCTTTATCAGTGGTATCATTTGCAAATATGTTCTCCCACACTGTGGGCTTTCTTGTTGTTTTGTTGATGGTTTCTTTTGCTGTAAAAAAGCTTTTTATTTTGATGTAGTCCCATTTGTTTATTTTCTCTTTAGCTTCCATTGCCCTAGGGGTAGTATCAGTGAAGAAGTTCTTTTGGCATACGTCTGAGATTTTGCTGCCTGTGGATGCTTCTAGTATTTTTATGGTTTCCCGTCTGATGTTTAAGTCCTGTATCCATTTTGAGTTTATTTTTGTGAATGGTGTAAGTTGGTGATCTAGTTTCATTCTTTTGCATGTGTCTGTCCAATTTTCCCAACACCATTTATTGAAGAAACTGTCTTGACTCCATTGTATATTCGTGCCTCCTTTGTCAAATATTAGTTGAGCATAGTGATTTGGGTTGATATCTGGGTTCTCAATTCGATTCCATTGATCTATATGTCTGTTCTTGTGCCAGTACCAGGCTGTTTTGAGAACAGTGGCTTTGTAATATAGTTTGAAGTCTGGTATTGAGATCCCTCCTACTTTACTCTTCTTTCTCAGGATTGCTGTGGCTATTCGGGGTCTTTTATTGTTCCAAATGAACTTTTGGAGAGTTCTTTCTAGGTCGGTGAAATATGTCGTTGGTATTTTAATGGGGAGTGCATTGAACCTATAGATTGCTTTAGGAAGTATGGACATTTTGATGATGTTGATCCTACCAATCCATGAACATGGTATGTTCTTCCATCTCCTTACATCTTCCTCTATCTCTTTTTTCAGTGTCGTGTAGTTTTCCCCATATAGGTCCTTTACTTCCTTAGTTAAAGTTATTCCTAGGTATCTTAATTTTTTTGGTGCGATGGTAAATGGAATTACTTTTTTAGTCTCTGTTTCTGCAGTTTCTCTGTTGGTGTATAGAAAAGCCATGGATTTCTTGGCATTAATTTTGTATCCTGCTACATTACCAAATTCATTTATTAAGTCAATTAGTTTTTTAATGGAGTCTTTTGGGTTTTTTATGTACAATATCATGTCATCGGCAAATAAGGATAACTTTACTTCTTCTTTTCCAATTTGGATGCCTTTTATTTCCTCCTCTTGTCTAATTGCAATGGCTAGTACTTCCAGTACTATGTCAAACAGGAGTGGCGAGAGTGGGCATCCCTGTCTTGTTCCTGTTCTTAGAGGGAATGGTTTTAGTTTTTGCCCATTGAGTATAATGTTGGCTGTGGGTTTATCATATATAGCTTTTATTATGTTGAGGTATGATCCTTGTACTCCCACCTTGTTAAGAGTTTTTATCAGAAAAGGGTGTTGGATTTTATCGAATGCTTTTTCTGCATCAATTGATATGACTATATGATTTTTATCTTTCAATTTGTTTATGTGATGGATCACGTTTATTGATTTGCGGATATTGTACCATCCTTGCATTCCTGGAATAAATCCTACTTGGTCGTGGTGTATGATCTTTGTGATGCTCTTCTGGAGTCGATTTGCTAGAATTTTGTTGAGGATTTTAGCATCTATGTTCATGAGGGATATTGGTCTGTAATTCTCTTTCATTGAGTTGTCTTTATCTGGTTTTGGTATTAGGGTGATGCTGGCTTCATAGAAGGAATTTGGAAGTGTTCCTTCCTCTTGGATTTTTTGGAATAGTCTGAGGAGGATAGTTTTTAGTTCTTCCTTGAATGTTTGGTAAAACTCTCCTGTGAAGCCATCTGGCCCTGGGCTTTTGTTTGCTGGAAGCTTTTTGATGACTGTTTCAATTTCTTCCCAAGTCACCGGTTTATTGAGATTTTTAGATTCTTCCTGATTGAGTTTTGGAAGATTATATTTTTCTAGGAATATGTCCATTTCCTCCAGGTTGTTCAGTTTGTTGGAGTAGAGTTGTTCATAGTATTTTGTAACAATCCGTTGTATTTCGGTGGGGTCTGTTGTTATTTCACCTCTTTCATTTCTGATTTTGTTTATTTGGGTCCTCTCTCTTTGTTTCTTGGTTAGTCTGGCTAGAGGTCCATCTATCTTGTTTATCCTTTCAAAGAACCAGCTCTTGGTTTTGTTGATCTTATGTATTGTTTCTTTGGTCTCTATGTCGTTTATCTGTGCTCTGATTTTTGTTATTTCCTTCCTTCTACTTACACTGGGCTTTTCTTGTTGCTCTTTTTCTAACTCTTTGAGTTGTAGAGTTAGATCATTTGTTACACTTTTTTCTAGTTTTTTGCAATAGGCTTGTAAGGATATGAACTTCCCTCTCAAAACTGCTTTTGCTGTGTCCCATAGATTTTGGATTGTTGTGTTTTCATTGTCATTTGTTTCCAGGATGTTTTTAATTTCTTCCTTGATTTCTCTGGTAACCCAGTCCTTGTTTAATAGCATGCTGTTTAGTCTCCATGTGTTTGATTTCTTTGGATTATTTTTATTGTAGTTAATTTCCAGTTTTATGCCATTATGGTCTGAGAAGATGCTTGATATGATTTCTATCTTCTTGAATTTGAAGAGACTTTGCCTATGTCCCAAAATGTGGTCTATCTTTGAGAATGTCCCATGTGCATTTGAGAAGAATGTATATTCTGTGGCTTAATGTATATTCTGTGGAATGTTCTGAAGATGTCAATTAATTCCATCTGGTCTAGTGAGTCATTTAGGATTGATATTTCTTTGCTGATTTTTTGTTTGGATGATTTGTCGAAGGGTGACAGTGGGGTATTAAAATCTCCTACTATGATTGTATTGCTGTTAATCTCTCCCTTAATGTCCTCCAGCAGTTTTTTTTATGTATTTGGGTGCTCCCGTATTGGGTGCATATATATTTACCAGGGTTATTTCTTCTTGTTTGATTGCTCCCTTTAGTATTATGAAGTGGCCTTCATTGTCTCTTGTTATGTCCTTCACTCTGAGATCTAATTTGTCAGATATAAGTATTGCTACCCCAGCTTTCTTTTCATTTCCATTTGCCTGGAAAACCTTTTTCCATCCCTTCACCCTCAGTCTGTGTGCATCTCTTTTTCTGAGGTGGGTTTCTTGTAGACAGCAGATGTATGGGTCTTGTTTTCTTATCCAATCTGTTACCCTATGTCTTTTGATTGGAGCATTTAAACCATTTACATTTAATGTTATTAATGATAGGTACTCATTTGATGCCATTTTTATTCTATACCCCTGTGTTCCTTCTTCGCTTCCTATTTATTTATTTTTACAGTAGACCTTTGAGCATTTCTTGCATTGCTGGTTTGGTGGAGATAAATTCCTTTAGTCTTTTTTTGTCTGTGAAGCTCCTGATTTCCCCTTCAATTTTGATTGATAGTCTTGCTGGGTACAGTATTCTTGGATTCAGACCCTTTCTTTGCATGACTTTGTATATTTCATCCCATTCCCTTCTGGCCTGATAAGTTTCTGTTGAGAAATCAGTTGTTAGTCTGATGGGGGTTCCTTTATATGTAACTTTCTGTCTCTCTCTGGCTGCTTTTAAGATTCTAACTTTGTCATTGGTGTTTGCCAATTTAATTATAATATGTCTTGGCGTCGGTCTTCTGGGATCCATTTTGCTTGGGACTCTGCGAGCATCTTGGATTTGTGTGGGTTTTTTCTTCTCTATCTCAGGAAAATTTTCTGTCATTATTTCTTGAAATACATTTTCCATGTCTACCTCGGTTTTCTTTCCTTCCGGAACCCCTATTATTCGAATATTGTTTTGTTTTGCATTGTCCCAAAGCTCCCGTAGGCTCTCCTCCTGCTTTTTAATTTTTTTTTCTAGAAGCTGCTCTAATTGGGTATTTTTTTCCATCTTGTCTTCTAGCTCACTGATGCGATCCTCTGCTTCTTCTAGTCTGCTCTTGATGCTATCTATTGAGTTCTTCATAGTAGCGATGTCATTTTTCATTTCATCTTGAGTCATCTTCATTTCCTCTTGGGTTTTTTTCATTTCCTCTTGGGTCTTACTCAAATTGTCAAATTTGTCTTCCATTCTTTTTAGCCATCTTAAGATCGTTACTCTGAATTCTTGCTCTGGTAGGTTGCTTGCCTCTATATCGTTTACTTCCTTTTCTGGTGAAGCCTGCTTTTCTTTCATATGCGGGCTGTTTTTTGGTCTCCCCATGATCTATGGTGTCTGGTTGTGTAGTTCTCTCTCTCCTGCTTTGATTTAAAGGCACAAAATACAACACAACCAGGTACAACACACAAGGCACTGAATCGAAATGTGTTTGCGATATTAATAACCACCAATAAGGGTGACTAGAACCCAGCTAACAAAAACATGCAATCAAACAAAAAGCATAGGCAAATCAATCTTATAAAAGAAAAGCATACAACTTCAGTAAAGTTAACATTCAACATACAACTTCAGAGTTAGAGAGTAAGACTGTTTTGTTTTTTTTGTTTTTTTTTTTTGTTTTCAGGACAACTGCGAGGGAGGTGTGAATGGGTTTGGAGCAGGTAGTTGGAAATTAGATATATACAAGTAGGGTGAAATTTTAGGAGGGGGTAGACAGATGGAATGGGGGAAATCTAGAGCAGGAAAGGGTTAAGATAAACAGGGTATCAAAGGAAAAGATTGGAAAGAGGGTGAGGGCATAAAGGTAGCGTTGAGATAGAATAAAGCGTTGGAGAAAGAAGGATAGATAAAGACTGTAGAACAGTAATCCTGAAATTAAAAAAAAAAAAAAATTATATATATATATATATATATATATATATATAATCAAATGGAATAAAAATAATAAAAATAAACAAAAGAAAATAAGATGAAAAAGGTAAATTAGTAGTAGTAATAATGTTGATTACATATACAATGTAATAATTATCAAGATAAAATCAGTGAGGAAAAAGAAAAAAAATAGTTTCTTGAGTAAACGTTGCAAATAATGAAAACAAAAGTAAAAAACAAAAATTTAAAAATTAAAAAAAAATAATAATAAAATTTTAAAAATTTAATTAAAATTAGCAGTAATGAAGGTCATTCGCTTCCTCTATTGTTATGATCCAGTCCTGATTTTTAGGCGGGTTTTGCTTTGTTTTTATTACACTAGAGTCAATTTGTGAATTAGCCTCTGGGGGCAGTGTTTCTAGGTTGACTTCCCAGACTCTAAAGCCTCTCCAGCTTTTTTTTTTTTTTTTTTTTTTCCGCCCTTTCTGAAGCTGGAACTATGGAGGGGGGGAGGGGGCAGGTCCGAGCAACTGCAATCTCCCGCAAATCTCCGATATCCCTCCGAGCCGGATCCAAATGTGTTGCTCTTTAGATATCTCCCCTGTTAGGAGCCCCGTCCACTTTCAAGGGTGACAACCGCCCAACAGCGGGGGCTTCTACTTGTAATCACCACCCCTGTCCTCCAGCTTCCGGGAGCGCGCTCTGTGTGCACAGGCTTTTTGTTTTCGCCGCGAGCGCTCTCCACCCTCTCCCCGCGAAATCTGACCTTTTCGCTGAGCAGTGGGGCAATCCTGTGAGGGCAAGTGTTCGCGCCGCTTGGGATCCGCGTTCTGGGGGTCACAGATGCTTGGTGGTCGCTGCGGCTGTGGATATTCAGGCCTCTGACACGATCCTATCTTCCTCTCAAGATGGCGAGGTTTCCCCGTCCAAGCCGGTAGGTAGCTCCGGGCAGGGACACAGCCCGCGTGGGTGCTTCCCTGTGAGGGGCACCTCTGTCAGCAGCCCCCCAGCAGTTTCTTCTGGTGTTCGCTGTCTCCCAGCTTGCCAATAAACACTCACAGCACAAGACCCTCAGTTGCTCTCTCTTTCTGCTTCGGGAGAGGGCTCAGAATCCGCCCATCTATTCTTCCGCCATCTTACCTCCTGAAAAACTAGTTGTGAAATTTTTTATGACTCAACTTTGAAATAGAAAAGTATAGATAGGTAAACTTTTACTAAGGATTTAATAAAACAGACTAAAATAAAGCCCTTCCAGGATAAATTCCGGGAGGGCAGTGCAAGTTCACTTCTATCTCCAGTACCTTCTACTCCTTCAGTGCTGTTGTGAAAGCATTGGTCTTTAGAACAGTAATTCCGATGCTGTGGGAGATACTGAATTTCCAAAGGCAAATTGTATTTCCCAAGGCAGTAAGATATATTATTATATTTTTAAGATGCTTAGGACAAATATATAATTCAAAAGAGATTTCTGAATAATTTATTCTTAGTTAACCAAAAACAACACAGACTATCTCTTTTCTGTGCAAAATATTAATACTTTTGTTATATTGTATGTGTGTGTATATATATATATATATATATATATATATATATATATTGATATATATATATATATATATATATATATATATATATATATGTTTGTGTTGTGTGTGTGTGTGCATGTATACACACATGTTCACTGGTCAAACATTAAATGAACACTTGTTATGAGCCACACTTTATGCCAGGCATATGTAACATTGAAAATTGTTACATATGGTGCCCTAGTTATTCCGTTGACCCACAGAATAACTAGGGCACCTGGTCACCTAGCAGTTTTGGTACCAATACAATTATCTAGTTAATAAAACTTGTTTTCTGGTCTTTCTCAGACTGATATGAAAAGCAAAGGAAGTTTATTTTGGGTTTTGGACCATACTAAAACTTCATTTGGGAGACGGAAGTTAAAGAAGTGGGTGACTCAGCCGCTACTTAATTTAAGGTAAAGGGAATTTTTTGATTGTGTTTAATCTGAAATTACATATAGTAGTGAAAGTAAAGGTATGTTGGCCTCCTTAAAAACAAAATTACTGTGACATATAAGAACACAACTTTAAATTGGGGAAGATTGTATTTTGTATCTGGCCACAGATATTGTGAGGATTTTTTCCTTGTCCCCAAGAATGAGTGTGCTTGCAGATTGGAAGACATAGAGTATGTTGGGGAAAGTGGGTTATGAGTTAGTTTGGGCCGTCAGTAGCAGAAGGGGGTAAGGAGGAACGGGGTTGAAGAGATGGGGTGCTGCCTTTTGTAGAGGGCTTTGCAGGCGAGGCTGAGGAGTTGGTGGCCAGAGGAAGTGAATCCAGTGATTCTAAACATGGGAGCGACAGGGTCAGAGCTGGTTTTGTGTGTAGGAGGGGACAAAGTGGTGGTGGTGGGGCAAATTACCAAGTACATGGAGAGGTTCTGAGGACCTGAGCTGAGTTAGTATCAGTACTCTGAAAGAGGTCAGGTGTAAGACGTTTAGGACAGTAGAATGAGTAACTAGGGGCACCTTTACTACATACCAAGCACTGCGCTAGAGGCTTTATGTGTACGTTTCTTTTAAACTGCATGATGGCCTCACTGTTGGCTACATCTTGTGCTGTGCTTAGTAAATAGTCATCTTGAAAAAAGGATACTAGACACTTTTTATTATTTTTTTTTTAACTTCTTATAGCCATTTTCAGGGGCCTTAATGACTTCAGTGTCTTTAAGGCTCGTAACATGGCTTTACTATTGCTAGCTTTCTCTAAATTTCTGCAGAACACATTCAGGTAAGCAGACCTATTGGCTGGTTTAAGTTACCCTGTTTCCCCGAAAATAAGACAGTGTCTTATATTAATTTTTTCTCCCAAAGTTGCACTAGGTCTTATTTTCAGGGGATGTCTTATCTTTCCATGCGCTAGGTTTTGTTTTTGGGGAAACACGGTAGTAGTAAGTTTTAATTGTTTTGATGATGATGGTTACCAGATTGCTTCAGCTTTTAGTGGTTATTTCAATTTCCCTTCCTGACCATAAAGACCTTCAGACAAGGAAAGCTGACTAGATAAAGAAGAATTCTGAAAATGAAACTATCTACATGGGTTCAGTATTCAAATGCTATAAGGATACCTTGTGGGGCAAGAGCAGACAAGACGGCCTTCTGCGGGCAGTGTGCGGATGGCCCCTAAAAGGTGTTGCATTCTGGGTAATGGAAAGGTATCTGCCTAAGCATCCATAGCAGTTTTTAGTATTTTACTTGCTTGGTTAAAATATTCATCAGAAACAGCCCTAACTGGTTTGGCTCAGTGGATAGAGCATCGGTCTGCCGACTGAAGGGTCCCAGGTTCGATTCCGGTCAAGGGCATGTACCTTGGTTGTGGGCACATCCCCAGTGGAGGGTGTGCAGGAGACAGCTGATCGATGTTTCTCTCTCATTGATGTTTCTCTATCCCTCTCCCTCTCTATAAAAAAAAAAATCAATAAAATATATTTAAAAAAAATATTCATCAGAAACAGACTCATTAGTAGAAGTTTGCATGTGAATTAAAAATGTTTATTTTTATCATTAAAATTGTTTTCTAAAATGAGGATTAACTTGAGATAAGTTCAGTAGACCATGGTGTATGCTCTTTATCGTCTGAACTATGTGTCCCTTGGGATCCTGCTCTCCCAGAAAGGCTGGAGAAAATAAGTACGCCAGGCATTGAACACTGATGCTTTCAAGTGTGAACTTTAAACCTGCTTGGCACGTATGTAGACAGTAACAAACACAAACCCTTTTCCTTTGCCTTTTTATTTTAAGTCATAATTGTAAAACTTTCATCTTTCTAATCCTTCAAAATCCACTTTAAAAGAATTCGTTTAAATCTTAATGGCACTTACAACCTATTCCAAAGAAATTCTCTGAGAAAATCTTCAGCTGACTAAGTCAGTGGGTCAGTTATACATTTTTTTGTTCCCCTCCCCCAAACTAACATAGGTGCCATGCATATCACATCAATGGTCCCAGTCCTCCAGGCTAACATTCTGTCTCCGACATTGGCAGCCATATGTTAGTTTAGGACCAGGATTTCTTCTTTAGTGAGATCATAGAACAAATAACTGGTGACAAGGGAACTTAGTAATATAAGGCAGGTCTTCCAAAGTCCTCCAAGACCCCATTAATGCCAATCATCCATGAATTCTCTTAAATCCCTTAAGGTTTTCTTTACATTTTTAGCTTATTTTAACTTCCAAGACAATTTCATATTCTTAAATCCAGGACCAAATGTTTCAAGTTTCAGAGGATTTTCCACTCCCACCACCTTTTATTTTATAAAGTGACCTCTTTGATGCCATACACTTACTGACTGATTCAGACAATTCTCTTAGATGATTGAGATTGGATTTTACTTTAACGAAGCTACATAAGTTTTTATAAATAAGTTATGTGTTGTGATTTCAGAGAAGAAGGGAGAGGGAGAGAGGAAATAGAATCATCATCGATGAGAGAAAGTCATTGAGTCTCTGCCTCCTGCACACCACTACCCAACCCATTGGGGATCGAGCCCGAAACCTAGGCATGTGCCCTGACCTTTCGATGCTCAACCACTGAGCCTTGCCAGCTGGGCTAATTTTACATTCTTAATATCTCTTGAAACTATGAGGTATTTTCATTCCTATATTCTCTACCCAGTTCAGATCATTAACATCTCCCCTGGATTACTGAAATGGCTTTCTAATCAGTCTTTCTGCTATTGCTGTTTTGTCCTTTCAAACGTTGGCCATGGGCTCCCATTGCTCTCAGTACAAACTCAGAGCTACTATGTGGTCTGCATTACTCACATGACCAGGTCCCTGCTTATCTTCCTAGCTTCTTATATCACGCTTTCACCTTCCATCTTCCACTACTACTACAGCTGATTCTTTTTAAGTCCTCATTGCAAGGCGTATGTGAAAGGTGAAGCTAGGTAGACCAGGTAGTAAATCTTAGGCCCTAGAAGAGGGTTTATGATTCATGTTTCTACTAGGAATCTGTTTAGGTCGTTGGTTTAGCCATATTGCATGACCAGTGTCCTAATGTCTGAATTTAATTTATTCATTTTATTTCAGCTGTCTTTAGGGCAAGAAATTAGATTGACAAAACCAACTTCTCAGCAGTTTGCATTTTAATTTCCCCCCTAAATAATATTATGTTAGAATTATAGAGGCATCTCCATGCATAGCAGTCAGCAGGTACAGAGTCCATCACATGCCCTTACAACGGCAATAGCTGTAGGTCACGCACTGAGTTTCTCAGTGACAGCCACACAAATTCTAATGTCATCACCCAGTCATTTTTAAATGTGAAGGACTCCAGTGACACCCACATTTAGTCCTTGGGGTTTTGGTGGTAAAAAACAATCTTTGTCATCCCCAGAACCTCAAGTCCGTAGTTTTTGTCATATGGAATGAAATGACTCAGGTGTCTTTATTCGTTTAGAATGTATCATGGTTTAAAAAAAAAATTAAATGTATTAGGTCGACAATATACATTTGTATATTGTATTGTGTGCTCAACACCAAAAGTCTAGTCTCCTGTCACCATATAATTTGACCCCCTTTATCCTCTTCATTTTCTCGTATCCCCCTGTCCCTCTGATAACCACCATACTGTTATCTGTGTCTGTGAGTTTGTTTGTTTGATTTGATTGTTCATTTGTCGCTTTCCATTTTATATCCCACATATGAGTGAAACCATATGGTTCTTGTCCTTTTCTGTCTGACTTATTTCACTGAGCATGATACTCTCAAGATCCATCCATGTTGTCACAAATAGCAATATTTCATCCTTATGGCTGAGTAGTATTCCGTTATAGATATGTACCACATCTTTATCCAGTCATCCACCAAAACACACTTGGGTTGTTTCCATGTCTTGGCCATCGTGAACAATGCAGTAAACATAGGGGTATATATATCTTTACAAATATGTGTTTGCAGATTTTTCTAGTAGATACCCAGAAATGGGGGGAGGGGAGGCGTTTCTGGGTCATATGGTAACTCTATTCTTAATTTACAGTTTTGCCTTTTTTTTTTTTTTTTTTTAATTATTGCTGAAAGTATTACATATGTCCTCCTTTTCCCTCCATTAACCCCCTCCAGCTATTGTAAATTGTGCTGCTATGAACATTGGGGTGCATATATTCTTTCTGATTGGTGTTTCAGATTTCTTAGGAAAAATTCCTAGAAATGGGATCACTGGTCAAATGGCAGTTCCATATTTAACTTTTTGAGGAAACTCCATACGTTTTTCATAATGGCTGAACCAGTCTGCATTCCCACCAGCAGTGTACCTGGATTTCCTTTTTTCTACATCCTGGCCAGCATTTGTCAATTGTTGATTTGTTGATGGTAGCCATTCTGACAAGTGTGAGGTAATACCTCATTGTTGTTTTAATTTGCATCTCTCTGATGACCAGTGACTTTGAGCATTTTTTTCATATATCTCTTGACCGTCTGTATGTCCACTTTAGAGAATTGCCTATTTAGTCCTTGGGCCAGTTTTATATCTATTTTTTAAGAATGTTCTGGGACTTCATAAATATGATTTGGATTTTTATTAAGTTTTTTTGCTTTCATCTTTTCATATCTCAGACAACCTTTATAAATTTTGAGAGAGTAGCTATCTTTGTCAGCTGTCTTATACATTCACAGATGGCTTTACTTTATCTGTCCTCATACCATCTGTAGCATCATCTTAATCTATTCCAATTGATGTCGTCTTTCATTTATTCAGGAGTGAGTTATTAAAGTAAAACTTTATATTTGTGTAGCATTTCGGGTAAATGTTAGGGTAAAACATTGATTTATTTTATCACAACAATCCTATGCAAAGAAATTTTAACTTCTCATTTATTTATGTTTTACCTCATCTTGCTTTACTTTATATGTAGTCTTTGAAGTTGAATTGAATTCAGCAGCCATTTATTGAGCACATATTGTGATCCCAGAACTGTGGGAATGAAGATATGACCCCTGTTCTCACTGAGCTTTATTATCTAGTGCAGTGGTTGGCAAACTCAATAGTCAACAAAATATCAACAGTACAATGATTGAGATTTCTTTTGAGAGCCAAATTTTTTAAACTTAAACTATATAGGTCGGTACATTGTTATTAACTTAATTAGGGTACTCCTAAGCTGGCCTTTGCTAAAAACTCAAGGGGCCAAAGAGCCACATGTGGCTCGTGAGCCCCAGTTTGCCGACCGCTGGTCTAGTGGAAGAGACCGCGAGGGAGCAAATACAGTTATGATTTTCACTAGGGAAAGAAATAGAGGGTGGTATGGAAAAGGATTAAGTCTTGTCTGGTGCATCTAGAAAGCCCTCTCAGAGGAAGGATGATTAGGAGCTTGCGGGTTGTAGGAAAGAGCTAAAGAAACTCTAAGCTATAGGGAGCAGTGAACTTGAAAGCTCTGACATTAGATAATTTGGAGTGACCAAGACGTTGAAGGAAGTTCACAGCGAGAGGAAGGAGTGATAGGTATTCTGAAGTGAGACTTGAGAGGTAAGCAGGGATCAGTTATAGGTCAGTTAAGGATTCTGCATTTGGACCTAAGATTAATGGCAGGTGTTAGATGAGGTTAAAGCAGAGGTATGACATGACGTGTTTGGGTTCTAGGAATACCTCTCAGGGTACAGTGTCGAGAGTGGGCTGGAAAAAGGGACAGAAGTGGATGTGGGAAGGGAGGCAGGAGGCTGTCTTAGTAGTCTGAGGAGTGATCTTTTACTTAGACTAGTGTCATGGAGGGAAATGGGTGGATTGAAGAGGCCACCCAGTGAGAATGGAAGAGCCAATCTGTGTCTACCGAGCTCTGGCTTGTTCTGCTCTCTCATGCTAAACAAATGCCTGTTTTACAGCCAGAGAAAAACGGAGCAGAATGAGACCTGAAATTAGTTTCTGTATGAGGAGCCGGCCTGGCCTCACAGGATAGCTATAAAGATAATAAAGATAATAGCACTCAGTTAATTGCAAAGTACTCAATTTAACAGCCATCTAGGCAGGTTCTAATGTGAGGTTTGCCCTTTCATGTGAATGTGTGTGATATCAACATAACTTTGATAAACAAATGTGCATTTAGGAGCTGGTGTCTCTCTTTCCCTCCAAATGTCAGTTAATTCTTTCATTTGCTTACTCATTCATTCATTCATTCGAAACAACATTTACTGAGGGCCTGCTAGCCACTAGATAGGTGTACTTATGTCAGGTTTTAATATCACATATGGCCATGTACCTGGTGTAGGCCTTTGGTGTGTTTATAGGGACTGGGTGGGCCACATTACATAGAGGACACATTTAGTCAGGCTTCCATTTTAAGTTGATGGGCCTCCTCATTCCTTCCCAAGTGATACATCACTTAGTGTGTAGACATTGGTAGATGGAATCTTGAGGCCCTGGTCTCCCATGTCTCTTGATGTTTCACTGTGTTTTCTGTAGCTGCTCCCAGTCTTTGCTTGGGTTCCATATGCCTAATCTCAGTTCACTCAAACAGTTGATTGGTTTACCAATCACCACCACCACGTCTTCTATGGAAGCAGGTGGTTAATGGGATGAATTGTTTTTGACTGAGATGGTCAGTCATTTCAGGCAGGAAAATCTGGTTGCCCATCATAGACCTGTTAGAGTAGCCAAGGTGATGCAAGCAGTTGTAGCACATAAATCTGCCGTAAATACAATAGACATTTACTTATTGTTAATGTAAAGTCCAGCGGATAGTGGATGTGAGGTTGGAGGTTTTTTTTGCTTCATTTGTGGACCCAGGCTGATGGAGTCAGCAATGTTGCCCTAGGCTCAATGTCGAATAGGCAGATGGGGAGAGAGTGGACACCAGGAGGTTTTTATGGCTAGCAGTGGTGTAATCCTTCCTAGCAGCGTTCATTGGCTAGATATTGGGTACATGGCCATACCTATTTTGAGAGGAGGCTGAGAAGTGCATTCTCTGCGTCTGCCCAGGAGGAAGGGAAAACCCGATGAGCCTGTCTCTGCCCCTTCTTGTGTGGTACTTGCTTTTTAAATTTAATATATTTTATTGATTTTTTTTACAGGGAGGAAGGGAGAGGGATAGAGAGTTAGAAGCATTGATGAGAGAGAAACATCAATCAGCTGCCTCCTGCACACCCCGCATTGGGTATGTGCCTGCAACCAAGATACCTGCCGTTGACCGAAATCAAACCTGGGACCCAGGAGTCCGCAGGCAGGTGCTCTATCCACTGAGCCAAACATTTAGGGCGGTACCTGCTTTTTGATTCGAAGGATGGTCAGGAAAGGACCAGTGATGTGGAGAAGCTTCCTTTGTAGCTGGGCTGTAGAGTGGGAGATGCCCACATTCTCACTGCTCCCACGTCTCATAACCGCTCTCATTGTTCTCCCAGGGAAATCAATGCTCGGCTGGATGCTGTGTCTGAAGTTCTCCATTCTGAATCCAGTGTGTTTGGTCAGATAGAAAATCATCTACACAAATTGCCTGACATAGAGAGAGGAGTCTGTAGCATTTATCACAAAAAAGTAAGTGTGAAACAATCAAATCTGTTAAAATCAGTAATGTTCCTCAGCATGAGGACATCAGATATTAAAAGAAAACATCTCAGAGCTTTAGTGTTACTGTATTTTGTAAAATGTTGCAGAGAACATGAGAGAATCCTAAAAAATTTTAACTGCACCAATTAAGATTATTCCAGTTTTTGCATTGTAAGAAATGATTTGCCTTCTTCTGTTAACTGCTACAACACACAGGTTCTTCTGTTATAAAACAGGATATTTTCATGTTTCAGCCTCAACGTGTGGACCATCATCAAAATAGGAATTTATTTAAATTGGCTACTTTTAAAAAGAGTTGACTGATTATTTTGACCTTAGAATAGCTGATCTGTTTAGTTTGTCAGTTTATTTTGTTCATTAGATTCCACATATGAGTGAGATCATGTGACATTTGTCTTTCTCTGACTGGTTTATTTTGCTTAGCATAATACTCTCCAGGTCCCTCCATGCTTTCTCAAAGGATAAAAGATCCTTTCTTTTTAAAGCTGCATAGCATTCCAGCTTTACTTTTATCACATTTTTTATTGTGATAAAAAAAAAAATGTACCACAGCTTTTTTATCCACTCATCTACTGATGGACATTTGGGCTGTTTCCAGATCTTAGCTGTCATAGTATCTTTAGAATTTTCCTCTTGGGCTTGTGAGATTCTCCAGATACTCTTCCAGCCTCCTGACTAGCAAACAATATTCTGGGAGGACAACTGGGAATCTCAGTGTTAAGTTTGTCCCTGTTCTTTTCCCTTGCTATTGGTGGTACCTTCATCTTTCACACTGCCTGAAGTTGGTTCAGGATAGTCTGTTTTAACTTCTCCAGAAACTAAATTAGTCTTCTGTAGTGTGGGAGAGTGGTAGTTGCCCAGTGGCAGGGAGAGAAATCGGAGATTGAAGGACTTAATTACTTTTTAAGTCACTTGCAATCAATCAATTTCCTACTCACCCCACCCCAATTTCACTTACAAAGGTAATTTGTGCACCATTTCCTGAGTGTTTTAGGATTCTTGGTGTATCTCAAGTTGGATCCTAGTTTCCTCAGGGCCAGCTTATGATGAAAATATGTTGAGTCTTCAAAGTCAAGTACCACTTATCTGTTTACTTAGAATGTCTAAGACAAGCATGCGGCGAGTTTGACATTCTTGTTCTAAGATGTGATGCGCTTGATCTCAGCCAGAAGGCTGAGAAGTGATGTTGTTGCTGTTGTCTTTTCTCCTAGTTATTATTGTGGTGTCACGCCTTCTTAAGCAGTCTTTGACGTAGTTTTAAGATAGAGTGAAATTAGATGTACATGAAATTAAATAGCCCTTTGTCTTTTTCAGAAGTGTAAAAAGTATTCATGCTCATATAAAACATTACAGTAGTGTACATGGGTATGAAAAAAAGTGAAAAGTCTTCCTCTACCACTCTCACAAACCCACTATTCAGAGTAAATTAGATGTATATCTTTTTAGAAAAATTTAATTTATACTTTTATTTCTATAGAATAATGCATATAATCTAAAGAATCACAAATGAAATTTTACTTTGTATAATTAATATATGTTGAGATTATGGCGTTCCATATCAATTTATACATCAGTATGTACATATCTGAATTTTTAAACTATTTCACACCTTGTGTGAGTTTTTTCTAATATTTCAGTTGCGGGATATCGGTTTCTTATTTATCCTTTTAGTGTTATTATAAACAATTTACTATAAATATTCAGATACATATATTTTTTCACTACTTGCTATAGTATTGTAATTAAATTCTTAAAAGTATAATGTTTAATCAAAGGATATGTGTACTTTTTTATTAGGATTATGTGTCAAATTGTCCTTCAAAAAGGTTATCTCTCTATGAAAAGTCTATAAAAATATATATTTTTTGCACTCTGTATGATTTGGTTATTATCAAGCTTTAAAATTTTTGACATCCTGATAAGTGAAAAATGCTATCCTTTATTTTTAATTTGCTTTTCCTAATTATATGTGTGGTTAATCATGTGCTTATTGGACATTCTTTTTTTTTTTTTTATGAGCTGTATAGTCAGTTCATGTAGTCATTATTCTTTGGGTTACTCATTTAAAATTTGTAAGAGCTCAATATATTTGGGAGATTTTGTCCTTCATCTCTCATATGTCTTATAGATATTTCCCCAGATTTGTCCTTTATATTTTTGACATTGTTTACTGTATTTTTGCTCTGTGGTCAGTGTATTTGAAAATGAAAAACTGTTGAGGAACTATTGGCTTTACTATTTCTCTCTCAAATTATTTTCCTTATAGTTTAAAAATATTATTTTATAAAGTGTTAAAACTATTGACATTTAGAAAGTATCAATAGTATTTTATTTCAATTATATAGTTTATAAAATAAATTAAAGCTTTCTTTTATTCTGACTCTAACTTTAAGTAGGTCACAAATTAAATTTTATTTTCATGTATTATATGCTTTCTGGGTAAAAACTATTTCTGTTTTTAGTGTTCTACCAAAGAGTTCTTCTTGATTGTCAAAACCCTTTATCACCTGAAGTCAGAATTCCAAGCATTAATACCGGCTGTGAATTCCCACGTCCAGTCAGACCTGCTCCGGACGTCTATTTTAGAAATTCCTGAACTCCTCTGCCCAGTGGAGCATTACTTAAAGGTCCTCAACGAGCAAGCTGCCAAGTGAGTAGCAAACTCAGCTCTTCCCTTCCAGCGGCGGTGGTTTTAATTTGCTTGTCCTAATGCATTCGCCATTTGATTTGTGGATTCTTAAACTTCACTAAAAGTAATGGAAGAAGTTGCATGTGAAATTAGAATTGTGGTTGGATACTGAAGGCTGTTTTACAGCTAGAAGTAACATTCTGCTATCTAAAATTTAGGCACTGCACCCTCTAGGATAGATGCAGTTTTTACTCAGGTATCAGATGATGAAAATATAAAACCCAGACAGAGCCGTTTATTAATCCAAAAGTGGGTGTCAGATGGCATCTTGTACTTATTTGCTAGAAATCCGGCGGTGGCTGGCCTTATATTTAGAAACGACAAGCAAAGTTATCCTTTAATAAGCAGTCCTTTTACATTCATCCCACAAAGAACTCTGCATAAAAGAAAGAGGCATTGACAGTATTTATGTTTGTGTTTGTTTCCTGAATAGGCAAACAATGCATATTGGTTTTTACCATTGGAATCATGAGCTGGCAAAATGAAAATGGTGTTAGGATAATTTTGTTTGTTTTCAAAGAAATTCAGAAACTTACCCATAAATATTTAGTGGCAGTTTTTCAGATTTCCAACCTTTTGGGTTTATATCATGCTGCAAAAAATATTGATACTGGTATAAGTGATATGCTTCAATATGTATATATTTGCATTTTTTATTTTTTAGAACTGGGGATAAAACGGAATTATTCAAAGACCTTTCTGATTTCCCTTTAATAAAAAAGAGGAAGGATGAAATTCAAGAAGTTACTGACAAGATCCAAATACATTTACAAGAAATAAGAAAAATACTAAAAAATCCTTCTGCACAATATGTGACAGTATCAGGACAGGAGGTAATGTCAAAAATATTTTTATTGTAAAATCTGTTTTAAAATAAAAATAAAAATATGAGGATAGAATGAAAACATTATTTTGTTCAGATTTCCTGTTTTGTTCCTTAGAAATATGTTATATTATTTTGTTTCGATAAGAATTATTTTAGTAAGTATTTTTTTTTTATTTACTGTAGTTGATCAACTTGGTAAAACGATGTAACTTAATGTTACGTGTGCTTTAATATTAGCCGTTGAATTGATAGAAAACCCTGATGGCTGTGAATTGTGACTTACAGGACTTATTTATCCTAAATCCAGGGAGAGCGTTAGTCTTTGGTTCCCTGTTTGCAGATGACGGAATGACCGGAGGGAACCACCTGTGTTGATCACACAGTGATTCTATGGCAGGGCTTCCTTCTGAAGTCAGGAGTATAGGTGCTAACAAAGCAAACGACAGTGCAGTCCTAGGCTAGTGAGACTTCCATGGGTTATGGTGCTGTTTAGAATGTGCTTTTGGTATGTGTACTTCAGTTTAAAGTTTGATAATTTTTTTTATTTAAATATATTTTTATTGATTTTGTACAGAGAGGAAGGGAGAGAGATAGAGAGCTAGAAACATGGATGAGAGAGAGTCATCGATCAGCTGCCTCTTGCACACCCCCTACTGGGAATATGCCCGCAACCAAGGTACATGCCCTTGACTGGAATCGAACCCGGGACCCTTCAGTCCCCAAGCCGACGCTCTATCCATTGAGCCAAACCGGTTTCGGCAAAGTTTGATAATTTTGAATGAGAACCTGGAAAAACTAGTAATTTTTTTTAAAGTGTGGTTGTACCTTTTGGTCCTGTTCTGAGTCTTGAGACATGCCTCTTCTAGATCTTATGTTTAATAAAAGATAAAGATTCCTATGGAGGAATGTTTATTAATCTTATGTCACTTAGCAGACAATAAGTCAGCCTCTGGACTAAAATTATTAAGTTGTTATATTATACTCAGGCAGACATTTTACAGGGCATTCACATGGAGCTCTATATAACAGAACAATTATTGAATAGGCAAATACCAAATATTTAATTGTAGGTCTTGGTTTCACCATGCAATCATGACCTTGCAAAGTGACAAGTGACCTTAGTGCCACTCTTCTGGCTATTTATTGAAATGAGATGATCAAAATTGCTTAGTAACATTCATGAAAGATATGTAGTAGAAAAATGATTTACTAGGTTAAGTGGTTAATTTGATGTGAGAAATTTCTTAGTTATTAACAGTAGGATGGAATCTCATTGGTTTTTAAAAACTCCTACTATTAGAATTTTAATAGTACAAATGAATGTAGAATCACTTCTATGACATTTTTGAGAATTAGTGATTCTAAACAAACACCAAATGAAGTCTAGTAGGCATTGTTAATAAAATTCTGTTAAAAATTTGTGTTAAAGGTATATCAACAAATCATTTTGAGATAGTTAAAGGACTAAGAACAATCTTCATCAAATATGATAACTTCTGATCAGTGAGGGAGAGAGTGAGGAAAACCCTTATTTTATATACATGTGCTTCTATTTTATTTTATTTTACTTTATTTTATTTTTTTGTGCTTCTATTTCATACTCTTCTTTTCTGTCTGAAGTTTTATTTCTGTACAATAACTTTTGTAATAATCTTTATAAACCTGTTTATAGCAGTGCAAATGGTACATGGATATTGTTATTATCACTTAAATAGGTGAATAGACTATCAAGCCAGGGTTACTTGCGACAACATTCATTTTCACCCGTTCCCAGTTTTTATATACGCTTTCGAACCCTAAGCCTTCTTGACTATGGTGCCTTAGTGTCTCTGATTCTGAAAGTATCTATCTATCTATCTATCTATCAATGAAAGCCTAAGCAACTGTCTGACCATCCGACCAGTTGCTATGATGCACACTGACCACCAGGGGGCAGATACTCAATGCAGGAGCTGCCAAGCTGTGGTGACTTGGCAGCTGCAGTTCTCAGGTGACACACCCAGAACCAGAGAGGAGGGAGCCCGATTCCGGGATGCGTCATCCAAGGACTGCCCTCTTGCAATCCAGGACCCCTTGGGGGATGTTGGAGAGCCGGTTTTGGCCCGATCCCCCAGGCCGAGGGACCCCACCTGTGCACGGGTCCGTGCACCAGGTCTTTAGTTTGATGATAATTCTGAGGAGAAACACAAGCTGAAAACCTGGGGCCACTGGAGAAAGTGAGGAGACAGGATCAGCACTTACTGAGCAAGTGGCCCAGGAGCTTAACAAGCGGCAGGACCACATGGACTCTCCTGACTCCACTGTCTTGCATCTGTATTGGTTCTGCGTGTGGCTTGCTGTGCTCCTTAGGGTACACCCTGGGTACGTACTGACTGAAGGGTTATGCTCCAAACTGTTCATAAACTGCTCCAAGGGGCTGTGACCAGTAGTGGTTTGTAATGTCTATAAGACACAGATTTGAATCCAGCGTTGTCATGGCCAATTACTTCAAACTATGTACTTATCTGGCCGCCCAGTGACCACATTGAAGCAGTTTGGGCTTCTTTTCAAAATTTTTACCACCCTTCGTCTTCGCCATGGAGCTCTGTGTTAGTCATTTTGATCTAGATGTGAGCTTCCTGAATGTTAGTGATCCAATATGTTCCCAAATTTTTTGGTTTGTTTTTGGCATAAATAACTCTTCCCAGAATTATTTTATCAAAAGACCAACATGTGTTCTCATAGAACATTTAGAAATAATATTTAAGCAGAATATTTTAGCATAGTTTTAAAGAGATTTTATGATTCCTATCCATGGTATTTATTTTATGTTTTTCCCCCCTCACTTTTTGTAGCCAAAGTGGAGTTTTTTGGACTCTTCGCTCTTAACTGTTAACTAGGTTTGGCAGATTTGAACTTATTAATTCCTCTCTAAACAAGAGGACATAATTAGTTAACATTTTTTTGCTAAGAACAAAAATTCTTAAAGTTGACTACTAATTGGTAGTATAATTGATGTAAAAGCTACAATTTCATTTTATTTTATTTATTTATTTTTTTAAAATAAATTTTTATTGTTCATATTATTACAAATGTTCCTTTCCCCCCCCTTCTCACCCCACCCTCTGTCCTTTCCCCAGCCCCATTGTCCTCATCCATAGGTGCACAATTTATGTCCAGTCTCTTCCCACATCTCCCTCTCCCCTTTTCCCCAAGAATCATCAGTTCACTCCCCTTCCATACCTCTGATTCTATTATATTCAACAGTTAATATTGTTCCTTAGATTTTTTTTTTTAGTTTCCTTGGTTTTTAGATTCACTTGTTGATAGTTACGTATTTGTTGTTCATAATTTTTATCTTTATTTACTTTCTCTTCTGAAAGAACCCCCTTCAGCAATTCATATAATTCTGGTTTGGTGGTGATGAACTCCTTTAGCTTTTTTTTATTAGTGAAGCTCTTTATCTGACCTTCGAATCTGAGTGATAGCTTTGCTGGATAGATTATCTTTGGCTGTAGGTTCTTACTATTCATCACCTTGAATATTTCTTGCCATTCCCGTCTGGCATGCATGGTTTCTGTTGAGAAATCAGCTGACAATCATATAGGTGTTCCTTTATAGGTAACTACCTGCTTAGCTCTTGCTGCTTTTAATATTCTCTCTTTGTCTTTTGCTCTTGGAATCTTAATTATGATTTGTCTTGGTGTGGTCCTCTTTGGATTCCTTTTATTTGGAGTTCTGTGTGCTTCCTGGACTTGTAAGTCCAATTCTTTCACCAGGTGGGGGAAGTTTTCTGTCACTATTTCTTTCAGTATGTTTTCGATATCTTGCTCTCTTTCATCTTCTGGGACCCCCATAATTCTGATGTTGGATCGTTTGAAGTTATCCCAGAGGTTTCTTACATCATCTTCAATTTTCTGGATTCTTTTGCCTTCTAGCTTCTGCAGAGGAGTGTCTTCTGGCTCTTTATGTTCCAAATCTTTGACTTGATTCTTGCGATCTTCAATTCTGTTTTTAGGACTCTGTATAATATTTATTATTTCAGACAATGTATTCTTTATTTCTTGTTGATCCCTTATCATTTCTTGTTGATCCCTTTTCATATCCCCATAGGTCTCATTTATTTTATCGGCCTTTTCTAGGAGACTCTTGAAAAACCTTATAAGTGTGGTTTTGAACTCTATATCCAGTCGCTTTTTGTCCTCCATTTCTTTCGTTTGTGATCTATTTGGTTTAGGCATTTTTGCAGGCAGCTTTCCTGATGGGGCGGGGTTTCAGGGTGGAGCCTACAGCCTTGGCTTCCGTCAGCCCCGCCCTATGCGACTCCTGAGACTCAGGGTCCTTCAGTAGTTGTTGCAAGCGCCTCTGAGAGAAAGGTGCCCTCGATTTTCGCCTGCTGCCAAACTGTCTATGCTCTCCCCCAATGAGTCCGGTATTGGGGTTCAGTTCAGTTGGAAGTGGAGCTGGAGGTGGCGTTCAGAGCAGTCTGGAGCCCCTGTCTCCTTCCCGTCAGGGCAATCCCGCGGCACAGCCAGCCGGCCCTTCTCTGCGTGCACTGTGCGCGCCTCCGGGACCTCCTCTCGCCGTTCCCTGGAGTTCCGCCTTACAGCCCAGCTCCCTATGGGTGAGCCTGGGTCCCCAGGGTCTGGCCTAGAATTGGGGTTCAGAGCAGTTGGAGCTGGGCCCAGCACAATCGGAGCTTTTCTCTGCTTCCTGCTTGGGAACGCCAGCCAGGCACTCGGCCTCCCTCCTCTCCGGCTCCGTCCTCTCCGCGCGCCGCGTGTCTCCGTACCTTAGGCTTTTACAGCTCCTCCACGCTTCCTTCTGGTTTTCTCCTTGCTTCTTGTTGTAGGATTTCCAGTCAGTTGACTTTCCTGTAGTTCTGGGTAATGTTCATTTTATATTTTAGTTGTATTTTATTGAAATTGTTGTGTGCGGCTGCGGCTAGTTGCCTACCCGAGCAGCCATCTTGGATTCTCCCTCGAGTTTCCTAAAAGCTACAATTTTATTTTTGTTATTAAAAAAGTAAACTCAAGAGCCAGGTCGATACTATCTATATCTATACTAATAAAAAAAGTGATATGCTAATTAGACCCAGAGACATTCTGGGAGACCTGTCCTTCCAGACAAGGCCATGGTGGTGGGGCCAAGGCAGAGGTGGTTAGGGGCGATCAGGCCTGGAGGAGAGGATAGTTGGGGATGATCAGGCCAGCAGAAAGGGTAGTTGGGGGCGAGCAGGCCAGCAGGGGACCAGTTGGGGGTGAGCAGACAGGTTGGGGGCGATCAGGCTGGCAAGGGGGGTTAGTTCGGGGTGAGAAGGCCCATGGGGTGTGTGTGTGGCAGTTGGAGGTGAGCAGGCTGACAGGCAGAGTGGTTAGGGGCGATCAGGTAGGTAGGCAGGTGAGCGATTAGGAGCCAATGGTCCCAGATTGCGAGAGGAATGTCCAACTGCCGGTTTAGGCCCAATCCCATAAGGCCTAAACCGGCAGTTGGACATCCCCGAGCAGTCCCAGCCTGGAAAAGGTGCACCCCCAACCCATGCATGAATTTTGTGCACTGGGCCACTAGTATGTGTATATATATATATATATATATATATATATATATATATATATATATATATATATATATATAAAAGGCTAATAAGCAAAGTGTCCCTGTGGGAATTTGACCTGGAGATCAGGAGTTTGATTGCTTGCTATGACGTGCGCTGAGCACCAGGGTGCAGCATGGAATGAAGGAAGGCCCGAACCAGCAGCCGGGGAAGGATGACCCAGCTGGCAGCCAGGGAAGAAGGGCCCCAGACAGCAGCCAGAAGGAAGGCCTCAGTCAGCAGCCAGAAGGCCCTGATTGGTGGCCAGGCCTAGGGACCCCACCCATGTACAAATTTTGTGCACTGGGCCTCTAGTTAATAAGCAGATTATAAATACCCCAAATGTTATAAAACTAATTAGTGTAAAAAAGTGCCTACAGCCATCTCAAAATTAGTGGTGGCCACAGAGCTTCTGGTTCCATCCTGTACAAAATAGGTTTATTTATTTGAATGAAACATTGAGGCTGGCCAACGTAATTCACTGGTTGAATGTCGACCTATGAATCAGGAGGTCATGAATTCGATTCCCAATTAGGGTACATGCCCAGGTTGTGGGCTTGATCCCCAGTGGGAGGCATGCAGGAGTCAGCCAATCAGTGATTCTCTCTCATCATTGATGTCTCGATCTCCCTTTCCCTTACTCTCTGAAATCAGTTAAAATTTTAAAAAACAACAACATCAAATTTCATTGCAATAATACAGGCATGGGAACAGGAAGACAAGATGATATATAATGAATGCTAAAAATGAAAGATGTGAGAGAAGAACTTAATTTCACTGGCTTCCTGGCTGATTTCAGAAAAGCTGTCTTGTAGACCACTGAGCCAAACCAGTTCGGGTTAAAAAGCAATACTTACTTTTTTTTTTAAAATGGAACTTTAACCAAAGAAAATTTATTTTTCATTCTTTTTTTATAATTTTAAAACATTTTCCGAACGGCATTTTACATTTTTTTGGATCTATAAAGATGTGTTTTATATAACTTAAAGCGCTCCTGGGGAGAAATATCTCCCTTAATAGTTGGGGAAGTCAGTGTTTTCTTCGTGAGGACACTTTTAGAGAACGCAGGCCCTTGGACAAAAGCTTTATAATAAATCCTCTCTGTTCAGAACAGGGGAAGGACCATATCTCAAACTTGTATAACATCCAATAATTGAACGTCTATACTTAGAAATTAACTATTTTTACTAAGTAATAGAATTTCTAACATAAGTAGGTACTAATAAACGAAGTAGGTTGTTGATGAAAAAAAATCATCATTTGTAGTATGCACAAAGCAATGTTATAAACATTACCATGTCAAATTATCTCCTTTGTTACAAACTTATGGCTCAATACAAATTGTACTTTATCTTCAATATTGGAAACACAATTAATAATATTTGATTGTATGTATATATATATATATATATATATATATATATACACATATATACATAAATATATACACACACACACACACACACACACACATATATATATATATATATATATATATATATATATATATATACTGCTTTAAAATATAATGGTTAGTCACTTAAAAATCTAATTTTTATTTATATATTTTTTTTAGTTTATGATTGAAGTAAAGAACTCTGCTGTAGCTTGTATACCAACTGATTGGATTAAGGTTGGAAGGTAGGTTTGATAATATATATCTTTTTATTAACATGAATTAAAATGACATTTATATATCTGTGTGCTACTGACTGATAATAGCCACATCCTTTTCATAAAAAGCAATTCTTTTAAAAAAATATATTTTTTGATTTTTTTACAGAGAGGAAGGGAGAGGGATAGAGAGCTAGAAACATCGATGAGAGAGGAACATCCTTTAGGTGCCTCCTGCACACCCCCTACTGGAGATGTGCCTGTAACCAAGGTACATGCTGTTGACTGGAATCAAACCTGGGACCTTTGAGTCTGCAGGCCAGCGCTCTATCTACTGAGCCAAACCAGTTCAGGTTAAAAAGCAATACTTACCTTTTTTTTTTAAATGGAACTTTAACCATTTAAAAAAAAATGGTTAAAAGAAAATTTATTTTTCATTCTTTTTTATAATTTTAAAACATTTTCCGAACGGCATTTTACTTGTAAACATTTGTCTCCTTATTTTGTAAATTGCTCTTTTATTTTTATATATCAGAATACACTTTAAACATGTGAGATAAAAAAGTTGAGGGACCTTCAATTATAAGATTAATTTGGTTGCTTGAACTTCTTGATGAATGCCATACCTGACATTTCTTTTATGAAGCTGAGATCCCATTTTCTACTTCCCCAAGTTCTGCATTTCTTTGTTCTCTATGCTTTCCATGGCACATAGTTGTAATAGTTCATTACATCTTTTCTGTGAATTACATTGTGAGTTGATGAAATTAAATTAATCAAGAACGAAATTAGAGGACGGCATTGAGATTCTGCATTTTCTCCTTGGTTAGGCATTAATCCCCAGGAGGATTAGTCCCCTGTGAGGATACACTTTAGCGAATATTTATTGCTACTGTTATTAATATGCTTGCATGAATTTGAGATGAAATGTTACATTTGCTTTAGATAGTAGAAGAGTGGCTATAGCTGGTGGTGGTATGAAGGAACTCCGTGAAGACTGGAAGAAAATCTTGACCTGATGTGTGGATGGTTATTAATTTAGTATTTTAATTAAAAAAAAACCAACTGTTATCCATTTCCACTTTCAAAGGATGTTGAAGATACAATTATGGGTTTCTTAGCTCTAAATACCATCTTTCTTCCCCTTCTCCCCCCATGTTATCAGAAGCTGTAATTGAGATTTGACTATTGTTAATTTTAGGTGGTATTGTTTTCTTCTTGCAGGCATTTTTCCCTTTATTTACTTTTGTCCTGTACTACAGCTAATGAACGGAAATATGCTTTATGAAGAGAAATGACTAAAAATCATGTTAGTCTTTGTAGAACAGTAACTGAAATTTGGTCAGAAGAAAAGCTATTATAAATATGTTTGCATAGAAATCTAGATAAGCTAATTTAAAAGCAACAGACAAAGCATAAATTGGTGCCAACAACTTTTGAACCTGCTGTGATGTAAATTGGATGAATAAATAAGATAGTTTGGGGAAGCTTCATTATAATTTTTTATCTATTGTTTGGCCATTGGAGTCCTGACAAGGGATAGATGAAAGTAGCATTAGTAAGATTTTAATCTGAAAGGGTTACCCGTAGTCCACTAACTTGCTACATTAAAGATAACTGTGACAGCGTATTTCATGAGTGGGGAGCAGATGAAGGTCAGAATACATTCTTTCATCACTTGCTTATCACTGAACCCTGACCTTTTCTTTGTGAGGGTCTCATCTATATATATAAAAGCCTAAGTGACTGTTATGACCAAATGACTGGAACAACCTGTTGACCAGTTACTATGACACACACTGACCACCAGGGGTCAGATGCTCAATGCAGGAGCTTACCTGGTGGTCAATGCAGTCCCACAGCCAACCTCCCGTGTTCCCTACCCCCGGCTGGCCAGCCTCCCAATACTGGCCAGGCCAAGGGACCTATGCGTGCACAAATTCGTGCGCCGGGCCTCTGATTACAGTAATAATATCAACAGCAGTAACACTGCCACAACCACCACAGAACAAGTCCTAACATTGATACTAATGACAGAGATACTGTTAACCACTATCTATTTGATCTTTCAACAGTATCTGTGAAGTACCGTATTTTCCGGTGTATAAGACGACTTTTGAAACGAAAAAAAAGCCTGCTCAGATTGGCCAGAGTCAGAGAGGCGGTTTATTAAAAAAAAAAAGAACTGGTGTTGCCTCGGAAGTGGGGGGTAGTCTTATACAGCGAATATAGGCCTAAACCTATGTTTTAACTGTAAAATTAGGGGGTCGTCTTATATGTCCGGTCGTCTTATACGCCGGAAGATACGATAGATGCTATTATTATGCCCATTTTATAGATGAGGAAAGTGATGGTTAGAGGTCAGTTATATTTGCCCAAAGTCGTATAGCTAACAAGTAAGTGTCAGAGTTGGGGCCTTGGCCCAAATTCTCTGACTGGGGACCCACGATATCCCCTAATGTGCTCTACAGCTTCTTGATGAAGAAGCAGAGATATAGGCAAGCCTAGAGGAGGAGCACAGGATATTTCTTCTCATCAAGATCACCATGCATCTACAGTTAGACCATGAAGAACTTCTCTTTGCTTCCTTAATTTATACATTGCTATTTTTGTAATGCTTTATTTTTATTTTTTTTCATGGAAATGCTTTAATGGCACAGAAAAGTATATAATATAAAGAATAATATGGCCTTCACCATCTTTGTCAGGACTTATTTTGCCATATTTACTTCTGATCTTTTTTTTTTTTTAAAGCAAATATTTTCATTTAGTATAATTTAAAGAAAAAGCTTTCTGCTTATGAAATGAAAACTCTAAACTTTGACTTTGCCATATGGATATAATTTAAAATGCATTTTAAAAAGTCCTGTGAACTCCAAGTACTTTATTTACAACAAAGACCTTTGGAATCAATTGAGTTCAGGGCCATAATTACAGAATATTCTGTTTACAGCTATTTACTTTCAAGGTTCATCAGAGAATAATAAATACCTACTTTAATTTTGTGAAGAGATGGCATTACTGATTTTTTAGTAACCTTGATTTCCTATTTATGTTTTCCCCTCTTCTAGCACAAAAGCTGTGAGCCGCTTCCACTCTCCTTTTATTGTAGAAAATTACAGACATCTGAATCAGCTCCGGGAGCAGCTAGTCCTTGACTGCAATGCTGAATGGCTTGATTTTCTAGAGTGAGTTTACAATGAAAAACATAATCTGACTTTTTGCTATGAGAAATAGACCGGAAAATCTTTCCATTAAAAAGAAAAGTAGGGATTACTGCTTGTGACCTGCCATAACATAGTTGAGTACATGTGTCCTCTGATTTTATTTTTAATCCATTGAAATGGAAGCTCATTTTAGTCTTTGGTGAGAGACCAGATATACTTTATTGTTAGTGTGCTAACATTTTGTTGCTAAGGATGTTTAGTAGAGTCATCTTTTTGAAATTCTACCTTGAACTTTGTTTACTTATATAAAGGCTTAACATTTTCAGAGTTGGACAAGTGTGGGTTAATTGTTTTGTTTCTCCCCTAACTTTTTATTTTGAAAATATTTAAATCTGTGGGATAGTTGAAATGAATACCTATGTACCCTGTAGTTTAACCTAAAAGTCTTAGCGTTTTGCCGTATTTGTCTTCAATCTCTCATACACTTTTTCCCCCTGAAATGTTTGAAAGTAAGTTTTAGATATCATAACACTTCATGATATTTAAGCACACATTTTCTAAAAATAAGGATATGATGCTATATAATCTTAATACCATCACCACACCTAAGAAAAATTAATATATTTTAAAATTAATTAAAAATATGTTTTTATTGACTTTTTAGAGGGGGGGGGGAAGAGTGGAAGAAAGAGAGAAACATTGATGAGAGAGGAACATCATTGATCAACTGCTTCCTGCATGCCCTCCACTGGGGATTAAGCCTGCATCCTGGCCTTTTGCCCTGACTGGGAATTGAAGTGGTGACCTTTTGGTTCCTGGGTCAGTGCTCAACTGCTGAGCCACACTAGCTGGGCAGGATATTAATATTAATTTAAGAATATATTTATGGCAGCTCCCATCCATTCCCAGTGGAGACCTAGCCCAGGCCAAGGTGAAGTTAATAGCATTGAGATATAGTCACTGAAATGGTGCTATTAACAGTTGATACCATTGTATTTTTGAACTTTGTGTTCTATATCTCCTTAGCTACATATCTTAAATAGGTTATTTTGTTATCATATCTTTATGGTGGGGGCAGACTTTGCACTTACTGCAGCGCAACATTTGCACTTTACTTTCCTCCAACTGTCTGAAATTAGAGCACATACATTGGCAGTACAGCTGCTTTTGCTCTGAGCTACAATCATGGCTTTTCATGTTACTTACCAAGAAGTGTTTCTGGTTAGGAATCACAGCTGTAAAATTGATTTCAGTTCATTACACTTAATGATGTTGCCCCTAAGTTTTGCACACTATATTCTTGTATATTATTTCAAATAAAATGAAAAAAAAAATTGTTTAAAAAAAGAATATATTTAATTACTTCCCTCACATTTTTAAATGAAAGATCTAATCAATTTTTATACATTGTTTTTGGTTATGTTGTTTCATTAGTCTATTTGAATCTAGAATTTTGGAAAACAGAAAGGTTCCCTACCTTTTTGTTTTTTATAATACGAGATTTCTTTTGAAGAGTATTTGCTGTTGTCTTAAAGAATCCTATTTAACAAGAGAGGAATATGCTAATTATCCATTACGCCCTGAGGCCTAAGGACTGACTTGTAATGACTGGATCACCGGATCACCAATGAGCAGGAGGGTGGGGCAGTGAGTTCCAAGCAGAGGGCAGAGAGCTATAGGAGGGGTCAGGACAGCAAACTATGAGGGCGGGATGGGTAAAGGGGTGGAGGGGGGTGAGCCCCAGAAAGGCGGGGCAATGGGTGGAGAGCTCCAGGAGGCGGGGCAATGAGCTTCAAGAAGCGGAGAGCTATCAGTGGCTGTGGGCAGGTAGCCAGCTGAGGCAAGTTTGTGCACAGGGCTACTAGTCCTATCTAATAAAAGAGTAATATGCAGATTGACCATCACTCCAACACACAAGATGGCTGTCCCCATATGGTCAAAGATCCTGCCCCCATGTGGACATAAGATGGCCACCACAAGATGGCCAGCAGGGGAGGGCAGTTGGGAGGCACTAGACCTGCAAGGGAGGGCAGTTGGGGGAGATCAACCCTGCAGGGGAGGGCAGTTTAGGGTGACTAGGCCGGCAGAGGGGGGAAGTTGGGGGCAAACAGGCTGGCAGGGGAGTGTTAGGGGGTGGTCAGGTTGGCAGGCAGTTGGGAGCCAGCAGTTCTGGATTGTGAGAGGGATCCCAGATTGGAGAGGGTGCAGGCTGTGCTGAGGGACACCACCACCTCTCCCCTTGTGCACGAATTTCGTGCACCGGGCCTCTAGTATGTTATAATAGTCATTGTTCATGCTGACATATTGAAGTCAGTAGTGTGTTGATAAATGGGTAACAGCCAGCTCCCTGGGAGAGTAGTAGTACTTGTGGGGTTTGCTGATTTCTGCAGTGTAAATATTTTCACCATGACTGATTTTTCTTTTTAAATATGTTTTATTGATATCTTACAGAGAGGAAGGGAGAGAGATAGAGAGCTAGAAACGTCGATGAGAGAGAAACATCGACCAGCTGCCTCTTGCACACCCCCTTCCGGGGATGTGCCCGCAATCAAGGTACATGCCCCTGACCGGAATCGAACCCGGGACCTTTCAGTCCGCAGGCCGACGCTCTACCACTGAGCCAGACCGGTTTCGGCATCACCATGACCGATTTTAAGCTACTGTGGACAGGAGCTGGGAAGAAATGTGCACGAATGACTTTCATGATTCCGTAGGCGCTGGCTCTAAACCACCACTCGTCTAAGCACTTTAAATACATTCTAGCTCATTATTCCTCACAAGAGAGAGCACTGTGAACTAAGATTTATCACCCCCAATTTATAAACAAATAAAATGAGATGCAGAAAGAAGAAGTAGCTTAGAGGTTAAGGTTAAGGATTGGAGCGCGGATTCAAGCCAGGGTGTCTGATAGCATCTGCACCTTTGCCCTCAGACTGTCAAGCCTGCCCAAGGTCAATCCGTGGAGCGCGGATTCAAGCCAGGGTGTCTGATAGCATCTGCACCTTTGCCCTCAGACTGTCAAGCCTGCCCAAGGTCAATCCGTAGGCACCTCTCTAAACAAACATCTCTTAGTCCTTCTCTTTAAAAACTTCAACAGCAAATATTCAGTAAGTTCCTCCAGGGACTTTATATGTTTAAAGTAACCAATCTGACAAGTAGGGGGGAAAAAGAACCAAAGAGATACTCTGTGACTGTTTTTAAAAGGTTTGTGTCTCTTTTTGCCCAGGGGAGTCTTCAATTATAGGTCAGAAAGAGATTCTAATTTACTTATCCTGAGTCTTTGGAGGTTATCTTGACTCAGAGTCTTGCATCCAGGAACAGAAATTTGGTTTATTCAGTTCCTTTCTCTATTTACTTGCAATTTCCCATTTTAAGGGTTTTCAGGGCCCTTGAGTCTCAGTTCTCTTAGCTTTTCCCTTAGTAGTATCACTGAGAACATGAAAATTAGACTAAAATTACTTCCTTCAAGCTTCCAGGGCCACATTCTGGGGTTCTGGGATTTGGCGACATACGTCATATTCATTCTAGTCACGGTATACATGACTTGATAAATCGGGTTATGTTCTCCCTGTCATTATTCTAGACTAGAGAAGACTCGGTCTCCCGGTTAAAAACATGAGCCTTCTCCTCAATTGCTTCTCTTCCTTCTCCTTTTATTTCTTACCAAGTTCCTGTTTGTCTCTTTTCCCTTTGAAATATCTTTGATTTGCCCCTGCATCTCCTGTTCCCTTCTATTAATACCTCAAACGCTGACCTCTGTCAGCTCTCTTCCTGGGCTCTTCTGTCAGTGTAACCCAGGAGAATCTGCTTTCATTATACCATCTGATGCAAGTGAGAAACTGCCAAGAGTGAGCCAACATTAAATATGACATAACAGGAGATTATGATACTCATGACATATTAAGTGAAGAGAAGGATGCAAAACAGTATTGAAGTATGATACAATTCTGTATGTGAACATTCACATTCATGCACAGCATCTAAATCTTTATACTTAAAAAAATCAAATATATATGCTTATCTTAATATGATTATTGTCCAGTTCTTTTTTTTTTTCCTTTGGAGAAATGTCTATTCACACACACACACACACACACACACAGTCTCAAATATCAATTGATTATTTTTAATGGAAAGGTTTCTGGGTATTTCAACTTACTTTTTACATAATAATTTCAGAAGTTTATGTAATACTAGAGGCCCAGTGCACGAAATTTGTGCATGGAAAGGGGGTCCTCTCAGCCCAGCCTGCACTCTCTCCAATCCGGGACTCCTTGGGGGATATCTGACTGCCGGCAATTGGACATCCCTATCACAATCCTGGATTGCTGGCTCCTTATCACTCGCCTACCTGCCTGACTGGTTGCCCTTAACTGCCCCTCTCCCCCGCTGGCCAGATCACTCCTCATTACCTCTCTGTGCCAGCCTGATTGCCCCTAACTGCGCCCCCCCCCCCCCCCCCCCCCGCCAGCCTGATTACTCCTAACTGCCTCCCCTCCTGCATGCGTGGTCACCCTCAACTGCTCCCCTCTGCTGACCTGGTCACCCCTAACTGCCCCTCCCTCCCCACTGGCCTAGTCACCCCCAACTGCTCCCTCTGCTGGCCTGGTTGCCCCTAACTGCCCCCCTGCTGGCCTGGTCACCCCTCACAGTCTCTTTCCTGGCCTGGTCACCCTATGCAGCCTGCTGTTCAGTTGTTTGGTCGTCCCTCACTAATCCCCCTGTGGGCCTGGTTGCCCCACACAGCCTGCTTGTTCAGTCGTTTGGTCAACCCTTACTAACCCCTCTGCCAGCCTGGTCATAGGCAGCCATCTTGTGAGGGCATGATGGTCAATTTGCATATTTCCTCTTTATTATATAGGATACCTATATTACTTTCAAAATGAGAAAAATACGTTAAAGTTTTTATCTAAAAATAAAAAATACTGGCTGAAATGTAGTTAAGAGCATTTGCAGCTAGAGCTCCCACTAGAGAACAGCGTTGATTGTTATGTGCACTGCTAATTGAGGTGCCAGATGGTGTGAATATGATGTCATTTAAAACATTCACAAACTTGACATCAGAGGATTGAATACCAGCTATTACGAGTGTATTTGTCTCTTACTGAGATAGTAACTGTTGTGCATTAGTCATATTACTTTTGATCAAAATATTGTAAGAAATCAAGACTGGAAGCAATTTTATGAATGGGACCCTCTCTCAAAAAGTCTCTTCTAGAAGACAGGCTGTGGATATTCAGTAATCTCAATTGCATCGTCTTTAAAAATTGAATTATATCTTTCATACAGTAGCTAAAAAAAATATATATATTTTCCATTTTTATTAACTTCAGGTATCATTGAGCAATATCTGGTGGTAAACTGTCACAAGAGCTTTAGAACCCGGGTGTCTTAATCCACCCTCTGTGGACCAGCAGTGTCTTCTGCCAGAGATGAGATTGCAGTGCTTTGGCTTCCTGCTTACGTTGGCTGGTGGCTTACTTGTAGAGCTGTATGTTGTTGGGACACAAACCCAGTCTATCAGATTGTTATCCGAATTGCCCACTTTTCAGCCTGTTGTTTTCGAAGTATGACTAATGTCTTTGAAATTTGGCAAAGTATAGGAAACGCACAAAGACCAAGAAGTCAAACAACGCTTCATAAGAGTTATGATGGTGATGTTGTTTGAGGTTTATGATCATTTTTTTTAATTTTATTCACATCTTAATATAATTGATGTGAGAAAGAACATTATTGTCCGTATCAAAATAATCACCTTATGCCTCCCTGCCTTTTTATTATTATTATTTTTTAACTGTAATGGTCTCCACCAATAACTGTCACTCATTTTATGTCCGGAAAGTTAGAATATCATCAGTTACCCTCGCCCTAAGGCTGCTGCGTAGTAGCAAGTTAGAGTTGTAGTGACAAGACCTGAGAAGGATGGAGTGAGAGGAAGAGAAAATGGACTGTTTTTTAATGTCTAAGGTCCTTGATACTCATGTCCAGAGAAGCAAGAGCAAGAGCAAGAGCAGAAACATCACTGCTCTCTGGCAAAGGAGAGATGCCAGAATAGGAAGACCAGACGGGTCAGTAGTTAAGCAGGGACAGAAGGGGCACGGTCCCAGGGGTGAAGGAGTGGTCTGATCAAAAACTGACGCCCAGCTAGGAAGGACGAGGCATAACCCCTGGGCCACTGCTCCAGGGGTGTTAGGTTCATGCAGCAGTGGCATCTTCAAAACCATGGGGCATGTTATGGTGGCAACTGAGCGCCGCCTTCTGCTCCCAGGCGCCAGTCTCCTTTGTGTTTGGGCTTAGCACAGCCTCTCCACACTGTTAGGGAATTCATGTTTGTTTTGATGCACTTTCATTCAGTGAGAAATAGGTAGATTGTGTTCAGACTACATCTCAAAGTTCCTATAACCCACCATCAATAGAACAATCTATTTTAAGAGAAGTATTATACTGAATGCTTATGTCTTTTGGGAAGTTCTTCTTTAAAAGGATGTAAGAGATACCTGTGTTTTGAGATAACAGGACAAATTGAGAGAGAGGGGAGAGGGAGAGAGGGAGAGAGGGAGAGAAAGAGAGAGGAAGAGGGAGAAGGAGAGGGAAAAGAAGAGGGAGAGGGAGAGAGAGAGAGGGAGAGGGGGGAGACAGAGAGAGAAGGAACCTGTGTACATTCTCACGTTTTTTTTTTTTCTGAATAAGTCTTTTAATAAGTCCTTTAATTAACCGGGGAGTTCCCTTTTTAATTGCGCAACGTACAACGGGCGCATACTCTTTCACTAGGACGTGTCAGTACGTCACGCCCAGTGGACGTAATTTTATATTATTTTTTTATTTATACTTAATTAAAATAAATGAAATATATATTTTTTGTTTATTTATATATAAAGCCAAAGGAAAATACAAAATTACAAATAAATAGAAAAGAATACCTACAAAAAAATGGAAACATCGAATTAAAAAATTATAAATTTTATAAACAATTATAAAGATTACAAAAAATATATATTTTGTATTTATATACACAATAAAAATATAAAAAAGTTAACAATTACAGAATAATAAACAAAAGCACACAAATGAAATAGAAATATTGAGTTTAAAAAATTGAAATATAGATGTAAAAATTCAAAACTCAACTTCCGTGTGATATATTTTAAAACAATTGTGCTACCTTACAATCCGAACACCAGTATGTAGATTCTTTCCTAACCTTTTTTGTAGCAAATTCGGCATTTCCTGGATTTAGTTTTTCCTATATCGCTTTTCATTTGTTCTGGAAAATGCCTTTCAACTAAGCGTGATGGTTTAGATGTAGAGCTGCTTGTTGTCTTTGGGTGGGTTTTCACTATGTTGTTATCTACCAATTTCTCACACTCTATCAAAAAGTGTAATCGATCCAAATAACCTTTATCTTTTTTGTATATAATATATGCATTGAAGCAGCACATATCAATTAATCATAGAATTTTTTTTAAATATTTTTTTTTACCCTATTACGGGCAGCCGTGTAGGCCACCATAACTCCATCTCCCAAATCTACGCCGCCCATATTCTTGTTATAATCCAGGACAACATTCGGTTTTTCTTGCCTTCTTCCTCTCTTTTCAATCATTGTCTTTTCGTCATTATGAATAGAACGTCTTTTTTATCCTTCCATGTTAAAACCATAAGTTTGTCTTTGATTCTTAAATATGTCCATTTTTCTGTAATTTTTTTGGTTTTATTTCACTGGGGATTCCGACTCTGTTTATCCTCATTGTTCCAACAATGTCTGTATTGTTTTGACACAAGAGTTCAGCCAAATGAATTGACATATAGAAATTATCTAAGTACATCCTATACCCTTTATTCAGTACGTCATGTGTTAACTCCAAAACAATTCTTGTTGATTGTTTTTCTTGTGGGTAGTTCGAACCATAATTTGTGTCCTTGCCTGTATATAAAATTATATTTTGTACGTATCTAGATTGGCTTTCACTCAAAAAAACAACTTCTAGCTCTTTTTGTAGATATATATTGTTTCCAAGATAAATTCCCTTTCCATAATAAAAGAGATTCATCTATGCATATTTCTAGTTCACATACATAAAAACTTTTAAACTTTTCTGACAAATTAATTGATGATTGGATCAACTTTATATGTTTTTTAATTATATAAAGGTTGGAGATATAAAAAATATAAGTAAGTAATATATAATACGAAAATAGGTTGGTAAGTGTAAGTACGTACCCCTCACTGCTCACCCAGAACACGTCCACCACTCTAAATAGCGAGATTATACCGATTTCCTCCTTGTCTTAAATTTATGTGGAGACATGTATGGATGACTAGTATACGTTGTTCAGAAATATATGTCCCGCCCATTTCAGGGTGCAACATATATTTCAAGGACGTATTCATATGTCCTACCCATACCTGATATTGTTTACGTTTGACATATTTATACGTCCCGCTCAGTTAACAGGTTAAGCTTCTAGACCACCAGCTATTTATTTATTTTTTTATTTTATTTTATTTTTTTAAAATATATTTTATTGATTTTGTACAGAGAGGAAGGGAGAGAGATAGAGAGTTAGAAACATCGACGAGAGAGAGTCATTGATCAGCTGCCTCTTGCACACCCCCTACTGGGGATATGCCCGCAACCAAGGTACATGCCCTTGACTGGAATCGAACCCGGGACCTTTCAGTCCCCAAGCCGACGCTCTATCCATTGAGCCAAACCGGTTTTGGCTAGACCACCAGCTATTTAATTAACCAAAGATTTGAGGCAATAACTGTTACTTTTAAAAACAAATCTGAAAGTAAATTTCTCTATGCACTATTAATAAGATAATAACAGATCACTGAGAAAAGTCCTTTTCTTCTTATCTTCAAGATTATGACAAGATAATGGGCTGGATGTTAAGATTATAATGATAGTTAAGTAAGACAGACATGAACTCCAGCATGGAGAAGCTTCCAATTCTGTGTGCAAAGACATTGAAACTGTTATTTCTAGTTTGGATGATGCTATGAAGAGAAGCACAAAAGGAAGCTGACTCATCTGGGCAGTTCATGATGATATTAAAACTAAATGAAAATGATTGCTGCATCTGTGTTAATTATCTCTTAGCTGTAATGTCATGGTGAGATGAAATGCGCAATATGGTGTCAATAGTAGACATTTCTGTATAGAAGCTGTTTTAAAAACATACAATTCTGTCCAAATGAAATAGAAAGAAGTCTCAATAGTCAAATTATTATATTAAATAGGAAAAGTAGTTCCATGTAATATTTTAATCTTTCTTAACTGCTGGTTATGACTGTTTATTTTGTTTTAGCTTATCTTAGGTAATAAGGTGCTAAGAAATCATTTGTGCTCACCTTGTTGTTGCTTCTGTAGGAATTTCAGTGAACATTATCAGTCCTTGTGTACAGCAGTACATCACCTAGCAGCTATTGACTGCATTTTCTCCCTGGCCAAGGTCGCTAAGCAAGGAGACTACTGCAGGTAACATACTCCCTGTCCCCCCCACCCCCCAATTTCAGTGCTTTAGATCAGAAGGCATTATTCAATTAATTTTAGTGTTTTTATACTAAAATTACTCAAATATGTTGGACTCTTGGTAAAGCTGAAAATTATTCACATAGAGCTTGATTTAAAATTAAATTCCTCTCTTGCTCACTCATCACTGAACACAGTGAAAGCAGATGCTCACGGTAACTCCAGAGGTGAGTATTATATATTTCAATTTTTAAGTTTATGTGGGTGACATTTTTACGAAGCTGCAATCCTTTCATTTGTTAGCTTTGACTCCAACAGTTGGTATAGTACTGGTATGTTTCACCTTATAATTATAAAAGTCTCATTTCAATATCTAAATCAGATATGGGTGACACTCAAGGTATGAGTCATTCTGAGGTAAGTTGCTCCCTACTGCTCTCATACTACTTCTTCTATAAGCCCCAAACCTTAAGCTTGAGCCAATCTTTCCCCTCAATTCCCAGTGCTCCAGGCCCACTGGAATTGGGGGTTAGGGGTTGGTAGGAGATGGGTCCTGCCTTTCGGACCCTGTTTCCAGTGGGCAGTCCTGTTCCCATGGGCACGGACTTAGGTTTCCAGGAGTCCCAGTGGCCCTGTCTCCATGGTGGTGCTGTGTCTGGGCCCACCCCTGCGGGGTTTCTCTGTGGGGGCTCCACTTCCGCTGGCGCTCGGTGCTTAGGCTGCTCCTGTGGGGCCTCTGGGCTGGACGTTCATGCTGGTGGCTCCCTGGGTCCCTGGTGGGCTGCTCCCTACACGGGTCTCTGGGTCTCTCATAAGAGCACTAGCCCATTCACGAGGGCTCTGCCCTTAGAATCTAATCCCCTCCTGATACCATCACATTAGACATTAGGTTTCAATATGTGAATATGGGAGGGGGGGCACCAATATTCAGTTTGTGGCTCAAAGCCTCTGTTTTTTCATCCAAGAGACAGCGACTGTTTAACTTGCTGGCTTGTTGTGAGGACTAAAAAGAAAACAGGAAATGCTGGGTATCAGTACTTGTGGCACCCTGAACACCAGTAGATATGTTTTGCTGTTCCTACTTCCTTCGTATCTTGGTTTCCTCTCTAGTTTGTATCAAGTATATTTTTTTAACATTTAAATGTCCTCTATATCTAGCATAGTATCCATAGTGGACGTCAAATATTTGTGGAAGGAAAGTTAAAGGAGTTGGCTATGCCATGTATAGACTCAGAATGTACTCAGTTTGCTGTTTTGTTTCATTTTGTTTTGCTGTCTGTTTATAGGTGGCGTGTACCTATAGTGTGAGGCACAACAGTTTTGTTTAAAACAGGATCTTTGCATTTGCTTTTTTGCCCAATTTCTTTTCACACCAGAGGAGCCAAACAAAAAAAGATTTGCATAATCAGTTAACTATAGGCATTGTAGAACTGAAACTTTACAGTGCAGTCCATGGGGAAACTTTATAGTCTGTTAATCATCTATAAGAATGAGATACATAAATTTACTCCAGCTGAATCTAGTTCTGAAAGAGTAGATTGACTTCATTGGCTTGCCTTCTTACGTATTGCAATGTTAGTAGGAGTCCTTTCTTGTTGCAAAGGTTTGTGAAGCAGATTTTTCCTAGTGGGCTCTGTTTCTGAATTAAGCAGAGGACTGGCTACAGCCTGTGCACTTAGTGTGTGTGTTCAGAGAAAGCTCTTCCCATGGAAGAATACTTGTGCCTGATCTATGCCTTCTTAGGCTTCTTCAAATGGCTTTTTGCTGTTTGCTGCTGCTGCTGCTAAAAGTAGAGGAGAAAGAAGGACATGTATGTAGTTTGCTACAGGACACCAAATTGAAAATTTTATATAAATTTTCATTTTGGTGTGTGTATATTTATATATACATCTAAACATACATATTATTTATTACACATACATGTAATTTCAGTGTGATATAATAATCAGAATCTAGCTTTGTTGTCAGTAGGCCTGGTTCTAGTCCACCCTCTGTCACTAATTAGGTGTGTAATCTCATTTAAGTCTTATATATCCATATAAAGGCATGAGAAGTAAAGTTATGAATTGGTAAATGGGATAAATTTGAAGTTATAGAAATTCTTTATAAAGATATAGTTTTAGCAATAACTCTAAGAGTTTTATTGCTTCACTGTACAACTATATGATTAATTCCTAGACTCATCAGAAAATTAACTGGCACTTTTTTAAAAAAATATATTTTTATTGATTTCAGAGAGGAAGGAAGAGGGAGAGATAGAAATATCAATGATGAGAGAGAATCATTGATTGGCTGCCTCCTGCATGTCCCCCACTGGGGATCGAGCCCGCAACCCGAGCAGGTGCCCTTGACCAGAATCGAACCTGAGACCTTCCAGTCTGTAGTCCAACGCTCTATCTACCGAGCCAAACCAGCTAGGGCTACAACTGGCACTTTTTCGAGTATCTACTATATGCAAGTTTGGCTTTGGATTTTTCAGTTTGATGCTTCTTCTTTTGATATCTTCCAGTATATATATATATGTGTGTGTGTGTGTATATATATATATATATATATATATATATATATATACACATATATATATATATATTAAGAGACCCCTTAATTAGCTAAGGGAAACTTGAATCTCTGTTTCAGGCAAGTCCACAGAGTGTAGGTTTTGGATCAGACAGGCATGGGGTTTTGAATACGAGCTTGGTTATTTAACATTTGACCTGAAGCAAGTTATTTAACCTCTCTGATGTTATACAAATTAAATGAGATAAAGATGTATGAAACTTCTAAGCAGGATCAGGCAAATGATAAGCACTTAGTAAATAATAACTGTTGTTATCAAAAGATGTTTACTCAAAAATTAGAAAAAATTAAGTATAGTCAAATTATTTATTTTTAATTTATTTTTTTATAAAAATATTTGAACTTAAGGGTTCTATTTTTCATTCCTATAACAATTTATTATTTAAAAAATTAATTTTACTTCTCTGTCAGTTCTCAGTCTTTTATCTTTTAGACATAACAAGCATAGTTATCTCAAAGTCTATGTCTGATAATTGAAATATCTGGAATCCTTTTGAGTCTGTTTCTACTGTCTTTTGCTTCTGCTCATTTTCATTCATGTATCTCCTTGAATGCCTGATTGTTTTGATTACCCTTGGATATTACATTTGCAAAATTACTTATAGAAATAAGTTGATGATGTATTTCTTCGGAAAGAGTCACATTTCCTTTTATTAGGCATCTCAGGACACTTATAACTATTTGGCATCACCTAATCCACATCTGAGTTTGAGGCGATTCGAACATTTTATAGACTGCACCTCCTACTTCAGATGCACCCCTGTGCCTGTTGTGTAGCTCTGGGTGTCCCAGTCCAGAGCAGAGATGTCCACAGGGCTCAGCCTCAGCTTTTCCCTCAGAAGTCAGCAGGTACCCTCCCTGGGCCTCTGTCCTGCCCCAGATCCCGGCCTGGTAATTCCTTGCTGTCTTGTTGGTTACCAGGTGCCTTCAAAAGTAACTGTTTTCTATACTTTACCCAACTTTTTATTCCTCAATAGGATTGTTCCAAAGCACCTACTAATAAGGCAATTTCAGGAAACATTTCACATGCTAAAAAGTGCTTTCGAAATTGTATATCATATATTTAGAAAAATCCACCTGAAAATTTTTATTTATTTATTTATTATTTTTTATTTTTAATTTTTAAATATATTTTATTGATTTTTCACAGAGAGGAAGAGAGAAGTATAGAGAGTTAGAAACATCGACGAGAGAGAATCATCGATCAGCTGCCTCTTGCACACCCCCTACTGGGGATGTGCCCGCAACCAAGGTATATGCCCTTGACCGGAATCGAACCTGGGACCTTTCAGTCCCCAAGCCGACGCTCTGTCCATTGAGCCAAACCGGTTTCGGCCACCTGAAAATTTTTAAATGAAAAATCATGCCATGGCCTTTAAGTAGTGCAATCAGTTTTTTTTTTTCTTCTTTTCTTTTAGCAGCCATATAATTGAGTGTAAATAGGCCTGGAATAGGAAACTCTTATCTAAAATGTATTTTAAGCTAGTATTTAAGTATTTGAAGTTTATACTTTGTAGATTTCCAATTTTAAAAAATATTTTAATGCATTTGAGCTATTGCAATGAGTTCAAATGGATTATTTGGTTTTATTAATTGCAATCTTTTCTTTTTATTGTCAGTTTATCTTCTTCAGGCACAAGTTGTCATTCTAGGTCTTTCTATTCAGTTTGTATTCTGTTTCACTAATGTAGATCATATTCTGTTTCTCTGGGACATTTAAAAGAGAAAGATGCAATTTAAAAATATAAAATAAAAAAAATAATTTTATTCAAGTTTAATATTTAATTAATTCCATATTTCCTCAGTTCTTCCTCAATGCCATAGATTTCAATAGTATAATTTTCATATCTTTTTTGCTATAACTGTCCATTTCTACCGTATCCTCTCGGCTCTGTGAATTATCATTTGCTTCTTACTCTATCAGGAAATGTTTGTCATTATATAATTTTGATAGCAACAATAAGTCAGTGTAGATTTAGAGCAGAGCAAATCACTCAAAATTTTATTCTAAGTGAAAACCTTCCAGGAAAATCATGTCAGTGTCATGAATATGACATATTGATTTCACTTGGCAGAGCACCTAAGATTTTATTTTAAAACTGATGTCATCTACAGATGGTTTCATTTTTTTTACAGTAAATTCACAACCCATCTAGATAAAAGTTCTATTTTTAGACTTCACTCTGAAATTCAAAAACTGTCCTTCTGTAATTACAAATGTCTCTTCCCAAAGGATGGTTTCAAATTATTTACTCAGAAGATGATGCTTTTGTTACTTTCTTTTGTGAAATGTGAGGGTACATTCTTAGGGATTTGTTAGTCAGATATATTTAAGAAGAATTTAAGTATTTAAGAAAGTACTAGTAATTCTTGTTATAAGTAAGTTCAGAAATGTACTTATATGTGAAAGTTCTGTGTCAAAGAACTTAAGGAGATCATTTATAGGGTATTTTGATGAAAGTGATCAACAAATGGCTAAGAAATTGATAAAAAGATGTTCAGCCTTAGTAGTCAATGAGGGCAAATGAAAACAATGAGATAGCACAGTTCAGTACCACATTGTTACAAATTAGAAATTGATAACACCAACTTCAGGTGAAAATATAGACAAATAAGTCAACTTTCATATTCTGCTGATGGGAAGGAAATTGATATAGCTACTCTTACCTTAAAAAAAAAAAAAAAAAGCATACCCTCTTACTTACTATTGTAGAAATTCCCCTTCAGAAATTTCCTTTAGCTTAGAGTAGGGGTGTCGAACTCAATCAGAGAAGGGGCCAAAATCTAAAATCCAGCCTAAATGGCGGGCCGAATGGTTTACTGAACAGTCATAAACTGACAATGTCATAAACTGACAGCGGAGTGCAGTGATGACAGCGCGGTGCAGGCCACATTGCAAGGCCTGGCGGGCTGGATTTGGCCCGCGGGCCTTGTGTTTGACACATGTGGCTTAGAGGAACATGTGGAGTTAGGCACATGTGCACATGTTATTCATTGAAGTGTTGCTTAAAACAGTGAAAAATCTGAATAGTTTAGATATTCAGCAACAGAGAACACCTCACTCATCTATGCAGCAGCTTCCAAAAAATGCTGAGACCAGCCGAGACTGGTTTGGCTCAGTGGATAGAGCGTCGTCCTGTGGACTGAAAGGTCCGAGGTTCGATTCCGGTCAAGGGCATGTACCTTAGTTGTGGGCACATCCCCAGTAGGGGGTGTGCAAGAGGCAGCTGGTCGATGATTCTCTCTCATCGATGTTTCTAACTCTCTATCCCTCTCTCTTCCTCTCTGTAAAAAATCAATAAAATATATTTTTTAAAAAATGCTGAGACCTGATAAATAGAAAAAGCTGTAGATTTTTTTTTTTTAAATTAAAGTTTACTAAAGACTAGCAAAGCAAAAAAAAAAAAAAAAGTGTTTTTGTATATAAAAAATGTACAAAGGGACACCAAAGACCATAGAAAGATGTTTTAATTAAATAGAATATGAAAATTTGAAGGCATTCTTTCCCCAAGTCTCAACAATAATGTAACAACTAAATCTAGAAATGAATTTATTTATTATGCTTATTATTGAAAATAAGTAGCAGTAATCTGAAATTTAATTTTTAATTAATGAAAATATCTAAGGGGATAATAGAAATATAAAATATAAAAGAATTTTGTACAGGTAGTTTAGTGGAGCCATTGCAAGACTGCTAAAGTTTGTACTTCAAGGAACTATTATTATAACAATTGTCTTCCCAATTCTTATGTGATAATTAAAAATTTAACTTTTATACTCAAAGACTTATTCTGGACATGTGTTCCTAAAGTCCTTGTTTAAGGTTTTGGTGTCTGAATGACTGACCACTGAAGTTTTCCACGTTACCTTACAGAGAATTTTTAAAGGCTATTTCCTATGCCTAGTAAATTAAAACAGGCTTCTTTTTACAGACCAACTCTGCTAGAAGAAAGGAAAATCATCATAAAAAATGGCCGGCACCCTGTGATTGACGTGTTGCTGGGAGAACAGGATCAGTATGTTCCCAACAGTACAAATTTGTCAGTAAGTTATACATTATGCCCCCAAATAAGTAAAAGGTGATAACATGGCACTTTAAATACCAAATAAAAATTTAAAAATTTACCCAAGTTTTAATTTTGGCTTTAAATGGACTAATTTTTGGCGATAGCTAAAATATGAAATGGGTGCTCTCTCCAGGGAAAGATGTTCTGTAGAGGGAAAGATTTAGCAACTAAAGGATTAGTCTTAATTAGTTATACCAGGTAACCCAGTAAAAATATTTTATACTTATAAATGCTCACAAGTGCTGATGGAGTGGAATCATACCATGGTTTTGCAAATTCTGTTAGTGTGTTGTGTTATATGCCTTATCTGGGGTTCCACTGTATTCACATATTCTGTGAGAAAATCACAGATGCTTTCAGTGGTGAGAATTTTTTGGGCTAGAGTTGTCTTACAGAACATTAATGATCCTAAGTATCTATCCTTTAACTGTTCAACATGTACTTACTGGGTGCCTTTTTAGCCTTGGTAGTGAAAGCAAGTATTAGGACAGAGAGTGGTTGGCAAGGCAGAAATACTAGTATTCCTGTCCTCAGAGGGCTTGTGTTCTAGTAGAGAAGACAGGCCATTACAGTATAGTTTGGGAAGATTCACATCCAGGGCAGGATGGAGCAGGATGGTAAGAGATTCACTGAACTCAGAATGGCACACAATTTAAAACTTAGCAATTGTTTACTTTTAGAATTTTCTATTTAATATTTTTGGACCTTGGTTGATCTGGGGTAAGTGAAACCACAGATCAGGGGGGACTACTGTACTAGGCAGAGAATGATTGAAGCTGGGGGGAAAAGTGAACTAGTGGGGGAGAGAGATAGAGAAGGAGAAGGAGAGGGAGAGGAAAAGGGAGAGGGAGAGATATTGTGAAAGATAAAGCCATATGCTAATTAAAGTCATAAGGGCAGTTTTATTCGGCAATATTGCAATTGAGTAAAGAGTCCTGCAGGAACTGAACTAATCTGTATTTGCAGAGTGACTGGGCATTTTAAAGGTACAATGAGAGAACAAGGAGGGGGGATGGTGTGAGGGTGGGAGGGTCATGAGCAGATTTAGGGAGGTGGAAAAGCAGGAAAGGAGGTTGGTTAATGTGAAACCTGTCTGGGTTTACTAACTGGCAACTGGTACTTATACCCTTCTACAGAGCCTGGGGAGCAAATGCTTATATTTCAAAGAGATGGTTTTCAAGTCCTTGAGAACTCAGTTCTTGGTGGAAGATTCACATCTCAAAGGGGCAGAGAAAGGACTTATAATTGCAAACTTTCTGAAGTAAGAGAGGACTTTGGGGCCCTTCTGCTTATCACCAGGTTTTGGCTGGAACAAACAGTAAATTATTCCAACTGCGCTGTTTTCTCAAGCAGGCACTTTCAGGAGAGATGGAGTCATCCTAAGGATGTGACCTTAAGCAGTTCATTCTGGTCTCTGGGAGAAGAGGGTAACGGAAATGATTTCTACAGAGCTGGTGCAGTGTTTATAAGACAGATCTGAGGTCTGACTAGAGTTTGGTCAAGAAGAGAGTCAACATAGAGTAAAATTAATCTGGTGATGAGATCAAAGAATTAATATGTAGACTTTGTTAGGTAAGAGAGGTCTTATCAGAGAATGAGAATAGAATGGGAGGCTTTCAGGTTTCAGAGGTCATGTTCTTTTGGGTGATGGCAAGATGCTAGGTATGGCCATGGAGGTGAGATCAGGGGAAGAGTTTGAGAAAGGCCATCCATGTGAATGTGGACATCATCCAAGATAACCATAGAGCAAGGGATTGAGACCGGAGACCTGGTGGTTCGTAGATGTCTGCACTAAGGACAAGGAGAGATGGTAAAGCCCTAACGAAGCAGACATGGGAGACCCTCTGAACCCTGAGATGCTTGAGGTAGGATGTGGCAAACAGCTCAGCCTCCACATTAGAGAATTGCAGGGGAGAAACAGCCAGGTTTCAGTTTAAGCTAGTGTTATGAAGGAAATGTTGACATGAGGTTAGAATGGTAGAAGTATTTGGGAATTTTTCAGAGGACAGTGGAGGAATTGAAATGTAGAGGAGCAGCTGGAAATCAGGTCAGAGGGAGGAAGCTGAGAACATAAGCGGGGATTGGGAATAGAACAGCCATCTTGGGCTGTGAGCAAGGATGACAAAGATGTGCGCATGGTGAATTTGGCTAGGCACGGGGTGGTAAGTGGAAGGAAATGCTTTGAATTACTTCTACTTTAATGTTACATTTTTATATCATATAAAAATGATAGTATATTACCCAGTCCCCAATGTCTATAAAGTTGTTCATTCTCATTAGGGAATTTGTAAATTACTTAATTTATCAAACCAAGTTAATAAGTACTAATGCTTTTATTGTCTTTTAAAGGAAGTTTATGCGCACATAAGAATTTTCAGTTCCCATAATACCAGTAGGGTATAGCTTTTCTTGAGAAAATATATGGTTATAACATTTAGTACCTTAGTTTATATTTTACTTATAAATCACTTAAACATCAATTCCTGTCTCTGTTCCCATCCCCTAGCACACCAGCCAGTGTGATCCCAAACTTTTATCTTTGTCATTGATTTTTTTCTCTTTTTTTCCTTTTTAACTTTTCCCTCAGTCTTTTAAATAATGTATTTATACTATTTAATAAAGCCAGATTTGAGAAACTAAAATAGCTTTGTGCCTAATTACAAGAATGTTTTAAAGAAACGTTGAACTCGATTCTCGGAATATTCCAGAATATTCTATTCTTTTACATATGCTTTTTCTAACGTGAGTAGGAGTTGATATAGAACTGTTGCTATGGTGAAGTGCATTCTATTTTGCAGAGTATAAAGGGATAGTGTTAAAAAGAACTTACTATGTTGAGTTAAAATACTTTTTAGGTGTTTATTATAAGATATACCCTGAAAATAATTTTCTGAAAGCAAAATGACATTGTTGCTTTGATAATCATGTAATTTGAAGTATGGTCTCTTTTCCATGAAATTAAAGTACACTCTTTTGGATTTTATATTATATTAACCTGTTATAATGCTTCTTAAACAAGCCAACTTTCTGTCCTTTTTCCCTCTCCTGATTTTAAGAATACTTTTTCTCCCACATTTCACAATCTTGCATTTTTTATGAGTTTTTTTGTTAGCATTATTTTATGAATATTTGGTTCTTATAGATTTGACACTTTATTTTGTGTCAGTATTGTTCTTGGTGTCAGGCTTATAAAGAAGAAAGATATATACATTCCTAATGTAGTAGGAGATATACCCAATTAAATTAGCACTAATAGAAATATTTAAAAGACTGTGAGGGAACTAAAAGATCACCCAGTAGAAAAATTGGCAACAGATTCCAGTAGAGGATATCTAATGGGCAATAAACAATTAACATTATTTTTCACATGCTATATTAGGTTTCCTGGCTAGGAATATAGCAAAGAACCAAATAGAAAGGAACCGTGAACTTGAGGGCTTGTGGGACATTAGGTGGACATCCTAAGGTAGAGGTGGGTATAATGACCAGGAGAGCGATCTGAGCTAGAGTTACAGGCTCAGAGTGATCCTAGTGTATGCACAGGGAATTTCCGTTCTAGATCTGTCACTGAAGCAGGTTGTACAGAAGGTAAAGAGGCTATTGAAAATCTCTCACAGACATAACACTGAAGGAATAGTTTCACTGAAAGTAGGTTTAAGATTATATAACAGGTCTTGAGGGCAACCAGTCTAAAATGAAATGGGAAGCTAGAGGGCTCCAGGAAGAATGTCTCTGAGAAAAGGAAAGAAAAAAGAGGACCTGCTAGATCATCCTCAGTTTTAAGGCATTTGAAGTAGGTTTAAATTTTACACAGAAAATTAAGTAAATTGGCCTAGATGGTTTGGCTCAGGGAAAAGCCTGGTGTGACCTGTGGACTGAAAGGTCCCAGGTTTGATTTTGGTCAAGGGCACATGCCTGGGTTGAGGGCTCAATCCCCAGTAGGGGGTGGACAGGAGGCACCCAATCAGTGATTCTCTGTCATCATTGATGTTTCTATTTCTCCCTCTCCCTTCCTCTCTCTCTAAAAATCAATAAAAAAATTAAAAAAAGAAAGTAGGTTTAAATGTATAACTCATATATCTTCTGATATGCAGCTTTTCATTCTCTTAAGGGCATCATTTGATGAATAATAGTTCATAATTTTATTTATTTATTTTTTAAAATATATTTTATTGAGTTTTTACAGAGAGGAAGAGAGAGGGACAGAGAGCTAGAAACATCAATCAGCTGCCTCCTGCACATCTCCCACCTGGAATGTGCCCGCAACCAAGGTACATGTCCTTGACTGGAATCGAACCTGGGACCCTTCAGTCTGCAGGCTGACACTCTATCCACTGAGCCAACCAGTCTCGGCTAGTTCATAATTTTAATGCACTCTTATTTTTCAATCTTTTCCTTTATAGTTAACTAGTGGCCTAATGCACGAAATTTGTGCATAGGGTGGTGGGTGCCCACAGCCTGGTCTTCACTCTCTCTAATCTGGGACCTCTCAGGGGATGTCCTACTGGCGGTTTAGGCACTATCCCTGTGGGATGGGGCCTAAACTGACAGTCAGACATCCCTCTTGCAATCTGGGACCGCTGGCTCCAAACCACTCACCTGCCTGTTTGCCTGATTGCCCTTAATCATTCTGCCTGCTGGCCTGCTCGCCCCCAACTGCCCCCCTCCCCCTTGCAGGCATGAGCACTCCCAGCTGCCCCCCCTTGCTGGCCTGGTTGCCCCCAACTGCCCTTCCCTGCTGGCCTCATGGCTTCCAACTGCCCTCCCTGGTTTAATTAGCATATTACCCTTTTATTAGTAAAGATTGTAATTTTGATCTGTTTAAGAAATCTTTGTCTACCCCAAGGCCATATGTTATTATCTGGTTACCTCATTTTTTCCACTTATCTTTCAAATTATAATCCTTCTGGAATTGACTTTTGTTTAGAATGTAAATTATGAAATCAAGATTATTTTTCTATATGGATGTCCTTTTGACATATCACCAATTATTGGAAATACCATCCTTTCTCTATTGTGCTGCACGGTCTCCTTTGTCATAAATTTACAAACTGAATACAATGTTTCTGGACTCTGTTCTATTCTTCTGTTCTATTTGTACGTCCATATGCCAGAATTACACAAAATTATTGTAACATTGCTGTACTGAGCTGTCTAGTCTATGAACATGGTATATTCCTTCATTTGATTAGGTCTTCTTTAATTTCTTTCAATGATATTATTTCTTTCAATGTATAGAGGTCTTGTTCATTTTGTTAGACTTATTTCTAGGTAGTTGATTTCTTTTGGTATTGTGGTAAGTTATATAGGTAACATTTAAAATTTTTCAATTGTAGTTAAAATGTAGAAATAAAGTTGACTTTTGAATACTGAATTTTTATACCAAAGAATCTTATTGAATTCATTTATTGATTCCAATAATTTTTATAGATTTCTTTAGATGTTCTGGGAACACATCATAACGTAGGAATAATGGCAGTTTTATTGTTTTTTCCCCCCAATCCTATATCTTTTATTCCCTTTTCCTGCATTTTTTTTAAATGAATGGATATGGAATTTTATCAAAAGCTTTCATTGTATCTTTGGAAATTATATAATTTCTCTTCTTTATTAATGTGGTAAATTATTGATTGACTATTGAATATTAAACCAACCTTGTAATATTAAAAAACTCTAAATTATTGAAATCATTGAATTGGCTTAGTGATATTTAAAAAATATCTATTTTATTAATTTTTTACAGAGAGGAAGGGAGAGGAATAGAGAGTTAGAAACATCGATGAGAGAGAAACACCGATCAGCTGCCTTCTGCACACTCCCTACTGGGTATGTGCCCACAACCAAGGTACATGCCCTTGACCAGAATCAAACCTGGGACCCTTGAGTCTGCAGGCTGACGCTCTATCCACTGAGCCAAACCTGTTAGGGCATAGCTTACTGATATTTTATTAAGAAGTTTTATATATATTTATGGAAAAAAATAGCCTATAATTTTTCTTTCTTGTAATGTATTTGTCAGGTTTTTGTCTCAAGATATATTGGCCTTTTGAAATGATTTGGGAAGAGTTCTGTTTTCATAAGATTAGTGCTATTTCTTTTATGTTTGCAAGAATTCAGTGGGGGAGTTATTTTGGTTTAGAGTTTTTCTTGTGGTGTGTGGAAAGGCTTTTAATTGCAGATTTACTTTTTTTAATAGATACAGGATTATTCATATTTTTATTTTTAAAAAATATTTTTTATTTATTTCAGAGAGGAAGGAAGAGGGAGAGAAACATCAATGATGAGAGAGAATTATCGATTGGCTACTTCCAGCACACCTCCTAATGTGAATCGAGCCCACAAGTAGGCACATGCCCTTGACCGAAATCGAACCTTGGACCCTTCAGTCCACAGGCTAGGGCCATATTTTTTATTTATTGTATCATTTTTGCCAATTAAAAAAAATCAATTCATTTCATTTAAAATTTCAAAATATTTAGTTATGCCCATCCAAATTAGTGCCTTGGGTAATTAGACATATACTACCTATAGTTTTAAGATAGACAAATAAAACTTCTTAGATTTTATTTATTTTTTATTTTATTTATTTTTTGTGATAGTTGGTGGTGGTGTGGTGGTGGTGGTGGGTGGTGGTGTGGTGGTGGTGGTGATGGTAGTGGTGGTGTGGTAGTGGTAAACTTCTTAGATTTTAAATGTAAGCAATATAAAAAGCACACATATCAACAGCTTAATGAATATTTCATGTGAAAGTCATAGTTATCCAGTTCAGGTTGCTTCTTTTTTTAATGCCTACAAACAACTGTGTGTGATGCTAGAAATCCACTTTTCTGCAGTAGCACAGATTGGGTTGAGGACAAAGAGGTCCTCTTTCCTCTGTGATACTTACTTGGTGAATATTTAAATACCACAGTGCAATCTTTTGCCTAATGCATGATCTTTATAGAACCAATTGTAAACATTATATAAGAGCCCCTCTGGTACAATAGTGAAATTACTTTTTGATTTTTCTAGGGGGACGCAGAGAGAGTAATGATAATTACTGGGCCAAACATGGGTGGAAAGAGCTCCTACATCAAACAAGTCGCACTGATTACTGTCATGGCTCAGATCGGCTCCTATGTTCCTGCCGAGGAAGCGACCATTGGAATTGTGGATGGCATTTACACGAGGTAAAAGCATTACTTCTATTTGAACGTGTTTCTGAAATAAACCAAGCCCACATGGTCACGTAAATTTTTTGCACATATTCAATGGACAGAGCTGCTCTTAAAATATTTAGAAATTAGGAGCATAAATAAATAATTTCATCATGAATGTTCATACTAGGAAAGACGTATGATCATTTTGTCCAATAGTTTCAAGTTTTCTTTTAGTTACTGAATTCTTACTTTAGAGAAAATCTTATGTAGCAGATTAGTATTTAGACAGATAAAAGCAGACCTGCGCTGCCTGGAGCGGAGGTGGAAGGCTTGGAGACTTGGCTGCTGGGCTCTGTAGAGCAGAGTCTGGAGACCATTGCATTCTCGCTGTGTTGTAAGTGGGAACTGGGAAGAGCCTGAAAAGGGCACTGGCACAAGATAATCTTATATAATAAAATCCTAATATGCAAATAGACTGAATGGCGGAATGACCGGTCGCTATGATGTGCACTGACCATCACAGGGCAGACGATCAACGCAGGAGCTGCTCCCTGGTGGTCAGTGCGCTCTCTCGGGGAGGGGCAGAAGCCGGGCTCACGGCTGGCGCAGCGGTGGTGGTGGGAGCCTCTTCTGCCTCCACGGCTGCTCTAAGGACTCCGTGAGGGATTTCCGCTGAGGAGTCCCAGACTGCAAGAGGATGCAGGCTGAGTTGAGGGACCCTCCCCTCCAGCAGTGCATGAATGTCGTGCACCTCGCCTCTAGTTTCTCATATTCTTTTTACTCTGAGAACATTGTTTGCAGCTAACTAGATTAGGGGTGTTGAACTCAATCAGAGACGGGGCCAAAATCTAAAATCCAGCCTAAATCGCGGGCCGAATGGTTTACTGAACAGTCATAAACTGACAATGTCATAAACTGACAGCGGAGTGCAGTGATGACAGCGTGGTGCGGGCCACATTGCAAGGCCTGGCGGGCTGGATTTGGCCCGTGGGCCTTGTGTTTGACACATGTGAACTAGATCTTAACCCTCAATATAAAAACCTAAATTTAATGCCTTATTAGGAATATGGGTGAAAAAGTTTGGTCTCACTAACTAGAGTTCATAGTTTAATCTATTTATACAGATTTATCAATTTAGATTTGTTTTTTTTTTGCTTTAAATTTTTTTTCAATTTATAAGTGTAGTTGGTATGCAATATTATATTAGTTGTACTAGTTTCAGGCATATAACATTGTGATTTGACATTTTTATCCTTTATAATGTCATCACCCCACTAATTCTAGTAATCTCTCACTTCAAACTTATCACAACATTATTATTCAAAGAAAATGTTTTTCCATTACAGTTGACAATCAATACTATATCAGTTTCAGGTGTAGAGCACAGTAGTTAGACATTAGATTTATAAGTTCTTAAAGTATTATTTATACTTTTGACATTTTGAGAAAAAAGTGAATATAGTTCATAGTGTATAGTCAAGCTGTGCATATAGAGTTTTTGATTTACTGTCCAGCTTCATATTTATTTAATATTTGACTGGGAATCACATCAGAATATATTACATGCTAATATTGACATACTTGAGTAGTCATTAAAATACTTTAAAGCTTGTTTTTTTTAAAATCTGAGATTGAACAAAGCAAAGCAACCTAAAATTTGTTTGATGCCACATCACCAAATAGGGGTTATTTTGATCTCCACATATTTGTAAATTAACTCAACATGAGAAATTTAAAGACTCCACCCTACTAAAGAAATAAAGTATTGCCAATAAAACTGGACCCTTGAGCCTCCCTTATCCTGTTCCCCTCCACCCCAGCCCAAGTAACTGCCCTTCTTGACTCTGGTTTTCATCCCATGAATGTCTCTACATTTTTACTATGTAGGTGTATTCTTTGAAACAATACATACAATTATTTGGCATGTTTAAAAATTTTATATGTACCATATCACACTATGTATTCTTCTGCAAGTGACTTTCCCCACCCCACAATATTATATTTGTGAAGTTCACCAATATGGATACATAAAATTCTCGCCCACTCAATTTTCTCTTTAATGGTGATATTCCATTATATACATATACCATAATTTATTTTTCTTGATTGATATTTAACATGATTCAAATTAGTTATAAGTACAAACAGTGTTACACACATCTCCTAGTGCACATAAATGAGTTTTCTGAATCTAGGTTTTATCCAGGCACAGGACTGTAAAGTGTAAAAAATGTGCATCTTGCTTATTCTTCAAAGAGGCTGGGCCAATTCAGAATCCCATCAGCTGTGTGTAAATTTGTCCTTTGCTTTAAAAATAAATTAGAGTAAGACATACCCATTTGATGATGTTTCTTTATTTTCTCCAAAATTTCTCATAAAGATATTTTTATTTCAATTACTTAATATATTTTGCAGGCAGTGACATCACATAAATTACTTTTTGTTAAATGCTAAGGAATTTTTTCTCTGCGTGTGCAGGCTGTGCCTGTTTACAGCAATTTAAAATGGCTTCTGGCTTCCCTGACAAACTGCCAGGCCCCCTGTTATCACCCGTGGCTGCTTCCTCTTTAATTCCTCTTTGTCCTGACTGCCAAGGAGGCAAGAGCTAAATCCAAGGCTCAGGTGTAGAAGCGAATTTGTGTTAGCTGTTCCCTTCTCTTCTTACACTGGAATATGTCTCCAGCTGCATCAGAATCAGAGATGCTTGTTTAGTCTACTTTCTAAGACCTGTCACTGGCCCATTAGATTGGAATCTCCAGTGTGAGATCCCCAAATTAGCATTTTAAACGCTCATGCTAAATTTGCTGTCTTAAATTCAAGAATCTACCGTATGGTTTATAATCCTAGTTTAACATTCATTGTAATTCTTCCACTATAATATATTGTTATTCTGTTATCACTTCAAATCCTTTTTGTGCCCCATGGGGGGAAAGAAACATTAACAATGTTTTTGGAGCATAAAATCTGGCTCCAAACTTTATTTTTAAATTGGCTAGTTTTATATTATTAATTGGACATTTACAACACTGTGTTTAAATTCATGCATTCATAAATATTCATTGAGTGCCCACTATATGCTGTGCATTGTGCTATAAGAAGTCTAAAGAAATGTGTGAGAGCTGTAAACAGAAACCTTTAGGAATCTTTTTTACCGCCCTGAATGTTGTAACCAAGAAACATTTATTTTAAAGTGAAATTTTGGCAAACATGCCCAATGGTCTCTAATTGGTATATTTATATCAGTGTATTGTCATATATGTACTCATCAGTGACCTATTTCTAGACACACATTTCTAAGGATCATTACCATCATTGACTACATAACTGAAAAATGATCCTTTGTTTATTATCCTGATAAATGCAAACTTACACCTCATTCTACTTCTTAGAGTCAGTAATTAAGTTTTAGAAAGACAATTAATTATTAATTCTGGTTAAAAAAAAAAGCAAAAACAATTGGCTTCTCTCAGCATAATTTATTTCTATTTATGTCAATTAAATGTTGCTAGAAAAGGGTTTTTATATTAAGTGGTCCCTGGTTAATAATTTTCATGCCATGATGCTCATGTAAACTCTCTCTTATGGCACCTCGCTTCAGAAATGCTGTGTACTCAGAATGGCACCAGTGTATTTATTTTGAGAGGAAAGTGGAAGGTAATAGGCATTCAAATGCTTAAATTATTTTAAATGATTGCCTTTGTGTGGATAACTGGTTTGTTTGCCCAGTTTAATTTAATTCAGCAAATACTGACTGAGCACTTACTGCAGAGTATTTGTACTCTGTTAAAGAACACATGTCCTTCTGGACAGGAAGAAACATATTGAATCAGTGCATTCTTCTACTTGGCAGTAAATACCAGCACTAAAAACCACACAGTGAATGATTTTTTACTAAATGAGTGGGCTGTTCTTAATTTCATTGGCTTCAGAAATGTTAATCTTATGAATGTCTCTGTGTTTTACTTAGCTCCTGTCGTCATGTCAGAGCCAATAGGAAGTATCTCACTTCATCTCTTGGATGGGAAGTGGTTATGTGAACGTGATGCCTTGTAACCATTTGTGTGTTTGGTTTGGTTGGTCGTTAAGGGCAGATCCTAGGAGGTCCCCTCAGTGCAGATCCCCTGGAGGTACTGTTGGGATTGGTACGATGAAGGGGACCCTTGGACTCTGTATTCAAAACCTAAATCGGAAACAAATCCAGATTTAGAAGCCATTGTTCAATTTCAATTCTTGACACTTGACAGAAGGAAACACAGAATCCCAAAGATTGTGATTTGCTTGAGGTCATAATGTGAGTTCAGTTATAAGGATGCATCTTTAGGGTTGTGTTGTGTTCCCCTCTATTGATCTTATTGATTACTCTGATTTATCCGTCCTTTGATGACCTTAATTATTTGTGGTTTTCACAGATATAGGTAAGGCCGGTAAACAGCATTTTCTCTGTTAATTATTGTTCTTTGAAATTCTCGGGCCTTTCCCACAGAGGGGACTAAGAATCTTTTGCCCTGTCAGTACCGTATGGGTGTCCTTTGATAGGGAAACACCTGTGTCTTTCATAAATGGTCTGCATGTGCTGTGTAGATGGTCCAGTGAACATGGTTTCTCGTGAGCCAATACAAGTTTGGCATTTTCCTTGATTCTCAGTAATATTTCAACTGAAATTGAAAGGTTGCTACAGTGGTTTTTGCTTGACTATTAATATATTTGCCATTCAGTATTGTAGCTTTTGTAAATTGACTTTACATAGTATAGTGTGATCTGATTGCATCTTTTACTGGAAACAATTATACTAGAGAAAGGAAGCTTTTTCTTGTCTATTATAATAATTTCTTTGCTGCTAATAAAGTATTTTTGATATTGGTGAAAGAAAGCTATTTATTTAACCTGGTAATTACTTTGTCTAATGTAATCATACAAAAGATTATAAAGTGTTTCTAAATGTATCTGTGATTTTAAAAAATAACATTTGTTTTTCTAATTTCATTGTAATACATGTTCATTGTGCAAAATTTGAAACTGTAAAAAAGGGAAAAAATGTCACCTGTAATTTTACCACCTGAAAATCGTTGTTGTTTAGGTATATGGCCTTAAAAAGTATACACATATAGTGATAAGTCATTTGTGATTTCATTCCATTTTTGAGTTAATGTTTCATTAAATGTGTTACAGATCTATTTTATATTTTTATGCCTTTTAAATAACATACATTATTATATCTTTTAATAATTGGGGAGTTTTATGCAGCTTTTTCTCTTCTTGGACTTTAAACCCCCCAAAAATATTGATACTTACTCTCCACAGAATTCTGCAAAGTTTTTTGATCAAAGTGAAATGAATAGAATATTTTCAATTTTAAAAAGAAGACAAAACAAGCTGATATAAAAATCCTGCTATACAAAGCACTGAAAGGACAAATAGGGTATAATTCCACTTACGTGAGGAACCTAAAGTACACCAGTTCATAGAGACAGAAAGTAGGTTTTTTCTTTTTGAAAAATCATTATTCAGGTTTAGTAGCTGCAGAAACATTCCACAAAATCACAACAATTGTAGCAACCAGGAGCTAAGGGAGGAAAAAATGTGGAATTATCTTTTTAATGGGTAAAGAATTTCTGTTTTGCAATGATGAAAAGGTTCTGCTAGTGGATAGTGGTGATGACTATACCACATTGTGAATGTGCTTCATATCACTGAATTATACACCTAAAAGTGGTAAATTTTACTTCCATTAAAAAAAAAAATCACGATTATTTTAAAAGCACTTAAAGTATGTCAAACCTCATGCTAGCATTTTTCTTGCATAGGCCCAGAGGTTGTGATTTGAAGGGGCAAGCCTCACCCCATTTTGTTCTAATTTAGCAGCGTCTAGAATGTTATCTCAAAATATCAAGATTTCATAAAAACAAACTCTTTTTGAAATTTTCATGAAAATGTTCTTGATTTTAGAAACTAATTCAAAAAAGCAATAATTTATTTCCTCTATTAATGCTTTATTAAGCTTTGTTGACCTATATAAGGGTTATAGGCAAGAAAGGAATAGGGGGATTAGAAAGATTAGTCAGCAGCCACTCCTAAAAATATCAGAGTGTTGTTGTGTTTTCTTCTTAATCACATAACGTAACCTGTCGGCTCAGAGCAAACTAACTCTAAGATGAAACATAAAGAATGCATTTTCACTACATTTTAATATAAATACAGACAGAATGATAATGACATATGTTCTGGAATTCTTTTAAATCTCTAACATATTTTTTAAAAAAAAATACTTTATTGAGTTTTTACAGAGAGGAAGAGAGAGGGATAGAAAGCTAGAAACATCGATGAGAGAGAAACATCGATCAGCTGCCTCTTGCACACCCCCCACTGAGGATGTTCCTGCAACCAAGGTACATGCCCTTGACCAGAATCGAACATGGGACCTCTCAGTCCGCAGGCTGACACTCTATCCATTGAGCCAAACCGGTTTTGGCTAAATCTCTAACATATTTTAACACTTGAAAAATTTCAGACTCATTGTTCTGTGATATGTATCACAAATGCTTGTTGAGTTAATGAAAAATTACAAACTTTTTGTAAATTAATTTATACCCCACCTTGCTCCAGAAACTTATTTTAGGCAGCATACTGGGATATATACAGTAAGATATAAACAGTAAGAGTGAGATACCGTAAGAGTAATATGGTCTCCAGAGACACCGGATAAGAGAAATAAGGAGGAAAGTGTAAGATAAAGTCAGGTTTGCTATTTGGTAATATAAATGTTATACAGTTGTTTCCTAGTAACAAAGATGAAAAGGAAAATGTGCTTAGTGATAAAATTCTGTGTCCATCAGAATCATAGACAGTCATTATATTGTGAAAATGTATTGTGAAAATAAACACACTATATATTTCCTAAGAGAAGTTAACAGGAAAACATTTTTCCCCGTGAACAGTTCCCCCAGTTACAAACGCATATTTCCCCAGTGGCGTTGGTGCCTGGCTAATGAGCCAGCATTTCTTCAGCATCTCCTGGCAGCCGCTCCACTTTGTCATCAGGTGCGGTGGAAAAATAGAATTGTAATAGAAAATGTGTTGGCTCCAAATGCAGTGGCTTTCAAACTGATCTCTACAGGGTTTTAAGAGTCCCACAGATGGGGAAAAGGGCCTAATAGTGCTAGGTTTTTAACCAAATCGGCATGTCTTTGATCTCATCTGCAGAGTGAATTCCTTTGTAAAATGTCATTTGAGCAAAGGATTTAACAGCTAAAAAGATACTTGAAAGCCACTGGCCTAATAGTAAAGTTGGAACCATTGTTTAAGAACTAAACATCTAAGATCCTGCTGTCACATATGGTCTGGCCTAAAGGCCCAAAACCTGTAATACCATGAGGCGCATCAGTACATAAAGTCACCATCTACCTGTCTAGAAATTAAATTTCATCTATACTGCCTGGTGTGTTTATGGTTTCTATTTTTGCATTAAACGTTTAAATCCACTAATGTTTTTAAAAATATAGTATTTTTATTTGGGTAGGGACACACATTCCCCCCCCCCCTATTTTTTCTGAAATATCCAATTAGCTAGCATCTTTTTCTTTTCTTTTTGGACTGGTCATTCATCCTTTCTCTCTGATTTGAAATCTGACCTTTGAATATCTTTCCCAACAGCATTCTCCAATCCCTGACATTGCCAGTGAGACCACTCTATTACTATAAGGTTTCTAGAGAGCACTTAACCTGTTGCATTAAAATCCTGTTCAGTATTTGCTTGTTATTCTAATTCTTGAGAAAACATTTGCTTTACCAGAGCTATTTTATTACCAGCCAGGTATTTGTTCTTTTTGTCAGCTCACAACCTGTCAGGGATGACACCAGTCAGGGTTACTGGTAAATGGGAGAGTTCAGAGTGGCTGGAGAGGTGGGAAAGTTTAATCTCACTTGGTGGTAGGGAAATATTAGTACACATTGAAAATTGAGGAGTAAATAACAGTATTTGAACTTTGAAAGAGCCAGAATGTTCATAAGCTAGCAACATCCCATAAATTATGCTGAGAAGTTATGGTTTTAAAATGGATAAAGTTGACAGCAATGCTAGTTAGACCGTATCAACTCCGTCATAGATGCTGTAGTTTAGTGAAGGCTCTAAATGTCACTGGTTCCTAAGGCTCCCTGATCTGTGGGGAGATTCGCTTCCTCTCCTTTGCCCTGTTCAGGGCTCCAGGCGCAGGATGGGGAGGGCTTGGTTTCTCCAGAAATAAAAGGTACATTATGCTTCTGTAGGTCCCGTGAACACTTATAACAAAACTACGAACGTATTTTGCTGAGAAAATAGTTACCAGAATTCACAAAGCTGGCTAGCCTGTTGAAAATCTGAATTCTAAGTTTTGCTACCAACTGCATGACCTTGAGTGAGAGCTACCTAATTATTCCTTTCTTTTCCAGATTCTTTTTTGTACTAAAATCAGTGTTTTTCCAAATGTGCTCTATAGACCAAGCTGTTCTGTCATCACAAGGTGCCCCGGGAGAAGGTGTAGGGGTTCATGGTTAAAGGTCAGAGAGGAGCTGTGGACTAGATCATCCTGTGGGAAATGCATTGTATGGCAGGATACCCAAGGCGCCAGGCAGTCTCCCAGGAAAGAAACCTTCACATCTTTTGGGCCCATTTCTTGACATCTCTGAGAACTCTTTCAGGAAGTCAGACCTATATTAGGCGTCTGAGGTTACTAACCCTCCATAAGTCTAGTTAGAGTAAAAAAGTTTTATCTTAAGTTACTTCAACATGGTGCTTTAATTTGAAATATCAGTTAAGGCAACACAGGAAGAAGCCATTACTTGTTTAGTATCCTAGTGTTTGTGGATTTAAACACAGCGGCGTAGAGAAAAGCACGGTTTCCCCCGTGAGTACCAAAACTGTGGTTTGCAGTGAAGGGTCAGGAAAAGGCAGGGTCAGAAGTTTCCCTTCTCTGCAGGAGCTCTGCCCAGCCCTAACTCTTCCATCCAGAATGTTCCTACCAGGGGCGGTGTGAGGGTGGGGCCCTCTGTATCCGATGTGATTTCTTCTGTTTAATTTCAGCTTTTATTGGCTCAAAGTGTATGGACCCCTAAGGATCTTATATATTTGTTGTTGAGAAAATAATGCCTCATTAACTATAATAAAGTTCAGGGGGGAATCTGTCATCATCTTATTTGTAGGATGGGAGCTGCAGATAATATATATAAAGGACAGAGTACATTTATGGAAGAACTAACTGACACAGCAGAAATAATAAGAAAAGCCACGTCACAGTCCTTGGTTATCCTGGATGAATTAGGAAGAGGGACAAGCACCCACGACGGCATTGCCATTGCTTACGCGACACTGGAGCATTTTATTAGAGATGTAAGTACCTTACATGTTTGTTTTTTTGTACATAAATGGTATATGCTGTACAAATTGTTTTTCTGTCTTCAGTTTCTAAATATTCAAAACCATCTTTAATTGTTACAGCAATTGATTATTCGAAAGCTATACATTGAGCTCAGATAGACTGGCCCTAAATAGTGTTTGTGACAGTGTTTGATGTGCCTCCCTGACAATATTCCACCCCCACCACCCCAAGAACTGTATCTTATTCATGGCAAGTTCTATACCAAAAGCAGGAACCACCCACCCGCAACCCGATACTTGAGAAAGAACAAAAAGAAGATAGTGCCATTTTTACACTGTGACTTACTTTTTGCAATAATAGCCTAAAAGATCTCCATGAAAGATCTTTGTTTTCATCTCTGTGTCCTTCTGTGTTTCAGCAACCTCCCTCCTATGCGGCAGATCCGTTTTCAGATCGCATTTCTAAGCATCTCAGTGTGAAATTTCGATAGTGTCAAACTTACAACATCTTCATCAAACTCTCACCGTTTATTTACTTCCTGTCCTGGTTCATTTTGGTCTCTCCCTTTCTCTCCCTCCCCTTCTGTCACCTGCCCCTGAGCCTTGAGTGTATCTTTTTCTGTTTTGTTCTCTGCTTGTTTTACTCTTTTGTCTCTGTGACTTCTATTTCCATTTCTTCCCCTCTTTCTTAAGTAGGCAGTAGAAGCATACTAGTATTTTAAAAATATTTTCTTTTCTTTTTATTGTTGGCATTATTATAGCTGTCTCCCATTTCCACTCAGACCCAGCCCCCCTTCCTCTGGCACTATTCAGGTAGTCAGTCAGGGCTGGAGTCATCGAAGGCTTGCCTGGGGCTGGAGGGTCTTCTTCCAGTGTGGCACAGAGACATGGCCAGCAACCTGGTGCTGGTGCTTGGCCAGGACCCTCAGCTGCTCTCCCTATGGCCTTCCCACAAGGCTGCCTTCCCCTGCGGAATCGGTCCAAGAGACCAAGGCCGAAGCCACAATGCTTCCTATGACTTAGTGGCAGATGCCACCGCCACTGCCGCCACCTTCTGCGGGCCACGGAGGCCAGCCCTGGTTCAGTGTAGGAAGTGGGAAGACCACGAAAAAGCAGGAGCCATCAAAAGCAATTTATTGATATTTCAAAGACTCATTTAGGAATAGATTATGACAGAATTGAATTTGTCACTTCTCTAGCAGTTTTTGGATATTTACTAGTAACTGTTAACGAAGAGAGTGCTATTTTCAGATAAAATTTACTTCAGAGGTAAGTCATTGAAGAGGATTCTTCTGAGACAAGAGTCTCCAACCTTTTTGTGGATGAAATTACTTATTTTCGTGGTGTCTTTTGATTGCTAAGATGGGAAAGGGTGATGAGGGAGGAGCGATGGGGAGGCTGTGCTTTGCTGCTGTGAGTTGCTGCAGCCCTGAGGGGAGCAGTACTGTTGCACAAACCCTTAGGACTTCTGGCCAGAAAGGCCTGTCAGCTCAGGAAAGGCACCATGGAGATTTTAAGAGCCTCTTTGTCACAGAAATCCTGCCTTCATAGCTTTATTTGCAATTGTTATAAGGGAGAAGACCCATGTTCTGACTTTAATAGGATGAGTGACAGATGAATCAAACCTGGAGGTCTCCAATTTAATGACCCTCTTCTACTAATTTTTAGACCATGATTTGGTGTTAACTTCCCTCAAGACAGGGATTTCTATAAGACATAATAATGTGTGCTTTTAAATAATGCTTATTAAAGAATCCATGGACTCTGTACTGATACCAAAAAATAGAAAACAAATGTTAAAATGGTGAAGGTAGGGTGAGGGTAAGGTAAAGCACTATTTATAGAATGCCAACTAATAATTATGTAGATATTTTTTTTTTTTTAAAAAAAAACAACACAACACAAGATTTAGTAACCAACATGATAATAACTGATTCTGGCACTGACCATAGGGGTAAAACCTTTGAAAGATGGTTGGAGACTCAAAGTATCACCTTACAAAATATTTATTTATTATAAAGGAGATGAAGGTATCAGTACAATGAAGGAACCTTCTGGACATCCAATTAAACCAAATAGGCAAATTTAGCACCCCCAAGTTGATGTGAGCCACCTGATGCACTGAAAAGGATGTATCACCTACAGAGATATGTGATGTTCTTAGCAATAAGGTTTAATCTGAATGTAATCATGAGGATACAATCAGCCAAATCTAAATTGAGGGACATTATGCAGAACAGCTCTCTTAGATACTTCAAAAATGTTAATGTCATAAAAGACAAAAAGAAAAGGCTGAGGAACTCTTCTAAATTAATGGAAATTTGAAAGACATGACTAAGTGCACTGCATGATCCTTGATTAAAAAAAGAACATTTACAAATGGAACCGTTTAGGGAAATATATAGGCTATCTGTTAGCTGTAATAGTAATATATCAGTGTTAAATTTCTTGAGTGTAATACATTTTATTCTTATTATGTAAAAGAATATTTTTGTTCTTAGAAGATAAGAATCTTAAGTATTTAGGGGTGAAGTGTTATACCATCCGAAATTTTCAGATCATTCAGGAAAGTGTGTGTGTGTGTGTGTGTGTGTGTGTGTATGTATGTGTGTGTATGTGTGTGTGTAGAGTGGGGAAGGAAGAAGGAAGGAGAAAATGGACAAAATATTAATGGTTGTCTAGATAAAGAGTATACTGATGTCATTTTACTTATTTTCTTTGTAACTTTAATGAAGATTAAAAAATTTCAAAACAGAAAATTGGAGAAAAGTTTAAATTACATAAAATTTAAAAAGAAAATAACATTTATTATATATGTCTTATCACTTTAGGTGGAATCCTTAACCCTGTTTGTCACCCATTATCCGCCAGTCTGTGAGTTAGAGAAAAGTTACTCACAACAGGTGGGGAATTATCACATGGGATTCCTGGTCAGCGAGGATGAGAGCAAACAAGATACAGGTATGACATGTTTCTTAACAGGTACAACTACAAGGTTGTTGGTTTCCATGTTTGATAACTTAAAGTTTATAGAAACATGAACTTACTGCTTAGTAATAATAAAAGCTGTGAGTATTGATTGTAAATGCCATTTATCCAAATTAATTTTCTCTAAGCTTTGGGTCAAATAGAATTCACATTTATCCTTGCCATCTCTGAGACTTTTCTTGGTGTTCCTCACCTCATTTTTTCACAGGAAGAAGGTGGGGTTGGGGGACATGTAGGTTTTTCTCTTAGCTTCATCTCAGGAAAGATGCCCTTAACAGTCAAGTGCAGAGTATAATTTGTCATCTTTTAAAATACCCAATATTTTATCCAAATCATTATTTAACATTACTTACTTATGTTATTAAGAGCCATGTTCTATACTGGCCTTTAAAAAAAATATGTTTTTATTGATTTCAGAGAGGAAGGGAGAAGGAGAGAGAGATAGAAACATCAATGAGAGGGAATCATTGGTTGTCTGCCTCTTGCATGCCCTCCACTGGGGATCGAGCCCAAAACCTGGACATTTGTCCTAACTGGGAATCGAACAGGTGACCTCTTGGTTCTTGGGTCGACGCTCAACCACTGAGCTACTGCCGGCTGGGCAGGATAGGACATATTTTATTTGACAAGGAAACCGAATCTCAGACAGGTGAGGTGGCTTGCCTGTGTTGGCCATCTGGGTAGGGGGTGACCTGAGCCTAGAATCCAGTCCTCTGCTGGCAGGTTCTCTTCTCTCCCACTCCTGCTAGATTCCATGTGGGATTGCAGCATTTCCCCTAGCCTTGCCACTTACTATTAGTGTCACAGAAATGAGACATTTTAGGAAAAAAAGAACATCATTAGCTGATAGAAACAAATTCAAGTGCTATATAAATAGTAATAGATTTTAGCATTATTTTTCCCCTGTAGTAGTAATTTTTTACAGCTTCCAGCCTGTGGGCCTGCGATGCTTTACATAGTTGATGTGCAACAATGGAAAATCCATTTTTCAAGACACTCCAGAGTCCCAATTTTATTTTGGAAGACCAATAAGGATGGATCTGAAAAAGAAATCAGGCCACTAACCCAAATAAAACAAAACCCTGGACCTAAGATAAAGTAATATTGGGCAATTCTTGCCTTTCACCACCATGCGGTCTTGAAAAACACATGATAAATTCTCTCATGGAAGCAGTTTCGTTTCTATTAATCTGCATCCAAAGTGACAGGAGGAGCTTAGAAGCTAAAACCCAGTGGGATAAACAAAATAGGGTTCACCAATAGAGAACGGTCAGGGGTGAGCATTCGATTTGAACTCCTAATCCAGAGCCTTACATCTTGTGCTTTGGCATTTTATTTTACTGATTTGAAAGCTTATTCATAACATAACTTTAAAAATTAGATGATGCTTAAAGGCTCAAGCTACCAGGCAGCAGTCCCCTGCTTCCATCCCTCACTCCATGCCAGGCACTGGCCTCTCTGGGCTTCTTTTCCTTATCTGTTACCATCCACCTCCTCACCTGTTCTTCAAGCTCCTTAAATTTTATTTGGAGGCAAAAGGTATTCTTGGTGCTTTGTAATGTAAATTTTAGTCTCTGTTTTCCCAAAGGGTATCAGCATTCTTTCACCTCCCACTGCCAGCATCCACCCTCAGAAAGGTACTATTATTTCCCTGTTGCTGAATTCTTAGAGGAAGTTAAGGAAAATTCCATTATCCAGTTTCTCCGTTGTGTTCAGTTTTTTGATGTTTTAGTTTTTAGCTGGTAAAAGAATAATGCATACACATTTATGCAATGAAATAATGTATGAGAAAAGTCTGATGATAAACTTATAAGTATACTAGAGTATCAGAAATCAATGTTTATCTTGTTCATGTTGGACATTTTTTGCAACACAGTACAGTTATATTGAACTTGATAATAAAAGCTACACAATGCTTCAGATTTATCACAGATCAAACTATATGCAGCATTGTGTTTGTATTATTGTAGTTCATTACATCCTGATTCTTTAAAAGCTTTTAATTCATGTGATGGACTGGGTTCCCCGAGCAGTGCTGGGCTGGGCAGGATGGAGCTGTGAGGTGGCCAGGAGGCTTCTGCCAGCCCCACAAAGAGGCTGGGATGGCCCTTCACAGTAACCTCAGCTTCTGGGGAGGGAGTCAGGCTGTAAACCTGTTATTATCTATTGTAGCATAGCAAATTACTCCCAAACAGAGCAGCTTAAAATTGCAAACACAGCCCAGCTGGTGTGGCTTAGTGGTTGAGCATCGACCTATGAACCAGGACAGTTAGGACTAACCCAGTTTGAGTCAGGGTTCAATTCCCATTCAGGGCATATGCCCAGGTTGTGAGCTCAATCCCCAGTGTGGGGTGTGTAGGAGGCAGCTGATGGATGTTTCTCTCTCATCGTTGATGTTTTCATCTCTCCCTCTCCCTTCCTCTCTGAAATCAACAACAAAAATTTTTTTTTAAAGTAGGTTTACAGTTGTTCATAAGGAAAATAATACACTAATCAATAAATAAGAATAAACTTTCATATACTCGCAACTGTAAACCTACTTTAAAAAAAAAAAAAAGCAAACACATATTATCTCCTACTTTCTGTGGTAGGAATCCATGGATAGCTGAGCTGACCTCTTCACTTTGCAATCTCTCCTAATGCTACTAGCAGGGTACTGGCTGGGGCTGCAGCCACTTCAAGGCTCAACTAGTGAAATCCACTTCGCAGCCCACTGCCATGGCTGTTGGCAGGCCTCAGAATATCTACGTCCAAGCTCACTCACGTGGCTGGTGGCAGGCCTCCAGGCCCTCCTGGCTGTTGGCCGGAGACATCAGTTTCTTTCCATGTAGGCCTCTCCCCTCCGCAGCCCACAACAGGTCAATGGGCTTCCCTCAGAGCAGGCAAGCAAGACCACCCAAGACAGAGGCCACTGCCTTTTGTAATCTAATCTCAGAAGTAACGTGACATCGTTTTGCCATAAACTGTTCAAAGGAAGCAAGTCACTGGGTCCAGCCTACACCCAAGGAGAGGGGATGACACAGGGTGTGAACACTAGGAGGCAGGTCATCTTAGAGGCTGCCTGCCAACCTGCAATGCAGTCTGTCACTGGGTGCAGGCTGCTGAAGACGGTGGATCGTGACCTTGGGTGAAGCCGCCCTCTTCAGCTGAGGCAGTTCCTAAAGAGCATAGAGCAAAGGGTCTCGAGCCAACAACTTTCTAACGGTTAGCACATGTGTCAAACACAAGGCCCGCGGGCCAAATCCAGCCCGCCAGGCCTTGCAATGTGGCCCGCACCGCGCTGTCATCACTGCACTCCGCTGTCAGTTTATGACATTGTCAGTTTATGACTGTTCAGTAAACCATTCGGCCCACAATTTAGGCTGGATTTTAGATTTTGGCCCCTTCTCTGATTGAGTTCGACACCCCTAGGTTAGGGCAATAAACCTGTCATTCCACAGAGGGATATGTATGGTACTGAACAGCATCCATTTCTATATAGACTACTTTTGGTTACTATGATCCTATCTAATAAAGAGGGACTATGCTAATTGACTGCCCCGCCCTCAAAGATGGCAGTGCCCACAGCCAATAAGGAGGGACTATGCTAATTGACTGCCACATCCTCAAAGATGGCCGTGCCCAGTCCCCTCAGTCCCACTGGGGTGGCAGGTGTGTGGCAAGGCTGGGCCCACCCCCAGGCAGGCCTGGACACTCCGCGCTCCTGCCTCTAGAGTCCTCCAAGTCCCCTCAGGCCCCCAGCTGCCCAGGGCCAGCCCGAGGTGCAGGCAAGCCTCAGAAGGTGGCTGCCCAGCTGCCCAAGGCAGACCTGAGGTGCAGGCAAGCCTTGGATGGCGGCTGCCCAGCCACTCAGGGCTGCCCGAGGCTCAGGTAACCAAGGCTGGCCGAGGCTTGCACTGCTGGCAGTGGCAGCAGCAGAGGTGTGATGGGGCATCACCTTCCCCTGATAGCCAGGTTGCCTCCTGGCCCTGAGGGTTCCTGGACCATGAGAGGGGGCAGGCCGGACTGAGGCCCCCCCCCCATGCATGAATTTTCATGCACCAGGCCACTAGTAATTAATAAACTCTAATTTCTCAATTTTATTTAAACTGTGTAACGTAATATTTCCCTCTCTGTTTTGTTGTTGTCTTATTGCTGTCACTTTTAAAAACAGCTTATGTATATTACTTTATAGAGTGCATACATATAAGACTGAACACATTATTTCTTTGCAGTAACACTTTTAAAATAATTTGTTTTTAAAGGTGAAATTACAGTGTAGCATGTATCAGATCATTCTCTTTTTTATATAGATGTTCACATCAAATCTTTCAGTGAGCAGCATAAGACTAATTATTTCTTAATTTGCAATGAATCATTTTTAATATATATTTTATAGATTTTTTGCAGAGAGGAAAGGAGAGAGATAGAGAGCTAGAAATGTCGATGAGAGAGAAACATCAACCAGCTGCCTTCTGCACACCCCTTACCAGGGATATGCCCACAGCCAATGTACATGCCCTTGACCGGAATCGAACCTGGGACTTTTCAGTTTCGCTCCACCATTGAGCCAAACCTGTTTCGGCGCAATGAATCATTTTTAAAAACCATTTTAAGCTAAAAAATCCTAAATGCAAAAGCATTTTCAAATCAGCATTTTTTTTTTTTCCTGGATATGTAGACTTAATCAAAGGAGCTAACAGATGATAAGGAACAGTGGGTTTCTTTTTCAGATCATAAATTTTAATAAAGTTTAAGAATTTATATGTCTGCTTTAATCTAATTTCTTTCAACTTTCAGGCATGGTTTTCTTCATCTTCTTTTTTATTTTATTTTGTAGGCGAAGAAGCCCCTGAGTTTGTCACCTTTCTTTATCAAATAACCAGAGGAATTGCAGCAAGGAGTTATGGACTAAATGTGGCTAAACTAGCAGATGTCCCTGGAGAAATTTTAAAGAAAGCAGCTAGCAAGTCGAAAGAGCTGGAAGGATTAGTAAATATGAAAAGGTCAGAATCGTTGTGTTGCATTTTTTAATTTATCATGAAACCTTCCATTTTGTCCAAGGAAGAGGACTGTTTTGTAAATGAACCTCAGATCTACCTTTAAGCACCTCTTCAAATATTCTGAAATATTTAATTACAGTAAAATGAAAGCAGTTCTCCCAAAGTTTGTGTGAATCTGCTTCTCTAGTCAGAGCTTCATCTATTAAGTTGCTAAATTGGTTTTCCTGTCATTTTCTTTAAAGAATCACTTAGCTCCATAACATGTGACAACACATTAGTTGCCTAAAATATTCATTTGTACAAAAAAATATTACTAAAAAACCCCAATATATAGAATCTTTGGGCTACCTCTTTTTTTCATATATTGCATTCGGATATTAAAGATTCTGTGAGGGCATGAGTGAAAATAACAGTATTATGTAACTAGGTAAGTATAGTCAGTATCTACATGCTGGATTTGTGGATTTGTTTTTGACAGACTTTTCATTCTATACTTGACTTTTCTCTGTCCCCTGGAATACTTATGTGAATGCATTCTACCCTTTGCCCTTGAAATCCAGCTTGTATGTAGTCAATATATAAACTCATCTTAATACAAATCCACTCACGATATACTTTGGAAGGAAAGCATTCCCAGGAAAATATCATATAAATAAATAAAAAAGTATAGTCTTTTGTTTTCCAAATATCAGATTATATTATCAAACAACATAAGCTCCTCATCTGCCTATTGCCCACTCCTGGTCTGCCTGGGAGGTAGGTTGCTATGCAGGTTGGTAGGCAGCCTCTGTGGTGACCACCAAAGATCCCTGGGTCCTAGAGTCCCATCTCTTCTCCTCGAGTATAGGCTAGACCCAGTGACTTGAACAGAATATGGCAAAATAGAACAGAATATGGCAAACATGATGTCCTATCACTTCTGAGATTGGATTACAGAAGGCAGTGGCCTCTGTCCTGGGCACTCTTGCTTGCCTGCTCTGAGGGAAGCCTGCTGTGGGCTGTGAAATGGAGAGAAACTGATGTCTCTGGCCTGGAGGCCTGCCCACAGCAACCTGAATGGAAAAATTGTGGGTTAAATAGAAAAATCTTGCCTGGCTACCGTACTATAATAATATGTTTTTTGTTCTAGAAATCATCACCAAATTTAAATATTGATGCATTAGTTAAAGAATCAATTGCAAACTTATATACTGAAGTACAGTTGTGCAATCAACCTCTCTTCCTCCTCTTTCTCTGTCTTGTGGGTCTGCCTTGCACTCTGCACCCGCATGGTCAGTGGTGGGTGACGGGCATGTAGCTTTGTCTGTCGACATTCTCTTCTGAGTCATTTGTACAGTGCCCAATTAGAAGAAAATGGTGTAATTAGTGACAGCCTATTTCTAATTTGTTACAAAATAGATTCATATAAAAATTTTCCGAGAGAAAAATAATCACCTCTGAGAGTTTAAAAATAAACTTAGCTCTAGTTTTTTGCAAAGTGCAAAGACAACTTTAGTCTTTCGTTGTCTTATTATGATTTTTTTATTTGTAGAATAAAACGTCCCTACAAAAGATATATTGCTTGTTGTCAAAATATATTTTACACTTGTTGCTACTATATAGCCTATCAGAACGGTAAAATTCACAGATAATGTATAAATATTAAAAAAAACCTTTTTATTTATTTCAGAGAGAGGAAGGAAGAAAGATAGAAACATCAATAGTGAGAGAAAATCATTGATCAGCTGCCTCCAGCATCACCACCTCCAACTACTGTGTGACATTTTGAACTCTAGAATGTTATCTTGACAAGACAGAGACTTGTAGGAAGAGGTTGTGTTGGGATGGAATCTGATGATTTACCACGACACTGTATTATTTTACCTTTTCACTAAAAGTGCTTATCTTTATCAATTCTATTGGCCAGATCGTAGGCATTGGTGCGGATTTGTTATAATTGCTAATATTTATTGAGTGCCTACTGTGCACAGAAACAAGTCTGGACAGTCGTTTGCAGAGGCCCAGTTATTTATCTTGCTGCTTTATATATTTAATCCCATGACAACCTTGTGAGAGAGGTACTGTTGTGGCAATCCCCTTGTTATAGATGGGGAAACGGGGCCAACTGAGAGTAGGAATCTCACCAAGAAACCAGGGTCACACAGGTAGGTAGTGGTGGAGCAGTGATTAGAACTCAGATACTCTGGCTTCAGACCTAAACACATAACTGGGTTGCTTTCTGCCGAAAAAAGCAGGTCTGTGTTATGTTGGCATCTCCCCCTTTCACAGCTAGCTTTATTTTAGTAAATCAATTTTGCTTTTTATCCTGTGAGCATCGGCGGCCTTTGGCTGAGTTACTAGTAGGAAAGGGAGGAGGCCGGCTGTCCCTCCCTGGAGGCCATCGTGCTGCTGATCAATAACCTCGGCCTCGATTAGGGCAGCAGCGCTGAGAACTTCCGCCGACACCACCTCCTCCCCGCAGAGCCCTGCTGGGATTCTGGTGTCACAGACTCCTCCTCGCTTTCAGTGAGATGTATTGTTCCCCAAACATTCCGTTTCTAAAGTGAGCAGCACTTTATTTTCTCTCCAGGAAAAGGCTGAAGTGTTTTACAAAATTATGGACGGCAACGGATGCAAAAGACCTGCGAAAGTGGACAGATGGGTGTGAAATGGAAGACATGGCAGATCTCTCTTCCTGATTAAAATGAAGTCTATGTTTCGAACAAAAACGAGAGCATTGGAAACACCAACTGTCCCAAAAGAGCCCTCCCGTGACGGCCCATCTCCGTGTGAGCGTAGATCAGGACCGCGGGACACTGCTATGGGACACGGCTTCGTGTAGAAAGTCTGTGTCGGGCTCTCGGCATCCTGTCATCCCGCTTTAAAGTACAAACACTTTGGAATATTGAGACTGGTGTTACGTAATTAGAAATTTTCAGGGACAGTAAGCTTCACATAAAACTAAAACCCAAATAAAGCCTAAAGACTTTAGAGAGTGATATAAAGATTTAATTTATATTTTTATTTGTTTCATTTTAGATTACTTACACAACTGGGTGAAATGTCTGGCAAACATTTACCTTTTCATTCTTGAACTAAAATGGTTTTATCAAGCCACCAGTTTATTCACTCTGGGCATAAACTTTTTTGATAAGAAGTAGACGTATCAAGCTTTTAGCAACTTTTACACAGAAGGAATAAAATCATATGAAATTCGAAGTTAAATATTGACCGTTTGAAGCAATTTAAAGACTGTTGGATGAAATTATTTGTCATTCATTGAAATAAACATTTATGAATACTTGATATACATTATAATGTTTTGTTGAGTTTTGGGGTTTTCAACTTTATGGCAATTGTTACTTTTAAGGTTTAATTATGGAACCAAGATTGCTTCTCTATAAAATATGTGGAACTGAGCTTAGGAATCCTAAGTGTGGAGCTTTCTAATAACCAGTATATAAACGTATGATCTCATGGTCAGCCTTCCAGCTCAGTTGGTTGACAGCAGCCCTCCTGCCCTGCATGTTTAGTGCAACACATGCTCATCTGTATCCCTGGGATTTTTTCAGCATTTACAATCTGGCTTCTCATATCCATGTACGTTTTGTTTCTAAATATATGATCTTGCTCTCCATGAAGGCTCTCCATCCTATTTCCCACACATCTATTATGGTTGTTCAGTTACATGTCCTCCACACATTTGATGGGCATATTTCTAATTCCTTTTTCAGGTTAGTCCCTGTGGGGGCCCTACCAGTGACCTCTGGCCCTGGGAGTCAGTATGGCTCCCAGGAGGCTGAAGGGTACTCACACTTGAGTCCTCTGATCTCCCGGATTTTTGGTGTTAAGAGTGTGATGTGGTTTGATTGATTTCATCATCCCTCCGGAAATTCTCAAAAATGTTTCAGAATACACTTAATTGGAATTTACGCTGTAAAAATTTTTTAAAAAGACAATACTTGTTAAACAATGTATTAATTTTAAATGTTTTATATTCTTTCTAACAAGATTTCAGAGGTGCCCTTACCAGCAGAGTGGCCAGGAAAGGAGATGAAGCTGGAGTGTCATGCTGTAGGGACCAGCAGTCATTGCTAAGCTCCAAGTGGACATTCTGGGCCATATCTGGCCTGCCCAGGCTAGTGTTGACATTTAAGCTGGTGAGGGTTCAAGGTCATTGTCTCCAGGCAGTGGCAGTATTAAGTGTCTGGCAGGGGACAGTCTGGGACATAATAAGGAAGGTTTTCTAACATGATGCAAGGTGCTAGCCATCCAGCCAGTTTGCAGGAGGTCAGACCTGCTCCAAGTTTGGGAGAAGACCATCACTGCTAACTGTTCTTCCACGTGAGGCTTGTTTCCAGCCAGGGTCTGAGTTGCTGAAGGGGAGACTGTGGCACAGGCCCAGTCATGAAGATTGCACAGATGCCATGGAGACTGGCAGGAAAGAGGCAACTGCTGGGGTACGTACTCCAGACACCAAACTTGGGCTCTAAAGTTAGATATGGCATCTTCAGGATACTAATTTTACTTCCTTTGGAGATAAACCCAGAAATGGGATTGCTGGCTCATATGGTAGTTCTGTTTTTAATTTTTTGAGGAACCTCCATACTGTTTTTCATAGAGGCAGCACCAATTTGCATTCACACCAATGCTTTTCTCCACACCCTTGCCAAAACGTGTTGTCACTTGTGTCTTTTTAAATAATAGCCAGCATAACAGGTGTAAGGCGATATCTCATTGTGGTTTTGATTTGCATTTGATTATAGTCAATTTTAGAACATTTTCATCACCCTGAAAAAGACACCTGTACTCATTAGCAGTCACTCTCTATTCCTCCCCAAAGTTCCTCGTCCTAGACATCGCTAATCTGCTTTCTATAGATTTGCCTATATTGGACACTTCATCTGAATGTAATCATACAATATGTGGTCTTTGTATCTGGCTTCTTTCATTTAGCAAACTTTCCAAGGTTCATCATGTTGTAGCATGTGACAGGACTTCATCCTTTTTTATTACTAAAGATAATTCCATTTTATAGATATACCCCATTTCATTTTATCCATTTATCAGCTTAGGCACATTTGGGTTGTTTGTGGGTTTTGGCTATTATGAATAATTCTGCTGTACAGGTTTTTATGTGGCAAGGCCCAGGATATATTTTTTTAAAGCTCCCCCAAGTAATTCTCATAGGCAAACAGGTTTGTGAACCACTAGTCTCAATAATTACATGATAACAGTGTTTGGATTGGTCTGTCCTCTGCTTTACCTGTCACAAAGGACAAAGCAGGGCATACTAGAGACCCCTCCCTCCAATAACATTAGTTGAAAGAAAAGAAAAACTAAATCCTTTCAGATTAGAAATCCAATGAAAAGATTCGTCTTTTCATAGTCAAGACACCATTTTACCAGGGATTCAGGATCCATACAGTAGTCTACCATATCTTAAAACAATAAAAAAATAAAAATTTTCTGATAGTTTGTGTAGGTTTGAGCCTGTGTTATGGTTGTTAGTGGTTGTGGAGCTAGTGAAACAGTGTCCCCTGCATGAATCCCAGAGTGAAGACTAGATTGAATCCAACGTTGCCTACAAATTAGTGTTGACCTTTCCTGAGTTCCAAGATCAATATTAATTATTGCTGTGCTATGTAATTATGAAAGTGCTATTTAATGTTTCACACCAGGGATATAGGTGGAGAGAGAAATGAACTTGAGTTACTACCACATATGGTTTCTAACTTAACTTTATAATTATGGTCAGTTCTCTTTGCAACACAATAGTCAGTATACAGGCATCTTCTTTTATCCACAGTTTTGCTTTTCATAGTTTCAGTGTAAAAATATTAAACGGAATATTCCAGAAGTAAATAACTTATAAGTTTAAATTGTGCGCCCTTCTGAGTAGCATAATGAAATCTGTTGCTGACTTGTTTCATTCTGCCTGAGATGTGAATCATTCCTTTGTCCGGTGTATTCATGCTGTATATGCTACCCGTCCATCAGTCATGCAGCTGCCGTCTTGGTTATCAGATAGACTGTTGAGGTACTGCTGTGCTTGTGCCTTTCTTTCGGCTCCAAGGACATTCATCTAATTATGACGTGCCTGACGCTGCATATGATGTCATATGATGTGCATACAACCAAAGGCTCTGTGGTTCAGTGTGAAGAGCATTTGACAGAGAGCCAGCAGACCACTTTGGGTGCTGGCGCTGACAGTATCTTTGAAGAAGTCATATAAAACATTTCTGGCACTCTATATTTTCCTCTGTAAAGTTTTAATCAGAATAGTCGTAAAAGCCTTGCTTATTTCATAGAATTGTTTTGAGAGTCAATAAAAAAATTAATGGGAAAGAGCTTCATAAACTATAAACTGCTATGGGTATAAAATAATTTGTTAAAAAATGATGGATTGTCATTTGGACCTAACTGATAGACATGACTTGACTAATTAGACCATAGGTAAGAAATCACACAATATTGGATTTCTGGTATCTAGCTAGACAACCAAGAAAACAGGCTCTTGGCCTCAGGAGACTGTGGGAGAAATCATGGAAAGAGGAAGATCGAGGAAAAGATCTTATAAAGCTATCTCAACTCTAAACTGCTTATGCATGCAGCTGACTCAGAGCAACATGCTAAAGGTTTTGAAAATTGACTACTAGGTGGACCACCATCAGGTCCGAGATTTAAACCTGAGTGATGCACAAGTGAGTAGATCCAAGAGCATTGCAAAGGCTTTGAAAATTCAAGTGATAAAACCATAGTCCACTGATGGCAGGTCAGAATGTATGGCTTGTACCAATCAGGTTGATTAGCAGCTAAACTACAGAATAAACACTGACCAAACCCAACCCAGTAAATTGTAATATGTAAAACATTTAGGAATAATAATAAAAAAAATTGCTCAATATACAAAGAATCAGGAAAATCTCAACAACTTGCAAGGAAAATCAACCTCAAGATGGCTCAAATGTTACATTTATCTGACAATGACTTTATTAATCCTCACCTGAGGATACATTTCCTTTGATTTCTAGAGAGAGTGGAAAGAAGAGGGGGAGAGAGAGAAACATCAATGTGAGAGAGACATATCAATTGGTTGCCTTCCACATGCGCTCCAACTGAGGTACATGCCCTTGACAAAAATTGAATCTTGGACTTTTCAGACTGTGGGCTGAGGCTCTATCTACTGAGCCAAACTGACTAGGGCCTGACAATGATTTAAGAGGGAACATTGTTCCCCTGGCTAGTATGGCTAACTTGGTTGGGCATTGCCCTATGCACCAAAAAGTTGCTGGTTCGATTTTCATTTAGGGCATATGTCTGAATTTCAGGCTCAACTCCTGGTACGGGGTGTGCAGGAGGCAGCCAGTGCTCTTATATTGATACTTCTCTCTCCCTTTCTCTAAAACAAACAAACAAATAATAAAAAAAGAGTGAAATGAATGGAAAGGTAGAATTTATCTGCAAAAAATATATAAGCTATAAGAAAGAACCATGGAGGTATTGTGGAATGGGGAATTGTTCAATGGGTATAGTTTTTAAGATGAAAAAAAGTTCTGAAGATTGGTTGCACCCAATATGAAGGTATTTAACACTACTGACTGTACCCTTAAAAATGATTACAATGGTAAATTTTGTGTATTTTATCACATTTTTAAAAAGGAGAATAAAGTAAATTGATACTTATCTGGGAATATATTCATAATGTATTTCTAAGTAAAAATAAAGCATGTTTTAGAGTGGGGCAAACAAATTGATATGTAAGAACTGAAAACTGCAATAATTGCAATAAAAAATTCACTAGATGGGCACAATTACAGAATGGAGATGACAGAGAAAAGAGTCATTGAACTTTAAGATCAATATCAAAATCAATATATATTGCCTACTCGAATAACAGAGAAAAACATCTGAAAAACGTTATCAGAGCCACATGTATCTGTGGGACAATATCAGAGGAATAACATGCATGTCTTTAGAGTCCAGAAAGAGATGAGACATTGGTACAGCTAACTATTGAAAGAAATAAAGGGTGAATTGGCAAAAGTAGATCCCAAACAAGATAAACTAAAATAAGCAAGCAAACAAAGAGCTGTCCAGATGCATTATAACCAGATAGCTGAAAATAAACATTTTTTGAGAGAGAAAAATGTCACATTACATATAAAGGCAAAATGATTCAAATGATTATGGATTTCTTATCATGGAGGCCAGAAAGCAGTTGAACAAAGAAATATCAACCTGGAATTCTATATTCTGTTAAATATCTTTCAGGAATGAAGGCATTCTCAGATGAAGGGAAAATAAGAGAATTTGTTGCCAATGTATGTGCTTAAAAGAAAAGAAAAAAGCTAATAAACCTAATAAACAAGTTGTTCAGACAGAAGGGAAATGACACCAGAGGGACACATGAAACTTCAGAAATGAAGAAAGAGCAACAGAAATAACAAATACATGGGTAAATATACTTTTTACTCCTCTTGAGTTTTTAAAAATATGTATAATAGTTGCAAGCAAACCAAATGGCAGGATTTTTAGCATATACAGATGTGATACATCTGATATCTACAACACACAGAGTGGAATATAAAGGGAGTTGTATGGTTGAAAGCTTCCTGAATTTTATTTGAAGTGGTAAATATTAATAAGTAGACTATAAAAGTTAAATATGTATATTTTAATCCTTAGATCAATCATAAAAATATAAAAACTGTATACTTTTAAAATGTAAGAGATAAATTAAAATAGAAAATGAAGAGACATTTAAATAATTGAAAAGAAACCAGAAAATGAGAAACAGGAATGAAGAAAAGGAGGGGACAAACTGAAAACAAAAAGTAAGATAATGGATCCAACCATTATGTTCAATGTAAATGTTCTAGAAACAACACTTAGATGACTTTGTCACTTTGGTTAAAGACATAAGACATAATTATATACTATTTCTAAGAAGTTCATTATAAATAATATGAATAAGTAAAAGTAGAAAGATAGAAAAATGTATTATGCAAAAACTATATCAGACAAAAGTAAACCAGAACATGGAAAATTAACAAATATAAAGAAGTAAAATACGTATAATAAAATGTTCAATTCACAGAAGACATAACAATCCTGAATATGTATGTAGCTAACAACAGAACTTAATAATTTATAAAGCAAGAACTGATAGGACTGAAAGAAATAAATTGAATTCACAATTATAAACACCTTAACACTCCTCTTAGTAATCAATAGAATAAGTAGACAGAAAACCAGCAAGACTATAGAAGTCCGAAATTACATTCAATCTAGATGATCTGATTTATAGAATACTCCAGTCCAAAATAGTAAAATATATGTTCTGTTCAAGTGCATGTGTAATATTGACCATGAAAGGCCATAAAACAAACCTTAACAAATTTAAAAGAATTAAAATAATACAAAATATATTCTTTCATTAAAGTAGAATTGAACTAAAAATCAGTAAAAAAAAAAAAAAGTCAGGAAATATCAAAGTTAATAAACTTAAAAATGAAGATAATTCTGACACATGCTACAACATGGATGAATGTTGAAGACATTTTGCTAAGTGAAATATGCTACATAAAAGAAGACACATATTTTATGATTCCACTTATATGAAGCGCTGGCCTCAGAGCAGTCGAATTCAGAGTAGAATGGTGGTTCAGAGATTGGAGTAATGCGGATGCGGAGTTACTGTTTAACTAGAGGCCCTATGCGAAGAAGATTTGTGCAAGATGGGCCTTCTTTCCCCTGGCTGCCAGCACTGCCTTTGCTCTGGCCCAGAGCCACCTTTCTGCCTTCCCATGCTACCCAGGGGCCTGGAGTGGCTGGGGCAGTGCAGAATGCCTGTGTCATCACCATGTGACAACACAAGCGTCCCACCATGCTCCTGGCCACTTGCCGCCTGAGTATGCAAATTAACCTGCCATATTTGTTGGGTAATTTGCATACACACTCCTGATTGGCTGGTGGGCGTTACAAAGGTAGGATCAATTTAAATCTTACTTTTTTATTAGTGTAGAGAGGTACAGCACTTCTGTTTGAGATAGAGAAAGTTCTAGACATGGATAGTGGTGATGGTTGCACAGCAATATGAGTTGTATACACTTAGAAATGGTTAAAATGGAAAATTTTATGTATATATATATTTTACACAATAAAAAATAATCACATAATGTTGCTTTACACAGGTCTTGATATAGGAATACTGGGAAAACGTCTTATGTGTGTCTTATTTAAGTTCATCTTGAGTTCTTTAAAGAACAAAGAGCTTAATCTATCAAAAAATAGTCATTTATGATTTCTGCATGATATGTTGCCATAGAACTTAATCACAAAATAAATTAAAATAAGCTCTAAGTTAAAAAAGCTTGATCTAAATGCTTCTGCCAAGCCCTGGGCAACATGAAAAGCAGTATTTCCTCCCATAATTAATGGCAGAAAAAAAAATCACAGATAGTTACATAATTACCGTGATTCTTTTCCTGAAGATACAAAAGCCAAATGTGAAGGAAAGGATGCTCTGGGAGAGAGTTGCTTTGCAAGGACTTGATCAGGCTGTATCCTGGGAGGACTACAGTAGAGCTTTAGAAGGTGTGGAATTTGTTCCCCGGATAAACGAGCTTCTCAATAATAAAATGTTATGCTTTTTTTTTCTTTTCTTTTTTTTCCCCCCCAAGTAAGCCATATCTGAACTGCAAAAGATTAGGCTCTTGTGGTTGTTTCAGAAATATCCCTTGAGCCAGCCCAATTATAGGTAAGAAGGAGAACCAGAAATATTAGGAGGACAGTTAAAGGACTAAGAGCTGAGGAGGGAAAAGGGGAGTTTGAATTCAGTAAATGGGATTTTTATAGCCTTTTTGTATTGTTTTTGATATAGTTGTGTTGTTTATTCTATTGTAAAAAATTTTACAATTTTTACATTTTAATAAAAGAAGAAAACAAATGCTATTGTATGTTTACTTGGTTCTTCAGGTGTCTTATCATAGGGTAAATGTTAAGGTGCTCTTAATGGCAACAGAAAAATTTAAGCAAGGCTATAGTTCTACAAAAGCTTAATGCTGAGTCACGGCTATATCTGACCATAGTGAATAATGGCTAAATGACACATTCCATCTTTTTAGTAGGTTGCATTATCATTTAAAATATTTGTTGCCTCTCCTTGAGGTCACCTTCCCTGCAGGAGGATTTTCCTGGCTGTTGAACTCAAAACACAGCCAAAGGATCTGCTTTGGGCAATAAATTGTGAGCTGAATGACATGTGTCACATGTGAGCAGACACATAAAGAACCAGCATTTGTTTCACCGAGTCCTTTATTCCTCTGTTACAAGGAATCATAGCAGCATCCCATAGCTGCTTTATTGAGCCTGGGTCTGTGAGTAGACTCAAATTGTAGCAGACCCATGATAAACATGTAAAACTCCTGTTTACTTGGGACTATTTGTTCCTGCAGCATTACTTAGCCTATTCTTACAGTTGCATGTTTTCATCAGCATCACAACATTAACATTCATATCTTCTGTATAACATTTTGCTCAGGCTTTTTAATCTACTTACCCTTTCCCAAAGGCCAGATTTACACATTCTTCTGACTTCCTTCATTTCAGAATCCCAACGTCATTCTAGCTACAATGTGCCCAAACTAAAAGTTTTGTTAGTCTAAGCCAATCATAGCAACTCCATTCCTCATCGAGAGGAATTGAATATGTAACTCAATTTGGAATTAGGAGATTTAAAGGGAATCTGCTGGAGAATTCAGGGGGATTTTTCCTTTCTGGGAAGAGCAGCATGTAAAGAGAAAGTTGTTTTTGTCCACTTTCTTCCACTTTTAGCATTTGAAAGCTGTAAAGTAACAATGTGATACTTGGAACTGTGCCAGTGAGGATTCACACCAATGTGCTGAGAGCAGTAGAATCCTAAAGCTGGGTTCTTTAAAAAAATTTTTTTAAAATTGATTTCAGAGAGGAAGGTAGAGAGAGAGATAGAAACATCCATGATAAGAGAGAACCATGGACCGGTTGCCTCCTGTACGCCCCCTACTTGGGATCAAGCCACCTGGGCATGTGCCCTGACCCGGAATCGAACCTGTGACTTCCTGGTTCATAGGTCGATGCTCAACCACTGAGCCACACTAGCTGGGCAAGAGCTGGGGTTCTTGATGACATAATGGAACCATCGAATAAACCTTCAGATTGTCTATCTGGACTTCCTTAGTGAACTATTAATGTCCTTATATTGTACAATAGTTTAAGCCATAAGTCTGATTTGTCTATTGCATGCTGCTAAAAGCATCCTAATTGATACATGTGTGGACAGAGCATTGCTCACTTGGCCTGTTTCACCTTTATGATGGCCCTGGATAGGCCTTGGGGTTCTTTTAAGCTTCAGTGGAGGTTTTACTTAATTTGGCTCCTAAGTATAGCTCTCACCTAATGAAGTTCCTCTTTGGTGTGTGCATGGAAAGCAGCTCTCCTTGTGGCCATCTGGTTTAGGGTCCTGTTTCTCTAGGTAGTCCCAGAAGCTACCTACCTGGGCCTAGTGTTTCCCCCCAAAATGGGGAAATAATTTTTTTTAACCACCAAACCTCATTATGAGATTTTTCCAACAAAAGATAGTCAAGCCAGAAGAGCTACCAATGCCACTGTCTTGAGTATTCATTGTCCTATTGGGTTCTAACGCTGCAACATTGCTGGAGGCAAACATGACTAAACTGAAGCTGTCCTGCTTCAGGAAGGTCATGAGAAGCCAGCGTTCTTTGGAGAAGACAACGATGCTGAAGAAAGCAAGGCAGCAGGCAAAGAGGAAGACCACGCATAACATAAGAAGCCAGAGGTGTGAGTCTACAGGAGCTGAGACTCAGTCACAGGGTCGCCAGGAGTCGAAGCTGGTTCGGCAGCATGTAGCACATGGTTGCCACATGAATGTGTGCCTGGGACCTCGTGGCTTAGCCTCAAGGAGTATTCTGGCTGTCACTCTGAAGCAAGGATAGCCCTCCACTCCATCACTGTCATGGGCAGCAGCAGCCACCACAGGGTAAATCGTGGATTTAGGCAAGAAGGCATCTCAATGCTCAGCGTAAGTTCGGTCGTTTCATAATTTCGTTGAACAGCCTCCATTTGGGCATTCTGTTATCATCCATTATTTCCAGATGTTCCTTGTTTTTATTCCACTTTTCTATTTCACACACCATGTTTTGCTATTTTTAATCACTTTCTTATGTCTATGTTTGTGTATCCTAGAAAAGGTCTCAGAAATAGGATCATTCTTTAACTTTTCTAAGTCTCTTTTTTGTTGTTGTCATAGCTGACTGTGACTTCTGGACATTTTATAGGAATGTTACTTTAATTTCAGGCTTCTGAAACATAAATATTTCCACTCTTTTAATACTACTTTCTTTTTTATCTCCATTTTACATATATTTCACTTTTGCTAAAAAATGTTGCTTTGATACATGGTCTTCCTTCTTATTGTCTGTGCTACCCTGTACTTATTTTCACTTTGTAAATAAGAGAGAAATCTACAAAACTTGTACAATTATTTAAATCAATCCTGGTAGCTATTTTGAAAAAGTCCACTAAGAACAGTTAAGTTGCTGTTAAACTAATATAGTTTTTTCTTGAATGGTCCACATTTATAGTAATCAAAATGAATTTGTACTTTTAATTTGTTTTATCCAATTTCAATTTGCCTAGTATAAATTGGATAGTAATTGACTGTATTTGCAGTTTTCCTCCAGTTTTTATATCCTCTGTTTTATAGTTAGACTGCCTGTAGGCCAAATTTTGTTGCTATTTGGCATCACCGAGTTCTTTGCATTCTTTCTTAGATTTATGCCTTGAATCAGAAAAGTTTTAAAAAAATGTTTCTGCGTATTGTTCTGTAAAATTTCTTTGGATGAACTGACACGCTGAGCTCTTAAGGAGTTTAATGGTTATTTCACCTTGTTGACTTACTGTGATTTTTTGTTGTTGGAGCATTTCCATTCTTCCATCGGCTCACAAAAACCTTGAAGCATCTGTGCTTGGGAGAAGGTGATCGCATGGAAGTGAAAAGCACATTTCACTGCTTTGTTGCTGCATATTATGTGACAAAAAATCACAGGCTCTTGGTGTTCCAGACAGCCAATGAGGAACAGTTAGCTTGGTTTCTAACAGTCTGTGTACCAGCTGATTACCTGAAATGTATTTCCCCATGGAAACAAGGTTAAGGAGGGGCACTGAGGTTTGTAAGTTAATAAATAAAACCCATTTTGCCCAGGAAACAACTAACATTCTGTACATTGCAATGGTTAAGATCAGACTATTGTTATTCTTAAGTAGCCCGAAAAGCAATGCAATTGAATAAGAAAAAAGCTTTAAAAAAATTGTTGAATGCTGATTATCAAAGAAAAACAAAGTTAAATAGATGCAGGTGTAGAGAATTACTCATGATAATCCCATCAGGGGCAATGGAAGGACAAATGGCATGAATTCCTTCTATATGTTTCCCTTTATAATAAACGGCTGACATAGTTTCAAAATATTCTTCAATAAGCATTATTTTTTAAATTTATATTTATTTATCTGAGAGAGAGGGAGACATCGATTTATTGTTCCACTTATTTAGGCATTTATTGGTTGATTATTATATGTGCCCTGACCAGGATCAACCCCAGGATCTTGGAGTAGTGGGATAACACCCTAACCAATTGAGCTACCGGGATAGAGACAATGAGCATTACTTTTTAATTATTAGGTCAAAGATGCTGATAATTAAATAAGAAAGGTTTAAGAAGTGAAAAACATTATGGCTTTCTTCTTGCTTGGGACAGTTTGATTTAACGGAGTGGTCATGGCTCTAGTTTCCTTTGGTCCTTTCGTTAGTGGAACGGAAGACTACGGATTGTCACCGGGCGACAGGTGCTGCTCTAGGCTCAGAGAACACAGCAGCAAACACGGGAGAGAAAGGTCTGGTCGGCTTATAGAGAGGATGAAGACTCTCTGTGGGAGGGGTTTTCTATGGAAATGGGGCAGGGAAGAAAAAGGTGAAGGGGGAATGGAGTGACTGAGAATGAGCGAATCACCCTGGAATAGGAGAGAACAAAGCGGGGAAGGCAACCCCAGAATGTTGGACTTTGGGGGGAAAGTAGGGAGGAGAGAACTTGGTTAAAACAGTGATGTGCTTAAGCCAAGGGTTGAACAACTTGTGTGACCAAGGGGGAGAAGAGACGGGGCAGGGAGCCAACTTCAGCTTAACTAAAGGGAGGGGCCGTTTTGCAGAATAGTCCTTAGAAACGATAGGAAGTGAAGCAAGGGGAAAGAGAGGGCCAGGCTGATTTGGCAGAGATTTTGCTCATAAATTCCATCATCACAAAGAGTAAATCATAAGGAATAATGTGAGAAATGTCCAGACGTTTCAATTTAGATCTTTTTTTTTTTTCACAGTAAAATGCTATTTTATATTTGTGATAATGTGATAATGTGTGATTACAAATTGTCAAGTGTATTTGGAGGGACAGAGTTGGAGAGAGCTAGTTAAGTAACTGGGACCCAGGAACAGTAAGTAAAAAAGAAGTGGCTCTCCACGCAGGATGGATGGGACCAGCTTACAGACTGACAACTTGATCACCCCACTTGCAGTTTCCTATAACGGCATTGATTTTTACTGATACATATTCATGTTCCCTTTCTGGAGTTCCTGACATTTAAAAAAAATGTATTAAAGTAATTCAGATTCATCCCGTCACTACACCGGTGGGAAGATGGCCCCACCACATGTAATTCCGTCAGAGGGTCAGAGGAACACAGGGGTTAAGAGCATAGACTCCTGGGTCAGAACATCTGGATTTGCATCCTGACTCAAAAGGACAGTCATTTCTGTGTTGTGTGGTTTTGTGCAAGTTACTTGATTTCTCTGCGCCTCAATTCTTCATGGGTAAAATGGCTTATTAATAGCGCCTAGAGCATTGGGTTACTCTGGAAATTGAATGGGTAATGTATATGAAGCTCTTAGAAAAATGTCTGGCCTCAAGTAGTGTTAGTTTTTTTTTTTAAAAAATAAATATATTTTATTGATTTTTTACAGAGAGGAATGGAGAGGGATAGAGAGTTAGAAACATCGATGAAAGAGAAACATCGATCAGCTGCTTCCTGCACACCCCCCACTGGGGATGTGCCCGCAACAAAGGTACATGCCCTTGACCAGAATCGAACCCGAGACCCTTGAGTCCGCAGGCCAACGCTCTGTCTACTGAGCCAAACCGGTTTTGGCTAGTAGTGTTAGTTTTAAGAAGCAAAATAAAACTTTAAAAAATTCCCACACCAACTACTTACCGGTATGTTAACAAAAACAAGAGCGAAAATTGCTGCATGCATATTAACCTGCCTTCAGAAACTTCCTAGTAAGTGCTTTCCATCAGAAGGATTGAAAGCAGGCTCAGCACCGGGGGCTCAGCCCAACCCCAGCACCCACTGTCAGAGGAGCTCAAGGCTGTCACACCTGGATCACTCCAGGCCCTTGTCTGGCACGCCGTGTTGACTGTGCTGTGCTGTAGCAATCTCAGGAGCGCACTCATAAGTGCTCTTGGCCTTCCTACTCAACGGTGGTGAAGATTTTTATCTGTGTGTTGATGTAGCTGACTTTCTTTTAAGTAGGTCCACAGAGGAAAAAAACAACACTCAGAACTTTCCCTTTCTTTGGATGCCTTCCGTCTCGCACAGTTGATGTGGAACAAAAAAACTGTCTCTCCAGCCAGGCCCCACACTAGCCAGTGATGTAACTGAGTTCATTCTTGGGGCATTTCCTACCTGGGCTTCAACCCCAATCGGAGCCCTGTTGCCAAACATACCTTGTAACCATGGCCTCTGCTCTGTCTTAAGGAAAATCTTTATTTGAACGTATGTAAACAGGTGAATGTTAGAGGCCAAACATGCAGCCCCCTGCCTCTGGCAAGCGTGCCCGCCTCTGGCTCTTCTCCTATGAATGGCCTCTCTTTCTTTCTCTCCGTCCATGTAGCTAACATATGCCACCAATTCCCAAAGGGATTTGGAGGATCACCAAAAATGAAGTGGATACCAAATGAAATTCTTTTCATCATAGTTGGAGTGCCCGTTTCTGAGCAGGCTTTGTATTCACCAAGGCCATTGGCACCAAAAAGCAATTACAGAAGTTCTGTGATTGGATGCTTGCCCACTGCCCTAAACAAAATTATTTTCCCATTTTAAAAAATCACAAATACGCTTTTGAACCCTCGTGCACTGTTGGTGGGAATGCAGATTAGTGCAGCCACTATGGAAAAGAGAATGCGGCATCCTCAAAAAAAAAAAAGGGAAATCTCTTATGACCCAGTGATTCCACTTCTGGTTATTTATAAAAAAACAAACAAAAAACAAAAACAAAAACCCCAAAACACTAATTCAAAAGAATATATTCACCCCAATGTTCATTGCAGCATTATTTATAATAGTCAAAACACGAAAGCAATCCAAGTGTCCATCAATATCTGAGTGAATAAAAAAGTTGTACATTTACACATTACTTGGCTATTAAAAAAAATGAATCCTTACTGTTTGTGAAGGCATGGATGGACCCTAGGAGATACTATGCTCAGTGAAATAAGTCAGAGAAAAACAAATACCCTATGATTTCATTTGTATGTGGAATCTACAGAACAATATAAACCAGCAAACAAAATTAAAACAAATGTAGATGCAGAGATTGGAATGATGATTACCATATGGGAGGGGGTCAGGAGACTGGGTGAAAAAGCTGAAGGGATTAAAAAGTACAAACTGATAGTTACTGAATAGTCACAGGGATGTAATGTACAGCATAGGGAATATAGTCAATAATATTGTAATAATTATGCATGGTGCCAGGCGGGTACTGGAAATATCAAATGGGAGCAGTTTATAAAGTATATGATTGTCTAATCACTATACTATACACCTGAAACTAATACAAAATAATACTGAATGTAAACTGTAATTGAAAATATATAAATTAAAACTAAGAAAAGAAAGCCCTTTATTATTAATCAGTTATTACTAGTTATAAGAGGATTATTAGTGATTTTTGTTCTGCTTATTATATCTGTGGCACTATATTTGTTTGCTTTTATAGTGAGCATGTATTTTATTGGTGATTTTTAAAAATTGTGATAAAGTATGCTCAACATCTACTCTCATAATTAGAAAAATAAGTTGTTTCTATTGTAGAATAATTGAAACTTTTATCGATAAAAAAATATTTGCTGTGATTTGCATTAAGACAAGTTCAAGAGAGGCATAATGGAGTAAACCTATACAAACTATTGATGATATGATTTACTTGCTGTACTGTTTAAAAATGGGTATGACATAGTGTTCTGAGTCCCTACTAATTGCCCATGTGCCCTCTGTCAATCCCTACTTGTGTTATCCTGGGCTAGTCACCCACCTTCTATGGTGTCACCCCCTCCCCATCCCCATCTGTAAAATGGAACAATCCTTACTTTGTTATGAGGTTTAATGCACTCAGTAGGATGCCTGACTTATAGATGACCCTGAAAAATGGAGCTTTTTCCTTCTGACTGGGAAAGACCAGATGTTTATCCATTTACTTACATGGCCTAATACAGAATTTCATCCAACGTTTTGGATTCTAGACACTCCTTCCCATTTTTTATGTTTCCTAACGGCCATCAGGTTTCCTGACAATACCTTTTCTTTCTTGCTTTTTTTTCATGCGGTTCTTGACATCTGTATTGTAAAGGAAAGGAGTTGATGTAACTTTGATAATGGTAGGGCTGTTCGTTCAATGAAGATTTACAGTGACACATCTAGGTTGTGCAGGAGAGGAAATAGCAAGTTCCCAAACGGCAGCTTGTCTGCCACAGGCTGCCCAGTGCCTGGATTTCCCCCACTCCTGAACGAGGCTGGAAGGTCTGAGCATCACTGGGCCCAGAGCCGGAGCAAAAGACAAACAAAGAGAAAACCCACCCTTCAAGAAACGTGGTCAAGATGGGCCTGAAGGATCTGGTGCATGAGAGGAATAGAGACTGGAGTGAAATGCCAACACTGAAGCCCCCAGGAGACAGCCTCTGAGTGCAGCTGGCTGATAGAGACACTGCTAGGGTGATCCAGAGGGGAGGGTGCTGTGGGCTGCAGGGATCTGCACAAGCTTCAGAGAGAGAAGAAACTGGGTGGATGATAGAATTTAGGCAGACCGAGGACAAGGATGCCCTGAGCCAGGAGGGTCAGGCTTGTTCGGTATAGATGTCAGAGCTTTGTGAGAAGAAGCAGTGGGGCAGGAGGCTATGGAGATGTTAGAAGCCCATGGCACGTTTGTGTAAGTCCCGAGACCTCAGTTTTCTCACTTTCCTGAGATGATGGAGCACATGCTCCTCGTACTCCTGGAAGCTTTGACCTTCTATGTCTCTGAGCACTGACCTGAGGATAACAACTTGCTCGACCAACAGGGGATCATTGCCTTGAGGAGCAGAGAGGATGAGAGTGGATCTGGGGAGGCTCTGGTAGGGCTTGTTGCCTACTGTCCCTTCACATGGCAAGGCAGGTGTGATGCAGTGACTACCTGTGGGTTCCTCCCAGACAACCAGGGGTCACTCTTAGCTCTTACCGTTCCTTAGCTGTGCCTCAGTTTCACCCGCTGACAAAGGAGGATGACCATAACAGTGCCTTCCTCCCAGAGTTCTCGTGTGGAAGTGCTTGGAACAGTGCCCGGTGCATAGTGAGGACTTAATAAATGTTAACAATCTGTCTTCTCTCTGCTTGGTTGGTTCCCTAAAGCTCCAACTACATAGAGGCTTCTGCTACACAAAGGATAAAGTCCTTGTTGGTTCCACAGCCCTGTGGGACCCAGTCTCGTAGGTAGGAAGTGGGGGCACTGTGCTTGGCTCCCCCTGAAGCATGATGGGAGACAAAGAGGAGTCAGGGTGGGTCAAAAATAGAGTGCTTGGCAGACAAAGAGTGGCCCACTGAAAGCACTTCTATCTCACTACCAAGTCTATGGAGAAGCAAAGCACATGTTATAGTTAACGTTTTTAGGTGAGGGGAAAAAAATCACATTCCTCACCATTAAGAGCCCAAAACTTAGGAGGTTCATTGGAAAGGGACGGTGGCAGGAATCCACCATACCTGTCAACCTACATCCCTTTCCACTCTATTTCTCTGTAATAATCAAATCTCAGAATACTTTGTTTCCATGACATAAAGGCTGCCTTCTGTTTCCTCAGGAGGTTTGAATAGAAGTTGCTTCTTAGGCAACACCGCAAACATTTACTGATCATCTACCGCATGCAAAGTACCAAAGGAAGTCGAAGCACCATCGAAGAGGAGTGGAACATGGCTCCTATACATGCAAGCTTCTTAAACACGGTGGAGAAGTCAGCACAGCTAACTTACTTGGGTACAGGGTAGTTCGCAAAAGGAACCGGTCAGTGGATCCAAAGATTTATTTCCATATTTAATGGAGGTTGGAGAGTAGAAGACAATTTGAGTTGTCAATTATTTTGCTCAAGATGTTAAAAACAAACTGTTATGTACAGTTACCATCATTTGAATTAAAAAGGCTATTTTAATTCCTAAAATAGGAAGAGCAAAATTTTCAGGATGAAGAGAAGGCCTTTACATTTTAATAAACTTACTACATTGACCTTATTTTTCTCATTTCCCTTGTCATAAGCCAGTGTTTTGAGAACCATGGCCTAAATGACTCCCTAAATGTCTCCAGCAAGATAGCATATGGCACATTTTGGTATTTCTAATGGAAGCCTGCTAAAAATGCAGGGACGAGCTATTGTATTATTCCACTGCCTAATGGGGGCTTCCAGTGATGCAGGCCTCCGTGGGCCAGGCTCCGGAGGGTGATCTGACCACCACGCCACTGATGGTGGATGTGGCTCGGGAGAGGCCTAGCTGCTTCCTGTGAGAATGGGTCAACGTTAACCAGAGAAGTGTCGGTGGTGAAGAACTTCCAAAAACAAGTTTTTTTTTTTCTTCTTTTTCTTTTTCTTGACCATTGCGACAATTTAGGATGGAAAATGCTTAAGGAATAATGTTACTATGTCATATAGTAAAATTAGTAATCGAATTCCAAGAGAATCTCAATGAATGGAAATCTAAAATTCCCTTACTTCTCAACATTTGTTAAACTGCTAATCTAACAGCAAAACTCTTTTTCCAAACACACTGAAGTCCACCCTGTGAGACCCTGCAAAGTATAGTTTGTTCCACATCTGGATTCAAAGTAATTTCACTATTTTTATTCTTAAAAATCATATTCCAGCCCTAACTGGTTTGGCTCAGTGGATAGACCATCGGCCTGCAGACCGAAAGGTCCCAGGTTCGATTCTGGTCAAGGGCATATACCTTGGTTGCAGGCAGGCACATCCCCAGTAGGGGGTGTGCAGGAGGCAGCTGGTCGATGTTTCTCTCTCATTGATGTTCTAACTCTCTATCCCTCTCCCTTCCTCTCTGTAAAAAAATCAATAAAAAATATTTAAAAAAAAAAAGGGTGGGGGAAAAATCACATTCCTCACCGTTAAGACAACTGAATATATTTTAAAAGTCCCTGTTATCTCTCAAGTTTATCCTCACAGTAATCTGACAAACTACAGGAACAGCACAGGAAATAACATCAAGGGATCATGAGCTGAAATTCAGCTCTTTAATTCCAAAAGCAGCAGCATCAGAATTGGGGGTGGATATTATCACCAGAGTTGGGTTAATTTCTCAATTTTCTTCAGGTGCTATTAAAAAAAAAAAAAAAAAAGGTTTAAAGTACCCCAGGATGTTTTGCTTCCCACAAGAGCAATCTATAATCCAGCTGTTTTGTTCTCTTTCTCAATTGTAGTGTGCTGGGGCTGACCAGCAGCTCCCGAATGACGATGAACAGATTATTCCAACACAGTTTTACTACGAAAGAGAGGGGTTACCTGGCTCAAGGGACCAAGCGGCCTCGATTGCCTGCCTCGTTAGCCTTTTATTGCAGTGTTTATCTTTAGATAAAACCAGTAGGGTGAGTAATCTTGGGAGGACACATGTGTTTGCATTGTTCTCAAGGCAAGGGCACCCAAAAGATTAAGTATAAGGATTCCAGTAAGCAGCTGGGGGTCTGCACGTGCAGAGCCTGTTTGGAAAGGTCAGGGAATGATCAGGAGCACCGCCTTTGACACTCCCCCAAGTCTCCCCTAACTCAGAATTCCAACACACAGGGAAGGTGGCCTTCCACACACTTTCCTTTTCTCAGCATGTCCTCCTTACAAACTTTCCAACCAAGTCCCATGTGCTCCCCAACAATAGTGCTTGCCAGATTGTATCTGAGAAAATAGCACACATGTAGATGTACTCTGAGTGAAAATCTGCTACACTTACCAACAGGAAGAATTCTGTCATGAATAATGATCACAGAAGTAGATATCAGCTATTATACACCCAAAGAGTCATGTAAATAAACTCACTGACAGTTAGCTTCACACGATGCATGCACACAAAAGCAAGTGAAAATGCACATGTCACGCAGTGTAACAACTCTCAGGCTTGAGTCCTCTGAAGTTATTCCTCTTCCAGTCTAGGCCTGTGGGTTGCTGAGGTTTCCTTTTTAATCTCTCGGATTCACATTGCCTTGTTAATAGAAGCATCACAGAATTTATGAACTGGGTCAAGTCTTAGACATAGAGACCACAATTTTATAAAATGAATGTGCATTCCAATCCCAATTTTCACATTTGATTCCAGCACTAAAGGAGAGCAGAACTATTATTTAAATGCAGTGTGAGTATTGAATTCTGCAGGAGAAAATGAAAATACTCCTGTGCCAACTTCCAGGCAATATTCCTGGGTCTAAAGTATAGCGTGGGGCAATGCCAGATGGTTCTCCCAGGAAATTGAGCTTGTCCCCAGCATGGGCAATCTAGTGACTTTATCAAACAGGAAATGCTTTATTGTCTATTATAAAATAATTAGAGGCCTGGTGCATGAATTCATGCACAGGTGGGGTCTGCCTGGCTCGCCCTGATTGGGGCCTACAGGACTGGTCTGGCCGGGGCGGGGGAAGGAAATGTAGGAGGTTGGCAGGCCAGTCCTGCCCCAAATCGGGGTGGGGGTGGGGGCCTGATTTGGGGCTGGGCCTGCAGCGTATCTCATTCCTTTCATTGCTATGTGTTATTCCATTGCATGACTACATCTCAATTGATGTAGCTGTTCTGATGTTGATGGGCATCTGGGTTGTTTCCAGCTTGGGGCAATCGTGAAGACTGCTGATGTGATACTCTGTGTGCAGCACATGCAGGAGAGCCCAGGTTATGAGTTCTTCCTTCCCCAAGTGGGAAATAAGCCTCAACTGCCCACTTCCCCAGCTGCATTGGCCTGTGACCTAGGCTTTGCCAATTAGATGAAGCAGCCTATGACTTCAGTTTGAGGGGAAATCATGAGGAAGCAGCTGGTGAGAGTGCTGAGTGAAGAGACTCTGAGCTTCCAGCGGCAGAGTGGCACTGTAGATGATGCTGGTGATGCCAGCAGTCCTGGGAGGTCCCCTGCTATTGCCCCCTGTCCTAAATTTCAAAACCTCATTCTCTCACCAGACTTCTTTGAGCCCCTCTAATAAATTCTTATTCTGCTTAAAGAACCTAGGATGGGTTCTTTAATTCCTGAAGAGAAAGAAGTATTAGAACAAGACTAGATAAGCCTTATTTGACTAGTCTGGGAACAGGAGATAAAATGTCTGTTTTAGAAATGTGGACAAGTCCCATTTAATGCTTAGAAGCCAGTCTTCCTGGGTTCAAATTCTTTATGACTTGCAAGCTGTGTGACCTCGGACAAGTTACCCAACCTCTCTGTGCCTTCGTTTCTTCATGGTAAGATAGTGAGGAAGCACAGGCTGTGGCAGGGATGAACTGGGTTAACTTATGGCACAGCATGGCCCAGCACCTGGCACCCAGTAAGTGCTATGTGTGTTTGCCTTTTTCACTATAATTTCTTATGACAGGCTCCTGGGCTCTTTCAGATAAAAACTGAGTCAGCAGGAAAGTGCCAGAAGGAGTAAGTGACTCATTTGAGCGGTATGATTTGCGCAGTGGGAACCTCAGCGTGTATGGTTCAAACGAATGAGGAAGGGACCAGCTTGGGAGCCCCACTTCCAGGGTGCTGAGGGCTCCCTCTGCTCCTCACCATTCCCTTCTCCTCATGGTTCTTCCCTCCTCAAACACTGGAATCGGTTTTCTCTGTGTGAAATCAAGTGTGCGTGTCCCTCCCGCCCCAGGGTCTTACATTACAATCTGGGGTCCCTACTTTTCCACTGAAGCCTGATTCTCTTCTGGTAATTTCTCACCCCACAGGGAGGACACCTCCTCTGTGGGATGCAGAGGTCTGCACAGTAGATTTTCGCCTCGGAGGCAGGATGCCTCTCATTTTGTAGGATAAGGTGGGGCTTGCAGTATGAAAAGCCCGACAGAACATCAGAGACCCCTTCCTGAGAGCCAGGATGCTGCCTGAAGGGATTGGCACCGTCAGGGCAAGTCCTACCACGTGGCAAGTCTGAGCTGGAGGCCAGGCCTGGGATTCCTTCTCGGAGTGCATGCTTCCTTCTCGGAGTTCCTCCCTCAGAAGTGGCCCAGCGGCATTTAGAGGAGCGATTGAACGGTGAGTATAGCCCTCCACGTGACCAAGACGATTCCCTACTTGAAACATTCTGCCCCGTTTTCCTGCTGGGAAACTTCAGTTTCTTGGCCCGAATGCCCTGATCTCTATTTCTGTAAATATGATCAGCCCAGGTGTGTTATTAGTCTGAGAGAGCAGAAAAGAGGGGAGGTGGTCTCCCCTGAGCCTGATCTGGGGTGTGAGCTGCACCGAATTCCGTGGGATGGAACGGGAAGGGCACACTCTTGGAGAAGGCCCGGGGTGGTTCCCCAGGCCGTCCACGGCAGCAGGTCTGACTGAGCTCTCGATGCCCAGATGCCCCTCCACTACTGAGCCACACACCCCTGAGACCTGAGAACACTTGTGCTGAGGTCTTGTCCTGGGCCAGTGGTCGGTAAACTCATTAGTCCACAGAGCCAAATATCAACAGTACAACCATTGAAATTTCTTTTGAGAGCCATTTTTTTTTTTTTAAAACTTAAACTTCTAATGCCACTTCTTCAAAATAGACTCGCCCAGGCTGTGGTATTTTGTGGAAGAGCCACACTCAAGGGGCCAAAGAGCCGCATGTGGCTCTCGAGCTGCAGTTTGCTGACCACGGTCCTGGACGAACTTACACTCTGAGGAAAGGATTAGACAAGCACACAAAAAACTGCAACCTGAAGTAGAAAACAGAGAAGCAGCATAAAGGCCTGGGCTACTTATGGTGCATCTTTTTCTGCTGCACAAGAATCAGGCAGTTTTCTCTGAGGCTGCCTGCACCGTCACTTGATTTTTGCTTAGCTCTCGCTGTACTAATATTTGTCCTCACGTGTCACTCCAACCTCATTGCACCGCACATGACAGAAACCTCAGCGGAGAATGCAGACTTCAGTGCTGGCTTCACCCGAAGGTGCAACTTGTCATCACCCACTCACCCTTTTTGAAACATGTCTTTCCGTTCTGTTTTCTGCAGCATCGACCTCACCCTCCAGCTGGCTCTCCTTCAGTTACAGGATGACTGCTGATTGTCCAGGGGCCACTTGGTTGTCATCCACATCCAAGTAAAGAGACATGTCTTCCCAGAGTAGCCATGCACACAGTAACAGGCATTACCGGAGAATACTGAGTTCCTGACACCGAATGCCTACTTTCAGGTCCCTTCCCAGTTGTCTCCCAGGCCCATGGGAGGGCATTGGCTTTACGTGTCTGCACTGAAGCACCTGCTCCAGGAGTTTTCAAGAAGGTCCAGTTTCTGCCCCAACGGGGCATCCGCCTCTCCCAACTTCTGGGAGGAATAAAATTGGTATCGTTTTCAAATCGCTCCCAAAGTCTCCCTGGCTCCTTTTCCACTTTTACTCCTAAGGTTTCATAACTTTCAAAGCTCAGTCTACGCAAGAGCAGGCAGCTTGTCCCCCCACCATCTGCATCTGCTCCCACGGCACAAGAAGAGGCGGAATCGCGTGAAGACACAGAGTCCCAGGGAAATGTGCTGGGGGCATTGGGTGCTTGTCAGCAGGACAAAGGGGCTCCTTGCCCGAGCAGCCAGATCGCCTCAGCGTATGCCAAGTTGGGCAGGTCATGACAGTGACAAGATATGGATTCAAGAGCATGTACGCTGTTGTGTGACCTTCACAAAGTCACTCCCTCTTCCTTGGAACACTTTCTTTACTAAGCTTCCGGGACAGCTCACTCCAAGCCCTGCCCTGTCTCCCTGCTTCTTCGTCACTCTCTTTGGCCAGCTTCCTTCTCCTACGAACCTCTGGATAGTATTTTGCCTGAGGGCCCTCTCCTGGGCCAGCTGCTCAGGTATGATTTGAAAAACTGTGGATTAAGGTTTTACACTTGTGGAATCAGCTACTCCCACCCCTAATAGCCTGGACAATTCAGGTAAAATTTCCCCTCCCGCCCTCCCTCCATCTCCTCCCTCCACCACCTCCTTCCTTCCTTTTCTCTCTTCCTCCCTCCCTTCCTTCCTTTTTTTTTTTTTTTTTTTTTTGGTTAAATTATCTGGATACAGTCTCCTTCTACAAGTAGTAATTAGGGTTTCCAGATATGGCAGTTAATTGCTAACATTTTTTTCTCTTAACTTGCCTAGAATAAGACAAAGAGGATTTTCGCTGTTATCGGCGAGAAATGCTTTATTGCCCTAAAAAAAAAAAAAAATCAACTTAAACTGACCCTCTTGGGAACGAGTCCATGAACCACAAGAGGGGAAAACAATGGCTCCACAGAAGAGCTTGTTCCCACCCCTTGGAACAGAGTCCCTTTTACCGACCTGTTTGATCAGCTGCGGGGAAAGCACCCTCATTTACATAACCTCCCGGCCCTTTGTGCTTCAAGGTGGCACCGGTCCAGGGATGCAGTTTCTATATGAACGAAGGAGGCTGAAGGCCCCCAGATGCCCATCAGACATTCCCTGATACAGCTTCTGGAGATTATTCAGGATTTCTCATTGTTTTCATCTCATACCATCGTGTGTGGAGTGATCTAATATTTGCAAATTTGTACGCTCTCTTCCACAATTCAGTCACTGGATATTGATTTAGAAAATAGCCATGCATCATTTGTGTGCCTACTGCATTCACATTCTCCTATTGGGCGCTGCAGGGGTGAGGGAGACAGCCTGCCTTGGAGAACGGCTGGTCTGGTGAGAAGCAGTGCCGACACGTGAAATCCTATTCCTGACAGACGGAGCACACCAGGAGCAGTCTTTTCTGTATGTCGCCCACCACCTAAATACTGTGTTCAGGACATAACAGGTGATTAATAAACAGTTCTTGCAGTGAATTTCCAGAATTAAAGCCCACAGTGATTACCGGCCAAATTGCAAAGGAAACCAGTGACCTTCTGTCACTGTTAGGGGTCATATGACAGCCATAACCACTTACATGGTAGGAAGTGATGATAGATAAGAAGTTGAGAAGCATAATTTTTTTGTGGTTCAAATCAAAAGGACTTTTGAGTAGACAGAAAGGATGAATCAGCACTGAGATTAGCTTCCACACCATAGATATTGCTTATTGGGAAAAAGAATGTTTCACATCTGAAAAAACAAGTGATTAGAAGGTTTGAACACTCATTGCAAAATTGTTTTTGTATGAATTCACACCCTTAATGGTTTCCTCTCAAAACTGGAGCTCATCAGCTAAGCAGGTGTCAACTGGCTTATGGTTCTCAGGGCTGGAATATGACCAGAGAGAGAGAAATAAAAGGTCTCCTGAGGCACCTGCCATCTCCTCTGCATCGAGAATCATCCACATTTACTTATTGTTTCTACTCTGTGTCTGCTCTAAAGAACCACCCAGCTGGGTGAAACCCAAATTATCACAGCACTGTCTCTTACACATTTAAAATATGTAAAGGGAGATAATCACTGTTCTCATGCTACTTTCAAATGGCAATTTCCCTATTAAATTGCTTTTAATAGTAGAAGGCCTATTAGGTTTTTTTTTTTTTTTTTTTTTTTCATGGATAAAACACTCAACTGCTCAGTGAGGCAGAGTTAAAATAGTCTGCAAACACAGCACTTACAAAACAGGCAGAACCCCTGGGCTACCAATTTGTGAACATACAACTAGTGGTACAAGACATGTGCATTGTCACAGATTCATGGCCCACAAAAGGATTTTTTATTATTATTATTTTTCACAATAAGCACTCCATTGCCAACCATTTTTATAAGTGACTAAGGGGAGTGAAAAAAATGTATATAGCAGAACCAAGTACTGTTGTTCCCTGGGGCTTTCCGAAGCTTCCTGCCACAGCTGCTGGGCACATTATTTCCCTTCCACTTACACTTTATAGTAGAGGGTCTTGGTTTCCTGGATGTATCTGCAAGATTTGTTAATCAAATGAATTCCAGTCCTAGCCAGGGTGTCAAGCGTGAGCAAACATAGGACAACATGGCTTCTGAGGATAGACACCGCCAGGGGCAGCCAGTCTCCCTTGTTTGGGTATATTTTTATGGTTAAAAACTCCATGCTGAACTTCTAGCTTCCTTTACCTTCATCCTGAGAAATCCCTGTCATAGATCATTATAGTTTAATATGAACTCGTGCAGCAAGGCCCATTTGATCAAAGTCTTTCCTGTGTCCCATAATTTCAAAATGGGCCCACACACTGTTTGCTAAACATAACGCTTCGTCTCCCTGTCCACTGTTTTCCTCACCTTTGAAGTTCCAAACCACAACCTTCACCCCTTCTCCTTAGCTCAGAATAGCATACAAACCGTAACTGACAGAGTTCCTGAGTCTCACATTTGTATGGGCCCCCATATGTAAATGTGTAATAAACTTGGTTATTTTCTCCTGTTAATCTGTCTCATGTCTATTTAATTTTTAGACAAGCCAGAAGAACAGAGAAGGGTAAAAGGAAAATTATTTTTCCTCCCCTCCAGAGCCATCTGGTACCTTCCTGGAACAGCGGGGTTGCACTCCATTCCTGTTTTAAGTATAACAGAGCAGGTATGCCGGGAAAAGTCAAGATTGCCATTATGCAAAGCCACTCTGTGACTCCACCCCCTGCCATGGAAACACATTCATGGATAAGTGTGAGTGCATGGATGCAGCAGAACGTGTGTTCTGTGTGAGTGGGTTTGGGAAAGTGTATGAATCCCCATGAATATGTATCCGTATGTTTGTGAGTTCTTGTGTATGGGTATGTGTGCATATTTTTGAGCGAATGTGTTTGTATTGTATGTTCACGTGTGTATGTGCGTTCATGTTTATTGTGTTTGTGTATTTGAGTGTGTGTCTGCCTGTATAAGTGTGTGTTTATGACTGTGAGTAAAAATGCTTTTTGTACGGGTGTGTTTTTGTGTGTAGTTTGTGTTGTGTACGAGTATGTTGAGTGCAAATGTGTGCATGTGTCTGTTGTGCACTTGTGTGAGGCTGGGTGTGCGTATGGCTTGTGAGTGTAAATGTGCATTTGGGTGAGCATGTCAGTGTGTGCCTGTGGGTGTATTTGTATATGGGTTTGTATTTTTGTGTGTAGGAGTGCACATTGTGGGTGTGTGTATATGTGAGTGCATACTTTTCTGTGGAAGTATTGTGTGTATTTTTGTGACTGTATTTGTGTGTATGTATTGTGTGTGAACGATGTGTGTATAATTGTGCAATGTGAGCATTTGTGTTGTGACTGCGCAGTGTTGGAGTGTGCATTTGTGTGTACGTGAGTATATATGTGTGTCTGTGTGTGTGCGGGCGCGCGTGGGAACGGGTGTGCGCTGTGGCCACGCGCCCGCACCTCCCGCCACCCGCCCCGCTGCGCCCCATCGCGCCCGGTTGGCGCAGGAGCAGACACAGCGGCCCGGGCTGCGCGCGGGTGAGCCGGCTGCACGCCGCTGTCCCCGCCGCCGCCGCGCGACTTTGCCCTTTAAATCGGTCTCCAAGCCGATTACAGCTGATCTCCCACGTGACGCTTTACCTTCTGTCTCCCGGAGCGAGTTGCCCGAGGACAGTCCTCCGGATCCGCCGCGGCTCCCGCAACTTTGGGCGAAGCCGCGGGCGGCCGGGCGCGCTCCGGGGCCGCGCTCCCGGCGGACGTCGGGGGCTCCGGGACCCGGCCGGCCGGCAGGGCGGCGGCAGCGGCGGCGGAGAGCGTGCCGGCAGCAGCCCCGCGCCCCTCGGACCCGCGCGGCGCCGCGCCCCGGAGGCCGGCCGGGTGCCCTGCGCGCAGCGCCTGGAGAGGGGGCGCCCTTTGCCCACTCGGACCCCAGCGAGCGGGCCCCGCGGGCAGCCGCCGGGGGATGGCTGCGAGGCAGCGCTGAGCCCCCCGCCCCCGCGCCCTCGCCATGCAGAAAAGCGTGCGCTACAACGAGGGGCACGCCCTGTACCTGGCCCTCCTGGCCCGCAAGGAGGGCACCAAGCGCGGCTTCCTGAGCAAGAAGGCGGCCGAGGCGAGCCGCTGGCACGAGAAGTGGTTCGCCCTCTACCAGAATGTGCTCTTCTACTTCGAGGGCGAGCAGAGCGGCCGCCCGGCGGGCATGTACCTCCTGGAGGGCTGCAGCTGCGAGCGGGCGCCCGCGCCGCCCCGGGCCGGGGCCGGGCCAGGCGGCGCCCGGGACGCGCTGGACAAGCAGGTACCGCCGCGCGCCCTCCACCCCAGCCTTCCTGCACCCCCAGACCCTCCTCACCCCAGAGGTCCAGGGCTCCACCGAGCCCCGGGTCCATGCCCGAGCTTCCCCCGCTGCGTTAGCGGCACGGAATCTCCCTCCACGCGCCTCCCTCCCCATCTCCATCCCTCCTCCTCCCCACCCCCGTGCCATCCGTGGGAACAGGGACTCGGCTTGACCCTGTCCAGCGGTCGGGACTTGTCAGCTTCAGTTACTAACCACCCATTGCTTTCGGGAGGATTTAGCGTGGTGGCAAAGGTATTGACACCTGTTGGGTTTAGATCGGCAAGACGGAACTAACTTATGTGGGAAAGTTAGGCGTCTCTCCCTTACCCCGCTGGTGCGAGGCTTCTCTGTGCCCACAGATGTTTGGCCGCGGGCCGTGCAGAGAGCGAGCGGGGCTCCGGGGACAGACAGGCACGTTGTGTTGTCTATTTTCAGCCTGTCTTGGTGGTTTATGCCCGTTTGCCTTGCTCACATTTGACCTACGGGATCTAATTATGAAGGTAAATGTGTATTTCATTCCCTCAGGATTCCCATCGGCACCACACTCCTGCTATGTTTAAACATGTGGGTGTTTAAAAAAGGACCTCTTCACTGTATACTTTTAAATGAGTGCTTTGAAAACGAATGTTACCTTTTTTATTCTGGACCATGATTTGGTTAGTTTTGCTGCGTACTACGCAGGGAGGAAAAAGCCCCTCTAGACTTAGTGACTCTTGCACCCCATTCCTGAAAATGCGAAATTTGTCTTTTTTTTTTTTTCTCCCCCCAATCACCATTTGGTTATTAAAGTTAAGCAGACTAATTTTATGCTCCCAAATGTTCTCACTTCGCTTCTAGATCTCACCTTAGAGGAAAAGAGGCTGATTGTCTTTGGTGTTGCCTAAAAGCATTTTGTAGCTAAATTTTCTATGTGAGTTATATTAAACAGCATCTACAGAAAACCATCAAAGGTGGCTGTGGGAGGCGCTGGAGCTGGGATAATGGATAAAAATGCCTACCTACCCCCTTGATGTTCAAAACAATGTGTAAAATTAAGATGAGTTCAAACCAGGTGGATCAGAAGTTTGATTTTTTTTTTTTCACTTTGGCTTCACTATAAACTATGAACAGACTTAAGTAATGAAACTTACTATAACACTTATAAACCTGAAAATTTAAAAATATGTCTTTTGGTTTTAAGGGCAAGTAGAGGGACATTTGAAAAGCTGATGTCTAATTTTTGTAGATATGGATACCAGACATATGAGCTTAAATTTCAGGTCATTCATCCCAGAATGTAAATTGTGGGGAGGAGAAAGGTTTTGAGAAAACAGATTCCCCCCCCCCAAGTATGCATTTTTTTTCCTATTGGTGAGATTTTACTTAAAGTTATGTGTTTCAAGGCCCCACAAGTCCCAACTAAAAGGTTTTTAAAAATGTTGTTTTGTCTAAAGTAAAATAAGAGACATTAAATTACTCTGAAGATAGACAATTAATTTAATTCCAAATTATGTTTTCTCTTTGTATTTACGCTAATATCAGCTGATAGCACATTTATTTATTTGAGCTGGGGCTGGGTATGGTGGTCTGTTAGATAATATTCTATGAAAACCAACATTTCTCTACCTGGGACATAGCTGAACACCCATAGTCAGGACGGTTTTCTTCACACCACACTTTGCTAAAGAAACGTAACCTCCAGATATTGACTTTTTTTTTTTACACTTTCTAATGGTAGTCCTAAACAGGTCATCTTATGAAAAAATGTTCTCTGTTTATCAAACAAAGCATGAGTACTTCTCAGTCATTTCATACATCTCCCAGAGGTTGGAAATGAGAACCTCTGGTGCTGGTAGAAAAACTGTGATGATGAGAACAAGCCTTCCAAGTGGATTAGGCGTTGGATTGGGAAGTCTGTCCCACTTTGTCTTCCCTCAGGCATGCTTCTGTGGCTTGGGTGACTTTAGCAGATTGGTTGATGCTCTTCTTCACCAATGCCTGTCTGGGTGTGTCTGAAGAATTAAGATGAAACCGTGATGATAAGAAACAAGAAAAACTTCCTACCTTTAATCTACAGTTTATACAGTTAGTTCGTTCTCAGTTAATTTGTGTTGCTGATGTGCTCACTTCATCTCACACACTTAGACGGCTGGACCCTGTGAAACTGGGGAGTTGGAGGGCGGATGTGAGGCACTGAGCAGGGACCATCTCAAGGTCTGCTTTTCCCAGCATGCTTCTGGAGCTGCCCACATAGCATCTGCATCAACCCCATAAACAAAGTTGAAGGTTAGGGCTTGACATGGTATTTAGGGAGGCAAAGTGAATTTCCTATCCTAGGTTTCTATGTGACTTCTTTAGGCAAATCTCTTAATGTGTGTTTTTTTTCTTCTATTTTTTTTTTCTTCTGTTAATGAAATCTTTTTCTTAATATGTAAAAATAAAGGGTTTGGCTAAGATGATTTCCAAGTTGCTTTCTAATAATGACATCTGTTTCTAAGGTTATAACAGACAGGGTGAGTTTTTTGCTGTGGAGAGGATGTGAAAGATAATTTCACAAGCTTTAAAGATTACCAGTTCCTGTAATAAATACTGCATCTGAGAAGCTAAGGACAAGTGGGTGATTGAAGTGCACATTCTGATAAACCAGTTAGGTTAGTAGATGTGCAAACCTATAATAACATTTTTGCTTCAGTCAGAGACATTCTAATCATTCACATTGGAGTGACATATGGTAATGTCATTGACAGTTACTATAGTGGATATAATTTTTGCTATGAAATGCCTCTAATCATTCTTGCCAGTTTAAAATTCTACTCCTCCAAATAATTTTAAAATTCTAATTAATTGTGTTTTTAAGTGACCTATAAAAAGAAAACACCCATTGATTTGATTGACCCAAATAATACTTCAAAGTACATTGATTGACAAAAGAAAAACATTTTTTTTTAACCACTTCATCTTAAACTGTTTCCAGGCAAGAAGAAAAAAGGAAGGTGTTTTTCTCTTTGCAAATGTGCTTGGTTGAAGGAGTATTTACAGTGCTCCATTATTTCCATAGTGTCCAAGATTTCACTTTGGTAGGTTGTTGGGAGGTTGTACGGCTCTCTTTATCAACCTTCCATAGTGGCTACTTCTTAGCGGTAGTTATAGTGATCTGATCAAAATGAGTTTAAGTGGTGTTCCTTTGTGTGTTGTTGGTAGTTCTTTCTAAGACAGCTCCATTTATGGATAAAGCGCATACCTTTCATTCCAGGTGAAGGTATTTAAGAAAGAAGGGAATTTGCATTTAGTAAGTATTCTGTGTGCCAGGCTTGGTGTTATCCTCCATTATCTCATCTAGTTCGAATCTACGTCAGCTCTTAGAGATTAGTCCTGTTTTTTTGTTTTTACCTATGCTAACACTGAGGTTCAAAGAGTTATTGGGAGATAATAAAAATCTACTCCAACCCAAACCGGTTTGGCTCAGTGGATAGAGCATCAGCCTGCAGACTGAAAAGTCCTGGGTTCGATTCCGGTCAAGGGCATGTACGTTGGTTGCAGGCACATCCTCAGTAGGGGGTGTGCAAGAGGCAGCTGATCGAAGATTCTCTCTCATCGATGTTTCTAACTCTCTATCCCTCTCTCTTCCTCTCTGTAAAAAATCAATAAGGAAAAAAAAATATACTCCAGGTCTAAAGACTGAATAATCTTGAAGACTGCCTTACTATGGAGCCAATTTAAATCCACTGAGCTTCAAGAAATTTTCAATCTGGGTGGGATGGGAGTTGTAGTTGTAGTAGGTGAACCACTTTTTTGTTCATTTTTATTTTCCTTTTGAAAAATACTTAAAGGGCAGTTGCAATTCTTGGGAAACACAATTGCAGACCATTACATTTTCAAAGAAAAATGGGGCTTATGCTTAAGCAAACATGTTTACAGGGCATTCATTTAGCTCAGTTGGGATCTTGCAAAGCATTAGCCCTCTGGGTGACAATGCACATCTCACTCAGTCTGTTTAAGTGGCTGTTGTCTGTCTTGCCTGCTAGCAGGGGAGACATATAGAAACAAAGCCATCTTTATTCTTATTTTTTTGGGTGATGTTAAGTGTTCTCTTCAGCTTGATTTCAGGTTTTTTTTTTTTTTTTTTTTAAATATCTCTTTAGTTCTGGAGGTTAAAGTAGTAGCTGCATGTCAGATTTGTACTGAATTAAACACATTGATTTAATTTCAGAGGGATTAAATGTTATATGATTTCCCTGTCACCTTATGACTAACCAGTCGTTTTAGCCTTCCTGCCTTGACCATAGGCAGAGGATTTTAATCATTTTATCAAATTAAGCAGAGTTTCATGTAAATCCTGAAACATTTTCAGATTTCAGGTGGGGAGTGTGGATGGTGGGATTTTATTCTATTCATGTTCTTTAATTAATGCATAATAGCCAACTCAATATTTTCTTTTCATGCATTGCTTATTGAACATAAATAAAGAAAATATGAGATACAAATATTTGCTAAATCTTATAAAAAGTTTTAAAATATAAGCTAGGGAAAATATTTTTTTACTGGAACTTTGTAATCATTCTTCCATGTAAACTTAAGTGAAGAAAAATTATTCTTCCATTTAAACTTAAGTGGATTAGCAAAGTTTAGTTAGGTTAATTTTGGCTACTGTAAACATTACTATTTATATTATTGTGCTTATCATTAAGAATTTAACATAGAAAAATCCACCTCTGATGCAACAGATTTACATAAAAATGCATTTTTATTGTGACAAATATTTTTCAAGTGGGTTTCAATAAGTGCACTATTAAATGGTGGAAACTATTTGTAGTGTGATGACATAATTTTGTTCCTTTTTAAAGAATTAAGATATATTCCTTATATACCCTATAGAGATATATTCCTTTTACTGGGTAATGAAACGTCTTAGAGTAAATATGATAATCAAAGGTTTCTGGTTTAGTGAGTCAATGCTAATAGTTTATTAAAACATTTGTTGATATTACAGTGTGTTTAAAGCATATTATATTTTAAATTTGATTGTTTACATATTTTCCAGCAAAGTTGCCTTCTATAGTCAATATAATTTTTAATTTTGTGGAATACAAAAATTTAGACTTTAAGGTTATTTTGTAATGAAATAAGCCAGTTGGGTAAACAGTATGGATTTACTAAGGTCTTAAATCCTAATTTAAAAAAATTTAAAGTAGCTTTGTGCCGAAACCGGTTTGGCTCAATGGATAGAGCGTCGGCTTGGGGACTGAAAGGTCCCAGGTTCGATTCCGATCAAGGGCATGTACCTTGGTTGCGGGCATATCCCCAGTAGGGGGTGTGCAAGAGGCAGCTGATCGATGACTCTCTCTCATCGATGTTTCTAACTCTCTCTCTCCCTTCCTCTCTGTACAAAATCAATAAAATATATTAAAAAAAAATTTAAAGTAGCTTTGTGTTTTTATGCCTGATTATTTTTCCTATAAGCAGAGATATGTGTGTGTTTATTGAGTGTGCTATCATTAAATATTTTATCATTAAATATTAAACATTTTTTTCAGTTATATGTGTTGGAGAATACAGATTTAAACTTTCAAGATGTGAGCGGTAAATCCAATCTCTTTATAATTTGTGTAGCTTTAGTTTTCAGGAGTAATGACTACATTAAATTAATCACAGTATAAATTCCTCTCTGAAATTAGTTTACCTTAATTTAAGACTGCATGTAATAAAATCTTAGTTAATACTTAAGACTAGAAATTATATTTATTAGGTATCAATATAGCACATTGGTAAATGTTTGGTTATTTTGTAACATTTGGCCATTATTCAAAAAATTGACTAGTATTCCAAAAATTTATTACATTTCAATTGGTATAATTTCTAAATATTAGCTGATTGAGGAAATATAAATACACTATTTTGGCTCCACCAAAGAGAATATTTTAGCATTTTTGCCCAAGATATTCAAATATGATTATATATATGCTCAGGAAAAAAATAGTAGCAGGTTTTTCTTTTTCTTTTTTTATTTGAAAAAACATGGTGTCAGTAGGTGGAATGAAGATGCAGAAAGCACATGTTCTCATAATGTTCCTTTTTATTGGCACTTGAAAAACATGATTCAATGAAAAATAAGAACTCAAATTAGTTTTTCTAAACCTCCTCACAGTGAATGCAAAATACCCCAAATATACTTTTAGTGAGACGGCAAAAAAAAAAAAAAAAAAAAAAAAAAGTGTACATTGACCTGTGTTTATTTTAATAATAGTTCTTTGCAAACTGTAAAGGAAGAAATGAGAAAGTTGGGAAGGCACATAGAAGCATAACTTACAGCATCAGAGTAGAAGTTTAATGAAAGTTAGGATTCTCATAAGATTGAGAAGACACAAATAAAATAGCAGTAATAAAAACTATGACTAAAAATAAAATTGATTGATCCTTTAGTGCTTTATTGTTTTGCAATGCAGTTTCTTTCATTACCTCTTCCTTACTTACCAAGGTGACACTGCTGAGACTTATGATGATGGAGCAGCAGAGGGATCTGAGGACTCTGGTTACTGGTACTTGGCATTCTTTTCAGGTTCCTGAAATGCTTTGTTTTGTCATTGTCTGATTTACTTTAGACATGGCCTGATTCATTTCCTGAACTGTATTTATGAGCCCATGCCATTTGTGTGACTAATTTAAACAGTGAGTTTAGTGCTGTCACATAGATGGCCGATGAGAAAGGAGAGGATTCCTCGGGTTAGCTCTATGGGGATGGGGAGCTGGTAGCTTGGCCATTGTGCAACACCGTAACTCATTACAGGAGAAGTCAGGACGAGATAATGTCAGTGACACATAGGAACAGAGACCGCTAATATCCAATATGAATTTTTCTTTCCTTTAACTTTAAGAGTATCAATGTCCAGTTCAGATTGTTTAGTTCAGGAGTTAAACTGTGGGGCTTTCAGTTTTGATGCAGCTACTTACCAGACACATGATGTTGAGCAATCTCTCTTTCTGAGGCAGGACCCCTGCCTGTAAAAAGGGGACCGTGATAGTACTTACCTCATCAGGTTGATGCAAGGCTCATAGACAGTCATCCACATCAAGCGCTTACCACTGGGCCTGGGGCATGAAGAGTCAGCCCATTTGTCAGCTGGTGTTTTTATTACCCCTTTCTATTGGGTCGGCAACTAAGTAATTGCGGACTTTTTAAAGAAAATCAAAGACAATTTTTTCATGGAACTAAATAACTTTATTCTGTAATGTATTGCCCATTTTGATCAATGACCTTTTGCCATCTTTCAGGCAGCATCATAATCCCACGTTCAAAAAACTTCTGGTTTTTATTAGCAAAAAACTGAATCAGGTACGATTTGACATCATCATCATTATTGAAATTTTTACCATTCAAGGAGTTTTGTAAAGATCGAAACAAAAAGTAATCAGATGGTGCAAGGTCAGGACTATATGGTGGATGTGGCAAAACATCCCAACCAAGCTCCATTAATTTTTGCCGAGTGACCAAAGATGTGTGTGGCCTTGCATTGTCATGATGGAATACAACACCTTTTCGATTTGTCAATTCGGGCCGCTTTTCTTCAACTGCATTGTTTAATTTCGTTAGTTGTTCAATGTAGACATCAGAATTGATCGTTCGGTTGGGTGGTAAGAGTTCAAAGTAGACAATTCCTTTGTAATCCCACCAAACTGATAACAAAACCTTCTTTTGATGAATATCAGCTTTTGATGTTGTTTGAGTTGGTTCACCTGGCCTGCTCCACGATCTTTTCCGCTTGATATTGTTGTAAACAACCCATTTTTCATCGCCAGTTATCAGTCGTTTTAAAAATGGATCATTTTCATTACGTTTCTTTAGCAAATCGCAGCTGCTAATGCGTTGCGTTAACTGTGATTCTTTAATTTCGTGAGGAACCCATGTATTGAGTTTTTGAACATAGCTAAGTTGTTTTAAGTGATTTTCAATGCATGTATGTGATACATTAAGCTTCTCTGCAATCTCACGTGTTGTACTGTGACAGTCCGAATTGATTATTGCTTTGATTAGGGCGTCATCAACTTCAACTGGACGACCAGAGCGTTTTTCATCTTTGAGTGAAAAATCACCAGAACGAAATTTGGCAAACCAATTTTGACACTGCCGTTCTTTTAAGGCTTCGTCACCATAAACAGCACATAACTTTTTATGAGCTTGCGATGCGTTTTCCCTTTGCGGAAATAAAAAAGCAAAATATGACGAAAATGTTCCTTTTGATTTTCCATTTTTCAACGAACGCCAAACGAAAACTACAAAACAGATCAAAAAACTTTTTTTACTGATTAACAGCTGAATAGCCAACTATCAAATAACAAAATGTGTTTTACATTTGTACTACGTCTGCAAACTAAAAATTCAACTGAAGCCATATATGTGTAAAACCCGCAATTACTTAGCTGCCGACCCAATATATAATTCTCCTTTGACTTCTTTTTCTTTCTTTCTTTTTTTTTCTTTCTTCATTACTAGAGTCACTCAGGAAGATTTTTCTCCTTTTCTCTTTAAAAAAATACTTTTGATTTAATACACACTAAATAGCACAATTCAGGGAATGCCGATATACCTATCACCCAGCTTCAACAATGAACTGTCTGCTTTCTTTTTATTTCTGTTTCCCTACACACATTTTTGTTTTGGTTTTCTCTTGGACTATTTTAAAGCAAGTGCCGGACATCATATTTCACTCATAAATAAAGAAGTTTTTCCTTTTTTGGCATAACCCCTGTTTGGCACTGAAGATCGTACTAGATGTGGCTCTGAAAAGAATGATATTGGAAAGAGTTTGTAATGTGTTTCTGTTTTAATGTGTGTTATTAGGATGGTTGTATTCTTTTGTTTTTTGATAGTATTATAAAGGAAAAAACTTAAGTCAGTAGTTAATATATAAAGGTGGTGGAACTCACTTTTAAATAAGCTCTGGAATATTAAATCCTAAAGCAAAGAAATTTGAAATCAATTCTTTAACTATGATTATGGTATAAAGGTATTTTCACAATTTGTCTTAATTCACAGGGAAATTATTGGTGATTCTCTTGTTAAGGACTCCGCTCTTCCTTTTTGAAGTCCATTTACCAAACTCAGCTGGGCAGCTGGAAGGGTCTTGTTTAGAATCAAGAAGAGCGCTGCTTCCACCTCCGATGCTATTAATAGTCAGGATTTTACATAGTTCTGCAACTTTTAGGACGTCATCCATAAACCAGTGTTTCAAAATCAATTCCGAGACTCAACAGTTAGTCAATGTTATTTTAAGGCAATTATTAAGGTTTCCTTAATCGAGTGCCTAGTTTGTTTTTTCTACGGTTGCTAAACTTTTCTAGGGTTAGTTGGTTTCCGTCATACGGTTATTTGCTTTAGGCCCTTTCACTGCAAGGGAGATATCCGAACTCCAGTTGTCTTGAATTGTGGTCACCTCTGTGTGTGGTGGGGAGACAGTGGGAATTCTATTAAGCAATATAAGGGCGAGTCTCGCTCAGCTTTTATTGTGATCTAGCTATTCGTTGGATGATGGTAATGGCTGACCTGTTTTTCAGCATGTTTATGCCTTTTTGGTTTCTCACTGTTTTCTCAACAGCTCTTGTTTCCCCTAACTTCAGGCTGCTGTGCCTCTCATTGTACCAAATCAACGTGTTGTAGCCCCTTTCTCTCCACCTTTTTTCTGTTTTAAGTCTCACTGCAGCATCTCTTCTTTCCTCAGTATATTCAGGCTCAAATTCTTGTGGAAGAATCTGATTGGCTAAGTTTACATTTTGGGTCTAGACAAAACCACTGACCTCTGACTAGTCCAAGGATTGGCTGTCAAACAGCAAGGGCCATGGATGAGGTAGTTTTATGGAAGAGTTGTGGGTGTGATAGACATTATTATTGACATGTCTATAACATCCTAGTTAATATTATTTTTACCAAAGTAATTTTATTCATTCTAAGCTACATTCTCTTTCTTCAATAGCAGTTTTACACCTTTGTCAATATAAGATCTTTCCAATAATACAATTTTGGTCTTCTGGGCCTCATTGGCCTCCTGTATTGCTTTGGGTTCATGGTCATATTTTTCTTTACTTTTAAATATTTTAATATTCAAATATTGTTTGAACATTTTTCTATTAACAATAAATTAAATGTAAAGCTCTTTTTCAAAGTATGGCATATATATAGAAAAGTGCACAAGTCATAAATGTGCCACTTGATGAATTTTCATAAGGTAACAATATTTTTGCATTTAAAAAATATATTTTTTTGATTTCTGAGAAGAAAGGAGAGGGAGAAAGAAATAGAAATACCAATGATGAGAGAGAATAATTGATCAGCTGCCTCCTTCATGCCCTCTACTGGACACTGAGCCTGAAACTGGCATGTGCCTTCACTTGTAATCAAACTGTGACCTACTTGTACATAGATTGATGCTCAACCACTGAGCCATACTGGCCAGGCAGTAAAAATATTTTTGTAAGCAGCACCTCGATCAAACAATTTGATGTAAACAGCTTTCCAGAAACTAATCTCATATCTGTTCCTCTTTACTACTCCTAATCATGGATTGCCACTATCTTTACTTCTAACATTGATTGCTTTGGCCCCTTTTTAACTTTAGCATGGACTCATGCAGTAAATACTCTTTTGTGTTAGGCTTCTTTCCCTTAGCATCATAATTTTGAGATGCATCCATGTGTTGGGTGTTGCATTCATTACATTCCTTTGTAGTATTTTCCTGGGTGAGCACACAACAATTACCATATCCATTCTTTATCTACTGCTTGATGGAGATTTGGATTGTTTCCAGTTTGAGGCTATTAACAAAAAATATGGATTGGAAATTGTGGTACAAGTCCTTTGTGAACATAGATGTATTCATTTTTGTTGAGTATATACCAAGAACGAAATTGTTGGTTCATAGAACATTCATATATTCAGCTTCAATAATTATAGCTAAATACTCTTCCAAAATTGTTATATCAATTTGTGTTCCACCAAAATTTCAGTTGCTGTATATCCTTGCCAACACTTGGTATCAATCTCTTTAGTTTTAAACATTCTAATGGGTATGTAGTTATACCTCCTTTTGGTTTTCATTTTTATTTATCTGATAATGAGGTTGAGCACCTTTTTAAGTATTTATTGACCATTTGACTGTTCTCTGTTTCAAAGTACTTGTTCAACCTTTTACACAGTTTTTTTACTGAGTTGTCTTGTATTATCGATCAGTAGAATTTTTTTCTTTTAATTTAAAAAAATATGTTTTTATTGATTTGAGAGAGAGAGAGAGAGAGAAAGAGAGAGATGAGAGAGAAATATCAACATCTATTGGCTGCCTCCAAGATGCTCCCTCTGCCTCCACTGGGAATCAAGCCTGCAACCTGGCTTGTGCCCTTGACCGATAGGGAGTTGGAATCAGGGACCTCCTGGTGCATGGGTTGAAGCTCAACCACTGAGCACGCCAGCTGGGCAAGCTGTAAAAGTTAAAAATTGTATGAATTACCATTTTTATATGTCAAAATGACTGAATATCAGAATTTCATATTGTTCATCTGAATGTATATGGAAACATGAGTCTTTTGTCAGTTATATGTATTGCAAATATTTTCTCATACTCTGGCTTGCCTTTCTACTTACTCCCTTAAAGGTTTTAAAATTTAATGTAGTATAAGCTGTCTATCTTTTACTTTTTGGCATCCATCTACTCATGAAATGGATGGGGGTGGGAAACATCCTAGGTGCTTTTTGTGGAAGGTGTCAGAGCTGGGGTGCTCCCTGCTGCTCTGCAGTTAAAGCAGTCACCTGGGTCACAGAAGACAAAGCAGTAAGCAAGAGAGTGCACTTGCTGCTGCCTGGTTTGTCACATGGGATGTTTTCCTTTTGAGGAAGGCTCCAGGGTCAGTTCTAAGAGACAAAAGATCATAATGTTCTTTCCTACCTCACCTCCCTCACACTTCCTCGGGTCTGAGGTGTTCCTTCCCCAGCACTGGGTGTTGCTCTTCCTCTAGAATTTTGGTGCATACATGTGATTTGCACCAAAAGAGTTACACGCCTCCCCCCCCCTCCCCTTCCTTCACCTCATCACCCCCTGCTCGAACCTATACTTTTCATCTGGAAAGGTCAGGTGCAAGAGGGTCAAGGGCACTTTCCTAAAACTTAACCAGAATTAAACTTGAATCCCTGACACACCCCTTCATTTATGCTGCCCCCCTGGAGGATGTGCCAACCAGGCTGGCCTGGGAGTGTTAAGAGAGAGAAAACTGTATCATGCCCAGCAGTGGTAAAGACAGAATATTCCATTTCAAAATGTATCTATATAATGCCCTATCACCCTGCCCCACTTTGTCCTGATCATTACCCAGGAAGTGGCCAAGAAAGGATGACCCTTTTCTCAGAATACCTGCCTTTAGTGATCACACTGCCTTACTAACGTATATGGACCAGGAGGGAATGAGGGGGAGACAGTTGGACAATCGGTCCATTGTTGAGTACACAGATTAGTTTCAAGGGCCATAATGGTTGGAAATAGGTAGCCAGTAACCTGAAGAAGTATCAACAGTGGTGAGGCAGCACTGATAATCCAGGAAGGGTTCCGAGGTCCTATGCAGCCCATCTGCCAGGAGCAGGGAGGGGTTGACGGCTTGTGACTTAGTCTCTCCTCCGGTGAGACAAACGGGTCAACTTTAGTCAAGATCACAAGTCTGCCCTGCATGGTAGCCTCTGCATTAGACACAGGGTTAGGCTCCATCAGCAGCTTCATTCCCATTGGTTCCCATGGGCATCTTACATGAACGTTCCAGACAGTTCAGTCAGCAGTCATTGTTTGTCCCCAGGGTCATGTTTCCCAAGAAGAGTCTCTTTAAACTGCCAGTCTATAGTTTTCCAGGTGGTAGGCCAAACAGCTATGCCATTGGCAGTAGCTCTGAAGGCTCAATTTTGCCCCCTGACTGGATCAACTACGTCTGCTTTTGCTTCTGCATAGCTGGCTCAGAAACTGAATACCCACAGGACCCCAGCAGGTACCGAGTGGGTTTCAGTTTAGCCAGACTCTCAGTGAACCAGGCCCAGACATTTAGGGAATCTCTGGGAATTGAGGGTCTCATTGAGTTGCTGGCTTGGATTCAGGTGCTTGAGCAGATAAAGTTCCTTAGAGGGATGATTGCTACCTTTTTTTTTTTTTTTTTTTTTTTAATGAAGGTTGAGATGCTGTTAAACACAGACCAGCAATGTTCTAGAATATATTTTTCCATGTGAGAAGCCTTCCTACTGAGTCTGAGTTGATTCATTCTAAAATGGGAATATCTGGCTGGAGAGTTATAAGGTTTCTATGGGCCAGTTTCGACAAGGGCTTTGCAATAAGCTAATAGTTGCCTGCATATCTTATAATTTTGTTTGAATGCTGGACAAAGTGTATGAAAAATCAAAGAGATAATTTGATGCTCTACAAGATGTTTTTTCTTCAGGGAGAATTTACTTTTGCTTTCTTGCAGGTGTTAGCATGAGGTTATGTTATATTAATCAACTAGAAGCCTGGTGAATGAAATTCATGCACTCAGCAGGGGTGTGTGTGTCCCTCAGCCTGGTCTGCCCTCAGCCTGGTCTGCACCCTCTCACAGTCCGGGAGCCCAGAGATTGATTATCCCAAATGGGGCTCTGTGATGGATCACCCCCACAGAGGGAGGCGCTGCCCACTGCTGCAGTCTGCCAATTGGTGGCCTGGGTCTCCCTCTTTGGGGCAATCATGGAGCCACCCCCCAACAATTGATTGCCCTGCAGGCCAGTGGCCTCAGCTTCCCTCTGCAAGGTGATCATGGAGTGATGGCCGGGCTTCCAACCAATTGCATCGCACTTACCTTGGCTGGCCTGGTGCCAGTGGGTGTCATAGTGTGGTAGTCTGGATGGTTGTTCCGCTGTTTAGCTGTTTGGTCAATTTGCATATTACACTTTTATTATTATAGATTAGAGGCCCGGTGCTTGAAATTCGTGCATGGGGGGATGTGGTCCACTCAGCCTAGCATGCACCCTCTCCAATCTGGGACCCCTTGGAGGGATGTCTGACTGCCAGTTTAGGACCCATCTGGCAGTTGGACATTCCTCTCACAATCCGGGACCACTGGCTCCTAACTGCTCACCTGACTGCCTGCCTAATTGCACCTAACTGCCCCCCACTGCTGGCCTGGTCACCCACAAACCCCTCCCCCCCCCAGCCTGATTGCCTCACACATCTTGCTGCTCAGCCATTTGGTCACCCCTCACTAACCCCCTGCCAGCCTGGTCACCCCACCCAGCCTGTTCAGTAGTCTGTTCAATTGTTTTGGATGTGATGGTTGCTTAGCCTTTTATATATATAGATTTTGGAATTGAACTGGTGAAAGCATTTTTAGGTACACAGTCTTTCTGTTTTGAGCCAAAGTATCTTTTTGTATTTGTTTTGTTAGCAATTTTCACCTGTTGTCTCTGGAATTGTGGAGTGAAAGGGTTGAACAGAAGCATCCTGTGATTGTAGTGCCTTGGCTGTAATTTCCTGCTGTGAACACTATTATAAAGTTCACTTTCAGCATGCCAGCTTGAACTGAGACCATCCTCCTTCACACTCACCTGCCATGCCCCAGTCTTCTAGTGCTAAAGCTGCAATGGCATTCCATCTGATTGAATGGCACAGAATGCCCAGTATATTGAGACAAAGTTCTCAAGTTCAAGTTCTGGATCCATCATTAACCACTGTGGATTGTCAAGCTTAGTCATTTTCTCATCAGTAGGCATGATAATTACTATGACATAAATAAAGTGGGAATATTAATTAATAATCTAAGTGTTTTGTAAACAAAAATCCTACAAAAATATTATTTTAAATACTTCATAATTACATTTTTTCACTTAAATGAGGGTGGTTTAAATAGCAAATTAGTTGAAAAGTTGGTTACTACAGATGTGTATTCTATTCATTTTTATGTTCCATTTTGAGAACCAGTTAACTGCTTTGCCCAGCTTGTAAAGCACCTTTATGAGTCCAAGTTTAAAAATTTTTATAGAGACTATTTAGTGGGTGACAAATTCCTGAAGAAATAGTTGCAAGATTACTTTTACTAACTGCAGGAAAATATTGAAAGAATAGACCAGTGAGTCGTTTTTTCTTTGTCATTTAAATTCTTTCTGTTGTATAGGCCCCTCTGACTGTAATAAATATTAAATATATTAAAGTGAGATTAATTGGGGGTTTATTCAGAAGCAAAATGTAGCTAAATAGATTTTTGTGCTTTAAAAGTTTAATTTTTTTACAGAGAATGTTTAAAATGTATACTGAAAAGTCAATAAATCCACAGCTTACTAATTTTTCTCCCTTTTGATATAAACTGCTATGTTAATAGAACATTCTTTAAAAACAGGCTTTTAAAAATAAAAGCAATGTTTCAGGGGATCTAAGGTACAGTGTAGTGACTATAGTTAATACACATTGCATCCTTGAAATTTGCTAAGAGTGTAGATCTTAAATATTCTCTCTTTCTCTTTCTCTCTTACACACATACACACACACACACACACACACACACAGGCAATAATGTGAAGTGATAGCTTTGTTAACTAAATCTTATCAGAGTAACCATTGCACAACCTATAGTATATAAAATCATCAGGTTCTTCATTAAATTACATAATGTTATTTGTTAATTATATCTTCATAAAGCTAAGGCAAATACAGAAGTCAGTGAATGGATACAGGTAGTGTATATTTTTTGATTCCACGAGTTATATATAGATGTCACCTGTTGTTCTGGCACCATTGAAGCCATGAAGATACCAGTCAGAATACCTGCATCTGTATTCCAGGTTTGTGAAAGAATAGCGAAGGCACTATGTAATTTCTTGGACCTTTGATAAGGGATTTATTCAAAAGCAAAATGTAGCTTAATTGATTTTTAAGCGAAAAATAGAACTTGTTTGTTTATAAATGATTAAGTGTCAAGAACTAAAGTTTGAGATCTTGAATCTGTCCAGGTGTCTCAGACACTAACTTATGAACCCAAGAGACATCTGCCTGAAGTAGAATGCAACCTTCTAATTTTATGCAGTTGCAATGGAAATTAGAATAGAAATTATTATTAATATTTTAAAAGTAAATAATGATATGTGCATAATTCTATGTAGCTTTCAAATATTTTTGCCCATTTGATTTCTTAATAATTCTGTTATTTTTGTTTCTTTTACAGTTTCTCACCTCTTAAAACACATTATTAAAATTTAAATTATCCTCAAGACAGGAGTAATGTTTATTGTGTAAAATTAAAAAATCTCAGAGAACTATAAAATAAGAAAATTAAAATCTGAAATTCTGTCACTCAGAGAAAACTATTTGTTGAATTGTTGAAGGATTTCCTTTAAGGTTTTATTTTTTTCTGTGTATGCACATAATAACTATATACTTTTTAAAGGGGGGCATACTTCAGGTCACATTGTATGTTGAGTTTTGGATCCTGATTTTTAAAAAATATTTTTATTGATTTCAGAGAGGAAGGGAGGGAAGTGCTTCCATTGAAAATCTACTTGGAAAGATGGTAGATATTACTACCATCTGACCTTTACTGTGATTTGTGTTTATCTTTGCCGGAAGCCCCCTCGGTCCACAAGATGTTTGGTCACTAAAACTCTAGATGCTGCTTTTTCATACAATTACAACATTATCTACATTCTTGGCAGCAGGTTTTCATATTCTTCCATTGTGGTTAGAGAATGGCAAATCTGAATGTTTGGTAAGTTTAGTCTGTCCTTAAATTTGATAATGCTACCTTTTATGATCTAAAAAGACCAAAACAAAACAATCAAACCCTCCTGAGTTTGGATACTCATTCGTTCCTACCCTTAATGTTGCTAACAGCTGCCTTGCCTCCTTGGACTTATTGTCAACCTTTCCACTGAAATTTTGGCCACAATCAGAACTCCCGAAAGAATACCTCTGAACTTCTCACCCACTGTGGATTTCAACAAATGGGCTTTCTAGTTGTGATGTTAAAACAAGACATTTTTGCTGAAGATTATGTTAGGATCCTCGAAGGCAAGTTTGTTGGGAGACTGTCACTTTGAGTAAGGGAAGAAGGTCCATGGCTTTTCACCAGCAGCCTTGCTGGCCAGCGAAGGGGGATGCTTCCAGAGAGTCCGCTTGCCACATCCCCTGTGACCCCAGTCACCAAATTCTGCGGGATTTCTGCTAATGACATCCCAGTAAAATCCAGGCAGGCATTTTCTGGATATTTTGTAATCTTTTTTGCACATTTGTCTGAAAGTCACTTAATTAATAATCTAAGGATTATTAGTTTTGGAGCTATGTATTTATATATGAGCTGTGTTATTGTAGTCCTAATACACCCATCACTAGTTACTTATGCAGTTGCTGTTAAGAAGTGAAAATCTTCCACTTAAGGTTTTATCAAGACTTGTAATTTTTAATATTATTTGTCTTATCACTGTTTATTGATACCACAGCATGGGTTCCAAGTTTTCCAGGACAATCTTGATTTAAAATGTTCTTCTTAGTCCCCTAAGAGCATTTGGGTATTCAGGACATGAGGTCATGATTTGCTTTGCAAATTATGGTACCTGTACTTCCTGATAGGTTTGAAAAAACCACAAGGTGCTGGTTAGACTCTTAAATGGCATGTTCAGCAGTCCATGTGGTACAACTGAGATGGAAAGAGACTTTCTTACAATGAGGGGGGTTTGTTGTTGCTGAGGCTTGGGAGTTCATGTGTGTGTGCGTGCGCATGCACGGTGTGTTTGCGTGTGTGTGTGTGTGTGTGTGTGTGTGTGTATGTGTGTGTTGTGATGCTTTAGGAACTAACCTCCTGTTTTGAAGGTATCTCATACATACTAAAAAGCACATTTTTAAAGTAAAGCATCTAGTTTCAATGGGAAAATGGCAACGTATTAAATCTCTATAGAGAGCAATTATGTATGAACAATGATGTGTGTTCCCAAGGGAAGCAGGGCGTTTGACCAGGGATGAATTCACTAACAGTGGAGCCCACAGTGACATGGCCGATGCCTAAAATGGTAGGTCAGGCTGACTAGCAGCGGGGCTTTCTGCCTCACCTCCCTGCAGTGGCTTTAGGAGGCCTTGAGATGCTTATACGCCAGACCCCCTTCATCAGAGTGCAGGCACTTCATTCCTCATGGATAGAATACACTAAGCAGGCTTTGAGCCTTTCCTGGAAAGCTCTGTACTGAGGCGGAGGGAGAAGTTTAAGGTCTCATCTGTGCCGTCCTAAAAGTGCCTGTCTGTGGAGGAGACCAACTTGTGCGCCTGAAGGAGTTCTCTGACCATGTGTGAGGCCTGGCAAAGGCTGTACATGCTCAGGGGAAAAGGACCTTTTTCTGACTTTGTGTCAGGGAGGGTTGCAGGAACAGCCAAGGTGTTTATGCTGGAATTTGAATTAAAAAGATAACTTAAAATATCCCTAACAGCTTTAAAAAGTTTGATTTGATGTTTAAAGGATTTTTTTGAATACACCGGGTCAAATGACATGTATCATTAAAATGAATTTTACCTGTTTCTCTTTACTTTTTTTTCTATGTAGCCACTAGCAAACTTAAAATTACATGTAGGATTTGCCTTTGTTTTTCATTATTTTCATACATTATTTTCCCATTGCACAATGCTGCTTATAGTACAGCATCCACATTTTATTGCCCACAGAGCTTTATTTTCAAGGAGCTTCTTGAATAAACCTAGCCGATTTTTCTTGGGGTACAAAGCATGACAGAGCCCTGCATATATTCTGAGAGTTTGTGTTTTGTTGACGCTAAACTAAAGGTAGATGTAAACTCTTACCTTTAAATAACAACACATCCTTTGTGTTTTTCAAATGCAGATATATCCTCATTGTGTATGCTCTAAAATCTATGCGCTATATTTTTACTGTGATGTAAAAATCGTGACTTCATCATGTCTGCTCTGATTCAGCAAGTCCTCTTCTAGGGTTTTGTCCTAGAAGATACAATTGGATGGATGTGTAAAAACGTGCATATAAGGATGCTTATTATAGCATTGCCTTTAATAATGAAAAGTTGGAAACAGCCCCGATGTCCAACTATAATGTTGGATTACTTAAGTTGTGGAATATCTACACAACGATATTGCCAAAATAAATGATGACAATGAGTTATTTAAAGAGTACTTATAGGCAATCAGAATATTAAAGAGAAATATATGAATTTATACTTCAAAAATTCTGAAAAAAACACACCAAGTTCTAACTATTCATACTGATTCTCTGCAGATTTTAGGTTATTTTAATTTTTTTCATGGCTACTTATATCTCCTAAGTTTCTGTAATAGAAATGTATCTCATATAATTAATTAAAATAATTATTTGTCATTCAATAACTAAGTATGAAATAGCTCCTTGGAAATAAAGAAAAGTTCAAAGTTCTAAGTGAACATAATTATGTGGCATGGAAACTAAAAAAATAGAATTTACTGTGATATAATAAGAGATGTTAGATAAAAAACATTTTTCCTAGATTAGTTGCACATTGTAAACAAATGCTTCTAAAATAAGGTAAACAGCCATTGGTAGGGAGTAAAGAAGTTTGTACTATCTAAAAAATGAAGTTTTTATTTGAAAGTCTTCTGAGATCTACTCTGGATTCTCCATGTTACCACAATTGTGATTTTTTTCCGCTAAAATAATTTCCTGAAATTTTTAAATGCTTTGTGGGTAGTTATTTTTAAGTGACCCAGTACAGGAAGGATGTGGAGGGAGGGGGTGGAGTACTATGGCAACTCCTGTCAGATAATGGAAAACTTGTTTGAAAGTGAACTAAGGCCACCAAAAGTAGCCTGAAGAGATTGCTATGTACAAAGCAAAGGCTTTTAAAAATATTATTTGATTTTTTAAAAATTTGTTGAAAGTTTTGCAGATGCCCTTTTATTCCCCTCCCCAGGTACCCCCTCCCCCTATTCCCACTTCTCTGCATTATTGTCTGTGTCCATGGGTTATGCATATAAGTTCTTTGGTTAATTTCTTCCCACCTCACCCCTCATTGAAATATGTCAGTCTATTGCATACTTCAATGTCTCTGGATCTATTTTGTTTGTAAGTTTATTTTATTCATTAAATTCAAGATATAAGTGAGATCATGTGATATTTGTCTTTCTCTGACTGGCTTATTTTACTTAACATAATACTTCTTAAGTTTCTCCATGCTGTCTCAAAGGGTAAGAGATCCTTCTTTTTTATAGCTACATAGTATTCCATTGTGTAAATGTACCAGTATTTTTTATCCATTCATCTACTGATGGGCACTTGGGCTGTTTCCAGATCTTAGCTGTTGTAAATAACACAGCCATGAACATAGGGGTGCATATGGTATTTTAGGTTTCTTAGGAAGTATTCCTAGAAGTGGGATCATTGGGTCAAATGGCAGTTCCATTTTTAATTTTTTGAGAAAACTCCCATGTTTTTCATAATGGTTGTACCAGTCTGCATTCCCACCAACAGTATACAAGGGTTCCTTTTCCCCCTCATCCTTACAAGCACTTGTTGTTGACTTATTCATGATAGCCATTCTGGCAGCTGTGAGGTGGTACCTCATTGTTATTTTAATTTGCATCTCTCTGATGATTAGTGACATTGAGCATTTTTTTTTTTTTTATATATATCTTGGCCATTTGTATGTCCTCTTTGGAAAAGTGTCTAGTCAGGTCCTCTGCCCATTTTTTTTTTTTTTTTTTTACTGGGTTGTTTGTCTTCATTTTGTTGAGTTGTATGAGTACTTTATTTATTTTGGAAATTAACCCCTTATCAGATGTACCACTGGCCAATTTGTTCTCCTATACTGTGGGTAAAGGCTATTATTAAAAATATCTTTCTATTTATAAAATTAAATTTGTTATAAAAAAAACTTCTCACAAAAACATTAGGTCCAGATGGTTGCACTCATTTTAAAAATTAATTGGGGTGACACTGGTTAATAAGATTATATAGGTTTCAAGTGTACAATTCTATGACACATGATATGTATATTATATTGTATGCCCATCTCCCAAAGTCAAATCATCTTCCCTCACCATATATGTGGCCCCCTTTACCCTTTACTGCACTTTATCTTACCTCTGGTAACCACTATACTGCTGTTGTCTGCGTCTATGAGTTTTAGTTCTATATCCCACATATGAGTGAAATCATGTGGATCTTAGCTCTTATTGATTTGCTTATTTTGCTTCACATGATATTCTCAGGGTCTAACCAAGGAAATACCACAAATGGCAGTATTTCACATTTCCTTATATCTGAATAGCATTTCATATGAACCACATCTTCTTTATCCAATATTGAATTGTAGGACACTTTGGTTATCTCCATGTCTTGGCCACTGTGACACATTAATTGTATAAATGTAATATTGGAAAAGAGGGTAGTTGGAATTGGGTTTAATATCAATAGAATATTAATATTAATCAGTTTTAATATCAATAGAAATAATGGCCAAGAGTCAACCTTATGCAGGTTCTAAGTGCTAGACTAGAAAGAGATAGGAAATCAGTTTGGATGGAATTAATTTTTTCTTCCCTTTCAAAAGCTGGCAAATAGAGGTGGGTCCATTTGTCTTTTGCCAGTCCCCTGACCGAGGAGTCTTGCTGCCCACTCCTGGAGAATGCCCCTGCATCAGCCACGGGGCCATCAGTTCACACTTGAGCTTCTTCAGACCCAGCAACTCCATTTGTGTAACAGAGTTGAGTGCCAGTGAATCTATAGCTTCCTAACCGATAGTTGTGTTCCCTGACTGGCTTTCCTCCAGTTTGGCAGTGGGAATGTTTTCCCAGCTTCTCCTCAGCTGCCTTGGAAGCTTCTTCCCCATCAGTCATTTCTTTTGCCTCCTTCTCCTTACTCAGTCCAGCCCTGGCTGCTTCCTTTTCTATGGGACCTCTACTCTCTGCCTCCTTTTTCTCCTGGGTCTTCTGTTTCTGTAGCCCCACCTCCCTTTCCACCCACTCCTGTGTGGATGTCGCTCCCAGGTGAGTGGGTACAGGAGTGTTCTGAAATATCATTTCCAGAGTCAGTCACAGGGCTCTGCAGTTTTTCTGGTGAGCCAGAGTCTGTACTCAATGCTCTTGCCCTCTGAGAACTACTGGGAAATTTGACTGCCATTTCCATGCCACTTTTTTGAACAGGAAAGCTCATTGCTGAAGTACTAGGTCCTTCTTCACTTTCATCCTCTGAGCTGTCAGAGCCAGGCCCCTCCACTTCTCTAGTCCTTCCATGCATTTCTTTTCACTGCACTGGATCCTCCTGTTTTTGTTTTGTTTTGTTTTGTTTTGTTTTGTTAGGCCACTTCTCAGTCTTTCCAAATCCTGCAATACCATCTTGCTGAGGGGAGCCTGCATACCTTGAGGACAGATTCCCCCAGAGGCTCAGCCACCTCGATGCACTGAGACATTGTTAAAGCAGTGCCTGGGGTCTGTGAGCTTCTGTTCCTTTCACAGCTTCTCCCTCATCTTGTTGTTTTATCCATTTAGCCATTGCTTTTCCATCATTGACATCTCAGTTTCCTTCCACTGAGATCCCAGCAAGCTTCTAGATTGGTTGTCTTAATCTGAGCACCAAGTGCTCAGAACACCCTTCCTCCCAATTCTCCTTTTCTACCACAAAGTCCGGGCTCTAAACTACAAACAGCTCCATGCTGCACTGTGTCATCGGTGTTAGTGAGTGATCTGTTGCATTTCACACAAAGCGTCCCACTGGAACATGCTGGTTGTGGCAGTGGCAGTGGGTACACCCGAAGCCGGGGCAGGAATCCACACCAGTGCTGCATCTCCGCCATTTCGCCCAGACCCGAAGCTGAGATGCCCTGTGCCAAAGCAAAGGTTTTATTGTGTTAGGTAAATACAGAGTGTGTGCTTCATCTCATAGGTCTTTGGAAATTCTTTTTTTTTTTTTTTTTTTTTTTTACAAACCCTTGTGTTGAGGTCTGACTTTCAATAGATCGCAGCGAGGGAGCTGCTCTGCTATGAATGAAACCCCCACCCAGAAGCAGGTCGTCTGCGAATGGTTTAGCGCCAGGTTCCCCACGAATGTGCGTTGTATGAAAGGCGTGGAGGCGGCCCTCTTTCCCGCCGCACCCCGTGGATATTCTTTGACATTTTGTTTATTTTCATGATAAAATTCAATGCTAAAATTTAGTTTAATAGTTAAAACTTGGAAAAGGAAAGTGACTTTCACCATAAGAGTCAATAGGTAAGGCCCAGCTAGCAAACAGCTCTACAAATGGGATTTACCTTTAACAAGAACAATATTAAACACGTCAGAGACTCCACTACATTTTCTGTTCCTGAAATTATACATTTTAGACAATTTATAGCTGCAGCTAAGGAAATGTCATTGGCAATATGTATATAACTTAAAAATTGGTGACCAGTTTGGCTAAGTGGATAGAGCATTGGCCTGTGGACTGAAGGGTCCCGGGTTCGATTCCGGTCAAGGGCATGTACCTTGGCTGCGGGCACATCCCCAGTGGGGAGTGTGCAGGAGGCAGCTGATCGATGTTTCTCTTTCATCAATGTTTCTAGCTCACTATCCCTCTCCCTTCCTCTCTGTAAAAAAAATCAATAAAATATATTTTAAAAACTTGATGACAGATCCTTTAGATTCTTATAACACTAATGGAGTAAAATATTACCTTTTTATCCCAATCAGGTAGTTTGTAATTCTTCTCTGTGCACCTACCACCTCATACACACCTCGGACAGCATTGAGATTGTGGTTATTATCTGTGTATCCATCTGTCTTCTATTAAACTCTGAGCTTCTTGGCCACCCGAACTGTGTCTGTCTTGCTTTTGTATCCATGACGACCAGTAGCAGACACGTAGTTAGTGCCTAGTAGATGTTATTGAAAGAAGCAGAAAAGGAGAGGAGTGCTTTGGGTGGTAAAGTTACCAATTAGGCCCCGTGTTCAAAAGACAGTCGTCTGAATTGCTCCATAAGGATGCTTTTGGGATGCAAGAAAGATCCAACACTCTCTCAGGAGTTTAAGCTACATTTTGCAGGGAGAAATCTGTTAGCATTTGTTAATGCCTATCCCTTTGTCTCACTCCTCTCCACTTGAATTCAGACCATCTTACCTCAATTGAACTTCTAGGTGACCTCCAGACCCCCTTTTCAACCCATTCTCTGCATTGCTGTCATACCTATCTCTCTATATGATATGAGTATAGCCATATTATTTCCAGCTTCATGCCTATGACTGGCTCCTTGTTACTGCTAGGTAATCCCACCCTCTTTGCAGAACACTGGAGCCCTCTGAGATCTGGCCCATTTATTTCCACTCTCCCCATATCTGAGCCCCGGTCATGCCACACAGAGTTAGTCATTGTTCTTTAACAGGTCACATGCTTTGCTTTTTTTCCTCTGCTTAAAATGCTCACCAGCTTTATATATATATATATATATATATATATATATATATATATATATATATATATATATATATATATCAGACCAGCTTTCTGACCCCTTTTGGTGGTCCCTGTCCAGCGCTTATAAAATCTCTAATATACAATAACTCTCTGTATTTGTCTTTTTCTACTTGACATCTTCTTCAACTATATGCTCAAGAAATGCAAATTGCCATTTACCAAGTGCCAACTATGTGCCAGGCAATGTGTAGACTTGCGTCCCACTGGATGAAAAAACCCTTGGGGGGTAGCAATAAGAGCTCACCCGGGGCTGAACATTAGTTGGGCAGGGGTTTTCTTTATCTCTTTAAAATTAAAAAAAAGGCAAGGATCCTAAGTCATTTGAAGTCAAACACATTTTATTCCAGCTTCACACAAAGACAGTTTTTGAAAATAAGTGGGTGGTGGGTGAATGTGTAGTGATACTGCTTGTTTACTCTGTTTTTGTTTTTGAGCAAATCATTCTATGCTGGTGGGAGGCAGATCAGGGAGGGAACACAGGGAGATGGTTTCCACTTAACACTCAGAAGGCTGCCTTGGAACGTGGAGAGGAAAGAGGATAAAGCCAGAACAGTGAGAGCTGTAAGTGTAAGATGTATTCTCGATGAAAGGAAAACCACGGTGAAAAAGCTCATCACAGTTTCATGCGACATGAAATACTTCATGACATACATTCTGTTCTCCAACTGCCACCTCCATCTTTCCTGTTACTTCTTGCCTGTTTTTGATCATGGTGTGAAATTCTCTTCTCCTATCATCCTGCCACCCTAGCCAGTGTTTCCTTAGGAAGCTAAGTTAGGGGTCACCACCACAACACTTCTTGTTATATCTGACATCTTCCTCTTTACTTCAGTCCTATCATATTATCACCTCTCCTTAGAGGTAGCTTTGAAATAAATGTATATTATGTTTATATTTTTGTCTCTTTAATTAGTCTGTAAGGTCCCTTTAGCCAAGGAACATATTTTTCTTTTAAATTACTTGGAATTCTTAGTAACATTCAATGAAGGTTGCTGTCAAATGTTAGAATCTTGATGAATTAAGTCAGTTTTAAATGTTTAAAATCTTAGTTAATGTATATATAGTCTAGGCCCTGATGTATCCATTTATTTAATAGCAACTGAGAGAGAAACATACTGCCTGGCTTCAGATACTGATTTTGCTAGATATTATCAATCTAACCTTTCTGTGCTTCAGTTTTTCATCTCTTAATGAGGCTAAAATAACATCTACCTCATAGATACAGCTATAACTGTGCTGAGAGAAGGCATAAGTAAAATGTTCGACAATGTCTGACACATAATAAGTGCTTGATAAATATTAATCATTATGTATACTTTTTATATGCAAACAGAAAAATAAAACATAATAACATGTAGTTTGTGCATACACACACACACACACACACACACACAAAATATCCTATGATTATAAAATTGACTTGTTACAGGGATTTAAAAATTAAGGGACAATAATAAATAGTGAATTAGGAAGTTGAACGTTATTGCTTATTTTTTAAAAGAAAAAAACTATTTTTTTTGGTGTTTTGATATCAAAATCAGATTAAGGCACTCAAAATCGGATTAGGTCTGCTGTGTAAATTTTAGTCTAAAGGTGCCAGACGTTAAAAGAATTGAGCAGAAACATACTTATGGAAATGTTTTTCATGATTTTGCTCATTTCTGTGCAGCCATTTTTAGTTCAGACATTGTACTGTAGTGGGGGTTCCATAAAGACTCCTCTGTGTGAGATTCTGTGTTGGAGCAACCTTCATCATTGGAACAACTAATAATGCTGCTGCAGTTTGGAGCTATTACTGTAGAGTGGTGACAAAATGTTTTCATAAAGTGCCCCATCGTGTTAGCAAATGAGAACTGCAGGATGGAGGCGCTACCCTGCGCCCCTCACAGGCTGAAATAGCTCCGTGGTGGAAGCCTGGGCTTTCCTGTGGCCTTGCACTTGGGAATGTATGTCAGGACCGCCGGCATACTACAGCGTCGTTCTACTGTCGTTAATCATGCCATTGGTCAATTTATAAAACTCAACACAGTCATATTGTGGTAAAATGCAATTACATAAGAGTTATAATGAGACGAGGGGTGGATATGTCCTCTGGGAACTATTCTTTCACTTCAAGAATACCATTCTTTGTCTGGATTGTTTATTGGATTCTGAGATCCTTATGCTTATGTATTATCCCTTCCTCTTCTCTCCCATCCCACCCGGGAGGCTGCCAAAGTGGAGAGGGCACATTGGTTTTGTAGATAAAAGTGCAGGCATGTGTGTGCTGGGGGTGGGGGGTGGGAGCTATGTCTGCTGGAGAAAGGAGGGTCATTATGTTGAGCACGCAGGTGCCTTCTGTTTGCTAACCACAGTCCTCCTTCGCCCAAAGGAGAGGCCCTTCAGTCATCTGACCACCAGAGGAGGGTTTCTGCCCTGCTGGAGCTCCCTTTTCCAGAGCACACAAAGGCACCCTACGTGGTTTAGTAGCGGCTTGATTTCCAGGTTCTGTGGGAAGTATGTGAGCTCCCTCACAGCCACATGACCAAGCCAGAGTGGATTCTTGGAGCCCTGAGGATCCTCCTGACACTCCTGTGCTCTTGTTGTCCCTGGAAGCAGTGGGGAAGGGTTTCCGACCAGAGCAGGCAGGGCCTCCCTTCTGGGCCAGAGGACTCCTGAGGTGTAGGCCTCCTGTCTGCTGGGCACCTTTTCTCTTCTCTAGCCGGCTTGCACTAGGAGCTCTTGGGGGTAGTGGCCTGCTTTATTGAGCAGGGTATGGGTCCAGGGGAAAGCCTGGTGGATGCTGGGATAGGGGCTGGGACCTGTCAGCCAGTTACAGGGCCTGCACTTTTCATGTCCCCCAGAACCCCACAGTTTAAGCTCCGAGCACCCCGGCACTCTGGGCCTGTTTATTGTTGGCCCTATCTACTTCCCTACCAGGTTTTTCCTTCTATGGGTTGACTTGCTGGCTGGCTGATATGCCCTCATTCTGGTGCTTTTTAACCTCCATTCTGTAGGGATTTCTTGGTATGACTCTAGAGAAGAGCAGGTGCAAACTGCCATCATGCATTAGAAGTATAGATTTCTCAGTACACGGAGTTTCACACGGGGGTGCTGCGTAAGCTCAGGTTAGTGACGGTAATTTTGTGGGTCAGAGGGTTTGTAAATTAGACTAGAGCAGGAAAGTTATTTACCTCCAGGAATGTCAAAACCTCAATTTTATTTAACTCTAGAGTTCTGAGACCCCTTGTTTCTACCAGTACCTCCTAATTATAAGTTCACTGATAGAATCTCAGAATTTTAGGGCCTTTAGAGCAGCAAGGCTTATAAACCTTACAAAGGTCTGCACATCCCCCTGAGGCCTTTGCAAATGCAGACTGTGATTCAGTGTGTCTGAGGCTGAACATTTCCAACAAGTTTAAGCAGACCTATGAGGCTTTCTAGCTCAGTAAGACCTTTTTCACCTTTTCCAGTTTACCTCTATTTTGTTTTGTTTTACTTTATTAATAGAGCTGTTTCTGGCGTGCCTGTGTATATATTAATTTCTGAGAGGAAGGGAGAGGGAAAGAGAGATAGAAACGTCAATGATGAGGAGAATCATTGATTGGCTGCCTGCACATCCCCTATTGGGGACAGAACCCCAAAATGGGCATGTGCCCTTGACTGGAATCAAACCTGAGACCCTTCAGTCCACAGGCCGACACTATTTATTGAGCCAAACCTGCTAAGTGTGCCTATTTGTTTTTATATCTCTGAGATGTATATTGATATATGTTTAAAGAATCTTCTCAGTTATTGAATGTGTACCTAAGATAACATATATAAAAGAAAAATAGTTGCTTTTGCTAAAAAAATATTTTCCTTTTGAAATTACATAAACATGTTCACATTTTAAAAAAATGTATTTTATTAATTTTTTACAGAGAGGAAAGGAGAGGGATAGAGAGAAACATCGATGAGAGAGAATCATCGGTCAGCTGCCTCTTTCACACCCCGTACTGGGGATGTGCCCGCAACCAAGATACATGCCCTTGACCGGAATCGAACCTGGGACCTTTCAGTCCGCAGGCTGACACTCTATCCACTGAGCCAAACCGGTTTCGGCAAACATGTTCAAATTTTACAGAAATATTTCGAGTAGCTGCAGTTTGTGCAGATACATTACCGGGGGAGGTGTCTTTTAACTCAACAACATCATTACAAATCCCGGAGTCAGAGGGCCCTTGGATAAGAAGGTGCTGCCATGGGAAAGTTTAACAGGCTGGTGGCTCTATATACAGGGAGTGACTTTTTGGGTGGGATGTGGGATGGCCTGGCAAGAAATTCCCATTAGGATGGTCATACTGTAGAGCAGGGGTCTTCAAACTTTTTAAAGTGAGGGCCAGATCACGGTCCCTCAGAGAGCTGGAGGGCCGGACTATATGAACTACTAATTCCTACTGTAACACCTCGGCTGTGCTCACTGCCCAAAAAACCTGGCGGGCCGGATCAGTCTCCTCTGCGGGCCGCATGTGGCCCGCGGGCCGTAGTTTGAAGACCCCTGCTTACAGTGTAGAGGATCTTCCTGCCACATCACTTCCCAACCTTTCTGGTCCTGTCACACCCCTTCCCCTAACTCCTATCCTGGCCAGAAAAGTCTCATTGCCATTAACACAGAGAATAGCACTCCTTTTCGTCTTTTAAAGTCCAGATTTTTTTCCTCATCTGAGGATATGTTTATTGATGAGAGAGAGAGAGAGAGAGAGAGAGAGGGAGACACCAAGCTGTCCTTGAGGGAACCTGCCGCTAAGTCCCACTCATGAGCATTGGGGCCTTCACTGCCTATCACAGGGACTTGAGTTTCTTAAGGGTTTCCACAAGTTTACTCAATATTGCTTACTAGAGGCCTGGTGCATGAAATTCGTGTGGGGGCCAGGGGGTTGGGGATGCGCTCAGCCGGACCTGTATTTTCTCCAATCCGGGAGCCCTTGGGAGATGTCCAACTGCCAGTTTAGGCCTGATCCCGCAGTTGGACATCCCTCATGCAATCTGGGACTTCTGGCTCCTAACCACTCACCTGCCTGCATGCCCTAACCACTCTGCTTGTATGCCTGATCCCCCTAACTGCCCTCCTCTGCTGGCCTGGTCACCCCTATTAACTTTTTTTTTTTTTTAATTGTATCCCCTTCACACACAATTGTATTTGACTTCTTTATTGGTTTCTCCCTCTCACACAATTTATCTCTCTCCTTTATGTAACACTTTTTCCTACTGATTCATCATTTATAAATTTTTCTTTCCTCCTTGTTTCCTACTTCTGTTCCATCATCCTTCTTCCCATCTTTCTCCTACCCCCTTTCCTCCCCACATTCCTTCTTTCCTTTATCTTTACCCCTGCCCGCCCTCCCCTTTTCCTTCCTTCCCACATTAATTTTCTTCTTCGCTTCCTCCCTCGGACCTGCTTTGCTCCCTCCCCCATTTCTTCCTTCTTCCCATTCTCCTTTTAAGCTCTACCCGCTCCCCTTTAAAACTTTTCTTCCCTCTCTCTTCCTCTATCATCCTACCTTTCCCATACATTCCTGTCTACTTACTTCCACTGTTTTAATGTCTGTCTACCTGCCTAATTATTCACTATCATTTATCTTTTTTCTTTTCTGACTCCCACCTCTAAAATCTGTCCCCATCACACATCACACTTGATTTTCATTATAGCTCCTACAGTTCACTCATGCATCATCCTCTTTCCTTCTTTAACTCTGCTCTCTACTGACTCCTTTGTAAAGTTCTTCCTTCCCTCCCTCTCTCCCTTCTTAAAGCTTCCAGTGGTGGTGGCAGGGAATTAATCCCCAGCCCAGGGCTCAGCCCCAGCCAGGTGTTCACTGCCCCCTCTTCCCTGGTCTCCTCACCGCCATCTGCTCCCATGCTCTGCCCTGGATGCCGGGCCCAGTGAGGGTGCCCGAGGTCCCTGCAGCCTGGGTGCTGCTGCTGCCGCCACAAAGCAGGAGCGCCTCCGCCCAATGGCCTCGGACCGTCCACCACTCCATCCCGGACCCAGGGGCGCCTCCCAGCTAATGGCCCATGCTGGAGGCCACCACTCTTCTCCCTCATCTGGGCGGGGTTCTGCCCCCCCCCCCCCCACAGTTGCCATCCCCTCCCTCGTGCAGCCCTGCGTTTCCATCCCTTTTCCATTCCTGCATCTTTTTCTTGTTCCCTTTCTGTTTCTGTTTCTCCTCTTGGCCTATTTGCATGCAGGCCTGGCTTCCTCTCCCTCTCCTTTCTTATCCCCTCCTGTCGTATCCTATCCTTCCCCGGGCCTCGCAGCTGCCTGAGCAGAGGGCAGGACACAGCCTGCTGGTCTGGTTGTGATGTGACGCTGGAACAGATAATTTGCATACTTCTCTATTATTCGTATAGATATCTGCTATACTTTTTTTCTGGTTAATAAAGTGAAAATTAGTGTTCTAATTTGCAGAGGAGAATTAGATGGAGGTGCAGCCGGAGTCTTACCTGTGAAAGAGAGGACATTTGACAAATGGGAAGGAATTGGCAGGATAATCTTAGGGTAAGGTATAAAGGTTATCATCCTAAGTTTGGTTTCTTTATGGTTTTAATGGAGTTTTAAAATATAGATTATTAATAGGTTCGTGGGGAAATATACATGTCACTTTTTTCAGCCATTTTTGAAGGTTTATTACCCTTGCCTCGTTTCAAAAAGGATTTGGCACAGCCTGTCTTAGTCTGTTTGTGCTTCTGTATAATAAACACCATAACTAGGATGGCTTATGAACAACAGAAATTTATTTCTTGCACCTCTGAGGACAGGAAGTCCAAGATCAAGGCGCCAGCTGATTCACTGTCTGGTCTGGAGATCAAATTCCTCGCTCGTAGATGCCACCTGCCCTTGTCCTCACTTGTCAGAAGGGGAGAGGGAGCAACCCGGGACTCTTTATCGGCACTAATCCCTTCCATGAGGCTGCACCCTCATGATCTAATCACCCCCAAAAACCCCACCTCCAAGTACCTTCACACTGGGGATTAGTTCTCATCATATGAATATTTTGGGGACATAAACAAACATTCAGCCTAATACACAGCCCACAAAAATAATAAAATAAAATATATGAGAAGGTGGGGCGGAAAGAAAAGAAGCTAGGGGTGGGGTCCGCACACAAAACATTTTCTAGAAGATGCTGTTCTCACTTGTTAGGAGTGAGCTACACATTGGCTGGGAGTGTCCAGGCTCCCTGACCTGTGGTGGGACCCATGAAGGCCCGAAGATTGAGGTGCAGCAGTTCTCCCGGTGCCTAGACTTGGAAAAAACACACCTCCTAAAGAGAATACAAAATGTGTAGTGAACTACACTCTGAGCTACATTCCTCAAATAGATGGTAGACTGCTTGACGGGGCTATTTTTCAAAAGGTCCTTGGATATAGGCTGATGGCATGTGTATGCATAATTTAGTGAAGACCTTTTTGCAGGGGCCCCAAATAATGAAGTCTAAGTATACAGCTCTCTGACTGCCTCCGGGAATAAAATTACATCGTTTGCAGGAACAGAGGGGCCTTTTAGCCATTATGCAGTCTTCTATATGTATTATTTTGTCCAAACTGAGCTATCATTTGAAATATGTTAAGTTCAGTTGCTTAAAAAAAAGGAAGAAAATTTGTGACCAAAGCTCTCTAGCAGAAAGCCATCAATTTTAATTTTAGGGAAAGTATATACAAAATAGATTAAATACCGTGGCTGCTTCTGATCATTCAGTTCCCTAATTTCTATACTTAGTGGGTTTCAGTACTAGTATATTCTTAAAGTCCCTTTTGTCACTGAAGTCTTCTGTATTTGCCAAAGTCTTGGAAGGTAGGGACTGATATCCTCAGGCTGAACAATTAAGGCACCTTCAATAAAGAGACTATGTACAATGGTGAGGGCAGGGTTTTGGGAACCAAAAGGCTTAGTGCACTGCCCAGGCTGGTGAGAGCAGGGAGCCATTACTACATCTAGGGCTGAAGTCGTGAGGGCTGGAAGTGGCTACAGAAAGGGAAGAGATTAGCTTTAGGGAATTGTCTATTTGACACAAATTGTAGAGGATACTACCCGATCTGGTAGTTAGTTGAGCTGAAGAATGACTACCTCCATGTTCCTCTTTCTCCCTCCTACCTCCTGATGGTGGTGCCCATGGACCACTCCCAGTAGAAAGCCAGAGGGTTTGCACACACCTCAGCTTCGAGGAGTACAGAGCAGGGTGAAAGGTGTTGGGGGGTGAAGGGAAGACCTTCCCCTAACTTCATGTTTCTAAACAAACGCTATGAATTTTTTTTCAAGGTAAAAAAAGTCTGCCTTCCTGTTAGCTTCATGAGAAACCGTCTCTCTGGTTTATTGCTGTAGCTTCAGGGGCCTCTCACGGGTCCTGGTCTACAGGAGAGTTCAGTGAATAAGGTTGCTGCCGGGCAGCGGAGCTCACCTGGGGAAGCGGTGGTGAGCAAGTGGCAGCGATCAGATTGCCATGCTGAGGAAATACAGCAGAAATGGGGAGCTGATGACGTGGCCAGGTTTCTGCACGTCTTTGTGGTCCAGTCCTAATGAAACCTTTATGAGAATAGTTTTCAGACTGCAGAACAAAAATAAAACCTCCCAAAGGCAGTACATTTTCATTATAGTGTTGGGGAGAAAACACATTTTCTGTCTCTATATCTCACAGGTGAGTGACAGGATGGCATTGTGGCGTTGCCTATGTGACAGCCTCTATGGTGAAGAACCACCCTCTTAGCTTGTATTCACTGACATGATGCCTTGAAGCAAAATTAGCCGTGCTGTAAAAAAAATAAAGAGAGAAAAAGAAAAGAAAAGAAAAAGAAAGGTGTAATTTGAAATAAAATACGGGAATATACTCTCTTGATGGAATTATAGTTGATTTCCCCCCTCAAACAATTAGTACATTTTTCAAAAAGTTCAATTGGAGTATATTTATCTATATATATAAAAGCCTAAGCGACTGTCTGACTGTCCAACCATCTGATTGTCCGACTATCTGGTAGCCATGACATGCACTGACCACCAGGGGGCAGATGCTCAATGCAGGAGCGGAAACTGCACACATGGAAACATGGAACAGACTGATGAATCTCAGAGGGAAGGGGAGAAGAGGTAGGGTGGGAAGAAATTAACCAAAGATCTTACATGCATACTAGAGGCCCAGTGCATGAAATTCATGCATAGGTGGGGTCCCTAGGCCTGGCTGGGATCAGGGCCAAGGAGGTGACAATCACCAGGTTGGGCACAGAAGGAAGGGATGCTGGATGCCGATGCCACCATTATTGGTGCCCTGCCACTGAGTGGTTCCTTGCCTCCCTTCTCCTTCCCTCACTGCTGTGCTGCCACTGCAGTGGGTGGGCAGCAGGCCAATTGGGGCTGCCGGCTGGGAGGAGGGACAGGGTATGGGAGGTTGGCCGCCAGCCCCAAGGAGAGAGCTGGCCCTCAGCCCCCTTGGGAAAGAGGCTAAGTCTGCTACCACCCAGCCCAGGGCCTGGCCCTGATCCGGTGATTGGGGCCTGCCAGCCAGGGGTTAGGGACTGTAGGAGGTTGGCTGGACAAGGGGAGGGGGGTTGGCTGTGGTAGTGCACTGACCACCAGGTAGCAGCTCCTGCATTGAACATCTTCCCCCTGGTGGTCAGTGCATGTCATAACAAATGGTTGTTCCAGTTGTTCTGGTCATTCCAGTTGTTCTAGTCTCTTAGGCTTTTTTACATGTAGACCAGAGGCTCAGTGCACGGATTCATGCCCCGGTGGGGCCCCTTGGCCTGGTCTCCAGGGATCTGGCTGAAACAGGCTCTCTGACATCCCCTGAGGGATTCCAGATTGCAAGAGGGCACAGGCTAGGCCGAGGGACCCCACCAGTGCATGGATCCATGCACCGGGCCTCTAGCCTACAATGAAATCCATCCATTTAAAATATACATTTCCATGAATTTGAACACATACATACAATTGTGTAATCACATAATAAAAATTTAGAATATTTTTTATCACCTACCAAAATTGACTTGGGTTCCTTTGTGGTAGATCCCCATTCTAACTTCCAGCCCCAGGCAATCTCTAATCTGATTATTGTCACTGTAGCTTTGCCCATTGTAGAATTTCAAATAAACGGAACCATATATAGAGTACAGTCTTTAACTTTAGATTCTGCTTTTCAATTTCTACAAAATCTTCTGGGGTTCTATTGTATATTTGTGATTATATGTTTGCACAAATGAATAATATTTATGGTAAAAATGATCTGCGTAGTAGTACAAAAGGGTTTAAAATGAAACTACAAGTCTACCACCTACTCATTCTCTTTTCTAATCCCACTTCTCAGAGCCAACAGCATTTGATTGTCTTTCCCTTTAGTTCTTCTGGAGGTTTTAATTAATATACAAACCACTGTTTCTTGACAGTATTTATTGACACTGTGCAGTGAGAGGTGATGATTTTTCTCATTACATTGCCTATTCTTATATCTCCCTTACTCTTTTCCCATTAGTTATTAACCTAATCACTTTTTATTTTCTTTATTGCTTACCTTTGAACCTTGAGTGCTTATTCTTGATTTTATACCTTAAATTAAACTAGCACGGTGAAGAAAATAATTACAATTACTGGACTCAATAGATTATTTTGTAGGTAAATCATAAATTTCAGGATGACCATATTGTAAAACAGTTCAATTAGACCCCTGAGGTTAAAAATGTAATTTTTGGCTGAAACTGGTTTGGCTCAGTGGATAGAGCGTCAGCCTGCGGATGAAAGGTCCCAGGTTCGATTCCGGTTAAGGGCATGTACCTTGGTTGTGGGCACATCCCCGGTAGGGGTGTGCAAGAGGCAGCTGATTGATGATTCTCTCTCATCGATGTTTCTAACTCTCTCTCTCCCTCTCTCTTCCTCTCTGTAAAAAATCAATAAAATATATTTTTAAAAAATGTATTTTTTGTTAACATAACAAAGAAAATTCAGAAGGCAATTAAAGTAGACTTGAAAAAAAGCTGTTTGTTTTCCTTCTTGGTGCACGAGTTCAACAAAGAGAACTAAAAAGATGTTTTATTCTTCTAGCAAGAACATGATATTTAAGTGATAAAAATGAGCTAGTCCACATTTGAGTGTAGTCATATGGTACTTGACTATTTCTGACTTACTTTGCTTAGCATTATATTCCCAAGATTCATCCACGTTGTTGCAAATGGCAGTATTTCATCTTTTCTTATGTCTGACCAGTATCCCATACCATATATGCACCACATCTTTTTTACCCAATCATTTATTGAAAGACACTGTCTTGGTCATAGCAAATTATGCTGCAGTGAACATAGAGGTGCATATATTTTTGTGAATAAATGTTTTCAAAATTTTCAGGTAGATACCCAGGAGAGGGGTTGCTGGGTCATATGGTAACTACATTCTTAATTTTTTGAGGAGTCTTCATACTGTTTCCTATAGTGGCTGCACTAGTTTACATTCCCACCAGCAGGGAATGGGGGTTCTTCTCCAACAGTTGTTATTACTTGTCTTGTTGATAATAGCCATTCTAATACGAATCTCATTTTAATTTTTTGTTTTTTGATATAAAAGGCTTTATTGTTTCAATTTTCCTGGGAGAGGGCTCCAGTGGTTAAAACAATGCCTAGTGGTTTCAGGGAGAGGTTCAGGCAACAGGGAGACACTAGGGGAATGCAGAGGGGCCCTTCAAAGCCCTCTGGGCTCCAAGGGCTCCAGTTGTGCTTGAAGGTGAGGCTTTCGAACCCTGGGGGCTGGCCAGACTGTGGAGGTCAGTTAGGTGATCACCCATCTTGATTTTCGCCTCCTTATCCAGGGAGTGTTTCTCCAGGAAGTCACAGAGAGGAGGGTCTGTGCTGGTGGAACCCAGGACCTGCAGGTCCAAAAGGGCCTGGTTCAGGTTCTTCTTCCAAGGCCATGGCGGCGTCCATGGCGTCCTGAGTTTTGCTCACTCTTCTTAGGACAGCTTCAGCATGTCCTGGAAGAGGATTTGGCCTCTGTGCTGGTTTTTGCATCTTTTTTTAAAAAAATAAGTGTTGTGTGTTTTTTTAACTTGATTTTAGAGAGAGAGGAAGGGAAAGGAAAAGAGAGAAGCATCGATTCTGCACCCTCCAAAGGTGATGACTGGAAAAGAGGTTGGAGGGTGTCGGAGGCTGGAAGAAGGGGTGTCCCTGGCTCTGTTCCATAAAACACTGTTGAAGCGAGAGACAGATCCAGGGAACCCCCAAGAGCACTGCACGCTCATTGTAGTTTTGATTTGTATTTCCCTAACAGCTAATGAAGTTGAGCATCCTTTCATAGATCTGTTGGCCATTTGTATGTCTTTTTGGGAGAAGTGTCTGCTCAGATCCTCTACCCATTTTTAAATTGGATTGCTTTTTTGTTTGGTTTGTTGATATAAAATTGAAAGCAACAATGGACAAAGAAGAAAAAAACAAACAAAAAACTCAAAGACACAGAGCACAGTATGGTAGTTACCAGAGGGAAGGAGAGTTAGGGGGTAGGAAAGCGTAAGGAGGGTCAAATATATGGTGATGGAATATTTGAACTTGGGTGGTAGGCATACAATGTACTAAACAGATGATGTATCATAGAATTGTGTACTTCAAGCCTATATAATTTTAAAACCAATGTCACCCCAGTAAATTTAACTTAAAAAAAAAAAATAGCCCTAACGGGTTTGGCTCAGTGGATAGAGCATCGGCCTATGGACTGAAGGGTCAAGGGTATGTACCTTGGTTGCGGGCACATCCCCAGAAGGGGGTGTGCAGGAGGCAGCTGACCAATGTTTCTCTCTCATCAATGTTTCTAACTCTCTATCCCTCTCCCTTCCTCTCTGTAAAAAATCAATAAAATATATTTTAAAATAAATAAGTAAAATAAATAAAACACTTTAAAATTAGCTAGCAATAAAAATTTTACAATAAAAAAATCCTTATACTGGCAGTTAATTGAGTTAAAACATTCTTAGCCAATGTTACAAAAAAGAAAAAACAAAACACACACACAACAATCTTCCAGAGTAATATTTATTAGCACAAGCACACTTTCTTTGTACTTTTATAAGCAATCATCTTTAAGGTGTTAAAAGTGGATTCTAGCCCTGTGTGGCTCAGTGGTTGAGCCTTGACCTATGAACTAGTAGGTCACAGTTTGATTTCCAGTTAAGGCACATGCTTGGGTTGTGGGCTCGATCCCCAGTGTGGGGCGTGCAGGAGGCAGCCAATCAGTGATTCCATCTCATCATTGATGTTTCTCTCTCTCCCTCTCCCTTCCTCTCTGAAATTAATTAAAAATATATATTTTAAAAAAGTGGATTCTGACTGTGGTTTACCTCTAGTTTGAGGAGCTGCAGAACGGTGACTTGTTGCACAGCCAAATTGTGCGCTAGTGAGTACTACCACAGTTATTTTATGTAGTTTTTCATTTCCTAGTTAAATAGATTGAGCATGTCTACCAGACACAAGGATGCAGGCGGCATTAGTTCACCAACACAGTTCTAAAGGAATTGTTCTAAAGAGATTGAAATGATACTTGTGATCCAACAGGATGCTTTTCTTTCTCTGTTTTAGTATGCCTTCTCTCCTGGGAAATAGAATTGTTACCCAGACAATAGCCTTCCAGCAATAGTCTTTTTTATTAGATTTGCAAATGAAGTTATTCTTTATTACATTAGTCTTCTCTAGGATAATTTTAATCAAGGATAAGATACTCTGAGCAAATGGTGGGTTTAAGTGGTAAGTTATTTCCCTTTATTGGGTTTCTTTGCTGCCTAAGTTTGGATTCACTGCAGGGCCCAGACTTCAGTTACACCATTTGGTATTCCTGCAGTCTTGGTATGTTTTATTCTTTTTATACATGAGGTCGCAGTTTTCACTGCCATTTTAGGGCTCTCTTTGTCTTCATTGGTAACGAAGTACTATAGCCTGGGTGGCTTATAAGCAACAGAAATTTATTTCTCACAGTTCTGGGGCTGGGAAGTTCAAGATTAAAGCCCTAGCAGATTGCTTGTCTGGAGAGAGACTCCTGGCTCATAGATGGCTATCTTTTCACTGTTCCTCACCTGGTAGAAGTAGTAAAGGATCCCTGTGGGCTATCTCTTTTATGAGGGCACTAATCCATTCATGAAGGCTCCACCCATGACCGAATCACCGCCCAATGTCCCCACCTCCTAATGCCTTCTCATTGGGCATTAGGATTTAACGTATGAATTTTGGGGCGACACAAACATTTAGCACCTTCAGACCTCATTGCTTTTCCTTTGGGACCATGAAGATTTTCCTTGGCACTCTGAGAGTCAAGGATTATTCCCTTCTTCCTGAGCACTGATGCTACTCCTGGGCAATGATCGGGGTGTCTGATGCACAAGGGGCTTTCTGATGGATATAAGTATATACTGTTCTCCTCTTTTGAAAACCCAGAACAGCTTCCTCCTGGAATTCAATTTTACCCTGACTTTTTGTTTTCCTTGTTTTCTTGCCTCCCTTGTGCTTTCAAATTATGACCTCCTTGAGGGCTGAGAGGAAGAATTTCTCATCTATAGACTAGCAGTACTGAGGCCATGGTAGACACTTAGACATCTGTTTCATAGAAGGGAAATCTGGGCTTCCTCTTACCTGCTGGTCTGAACAAGGTCTTTGTCTCTGTATCCTCTTGAATGGTGACAGAATTGGTGGTTCCAGGGAATGGAAGGAAACTGTCCAAACATTTCAGTTGGTAATGGGTTCATCTGACTGGTTTATCTATGAAGAGATATCTACATGTGGAATTAGATAATTTGGTTACCACTGTAGTTTTTTTTTTTTTTTTTTTTTTTTTTTTTTTAGCAAGCGACTTTGTATCAGTAGTCCAATTGGAAACTGCTGTATATATTCAGTGGATAGTCTATATTTTTTAAAGGTATGCCAACAACCTTCCCTTCTAGTTTGATTTCCCTGGAAAAAGAAAAGGTGGCATGTTTAACACTTAACATCCATGCCCACTTATATAGGAGTAGTTATCAAATCAGTCTACTTCATTTCCAGGGCCCTTTTCTTCCCCACAATACCTCTGATTATTTATTTGCTTTTCTTTCCTGCATTTGCATCCTTAATATTTTCTGTAGCTCAGAAGATGCAGTTTTGTCATTGTGAGTCTGATTATAAATATTAAAATGGAAGGGCCTTTGACTACTGTAGAGTAAATTTGCATCTGTGGAAGAAGTAAAAAAATAAAGAAAACATCTTAACTGTATCTTTATTTAGTAATGATATAGGTTTTAAAATGTATTTGTACTTGTAGAATACTAAGATCATGTAAACAAAAGTATATGGTGTATAGATCTGTGAATTTTGTAGTTAAGCCATCATTTTTTAGGATATTGCAAGATGTTATCTCACTGGATAATATGGTTATCGTGTTCTCTGACAGGAAGATGTCAGCATTATACAATATTACACTTATTATAACAGGTTTGGCAAGCCGAATGGCAGAACTGGCTTTGGTCATTGGGCTACTGAGGGAAAAATGCTTTGAGGGTGTAAAGGATCAAACCAGATAGTAACTGTCAATGAGAATCCCTTGAACTTTGTCCAGTGGACATGAATTTAGTCGAAGTAATGATTATTTACCACATGAGAGAAAGAATCTTAATTTTTAAAAATATCCACCAAATCAGGCAGGTTTTTTTTTTTAATTTTAATTTTTTTTTAAATAAAGGAAAAGTAAGTTGGTTTGTATTTAAAGTTTATTCATAAAAAAGAATAGTTTTTAAAAAATATATATTTTATTGATTTTTTTTTGAAAGAGAGAGGGATAGAGAGTTAGAAACATTGATGAGAGAGAATCATCAATCAGCTGCATCTTGCACACCCCCTACTGAGGATGTGCCCGCAACTAAAGTACATACCCTTGACCAGAATCGAACCTGGGACCTTTCAGTCTGCAGGCCAACGCTCTATCCACTGAGCCAAACCAATTTTGGCAAGTTTTTTAAAGTTTTATTGAGGGATAACAGACCAGCAAAATTGTATAAAAGCAATTTGTTTTGATTTCAGGTGTCAAAATAGAAATCTATCTTGAAATACATGGTCCATGTTGAGGCTGAACTACAGACTTACAGAAATAGAATACCTACCCTTTCTGAATTGCTTTGGGAAAAATAAGCTATATTTCCCTCCCCAAACAGTGGTGAGCCCAACCTTTTGACATGTGTATGATCATGTTACATCTTTGATCAAAGTCCTGGAGGTGACAGTTAAGGGCTTTGCCTAAAGAGGTGCTATTTAACTTTATATGAGTGGTACTATCTAATAAGGGTGCCAGTGAGTTGCACACATCCCTACCCCACCGCAAGAAAGATTCCTGCCTAAAAGCAAGGTCCCTGCCACAAAACGTTGGTGAAATGAGACCTAAGAATTGGCTTGTGTGCCTTGCGTTTGTGTTCGTGTTGGCAGGAGGGTCTGGTCAGAGCCTAAGAGCATTTGAGTTCTCGGGAGTGATCTGAGGCCTGCAGCCAGAATAAAGCTCTTGCTTGCTGCTGAACTCTAAACACAATGAGCAATTTCCTGTTATTTAATAGGGGAGAAAAAAATAATACTCCGCTACAGAGTTTTGGATGCACTTGGATTTTAGTGCTCTTTGATTTGAAAGGCGATAGCATGTGGCCTGATCCTTGTTGCATGCCCTTTTGTTTCCAGTCAGTGATCCACCTACTGATCTCACAGTGGCGTTTATCTTCCAGTGAGTTGTGTATTCTCTGTGGGTAGAAGTAGAAGCTCTGGTTGTGTGTGAGGCCATGAAGCTGCACCTCCAATAGCAACATTCTACCAACTGGCTTGTGCATGACAATCACCAAACATCTAATTACTTGGTCAAATCATTGGAAACGGATTCATTTTTTAAAATAACATAACTGTTCTTTAAAGCAGGTTGCTTCAGAACCATGAGATGGTACACCCAACTATTTCAACTGGTCATTTCATCCATTGAAATGGTACAGGAGAATTTGCCATCTTGGCAGACAGAGACAGGAGTCCTAGAGCAGGGGCAATGTAACCAATTGTAGTTCAGCAAATATGGAAATGGTGTAAATGCCCTGATTGAAATAATAATCTGCAGAGATAATTGTTTTCTCCTCAGTGTGATGTCATCAGTTTTGTTCTTAGAACAGAAATGCTGTGCATGCTGATACGTTTTGGGTATTGGTTTGCAGGTGCATTCATCACCATAGTGAATTTTGGAATACTTTTCATTACCTCAAAAAAGAAACGTCGCGTTACTTAACTTTCACCACCTTAACCCCTCCAATAGCCCCTGGCTCTAGGCAACCACCAATCTACTTTCTGTCGCCATGTATTTGCCTGTTCTGGACATTTTTTATAAATGGAATAATCTCATCCTTTGGGGTTGGCTTCTTTCACTCAGCATAATGTTTTCAGACTTACCATATTATTGCACGTGTCATTCCTTTTTATGACTGAATAATATTCCATTTGATGGATATACCACATTTGTTTATTTGTTCATCAATTGATGGATATTTGGGTATTATTTTCTGGCTATCATGAATAGTGCTGCTGTGCACTGAATATATAAGTTTTTCTGTGGACAAATGTTTTCATTTCTCTTGAGTGCATACCCAGGAGTGGAGAGACCTTTTATTTTGCAGTGCCTTTTTTTTTTTTCCTTCCCTATTTGGGAAACAGAAGGAGTGATTTTCTTGGTGATATAGGCTTAGCATTGGAGAGAGCTTTAATTAGGAGGTGAGAATTGTGGGTCAGAGTTCCAGGTCTGCCCCTGCCTGGCCATGTGTTAGGAAATTTACTTTGTCTCCTCAGCTGTAGAATTAGGTATCTTTTATCAGACAATCTTTGAGGTCACTTCCAAGTTAAAACATTTTCCTGAGTGGTAATAAAAGCCTTTCAAGATATGAAGGAAAATATTTCCAGTGAGGTCTAAATAACAAGCCACACCCCACTAAAGTCACTCGATGCTGTTTTTTTTGTTTCCTAGTTTGAAAACAACTTGGACTTTAATATGTGTTCAGATAGTTAAATGTTTGTATATTTTTCAATAAAAATAAAGAAATACACCTTTAAAAAATTGGATGAATATAAAACCAAAGTTACTGAAACTTGTAATACCCAAAGACATCTACTTTAACATTTGGTATATTTTTGGTTCTTTTCCCCCCATTTTAAGTTGTTTTATTATGTGTTGAACTGTAATCATATTCATTCATAGTTTTCTGTTGGGTTCCTGTTTTGATTGCCCTTCAGACTCACCTTGACTTCACTTTTATGCTTCTTACTCTGATTGAAAAGACATTTGAAAGGGGTAAGTTTTTTTTTTTTTTAAATTTTGAGAAAACCACGATAGTTTTGAGAGTGTAAACGTGTTTCCGAAAGTGTGTTTTAGTTAGAAAGATTTGTAGACAGTAGACAGAGATGATGGGTTCCTACCAGGAGCAGCTAACCCATTTCTTCTTCCTTTATTTTGACGGATTCAGATGCCATCAAAATCATGTGTTTATTCTTTTTCACCATGTAATCTATCCAAAAAGTTTCTGATTGTGGTTTCAAATTGACCAACTCTTCCCAGAAAACATGCTCCCAACATCCTTTCCTGTGTTGGAAGGAAGATTGAACTTGAGTTTCCTTTTGCCTAAATGCTGGTTTCAATCTCAACAAGTTGAGAATTTGTGTTGATCCTTTCTGTTCCTAAGAGACCACGCTGTTCAGTGAAGCACCTCTTCTTCTTCTTCTTCTTCTTCTTCTTCTTCTTCTTCTTCTTCTTCTTCTTCTTCTTCTTCTTCTTCTTCTTCTTCTTCTTCTTCTTCTCCTCCTCCTCCTCCTCCTCCTCCTCCTCCTCCTCCTCCTCCTCCTCCTCTTCCTTCTTCTTCTTTTTCATCTTCCTCCTCCTCCTCCTCCTCCTCCTCTTCCTCTTCCTCCTCCTCCTCCTCCTCCTCCTCCTCCTCCTCTTCCTCCTCCTCCTCTTCCTCCTCCTCTTCTCCTCTTCTCCTCCTCCTCCTCCTCCTTCTCCTCCTCTTCCTCCTCCTCCTCCTCTTTCTCTTCCTTCTTCTCCTTCTTCTCCTTCTTCTTCTTCAATATATATTTTATTGATTTTTTTTTTTTACAGAGAGGAAGGGAGAGAGAGAGTTAGAAACATCGATGAGAGTCATCAATCAGCTGCCTCTTGCACACCCCCTACTGGGGATGTGCCTACAACCAAGGTACATACCCTTGACCGGAATTGAACCTGGGACCCTTCAGTCCGCAGGTTGACACTCTGTCCACTGAGCCAAACCAGTTTAGGCAAGCACCACTTCTTGTCTCAGGGGCTGGGGCAAAGAGTCCAGTCCTTCCTGAGACCCGTCCCAAGCTGGTCCCTGATGCCAAAGCCTTCCTTCCTCAATGACACCAAGTGCCTTCACAAAGCTCTGGTATGGGTGGCTCCCTTCCTATTGTGGTGGGAGTTAGCTGGGCACACACTCCTATTTATTTATTTGATTATTTGTTTGTTTTTTAGCTCATACCACCAAACTCTTTCCTTCCTTCCTTCCTTCCTTCCTTCCTTCCTTCCTTCCTTCCTTCCTTCCTTCCTTCCTCCCTCCCTCCCTCCCTCCCTCCCTCCCTCCCTCCCTCCCTCTCTCCCTTCCTTCCTTCCTTCCTTCCTTCCTTTCTTTCTTTTTTTCTTTCTTTTCAAACTCAAGCTACTCCTGGTAGTTCTTTTTTATTGTAGTAAATATTGCTTTGCATTTATTCAATTAGCATTGTGGCACACCTCCTATGTGTCAAGCATTGGGATTAAAGAGACCAAAGTCACATTTCTTGATTTGATAAAATTCTGTACTCTATACAGAGTCCTTAAAAAAATCTGTCTAGAAAATATGAAAAAAATAATGAGTGCTGGACTTTTTTTATACCTTGATTTTAATGAATACTTTGAAGAATTTGGGAGATGTTTAGTTTTTTGAGGAAGCAAAAAATAAATAAATAATAAAGCTCTAGGTAATTCATGTTTGCATGTATCTTCTTTTCAGCATTATAGCTTGGTATTCTTCATCATTCTGATTATTGGAGATTTGAGTCTGTCATTATTTTTCCATTTATTGAATTGAGAAAGAAAGAAATATTTGTTGTTACATTTATTTATGCATTCATTGACTGATTCTTGTGTTTGCTCTGACCAGGGATTGAACCTGCAACCTTAGCATTTTGGAGTGATGCTCTTATCAACTGAGCTACCTGGTCGGAGTGAGGTTGTCATTTTCTGTTAAATGTCTGACAGCTATAAACCTTCAGCCATCAGCAAATAAGGCTAAAATGTAGTTTTAATAGTAAACATCGTTTTTTGGGAAAGAGGCCCAGCAAAACCATCAATAATAGTTTACATTCAGGCAACATTTTAAGCTCCTGTCCTAATTCTGCTCCTATGGTATTTAATAGCAAGGTATGTTCACCAGATGTGCTCCAAGTATTTTATTTACATTGATGTTTCCAGTAATTCATTGTATGTTTTTCTACTTATAAATAAATGTATGCCAAATAGCCCTATTTTTCTCATGGCTATGCTTCAGCATATTTGTTTGTTTTAAAGCAGGAAAATGTCTAGTAGAATTATCGTCTATTTACTCTAATGAATATTTTCCACATCTCTACTACACATAAGATTATATCTATATCTTTGAAATATATAGCTCATTCTGGCTAACTTGAAGTATGCATACAATGTATGAACAACAACTACTATTAATATTTTGGTATGCTTCCTTTCACTTTGTTTTATTAATAATTTTTTATAAATGTTACCAATTCTATATTTATTCTCTAGCTTGCTTTTATTACCTGTTTTGTTCATGTTGATACATGTAAAACTGATTCTTTTTAAACTACTTATTCATGATATCCTGTGGTGTGTTGAGCTATCCTTTTACTAATAGACATTTAGATTGTCTCTCTTTTTTTTTTTTTCTTCTATTAAAGCTATATTGTATGTGCTCTTTGAGAACATGAGTGTTTTTCTAGGAAGTAGAATTACACAATGATGGGGTTGGCTTTTGAATTTTCTTTATTTAGTATGTGTTTTCAGTATATTTCTTTATCCATTTACAAATATATACACATTATAAGTAAATAGATGCTACCTACATTTATTTTTCTTTTAGAATGAAGTGTTAGTTCCGTTATCCCCATTGCTTTAAATCTTACTTCTTGACCTATTGACATCATATTAAGCTCTTTCCATGTCATATATACAAAAGTGGTACAATGTTCCGGGTGGTCTGAACTCTTACAGCAGATATGCAGATACCTGCAGATATGACTTTTAAACACCTTTACATTTTTATTTAAAGGACTCAAATACCTATGTTTTAGACACCTTTACATTTTTTATTTCAAGGACTTGCTCAAGTCTCTGTGTCAACATGTTCTCTTCGCTAAGTGGTATGAATTGCCCTGGGTGTTAACAGCATACATTCTCATTGTACACACTTTCTGAAAAAATGAGACTATGGTTGGCAAATGGAGAATAAATAAAACCAATGATTGAATGGAGAAAGTGATGAAGGGGCATGAAGTAAAAAGGTTTTGGAGGCTTCATTCTTTAGAACCACTGAAGTTAGAGGTTTCAGATTAGTTCAGCAGAAGCCAGGATAGAATGGACATGAAAGCGGTGATAAAGTGTAGTCCCCTCACTGTAAGGGAAGACGGTTGCAAATGTGAATTCACAAGTGTGCTCAATCAGTGGCTCTGAGGCGGACCAGAACTAATGGTCTCTTTCTGAAGAGAATAAGTAAATGGGAGAGCTGAGAGTGGGTGAAGCCAATCACAGAATCAGACATCCGTCCTGCCTGAAGAGACAGATAGGAACTTGTATGAGATTTTAGCAGAACATGGAAAGGAATTGTTGCCTTTTCCTGCAAGATAGGGATGATGACTTGAGCCACCAAGCACCACATGCCTTATAATTTATGGGAACTCAGATCTCTTGGTCCATGAGAATTTCTCTGTTCCAATTTTTATACGAGAACTCTCAAAGATTTAAAGAACATATATCAAGTTGTCTTAGCCATCCTTAAAATGACAGGTTTTCTGACCCCTTGACCTTGTCGCTCTCCAATGAGCACAGTTTAATCTCAGTTCTTTGTGAAACTTGGAAGCCAGACACAATGTATTTTTCCTGTTGGGCTAGAAAACCACAGAAGGAGGCAGTTAAATTCTTACTCCTTGAGCTGGATTCTAAATTAAATTCTGGCTCAATTAAAATCTAAATACGTTTAATAGAAGAATACATCTGATATGGTTCTTAAAAGCTGATATTGCAGCATACTGTGGATTTTGTGCATGCTAATGCTTTGCTTTATTTATAGTTTCAAGTTTACAGAATGGGTATTGGTTTCTGTGGTACCTATTATTTAGCAATCTCTTGCATGTCATCAAAGCTTCAACATACAGTTCTTCCCTACGACTTTGGGAGAATTAGAAATCTTTTCATCATGAATCTCAAACAACCACACAAAAAACCTCACAAGATCTAAACAACCAATAAATAACCACCACAACTAAAACAGCATGACCTCTTCTTAATTACCAAGTACTCAGTGGTGTGCTGGTTTATAATTTTAATACATTCTTTTCTTCTCCTCCCACATACTGAGGAAAGCAAGTGGGGGGGGGGCACAGAGAATGAATATTCCAACTACCCTGTTCTGCAGATTTTGTCTGAGTTCAGGGTCCTAGGCATAATTGAGGTGACCAGTTCCCAGGTGAGATGTGGCAATTCCACCTCCCTGGCAATGACAATTCATGCCTTTCAAGGCACTCTGAAGTGTATTATTGCATTTGACCTTCACCTTGGGGATTAGTTGGAGAGGTAGCCTCATCTTTTTCACTTGGCCCAAGAGCAATTTGAAGTCATATCTGCAGGTATCTGCATGTCTTGTTGTAAGAAGAATTTGTCAGTGTTCCCAGAGGCAGGAGGGAGACTCTTGATGTCCCGACATGTAACCTGGGGCTCCTGCTGAGCCACACTGCTTGCTCAGGTGCTGGTATGAATCTGTGAAGTTGGCTTGTACAGAGGCAAATACACCCATCGTAAGAACTCTGAATCTTGGAGTTGAAAAGGAAGTGAGCCAATAGGGGGGGAGAAGAACCTTCAGCATCTTACATCTTTGTTCCTAAGAAGGCCTGGAAGAGGTAGTTCGATGATTCGAGGAGGTAATGAATCATAGGAAGAATAGCATGACCACATACTTTATTATTGCTTTGGAGGTGCACCTAGACCGGAAAATTGCCATCCATGCTTTTTTTCCACCTCTGCATCATGAACCACTTGGAGTTTCCCTTTGACTGGGATGGCTGGTCATGGCAACCCACAGGGCTACTGGGGAAGAAATGTGGTCTGGTCTGCAGAGGGTCATTGAATAGTGTGTTGTTTTTTATTAAAAAATATTTTTATTGATTTTAGAGAGGAAAGGAGGGGGAGAGAGAGATAGAAACATCAAGGTTGGGAGAGAATCATTGATCGGCTGTCTCCTGCACACCCCACACCGAGGTTTGAGCCTGCAACCTATGCTCAGGAATCGAACCATGACCTCCTGGTTCATAGGTTGATATTCAACCACTGCTACGCTGGCCAGGCTGAATAGTGTTATTCACATTTTGGAGGGCTAGAAAGGCCAGACCCTAAGGCCCAGGGAGGGCTGGAGAGCTCCTCTCCCTTTGGAGTCCTACCGTGTTCCCAGAGGCACTGCCACCCCAGGCTGCTGTGTTACTGTGATCACTAACCCCATGTGTGTAAGTCATCAAGCCAGGGACAGTTGAGAAGGCATCCACTTCTTCATTCAGCTAGCATCTGACTATCAGAAATCTGACAACCCAAGAGAAGACCCTGGCCAGTTCCTGGGGGGCCATGCTGGAGAAGGGTTTGAAGAGGTTTCTATGCTTCAGTGAATGCAGAGTGTTGGCTTTAGTTCTCTTAATCTAAAACTGAAATAATTGAAAACCCTGCAGTGACATCCAAATAATAATACGCATGGCAAAGCATTTTTTAAGACATTCTTTTTCTGCTGTATACTTTTAAGGAATCCCATGGTGATATTTAATCTTCCTTTGAACATTACTTATTTGACCAACATCATTTACATTCTTTGGGTATACAGTGTAAGCAGTATTATAAATACCTGGACATAGGTTTACAAATGAATAAATATTTTTAATGTTGATTATATAGCTATATGTGTTTATTATAAATAATGATTCAAACAATATCGGGATGATGGAAGTAGAAATGGCCCTATAATACCACCCCCCCTGCAATTGCCATTGTTGGCTATAAATTCATTTCTGATTTGCAGAGGCGTAAGGACAGAGTTTTAAGTGAGTTTGTGTTTTCGTATTGGGTTACATTTGCTCTCTCTGCAAAAACACATAGCATAAAGAGCAGCCAACCCATTATAATAAAAACCAGAAAACTGAAAAATTAAAATTCATATAAAGCTACAGGAGATACCAAGAGTACCCTAAACATTTAAATTTCCCAGGTCTGTTCATTATGTTGTCTTTCTAGGATTTTATAGTCATTGTATGTAAAAACGACTTTGCTGAATCTGCCAACCTGTGGTATCTTTTCTTATTGCTCTTGTAGGGTTTGTGCGATGATCATGTTCTGGTTTTCCATCTCATGATAAAAAGATATACTTGGTAGCTTCAGAGATTTTTTTATCTCTCTTCCCTGGATGCCTATCTGAATGTAATTATATAGTCATGAAGCTGATCATCAGGTGTGGCTGTTCAAAGCAAATTTCCTAGGATAGCTACAACTCATGTTTCTTTGCTGATGATTATTCACCAAACATTACTAAGGGCTCTGTGTGTACCTGGCACATGTTAGGATCAAGGGTGTCCAAGTACAAGGCTGGAAGGGAAGAGAGACTCACATATGGACAACTATAAAGCGAGGTGAGGGGGCGTGCTTGGGGTTATTAAAACCCAGAGGAAAGAGAGTCTCCTTTTTCCAGAAGGTGCCAGAGAAGGGTTCTTAGAGGAACTGACATTTCAGTGACATAAGTCATGAAAGTTCAGTAAGAGTTTGTAGGTGGAGAAGACACTGAGGATGGAGGAAGAATGTCAGGACAAAGAGAGATACTGAGAGAGAATGGGATTAACTTTCGTTAAGTGTCCACTGGGGGCCAGCCATTGCATGTCAGTTAATTCAGTCCTACATTGTCTATAATCAGTGGTGGCCAACTGGTGGGCCATGAGAGAATTTAGGTGGTCTGTAGAAAAATTTGGACATTACTTGCATTTTTAAAATGTTTTATTAATCCTAATAAATAATAAAAAAACAAAAATATTCTAAGAAATTCTTATATTCTGACTGAATGACAATTTTCGCCTTTATATTGCACTAAATTCACAAAATGTACTAGAGTCTACTACATTTCATGAATTCCCCTTTCTAGTAACTAGAGAGGGGGAAATGAGAAGTGCAAGCAGCTTCTGCATTGTTTCAAACATTACAGCAGTAACCCGCTCTGCCATTACCGATTCTCATCCGATTGTTTTATTTGTGTATTGTATGTAACTGTGTATTTTCCTTAAGTGTTATATTTAATGGCATCAAATAGTTTGATTTTAATAACTATCATTTCTTGTTTGGTTTTCGATTAACCCCTAATAAGTGAAAAAAGCAAAGGAATATTTTGCATTTCTTTAGTAATACAAAAGATAATGTAACTAATGATAATAGTAACAATAGTAACATGTGTACTTCACTTAACTGTGAGCTGATTACTGAATCAGAGTCTCCACAGTCCTCGTCAGGCACCACTAGGAAGAACATTCGAACCGGAGGTGGAGAGAAGAAAAAACTCAGTGTTAAGAAAATATGATTTGAACTACTTGAAATCTGGATTTGTTCAAGAACCTGGTAGTGAGTTGGATACACAGTCGCATTGGTTGTGTGTTCTGAGAGTTTATCCAATGATGCCGTGAAATCTTCGCAACTCGAAAGACACTTGCAATCAAATCACCCGGGTTTAGCAAAAGAAACCCCACTTGAATATTTTCAAAGAACGCATGAAAATATGCAAAAGCAAATAATCGCCCTAACAAAAATGACTGTTAGGAGATAAATCCTTACTAAAGGCTTCTTATCTGATAGCACTTCAGATCGAGAAAAAATAAAAGCCTTATGTGATTGGAAAATTAATTAAGCCTTGCATGTTGCAAGCCTATGAAGAGGTTTTGGGAAAGCACTTCCTATGTCCGTTAACACTGTCAAACGCAGAATTGAAGACATGGCTGGAGATACTGAAAATCAACTTATAAAAATGGTGAAAAATTCACCATGTTATTCAATTCAACTTGACGAATCAATGGACGTGAGTAATGGGGCCTTCTCCTTTGTTTTGTGCGGGTTGTGGGTGAAGGGGAGTTACAGGAAGAACTACTTTGTTTGCTCAACTTGCTGGGTGCAACAACCAGCTCTGAGGTTTTGGAAGCACTTAATAATTTTTCCTGGAACACGGAATTGAATGGAAAAAATGTATTGGGATATGTACAGACAGTGCCGCAAACATGGCTGGACATCTTTCAGGAATTGTTGAAAAAGTGAAAAATGTTGGTCACCCAGACGTTTTGTCTACACACCACGTTATACATGGTGAGCAACTTATGTCCAAAAAAAAAAAAAAAAAAAAAAAAGTCCCTGGAACTACACACAGTATTATCAAGATGTTATTAAAATTATAAATGGAATTCGACACAAAGCGTTCAATTCTCAAATATTTGAGGTGCTTTTCGAAGCCATGGGTTCTCATTATACTCCCCCTTTTCTTCACGCTGAGCCAAGATGGCTGTTGGGAGGCAAGATACTACGAAGAAGTCAAAATCTTTTTCTAGCAGCAAAATAATCCGAAATGACAAGAACTCTTTTCCGACGATGAGTGGATAGCCACGATTGCATACTGGCAGGTATTTTTTTGTTATTAAATGAACTAAACATATCCTTGCAAGGACAACTTAAGGACGTGTTCACACTACGGTAAAATGGATGCTTTTCCAAAGAAAATGTATCTGTGGCAGATGCTGTTGGCTGAAGAAGATCTGCAAATGTTTTCAAACTTTGATGAATACATGAGAGAGAAGGATGTCAGGTGGTAACCATTGCTCAATAGCACTTACAATCACTCACAGGAACTTTTGGTCGTTACTACCCAAAGAAAGAGGATCCCAGACATGGCAATCTGGATAATAGATCCATTTGCAGCCAACACTGAAGATAGTAATTTAAGAATGAATAAAAAAGAAAGCCTCAGTCATTCGATGACAGTCTTGAAGCTAAATTCCAGTCATCCTTCTCAAGACCTAATTTTGGCATCTCCATTAAAAGTGAATACCCATTGCTGAGGAGAAAAGCGATGAAAATTTTGATTCAGTTTTCAACAACATATTTGTGCGAAAAATCATTTTCATCTGTCACAGCAATTAGAACTCGGTACCAGTCTCGGCTTGAAATAAATGTGCTCTCTGTCTTGCAGTAACGTCATTGAAGCCAAAAATCCAAAACTTATTTCAAGTGAACAGGAGCAAATATCACCCTCTAAAAATGTGTAATACTTAAATAAGCTTTAATTATCTTGTAAAAATTAAACTTACTTTAATAAATTTGTTACAATTAAACAACCTTTGAAGATTTTGTTATTAAATAAGTATTTATAATGTTGTTATATTAAATAAGTGCATTTCATATTAATAAAATGGAGGTTCTCTGATCATTATTTTATAAATATATTTACTATCTTTAAAAAATATCATGTTAGTGGTCTGCGGGTTTTAAAATTATGAATTTAGTGGTCTGTGAGGTTCGAAAGGTTGGCCACCACAGGTCTATATTATTGTCTTCATTTTGTTCTTGAGGAAACTCATTCTCAGAAAGACTACATGACTTGCCCAAGGTCTGGTAAGTTGAGTTAGTGCTTGGGGGAACCAGGACTCACACCCGGTCCTGATGACTTCCTAGACGGTCTTGTCAGTAGCATGAGGTCCAGGAAAGAGCTTGGAGTGACAGGTCGGTATGGCTGGAGTGCAGTGTGCACTGACAGAAACAAGGTTAAAAATGGAGAATGGGGCCAGTTTATGAAGGGAGTCTGCAGCCTGCATAAAGTGTGCTCTCTGAGTACGGAAACACTAGCAAGGGTTTGTAAGCAGACACGAGAGCTCAGATTGATCTTTTAGAAAGAGAACTCTGGCCACCTAGATTGGGTTTGAAGAAGTTGGGTTAAACTAGAGGTAGGTTTATCCTCTCTACACCTAGATATACAAAGAAAGTATTTTGCTAAATTTTACCTGACTTTTTCCTTAAGACCTCCTCCCCAATTTGTAAGTGGAGAAAGAAAAAACCAAAACCTGCATTTAGCTGAGAGTAGTAAACTCAGTCTGCTGCCGTAATCTAAAAGGTCTCTTTTGGTAATTCGTTTTTTCCTCTGCACCTCACTAAGATGGTGCCTCAGTAAGCGGGACACACATGTCATTGAGTGTGTGGTGTGTGTGTGTGTGTGTGTGTGTGTGTGTGTGTGTGTTTATCAGAGTTTGGGGGCTCCCCACTGGGGTCTTGTGTTTTTCTAAAGTGTAGCTGGCATCTATTGCTAAAGTGTAGGTCACCTGTAATATCTGGTCCATAGTCTGGTAGGCCACTCAGGGCCTGGTTGTCCATTTTGCTTACATGGTCCCACCGTGGCTCTTGCTGGGGCTGCATAGCACCTCCACGAGGTCTGATGGTGCCCTTCCCCTACAGTCCTCAATAGTACACTTGGAATGTCCACACTAGAACCTAGGGAAAGACCGCTCTGGATCAGCGGCCGCCAACCTTTCGGACCTCGTGGATCACCAGTTGGCGACCGTTGCTCTGGATAGCTAAACTCAAAACTTAGGCCCTGTCTTTTGCTACCTGCTGTGACACCAGTTTTACTGACTTACATGACATGGTCACCACCCCATGTTGTTATGAGGAGAGGGTGGGGAAAGAGGACAGTCTGTGAGATGACATCCTGTAGATCCCCAAGGGCAAGTGATAGGAAACTCCTTAGCTTTGGGCTTTGTCATCAACCCTTTAATCTCCTCACCCTTTTATGGGATTTCAGCCCCCATTGGGTACATCATATGGTCTCTGCCACCTTTTGTTTTCTGTATTTACCTGGCCACTTCTCTGCATGCTTCTCCTATATTCCCGACTCACCTGGACTTCTCTGGTCATCCCGTCCCTCTTCTGGAGAGACCATTGACCTTCCATTTTGGGCTGTAATGGCAGCTAGGATACAAGGAGGGTGAGACACCAGCTATAAGATATCGTATTTCAAAGCTGTCCTATCTGTCATCTGGGATACAACTGTTGTGGTAGTCTAGGAGAGGGACAATAAAGCTGACAGAACAAGTTCTGAGGAAGGAGCTTTGGTGAAACTGAATGTGGGGCTGACGAGAGGGAGAAGTTGAGGGTGACTTTCATGTTCTTAGATAGGACAGCTGTTAGATAAAGGTGTTCTTGACAGAGTCATCACTGTCATTTTAGATGCTGAATTTATAGATATAATCAAGGTCATCACTCTCTTTTAATTCTTTCTTGCACTTCATGATGACTCAGGGCTTTGGAACTTCTAGCTCCTGCAGTGTCAAGGAGAGGACACAGAGTGGACCTCTAAAAACCCAGGACATTTAAATCCTTGGTGTACAGAGTTCATGTCAGAGTGTGGCCAGAAGATACAGAGAAGACGTTGATGAGTGGCTAAAAATAAATAATTTTCAGATACATGCAGAGGCAGTGTTAGTTTTTGTGATTGAGCTGAATTTTTCAAATTGAAATCCTGGAAACATAACTTGTATTTCTCAAAAATTCCCCCTCATTGTTATGCCTGAGACATGGCTTAACCTTTCATGTACTCTGCTAACATAATTGCCTTGCTGTCTTATAAAGGTGGCTTTTAATTGTGCTCCCGAGCAGCAGCTGCTGTTGAGTTGCTGGTTGCGGTTTTTCCATAGATTGGGCTGGTTCATTAATTGTTTCCTCTCCTTGGACTGGGCATCTGGGCTTGGATAGTAACCAGCAGCTACTGAAATGCCATCACTGATAGGATTGCCCTTTATGCCACTGATTGGTTATTGTATTGCATTTCCACTCTTTTTCTCCCAAATTTAAATGAACCTTTATTAATACAGCGTTAAACTCAATTCTTCCCATTCTCAGTGACCCTATCATTAGGTTATTCCCCCCATAATTCATAGCATTTGGTCCTCTGGCTGCACAAGAGGTTTAAGAACCAAAGACAGCTTGTCATTCATGGGGCTCGGGCCTGCCATAGGGCAGTGCCATGGTCTATCACAGGCATGGCCTAGTCCTCCACTGGCTGCTGATTTATGCCCATGTAACCTGCAAAGTCTCTTAGCCATTTATTGTTCTTTGTTGGTGAGTTGATAGGGTGGCTTTGTGTGCTTGGTGTCTTATATGGTCCGGTGGGTCAGCCTCCCCAGTTACCTGAGGTAGACACTCTTGGTGCTCCCCTTTGTGTACTGTGTGTACAGCCTTATTGTAATTAAGTCTTGATTGTTGTTGGTATCACTGGGAGGAATTGACCTCCAGGCCTATTGGATGTGAGTATCAGCTGTGTCTACACCAGGATACCTTCTGTATTGGAGATAGTCTTATAGAATCAGACTTGCAAAATTGCAATAGCCTCTGAGCTCAGCTTGGATGGGGCAGAGTCTCAGGGCTGAGCCACCCGTCTTGGCTTCCCGTCAGTCCTGCCCTTGTGTGCGTGCCTCAGACCTCTGCCTTCCATGGATCCCCTGAGTTTCCGCTGGACAGACCAGATTCCCCTTGTAAGAGCGTGAGTGCCCCAGGGACTCGCCCTGAACTGGGTTTCAGTGCTCAGTGCAGTTGGGACTGGGGATTCAGTGCAGTTAGGAGCTTTGGACTTCTTTCGCTATGGAGAGGCGAGGCGGAGCAACCTCTGTGGTCAGACTTCTCTGTGTACACTCACTCGCGCTCCACTCTAGACCTTGTCTGCTGCAGCTTCCAGCTCCCCCTAGTCTCCCAGTCTCTGAGTCACTAGGTGCCTTTCTTTACAGTCCAGACTCCACTTGTATGAGCTTGGGTCCACGGGGTTTCGGCTGGGGCTGGGGTTCAGTGCAGTTGGAACTGGGGTTCAATGCACTCAGGGGCTTCCTTTCCCCTCCCGCCAGCCCAGCACTCGGCAGCCCTTCCTCTCTGCGCTAACATCCTTACTCAGTGCTTTGCAGCTCCCGATCCAATCTGTGAGACTCTCCCCTTCTTTCTAGTTGTAGATTTCCTGCTCAGCCAGCTTTTCTGAGGTTTTGGGTGATGTCTGTTCTGTCTTTTAGTTGTTATTTTGAAATTGTTGTGTGAGGTGGCAGTTTGGGCACTTACCTAAGCCACCATCTTGGTTCTCTCTAAAGTGTAATACATTTTTATATACTGATTTTATATTTAACAATTTTGCTGGATGTTCTTATCCTAATAATTTTCAATGAATTTTTATTATAAATAATTATATCATCTGTGAATATGATTTTTTTCTTTGCTCTCATTTTTTGTTCTTCTATATTTCTTTTGTATTTCTACTAGAGGCCCTAAGCATGAAAATTCATGCACTGGAGGGGGGGATGTCCCTCAGCTCGACCTGTCCCCTCTCACAGTCTGGGAGCCCTCAGGGGTGGGAGGTGATCCCGCGATCAGGGAAAGGCGGTGCCTCATCACACCTCTCCTGCTGCCACTGCCAGCAGCACAATCCTTGGCTTGCCCTGGTTACCTGAGCCTCGGGCAGCCCTGAACAGCTGGGAAGCCACCATCCGAGGCTTGCCTGCACCTTGGGTCAGCCTGGGGGCAGCTGGGGGGTTGAGGGGACTGGGGGACTCCAGAGGCAGGTGCACCACCTGGTGGGGCCGAGGAGACTGGGTGCCACCATCTGTGGCTGTGGGCACTGCCATCTTTGAGAGTGGGGCATTCAATTAGCATATTTCCTCCTTATTGGCTGTGGGTGCTGCCATCATTGTGACAGTGAGGCTCAATTAGCATATTCCCTCTTTATTAGATAGGATGTTGACCTCCAGACAGAATTGGTAAATAGAAGTGGTGATAATTGTCATCCTTTCCTTCCTTTTGATTTTAGAGCCATTGCTTATAATAACTCACCATTAGGTAAAATGTTTGTAGTAAATTTCTGGCAGATATCTTTTGTCAGGTTCAGGAATTTCACTTTCTAGTTTGCAAGGAATTTTATTCATGTGTTTGTGCAGAATTTTATCAAATACCTTTTCTGCTTCTAATGAGATGGTGTGGGTTGACTCTTGCTGAAGGGGTGTTAAGATGCAGCCTATGATATCTTCAAGGTACAAAGTCATTGCCAATTGGGGCTGGGAAAGATTTTACATTTTGAAATATGATTTACATAATGCAAATACATTTTGTAAACATACACCCTTTTTGGGGAAATACCATGTTGCTATGCTGTCATGCTTGAAATATAAAACTAAATGTTGTTTGTATGTTTTTCTCTTCAGTATTACTTTACTGTCCTTTTTGGCCACGAAGGTCAGAAACCCCTGGAGCTGCGCTGTGAGGAGCAGCAGGATGGTAAAGAGTGGATGGAGGCCATTCACCAAGCCAGGTATGGGCTCAAATCCTCTGTGTGACACGGGGTTGTCTGGGTCTTTCATTGGTATGTCACTGTCGGTGGTAGCTTTGGAAGAACTTGGAGTTCCAAGATGAGTTACCCCTCGATACTTCCCCTGTAGTCATGTGTGAGATGATTCTTTGAGTTTTCTATGGTTATTTTTTTCTAGCTAAAGAAAGGCAATAGATATAACAATAGCAATGATAACAGATCGCTTTTGTGGATTTGTTCCTATGTACCAGGCACTGTTCTATGTTAAATGTGTTGATTGACTTATCTTTTCAACAGTCTATGAGAAAGGTACCTCTTTTACTCCCTCTAGGAAACTGAGGTCTGGAAAGATAGTTTGCTTGCCTGAGGTCACACAGCTAGGGAAGAGCAGAGCTAGAATCTGGACCCAGCCCTGTTTATCAGGAAATGTGATACCAGTCTCTGTCTAGGGCAACAGAAGAGTCTGATTTTGCTTCCCCCTTAGAAGTACCAGGAAGGTGGAATGGAAAATAAAAAAACACAGGCAGACCTCTCTCTTTATTTTCATATTCAATTCCAAAGTCCCACCCATTTCTTTGCTTCAAATGGCTCCCATGCTCACAGCTTTTTGAGTGTCCCCTCCCTAATCTAGGCTCTCCTCACTCCACCACTCCCTGCTCATATCCCCAGCATTTCAGTGGCAAAACTTGAGCTAGGACACACGTCCTTTTTCTGCACCTGATATGCCCTCCTTCTAAATGTCCATACATGTTGCTTTCACCCCTTCATGGAACCTCCCTCTACAGGTCAGTCCACACTGGCCCCCTTGTCCAGATTGCTGAATCACTTGCATTATTACATGTGGAATATTTAACAATTACTACAATTTAGGTTATTATTATTATTATTATTATTATTATTTTACATATTTCATGTGTGAGGTTTCTGTTTCCTGAGCTGTGTCTGGAGAGTGAGGAAGAGGATGAGGGCACATTCATTTCTGAATGAAGCACAGGCTAATTGTACAGGAAATGATGATTGTACAGGAAATGATGATCAGGAAATATTTTCAGATGGATTATAAAGACAATGAGAATGTTCTGAGTGAGTTTAGACTGATCTTTTAACCCTTGAAACTTTTCTCTGAAAGTCACCTCCCATCCCCTCCTCTTCCTTCAACTTCTTTTTATTGACCACCTCCTCTGTGACATGCAGTACACTAAGTACTTCACTTACTTACCAGTCTTTATTCCTCACAGTTAACCAGGGGAATATTATTAATTCCATTTTACAGGTGAGAAAACAGAGTTTCATGACGATTAAGCAGATTGTCCAAGATCTAACACTAAGTTGTTGGGCTGCAGAGTTGGGATTTAAACCCAGGTCAATCAGACTCCAGAACATTTAATCAATGTGCATAATTGTACCTCTCTAAGTTATTGTCTCTTTGTCTTCAGTTCTTCCCTTTTCCATTTCTTTTTCTTTTTCTCGATTCAGAGATGAAAATGGATTTATGTGAGGTCAGGGTAGAGAGTATAAGGTGCTAGTTCCAAAATATTTCAGTTCCTTTTCTTCAAAATATTTCTCAGAGATGTGCAGGGGTGGCGACTAAAGGCTGTTCTCCAGGTGGGCCTTGGGGGCAGCTTGCTGGCATCATGATCTAGGCACACTGTTCAGCTGTCTTTGCTCTCAGTGGCTCTGACTGAGGGTTTTGCTCCAGAGTTAGAACCAATGTAGAGTGACTTGCTGTAGAAGAAGGTCAGGCCTTCAAAGGTGAAAGAAGTATCAAGTTGGCAAGGTGGAGACCTTGGGTCATTTCCAGACACAATCTTTGTCACCACTTGTGTTCCCTTTACCTGGGGAATTAAAGTGAAGTAAATAATTTAAAATCTGTATTTGCCTATTTTTTACATTCCAGAAAATCCAGGTACTACTAGTAACCAAATACAGAGTATAAATTACTTTTAAAATGGTGAGATTTCAAGTAATAGATTTTTAAAATATCATAAGAACTGTCATATACGTGGAACTGAGTCGGTAGCTGTGTAATATTGATTGGCATATGATCAAAACCAGGTCATATGTGGTCTTGTTAGGAAACAGACTTTAGAAACACTTCAGTGGTTTAGGTAACCAGATGGTAAAAATTCTCTTCTCTTTTTATTTAAGATTTGGTTAATAATTGATCTTTTGTCCTGATGTTCTAACTTTTTGGTCCATTATATTTACATTTCCTTTGACTTGAAGCCCAGGATTCGGTTATTTGATGGCTTCCTTTTCATCTCATGGTTTTATACCTGAGTTCTTCTATTTGACTTTTTTTGCATTGTGATGCTTCTTTAATTTTTCTTTTTTAAACCAGGGAAGATAAAAACTTTTTCATTAAGGTGAGTTCTTGCTGTAGTCTTGGATCTGTGAAATTCATCCTGACTTTGTTAATACATAAGTAGAGCCAGAAAGTTAATGAAACTGATTCAGAGAAAGAACTTGTCAGCCACTTTTGCTTGGCATTGTGCTAATTACAGCAATTGGTTGGTTGGCTGAATATTTCACCTTTAGAGGACAGTTTGATGTCATTAATTAGGTACCGCTGCCTTATTAATAGAAAATGCTCAATATGTATGATTTCATTGATCCTTCTTTTTGCACCTCTCTTCATTATGAATTAGAGCTTTTGATTAACTAATGACTACTTTAACCTGAGCTGAGTTCTTTTTCTGAGCAATAATCCTCCTGCCGATACTACACAGTCACAAGGTCTGATCAGAAACTACATAGAAACAGGGACTAATCAGAACCCCTCTCTCGGTCACTGCTGTTTTCCTGGGATGGCTTCTCAGGATCAGCCTGGGTGTGCTGTCTTTTTGTGCCATGAACAGCACATTCTTGCTGCTGGCTTTTGTACACAGAGCTGAATCTACTTGCCACAGTTGGCTTTTAGAAGCCCTTTGGGCCATATTCTGAGATGTAGAGTTGGATTATCCCTTAGGCCTGGATCAGGGAAAAATTGTTTTGAAAATTAAATTCTCTTTTGTAGGTTTGATGTGGTCCAGGAAACTTGTTTTATACTTTTGCTTGTAGTTAGCCATTATTGTATTTTGAGAACACTGACACATTTAAAGGTAATTTAATCACATAATTCTGGTCCCAGTTCATGAGAAACTGCTAGCAAGACTCAGTGTTATTTTCATCTGAATGATGTGCAGCCAAAGCATTTTAATAGCAATGAAGACTATGCTTGTTTCATAAGTTCCATGCTAATTGGATATGAAATTTTGGATATTTCCAATAACCTAATACTTCATCTTTGTTCTCTTGGTCAAATCTGTCCACCATGGTTGATTTAGTTATAGACATTAAGACAATCAAAACCACTGACTCAGTTGATTGTGGATCCTTAAGGCTCATGGGCTGCAAAGACAATGCACATTCATTGTAAAGGTGACAGCTTAGGGAGGAGAGCTGGCTGTGGAGAGAGAGGAGATTAGGGAGGGTGATGTAGTGTTAGAACCTCATGCTAATGTGACACATAAAAAATACCGATTAGTCAGTGGGGTGGAACTATTGATATAAGAGAATTTGAAAGCCAGAAAAAAGGTGGAAGGTAGTAATGCTGAAGCAGCCATGAGTAATGAATCTCTGAAGGCCTTGTGCAGCTATATCAGGTGGCTGCTGCCAGGCCAATCACTGCTCAGTGGGGTGCTGCACTGCTGTCACCCAGGACTGGATTTTCCCAATTCCCAGAGACACTGTCGTACGATGCGATGTAATGGGAGGAGGAATGTTGTTCATAAGAGTTTTCTCAATGAAATTGAGCATGATCCTCACGCTAGGAGCAGTTTTCTTTAGTTGCTTGTTATATGACTTTTCAGTTTGAGTTTTACTCTAGTTCTTATTCTTTATATCTCATTAGCATATTAGCTATAATATTACTCTCTCATTTGTAAGTATGTCTTTAATCAAAGTAACTAGAATGAGGTTCTGGCCCATCTAATAGTTCTTTGTTCAGCAAATATAATTTTTATTCTTCTTTAAAAATAATTAAGGCTTATGATTTTATACTGTGCCTTTGACGGGACTCTTCAGGATTTTATTGGAATGTTTCCATTGATAGTATATGGAATAGAGGTGGTTTGGATTTGATTATAAACATTACACATGAATGTTTTACATATTTGTACATATACCTCAAACTTGCCATCTGCTGGTATTTGACAGATGAGTTGGCTTTCACCATGTTGATTTAATGGCTTAATTTTATTATTTCCTTTGGCAGTGAGAAACCATTTCCCCCCTGGTGGACATTAAACAAACAAACAAAAAAAGCACAGAAATAATGAATAGGTTAGGAAAAAAATTCTTAAGCTTGAGCATTTTCTAGCAACTAGAAAATGTAATCAGATGAAACCTATATCAGAAGTATAAAAGAGAAGTACCAAACCTCTGAAGTGTCTTACACTGAAAGGAAGCCATACATGCATGTTCAGTTGATTTGATGCAATTCTGAGGTAGACATTCATTTACTAGTGGGAAATACAAGGAGAGCTTTGTGATACAATGTTGAAAGGATATCTCAGTAAGAGTAGTTAGACATCTAAGGAGACCAATGAAATAACTTTAAAATTACAAAAAATGAAAATTATTGTGTGAAAAACAAGCCATGGAAATAAAAAAATCAGATGAATTTTTTTTTTTTCCATTTGACAATTACTTTTCATTTGAATGAATATTTTGTGCCAATCCCATGCCAGGTTCTAGACACCATGTCAGGTGCTGGGCCAATCTTTAACATGTTTGCCTCAATTATTGTGGAACCTCCAACTGGTTTCCCTCACTCCAACCCCTTTCCTGTCTCAGGAGCCAGCATGATCCTGCTAAAAAATCAGATCTTGCCATTCCTTCTATCAAAGCTCTGGCATCTTATGCAGGGTGAAAACCTGAGATTTTATATTATTCTACAGTAGGGGTGTCGAACTCAATCAGAGAAGGGGCCAAAATCTAAAATCCAGCCTAAATCGCGGGCCGAATGGTTTACTGAACAGTCATAAACTGACAATGTCATAAACTGACAGCGGAGTGCAGTGATGACAGCGCGGTGCGGGCCACATTGCAAGGCCTGGCGGGATGGATTTGGCCCGCGGGCCTTGTGTTTGACACATGTGTTCTACAGAATCCTTCATTCTTTAGAATCCTGTTCCCTTGTCTACTTTTATTATTTATTCTCCATCTATAAACTTTTAAACATTTAGCTCCTTTGCTCTAAATGTAAGCCTTTGCTGATTCTGAAAATTAAAAAGCAATAAGGGGCATTTACACCCTTGTTATACAAATATTGTGTACCATACTATTAAGGTTAATGTTTGGCTCCATGGAGAATGAAAGGTAATCACATGTAATTGAATATTTTCTCCTTGAAGGAGAATCTTGCATGTGTTAATTTCTCATGTCTTTCAGGCTTTCTTTACTTTCTCTGCTTATATTCTTGCATGCCATGTCATCTTATGTCTTTGTTTTCTGTTCTATTCGGTGGGGAAAACTCCTCATAATTTTTCTCCCGTTGTAAGTGTGGAGGTTACCAAAACTGTTTTTCTTTTTTTACTTGTTTGTTTGTTTGGAACTGGCACTTAGTCTATTGATTGGTTGCCACGGGTAGGAATTTAAGTTAAAAATAATTTCCCTTAAATTCTCTATTGGGATCTAGCATGTCAAGCTACAGATTGAGAAGTATATCAACTTGATTCTCACTTTCTTTAGATTATCTGTGGTTTCTCTTTGGGAGCTTTTGTAATTTTTTTGTCTACTCTTAGAGCTCAGATATTTTACCAAGACGTGTCCGGGTATGAATTGTTTTCATTTATCCTGTCTAGATTACCTTTTATATTCGAACTGTGCCATGTTCAGTTCAGGGAAGATTTCTTTCATTTTTGATGCTCTCCCCCCCGCCCCCCCCCCCACCCAAATCACAGTCTATGTTGTTTTCCTTCTGGAACTTTCATATAATAGCGAGTAGACTTCTTGGATCTATACTCCATATTGTTCCATTTTTCTTTTATTTCCAGTCTCCTAGTATTTTTGTTCAATGTTCTTTATCTCGCCAACTACCCAGCTTAGTTTTCAGCCATGTCTGGTGTAGTGCTTAGCACCTTCATCGACCTGTAAACTAGAAAGCTGACAGAAACCAGGTAGTCATTATTTTTCTGACTCAGACTTTCTGTGTCTCCTGTCTCTACTCTTCTGAACATCTGTTATTCTTTTCTCTCTCAGAAGACTCAACTTTTCTGGGCATCGATGTGGCCAAATACTGCTGCCCAACAATGTCAACCTGAGTTTCCAAGTTCAGATCTTCTCAGTTCAAGCAAATAGGTCAGAAGCACAATCTCAGATTCTAGGGAGAAAGAATCTAATTGGTTTAGCTTGGGCCAGTTATATCCTTTTAGGCCAGTTTAATGTGGCCTTTAGGGCAGGTTTTGTGGTACAAATATAGTTGCTAGGGCCCACATTCCCAAAGATGTAAGTGGGTAGAAGATTGTGCTTATATCTCAAAATGTATCTGCTGCAATATTATTGTTTATACCCGGTGCACCATTTCTCACTAGAGAAAGTTTAGCTTGTTGTTAAGAACATGGGCTTAGAGTCAGACATACCTTGATTGGAATCCCACTCAGCCCTGCTACCTACTAGTTGTCTGACCTCTGAGGATCAGATTCTTTCTCTGTACAATTGGGATGATAAAACCTATCTTCTCAGGTTACTGGGAGGATGAGATGAGAATATGTATGGTATTCCCTACACATGCAATAAATAGAAACCATTGTTAATTATTGCTATCATCATACCATTTGGGAAAGATTATGTGAATGGAAGAACATCCATTTTACCACCTTGAATAGTGCAAGAAGATCTGGAGACAAAATTTAGATGCTACAGACAGGCATAACCAATAAAAATCTCACAGTCAGTTTGCCTTTATCACATTTGGTCAAAGAAATGGACATAGGTCAGATTGTTGGAGTTAGAGCTCAAAGAATCTACACTTATTTCCAGAATTAAATTTTTTACTTCTGTTGTTTCTGGAAAGTGCAAGGGCAGTCAGTGGTCTCAAAATATTAAAGAGAGCTAAGCAAGACTGGTGGTTGTTGGTACAGTCATCATAGTTCTTTTCAGCCAGTGCCAATTCCATTGATTGTTTCATTGATTCTGCTTGGTGGCAAGTCTGTTCAGATTGGCTAGTGCCTTACCCAGTGAAATATTTTGAATATCATCCCAGGAAATCAAGTATGTGCAATCAATTCAAAGGACTTCAGTTTCTTTGTTTAAAGAGATGTACTATTTTCTTTATAGAACAATAGATTTCCTTTGCATTTTTCTCACTGATGTGCTAAAATTGTGGATGGCAGATGTCATTAAATAAACTCTAATAAAAAATATGTAAAAAGATAGTGGTTCAAATTCTGTATAGTTAAAGGATGCCAAACGTAAGCCAAAACTTAAATGAACTCTGTGAAAACAATATATGTAAAATGATAATGTTTCAAATTCTTTACAGATGGAAGATACCAAATGTAAACCAAAGTTAATGTTTACATAGAGTTAGCCAAACAAGCTATGCTTATGGCTTCTTTTTAAAATGTAGTGCATGCTTTTCTAAATGGAACTATAGTAGAACAATACCTCAATGACTAACTATTTTTCTCCCAAGTTATGCAGACATTTTGATTGAGAGGGAAGTGTTAATGCAGAAGTACATTCATCTAGTTCAGATCGTAGAGACAGAAAAAATTGCAGCTAACCAACTACGGCATCAACTCGAAGATCAAGATACCGAAATCGAAAGGCTTAAATCAGAGGTATTTCCCAGTAGATGGATTCTTTCTCATTGTTTCGTGTTGACTGTCATATGGCCTATCAGGGTAAATTTTAATCCCCAACTTAGTTTCTATGCTTTCAACACATACATGGCCAGGCTACTGATCTCCATTAGGAATGACTCTAATGTGTCTGTTAAAATTAGGCAAATATGCTTCAATAAAATATCAGGATTATAGACTTTTTAAAGTTATTTGTGCTCCTGATGTCCTTCATTTGATCAGATATGCAGAGTTGACCTCAATATTTAACTGTTTCCAGATAGACTTCTAGGGTAATGGTAATTGTGAGTCTGTCAATAGATTCAATTAAATCTAAACGATAACTAAGGAAGGACAAAAAAAATGAATTAACAATGACTTTCTTTTTTTTTTTTTTCTTTTTTTTTCTTTTTTTTCTTTTTTTTAGATATAAGACTCCAATGTCTCCTCTCTAGAATTTTGAAAACATGTTTAAAGTAAAATATAAGCCATGTATTAGGGTGCATTTTTTCCTGAAGTTGCAATTCCAATATCCCTTTTCTTTTCCCATCCCCTTAGCATGAACTTCAAGCCCTATACTCCTAGGTAGTGAGACCGATACCAGGTTAGAGTGGAAGGTGGTCTAGTGTCTGCAACAGTGGCAGTGTGCCTGGTCCCTCTCTCCAAGAAGCCTGTGTGTGTGTGTGTGTGTGCGTGTACTATATATATATATATATATATATATATATATATATATATATATATATATATATATATATACCTTTTCTTGCTATCTTGTTATTCCTTGTGGGAAGTGTTCAATAGTTAAAGATTTGAAGAGGAATGTAGAAAATGAGTTTTTTCCCCCTTTCTGACCAGCAGTGCATTAGTATCTCTTAGCTTTGAAGACAAGAATAAGATAGAATGAAACCTACTACTAATTATATCCTTGATGACAGAAATAAAAAGTTCTTCAGCCTTGCTAACTTTATCACTTTTCTGGCTTTGGACAACATTGTCTTCTTTGTTTCCTCACATCTTCCTCTTAGACATACTCTGTGAATCCTGTGAGGGATCTCACCCCCTGGTGCCTGTGTGCATCCCCTCCATGTACAGAGCATGGGCATAAGCTGGTTCCACCTGGGATCTGCTTGCTTCTCCGGTGATGATAAGTTGCAGATCATGCTCACCATATCATTAGTGTTGTTCACTTCCTGATTCAACCCTGAAATCTGATATGGTGAAAAAAAACAAACAAACAGAAAACGCAACAAACCTGCCTTTAAAAAACTATATCAGGCACTGTAATTTAAAACAAAATTATTGTGTTCTTTCTTTGCCACAGTCAGCTAGAGCAGATTCTTGTCTGCTAAGAGAAAGAGGTTGGCATTTCCTCTATAAGAGAAACTCAGCACCGAGCAATGTTCCCCAACATTTATCTGTGTGTGCTTCTCTGTATTCAATACATACTATTTTAGTCTGAACACAGACTGCAGCTAAAAACTGTCAGTAGCAGGTATGTCTTGTGTGTTTGCTTGACAAGAGCCATAATTTATTTCCTCCTTTTATTTCCCCCTTCCCTGCCAGAACATGGTGGAGATGTGTATTTGGCCTTGAGGATAAAATGTAGACAGGCCAGAGGGAGCAATTATGATCTCGTAGCTCTGAATTTGCTGGTTAGTAAATCTATAAAGGCTCTTACATTTGTAAGAGCCTTCAATAGAGTGGCAGTCAGTAAATGTTATTACTCAATGCAGTTGAGAGGCCATCTGGTCTTGAGTTGCCCCTCGCAGGTCACAGAACTGAGCTGGAAACAGAAAAAGGTCTCAGGTTGTTTCCATATTTTTTATGTTTTAACCTTTTCTTGGCTGGCTGGGACCAACCCTGTGGGTCTGAAGCTCCCTATGCAGTTACCGTTTCCCCAAGGAGATCTGTGAGTCTCTGTACTGTGTGTAGATGGACTGCCACAGGCTAATTATTCCCACAGGAAAGCATGAGCATTGAGCTGACTGTCATTGCATTTGGAGACCACAGGACATTTCAGGCAGCTCCCTTTAGCAAGGTGGTTGACATGTCACTCAGCTCCTGAGAAGGCCTGGCTTGGTCATCACCGGCTTGGTCATCACTGGCAGTTAGGGTGGAGTTTGGCCCAACATTTCCTAACCCAGATCCCAGTTCACATTTCCACAGGGACTTCTTATAATAACTCGTTACTAATAACAAACCAATACAGGCTTGGGGCGAAGTTCATGCTTCCCCTGCCATAGCACCAAAGCCAGAGAGAGTGAATAAAAACCGAATGTTTCCTGAGAACCTCATATGCTACCTTGTAGACATGACTTCTTATGAGTTATGGCAATAATCCAGTGTTTTCCAGATCATGTAATGGACCTATTTTGTGTTCTAGATTATCGCTCTTAATAAAACCAAGGAACGAATGCGGCCTTACCAAAGCAATCAAGAAGAGGATGATCCAGACATCAAAAAGATTAAAAAGGTAGGATGCTACCGGTTTCTGGCTGCAGAGTAGCACAGCGACCAGTTGTCTTGTAATAATGTCTTTGCCACCCTGTCCCTGCGCTGAGAACATTGGTGTTTCTGTTCTAATGGCCCTTCAAAGTGATCCAGACATGACTACTTTTTCAGAAAAGTTTCAGCTTGAGATTTCTTCCCAGTCCTGAGAATCCCCTTTTGGATTCTGTGGGAAGGATGCTATAACCAGACATTAAGATAATGGTGTGCCGAAACCGGTTTGGCTCAGTGGATAGAACTTCGGCCTGAGGACTGAAAGGTCCCGGGTTCGATTCTGGTCAAGGGCACGTGCCTTGGTTGCGGGCACATCTCCAGTTGGGGGTGTGCAAGAGGCAGCTGATCAATGTTTCTCTCTCATTGAGGTTTCTAACTCTCTATCCCTCTCAATTCCTCTCTGTGTAAAATCAATAAAAAATATATTAAAAAAAAATAATGGTGTTCCCCAGTTGGGTTAATTAGGTGCTGTGTAACTTAATTTTATACCGCTTCTTATTTTGGGGGAGTGTTTTTTTAAATTACATTCAAACCTATTTCTTTTAGCATAATCTTTAGCACTTATTTTTTTGAACACGTGAGAAGATTAGGTAAATCGCTACATCTGCTCAGATGTCTGGTTTATTATTGTTTGTTTCTTGTTCAACGTCCACAAAATCAGCAGATCCTTTGCCATCTTACTGTTATGTATAACTGTACAACTTTTGCAATTAGCCAGACACTGGTGCTCAGTCTAGCTTGCTGTGTTTGCTTTAGGTCATCTGGATTTTGAGTTCGGTAATCTTAATAGTTCTGTGTGAAGCACTTACTTGGTTTTGTTAACATTATGTGGAAAGCCTCACCATTAAACTGTTTATATGTTCTTTATTTCTTAGTCCTGTTTTCCTAAGCTGAATAATTATTCCCTTTCAGTTGTAGCAAAATTTTAGCTAAATATTGCTTAGAATTTGAAATAGAAAAGCTTCTTAGGACTAAGTTATAATGCTTTTAGTTTTTAAGAAATAAAAAAGTAAAATAAAATAAATTCTTTCTTAGAATTTATAACTTTATAAGTTGAATTTGTTTTATGCTATTATGTTATAAGATTCATATTATTGCCTTTCTTTTGATAGTATGCAGTTCATGTAAGCAACAATATCAGTAAAATACAATTTTCAGTGCAGTTGTAGAAGCTGGTCTGTTAGGAAGTGAATGAATCAGCTTTTGCTCAGCAGGAGATAACTGTCCAAATAAAAAGTTTTATTTAATATAAAATTCAATTTAGTTTATTTAAAAAATATACTCTGTTAAATAGAAGAATAACAAAAAAGTAAATAAATTTTACATTTAATAACTTCCCATTTCTTAATAGAAAAAAATTTAAAACTATTTTTAAACTTATTAAATAGATTTTGAAATTAACTATATTGTTTTTCTGTTCCAAATCAAACTAATATCTATGCGAAAAAGGGCTGTTTACAAATGAATTATTTTCTCTATTCTGATCAACACAATTTGTTAACTTCAAGAGACCAAAAATTGAAATTGATTATAACTCATAGAAATTTGCCATTAGATTTTTCCCAATAATATACATATAATTTCTGCCCATATAATTCAATTAAAACATGGTTAATTTTTATTGTTTGGGGTAAGTCAACTGTATGAATGTCTGTAGAAAATTGATAGTGTGCTGACAACACCAGTAGGTAAATGAGAGAATTTAGACATTGCAAAAGAAGAGTAGTTGTTTAAATACATGATAATTTAGACTACAAGGGTAAAACAATATGGAAAAAATAAAAAGTGTAAGACTGAATAGATAACAATGATATTAAAAACAGAGTTGGTAGTGACTTAATGCTCTCAATTATGTGTAAATTTGCAACCTGCTTTGTTGCTGAATCTGCCACTTTAATATAACAAATCCTAATGAATTATCATATAGGCTTTTTATATTTAGAAAGGACCTCAGATATATTTGGTCAATTATTTTATAGATGAGAAAAGAGGACCAAAAGTCACGGTTAGTCAGAAGGTTAGTTGCAGAGCCTTTGAACACCTCTTCTGACAGACGTAAAGAGCCTGTCTCGCAACTCCCTGAGGTTTTCCTTTTCTTTTCTTTCTTCTTCCCCTTCCCCTTCTCTTCCATCTTTTTTGCTCTTTAGGTTCAGAGCTTCATGCGAGGTTGGTTGTGTAGGAGGAAATGGAAGACCATCGTGCAGGATTACATCTGCTCTCCTCACGCTGAAAGTATGAGGAAGAGGAACCAGATTGTGTTCACCATGGTGGAGGCCGAGTCGGAGTACGTTCACCAGCTCTACATCCTGGTCAACTGCTTCCTCCGGCCCCTACGCATGGCCGCCAGCTCCAAGAAGCCCCCCATCAGCCACGACGACGTCAGTAGTATCTTCCTCAACAGGTTTGTCTTGGCACAAATCAGTCCTGTGGAAAACCCGTTTGTATTTCTCAGAATGTTTACTCTACTCGTAAAAAATGAGTTTCATAAATTCACTTTTGTGAGTTTAAGATATTGAAAATAAGAAGGCTATTATTTGTGTTTCAATATTAGTCCAATTTGTATATCTTTATCTTGAATCTTGGCATGTAGTTTTCTGTTTGACATATGTTTTCTCATCATTGTGTGGGGGTATGTGTATGTTGGAGAAGATCATCTCCCTCACAAAACGAAGGAAATGGAGTGATTAATGGGTCTTTACATATGATTTATATAAAAGTACTCTAGGAAGAGCAAAAACTAACAGAGGGCCCGAGATTTTCTAGTAAATCTATTCACTCGATAAATATTTATAGTACAACAATGTGAATATACTGCTTTACTGCTGAGGATTCATCAGTGAACAAAGAAAAAAAAAATCCCTGACTTCATGGAACTTAAATTTTGATGTAGGAAGACAGAAAATGAATAGTTATTAAGTGAACTGTGTAGTACAGGGGTCTTCAAACTACGGCCCGCAGGCCACATGCGGCCCGCAGAGGAATCTGATCCGGCCCGCCACGTTTTTTGGGCAGTGAGCGCAGCCGAGGTGTTACAGTAGGAATTAGTAGTTCATATAGTCCGGCCCTCCAGCTCTCTGAGGGACCGTGATCTGGCCCCCACTTTAAAAAGTTTGAGGATCATGTGCTATTGAATTTTGTAGAAAAATAAAGAAGCAAAGGAGAGACCTAGCCGGTTTGGCTCAGTGGATAAAGTTTCGGCCTGCAAACTGAAAGGTCTCAGCTTTGATTCCGGTCAAGGGCTCATGCCTGGGTTTTGGGCTTGATCCCCAGTGGGGGTAGTGTAGGAGGCAGCCAATCCATGATTCTCTCTCATCATGGATGTTTCTATCTCTCTCGCCCTCTCCCTTCCTCTCTGAAATCAATAAAGAAATATATTTTTTAAAAAGAAGCAAAGGAGATAAAGAGGGAAGGAAAGTGCTTGAGTATTTCACTTAAAATTTTAGTGATTTGTATTTGAGTAGATAATACAGGATCACAAGTCAAAATAATATAAAAACATCAAACAACAGTTAGAAATCTCATTCTTATTCTGCCTTTGCCCACCCCATTCCCCCACTTTCTGTATGTAATAATTTAAATTAATTTCTTATATATCCTTCCAGTGTTTATTAGTGTAGATGAAAGAAAATATGGATTTTGAGTCTTACATTGCCCCTTATTGCACAAAAGGCAATGTATTTTTAATATAGATTTTTCTTTCATGTATCAATATATCATGGACATCTTTTCATATTGATATCTAAAAAACATTCTATTTTTTTTAAATTGCTACAATGTATTACATTATGTGAATGTGCCAGTTTTGTATGTATAGAAAGCACTAAAAAATAAGTTAATGTTTAAAAAAAGGCTTCAGTTGGTGAGGAAGTAAGCCATATGACTGTCTAGGGGGGAAAGTGATGTAGACAGAGCAGACTGTGTGACTGCCTGTGCAAAGGACCCCAGTAGGCCTGACTTGCTTGTTTGAGAAACTGCCAAGGTCTGTGTGGATGCAGGGGGAAGCTAAAGTGTTAACAGTAAGACATTATAAAATTGTTTACTTTTACTTTAAGTGAGATGGGGAAATGTTGGTGGGGTTTTGAGCAGAGAAGTGGCATGACACTACTTATGTTTTAAAAGGCTCACTCTGGCCTCTCAGTTGAGAGCAGACTATAGGAAGATCAATAAGCTAGGTGATGGATGGTTATAGCAGGGAGGCTTGTCAGGCGCCTGTTGTGATAAACCAACTAAGAGATGATTGTGATGGAGAAAGTGGTAAGTGGTTGGATTCTGGGTATATTTTTAGTACAGAGCCAGTAAGATTTGTTGATGATTTTGATGTGGATTTTGAGGGAAAACAAAAAGCAGGTAAAATTCCCAAGGTTTTTGGCCTGAAAAACTAGAGTATGGAGTTGCTATTTACTACATGGAGGAAGACTAGGGAAAATATGAAGAGCTTTTATTTTGGAACTGCCAAGTGTGAGATGCTATTTGCCATCCAAGTGGAGAAATCAAATGAGCAGGGACTGGATACTAGACTGGCATTCAAGGTGGGAGTCTGGGATGGGGATATAAATTTGGAAGTCCAATAGCATATGATTAGTAAGCCGTTAGAATTCATGAGATTGCCAAGGGAGTGGGTACAGATGAATGAGAGAACAAGGTCTGAGCCCTGCCTGGGTTATTCCAACATTTAAAGGTTAGAATATGAAGAAGAGTTATAATGTGACAGTAAAGAGAATCAGTTAGAGTTGCAAGGTGAAAAACAGAAGAGTGAGTTGTCCTGAAAACAAGGCAAGAGGGAATGAATAACTATATCAAAAGGTCAAATAAAATCATAACTTAGAACTGACTATGGGTTTAATAACATGGAGCTCATTGGTAACTGATGAGGGGGTGGGTCCAAAGCCAGAATGGAGAGAATGGAAGGATTGGAATTGGAGGAGAGTATGTATAGAAAACTCTTTCAAAGGAGGGACATTATGAAAAAAAAGAAAAAAAAAAAAGCAAAAAAAAAAGCAGAGAAACAGGGTGGTACTTGGAGATAAATAAAAATGTGTGTGTGTGTGTGTGTGTGTGTGTGTGTAATGAGAAGTCTGATAACATGTGATTGAAAGCCTGGCTTTGCTGTTGTGAGGAAGGAGGGAGATTTCCCCACGTTGGGTGGCAATGGCTCTACTCAAGACTAAATTATACTCTTTTTGCATTTTTATAGTGAAACAATCATGTTTCTGCATGAAATATTTCATCAAGGACTGAAGGCAAGGTTAGCAAACTGGCCTACTTTAATTTTAGGTAAGTGCATGCTTTGGTTCCTCTTACTCTGGCTACCATTAGAGTAAAATATTGATAATTCCAACATTATTCAGCTGAAGCTGTTGAATTTTCCCACTGATCTGAGCTGCTTTAGCCACTGGGAATTTGTCTCCTTGGCCTTTGGGCCCTGCCCTACGACTTGCCTTGCCCCTGGCCTGTCATGGTCATTCTGGGCTAGAGCCAGGCTCTGCCCCAAGAACACTCTGTCCGAGCGGTCACTCAGGCATCTGGTCTGGTCCCCAAACATGTGTGACACCTGGTACTGGGAGGAGCCACCCTAGTACCTTAGGTAATTTACTGAGCACCGAGAGAAACTGCCATTTTACTTCTTCTTTCAGCTGATCTGTTTGATATTTTGCTCCCCATGCTGAACATTTATCAAGAATTTGTGCGTAACCACCAGTACAGCCTCCAAGTGCTTGCCAATTGTAAGCAAAACAGAGATTTTGACAAACTCTTAAAACAGTATGAAGCCAACCCAGCCTGCGAAGGGAGGATGCTGGAGACGTTCCTGACCTACCCGATGTTTCAGGTGAGTCCTCTGGGGGCACTGTGCGCGTCACTGGTTCCAGCTCAGTGTTCCCGATGACCAGAGGGAGATGTGCAAGGATCCCCTGTGAAGAATTATCACACACATGCATCACCTCTCATCTTGATCCTGACCTTGAAATAATCACATTTATGCCCCACAACTCGCTCTCTGCCTAATATATGCAAGAAAGCCAGGCATTTTTTAGACAATTACATAAAAAATGACTTTTTTTTCTTTTCTTTTAAAAAGCAGCACAATGTTCTCTTTATAGAAAGATTCCACGCAGACCTCTTCCATGAAGTCTCCTCCTCCAGCATGTTTAAAAATATTATTAGGGTTGCAGAAATAGGATGCTGTGCAAATGTTCCAGGATACGCTGGTTGCATAAAAGGTTCCCGGGAAGTTGAGTGGACCAGTGGGAAGTCTTATGTTCCTGGCCCTCCTCCCCACCCTGCCGTGAATTGCTGCTGAGTCCCCCTTGGCTGGAGCTGTGGAGAGCAAAGGAGGACCTCCCAGGCGACAGAGGCTGTTGAGACTGAGGAGCCAGAGGCATTAGTTGGGTTGGGGACTCTTGGCCCCTCTCGGGCTACTGCAGGGAGGCTGGGGCTTGTCGTGACATTCACTTTGTGGGATTAGAGCAACCCAAGGGATCAAGTACACTTGTGTTCTTTCCTATATCTTGGGCTTTACCATTAAGAGCCCTTGAGTGAGAATTGCAGAGGCCAAAATGTGAACTGAATTGCCTGTTCTCTTGAAAAGTGTTGATGCTGCTCTTTTGGAAAGGCATTGAGTGTTCCAATGTGGAATTTATGGGGCATCTGGCCAGCCCTTTAAATTGTCATGTTGGTAAACCGAATCCCCGAGTCATGTATGTTAGGGTTTCTGTGGGGAGCTTTGTCCCCCTCAACGCTGACCCCGGTGGATCATTTTCTAGCCTCAGAAAGAAACGTTGGCCTGGTTTGCAATGGTTTATCTCAAAGTTTGTCAAGTCTGTTTGAAATCCTGGAAATTACTATAGAAGTTTAGTAAAATCTCTATAAAAACCAAAAGGATGCATTTGAAATAACTTAAGTATAGTGGAACTTTGTAATGTTATTGTGTGTGTGTGTGTGTGTGTGTGTGTGTGTGTGTTTTCATGGAACTGAATTGTTTGAACTCTTTGCCTCCCTGAGGAAATATTTCACAAGGAAAACTTCAAAGAAAAAAAAAAGTTTTCTTTTTTGGTAACCTTATACAAAATTGTAATTTAAGGTTTATTTACGGTGAAACAATTTTTGGATAGTGCAATGTTCTCCTGGGATTTTATTTGATTTTTTGGCAATTGCCTCTAGGTTATGATTAAAATACTCTAAATTGATTCTGTTCAGCAAACCCAACTCAGGCGAATATACAAAGGCAGAGTTTGAAAGACACATGGAACATTCAGAGAGGTTCCCAGCTCCTTCCCCACCGATGTCTTTCCAATTGCTACTTAACTGCCCCTGGTCAAAGTCTCTCAATGTTTTAAAATGGCAGGCTGCACTTGCACTTTAAGTGACATGTCCAAAAGTTGAGTGTAGGGCCTTGGAAAGGTCTGTGGATTTCTTAAAAATGCTGTGATACTCTTCCACCACCCTGCCTCCCTCCCCATGGAGTTTAAGCCCAATAACAATGGGCATTTTGATTGACCCCACAGACTTCTCAGAATACAGACAAGGACCATTAGACTGGGAATCTTCAGGAGACCTGGATGTCTTGCTCACCCTTTAGTAATAGCTTTGGGGAAAATAATTGAACCAATCTAAATCCCCATTTCCAGATCTCAAAATTGAGGCAGCTGAGCTGTGATTATCTCCCAGGCACTAGCTCTGTGATACTACTCGCATTAGACTGGTTCTGAAAGTTTGGTTAAGTAACTACATGGTGGTGTTCGTCTAGGCCCTAACCCTCTCCGCCTCTGCCAGGACTGTGGTGGCCTCAAACCCTAGAATTTAGCTGAAGAGTCAGATGTTGAGATTCTCTGGCTTCGTCCAAATCAGGGTAACAAAAGCCTCAGCCTTTGAGAACCATTGCTTGCTCTGGGAGAAACCTCAGATTTAAAGAATTTGGCCAGAACTGGTCCAACTGCAAGAAATGGGCAAATTGAAAGAGCACAGGATTGTGCTCTTTATTTATTTGCTTCCTGATAACTATTTTGCTTCCTTATAACTATTTTGAATAGACCAGGAGGGAAAATCATCAGAGTTTGCTGCCCAAGGGCTTCACCCTCATTGATGTCTCTCCTCTGTCTGGTTCATTTGTGTCTCTTCCTCCTGCTGTCTCTCCACGTGACCCATGGAACACTTGGGGGTGGGGTTGCTCTTTCTAGAAGGTGAAAGGTTTTTATTGCTAGGCCCATGTCCATTCCACTCTTCTTGTTCTCCTTTGGTCCTTTCACTAACGAGATGGAATAGTCATGAGGCACTTGCTCTCTCAGATGGTCGAGGCACAGCAATGTCCCTCTGTGTGCATTGTATTGGCAGTGGCACTTCTGCCTTGCTCTGATGTAGGCTGGACACCTTGGGATGCGGGTGGCACAGTTCAGTTTTTTGCTGTATATCAACAGTGAAAGAGATGAGCCTCGTTCATACCACCACATTGTTTCTTTTTGAGCCTATATATGGGGATAGAGGTTGGTGTGGAGCAGAGAAAGGGGAGAGGTGATTGGCAACTTTTAGTCTGTGGATGTGTAGAAAAGTATTATAGTTTACCTCTTTCTGGGCCCCTTGTCCAGTAGGTCAATTGCTGCTGTTAATGCTATGGAAACAGAGGAATTGTAGAATTCGGATGATACAGTGAATTCGGATGATACAGTGAATATACTAGTATCCTCAATTGAACTGTCAGATAAGCAAAACCAAGTGTTGTCAAGAACTTTGTTATGGAAAACAATGTAGTCATTAACATAATTTTTTTTTATGTTGCAAAGACAGTGGCTTGTCTAGAACTGTTTAAATTGGCCTCAGCTGCTCATAAATCCACAGGTAAGCTGATCATGAAATCTGCTTCTGGTGAGACCAGCACCATTAGATGTTCGCCAGAAAGTAGCCACCTGTTTATGGTTATTGGAGAACAAACTAATTAATGTCTATAAAGTGACAATTATTGTTCCGTAACTGAAAGCGGAATGATGGTTCGCCTAGATCAGTGATTTTAACTGGTGTGCCGCAATAATTTTTAAAAGATGCAATACCTGGCTAATTTAGTGAGGGGCACTGACCTCTTTTTCCTTAGATTGTCAAATTTAAAAAATGACAACAGCTAACACAACAATAGCCATCCGGTGTGAATGAATCAAAATTATACCTATATATTTTTTGTCAGATCAGCAAAAAATATAATGAATTTTTTGGTGTGCCACAGAATTTTACTAGTTTATGTGTGTTATGAGATAAAAAAGGTTGAAAACCACTGATCTGGACAGTACTTTTTGTAATTCTTGGGTTTTGGGGGAACAGATTTATAATCAGCACTTGAATATACAGATAAGCTCTTTGGAGAACCGTCCACTTCTCTGCAGAATGTTCTTTGCCCACTTTTTGGCAGTTTCAGGCATGTTTGTTCCTTCACTTTCTTGTGGAAAAGGCCAGTTACTAAATTTCAAATCTATTCTCTTGAACCTCAGCCAGGGAGCTCTCTAAAATAGATTGAATGAATGGGGGAGGATCATGGAGGTATTGACTAAACTCAGTTTAGTGGGGTTTTGGTGTACTATAAGTAGTCAGGCTCTCCCACTCCTGCCCTCTTTGTTATGAAAAACTGAGTATCTTAGCTGGTGATGGCCTTGATTTTTTTTGTGGACTGCTAACTTAGAGGAAAACTTTCATCAATCATGGGATTATGAAAAAGGGGTATTTGAAAGCATACTTGTCCCAGGAGCTTCACCAGGTGGCACAGCCCTACAGGCTGTCTCGCTGAGAAGTCTATGGGGTGGGAGGCAGCAGGACTCCTGAGGGAAGGGTCTGCTCTTCCCCACCTCCCATGACTAGGGAGCCTGTAGCACTGCTGAAACCTTGACTTGATGGCATTCTCTAGGATGTGATCCCGAGCAGGAGCCACAGATTGATGTCTGTGTTGATGGTGCTGCCCTCTGTGCTGCACACATAAATGTGGGCATCCAGTAAATATCAGTAAATTACCCAGTGAAGGCCACCACTGCCAAGAGAGCAAAAGCAGATCTGTGGAGAGATGCACCAACACCATGTCAGGTCAGAATGCAAGAGCTACCCACGGGGCCCTGGAAACTTTTACTTCCTTCATTCTCAGGGCTGCTTTCAGGTGTTGAGTGAGAACCCAGCCCTAGAGCAGGCTTACCGGGCTAGTGCACTGGTCAGAGCTGGGCTCATGGCTGGCTCTGCCATTTACTATGAGGACACATTGGGAAAATTACTGACCTTTCCACACTTAGTTTCCTTATATGTAAAATGGGGAGGAATCTTAGGTTGTTGGAGGATTACGGTATATGCACATGTAAACCATGAGCACCTGATCTGACCCGCCGTGAGCAGTGTGATGGCAGCTATTGTTCATGTATGTTATTAAAATTAAACCCTCTGCCCCTGGTTCCTAACAAATTTCAGTTTCTAAGCCAGTAAAATTCAAATATGTTGAATCACTGAAATTTGAGTTAAGTCTCTGCTATAGTCTGTTAAACCCTTCAGAGAGTTGGTGGAGTTTCTTCTGCCTTTGGCAGAATGTGGGTAGCCTATAAACAAAAGTACAAGTAAGTAACCTAATTAAACAATACTTTTTACTGCTACAAGGAGGATCAGAATATAACAAGGGTGAATATACCTTCTCCCAAATTTTAATTATTTTTTTTAATAAATATTTATTTCTAGAGAGAGAGGAAGGGGGGGGGGAGGTAGATAGATAGATAGATAGATAGAGACATTGATGTGTGAGAACTGAACATTGATTGCCTGCTCCTGCACTCCCCCTACCTTGGATAGAGCCTGTAACCCGGGCATGTGCCCTGACCAGGAATCAAACCGGCAACCTTTTGGTGCATGGGACAATGCCAACCAACTGAGCCACACTGGCCCAGGCCCAAGTTTCAATTCTTACCTGGTAAAGAGAACATTACAGTAGGATTGTTAATTTTTTTAAAAAAATTATAAACAGACAAATATATATAACATACAGACTCTAGTGACTTGATGATAACTATATCTGTTTCCCTAAGAACCAATTTTCAAAGATTATGATTAAGAACTGCATGATTATATTAAAATTTCTAAAGAAACTAACAATACTTTATTACTCTTTTCATGTGTTCATGTGTGTGTGTATATGTATATGTGTGTGTATGTGAGATGTTTGAATGTAGTTCATTTTAAACGTTTTAAAATACATTTCTTTTTTTCTTCTCTATTGATTAAGGTATTACATATGTGTCCTTATCCCCCTTATTGCCCCCCACTCCCCAACGCATGTATTTCTTAAAAAATGTTTGTAGAACAATTACAACCATAAGAGTAGAGACGAACTTCTTGGAAGTGATGAAGGTGTTACTGATCCTCACCTCAGGCTCACACTGGCCTTTGTTTGCATTTAGATCCCCAGGTATATCATCACAATTCATGAACTGCTCGCTCATACACCCTATGAGCATGTGGAGAGGAAGAGTCTGGAATTTGCAAAATCAAAACTGGAGGACCTGTCCAGGTGCGCATAGAACCTAGGCTAGCAGCCTGTTCCAGGAAAGCAGCAAGTTAGTCTTTGGTGGAAACCTAATTGTATGTCTAGGGAACAAGAGGCAAGACACACAGCTTCTCAGATTCACCCGAAAGTTTAACGATAGCCTTGAGATCGGGTGAACTTTGGATTACGGTGGAGAATGTTGACATTTCTTTCAGCATAATATATAGAAAAATGACTTTTTGTTGCATTTTTGTATTCACATTTGCCAGGAGCTGGAGAATGCATATCTTGGATTTATCAGTAGCTTTTCAGTGTTTCAGATAGTCATTTATATCTGTGTTCCCTTAGCTTATCTGGGATAAATGATATAAAGGTTTCTAATTTACCCCGCTTCTAAGAAATGGCACCCTAATTTCAGTCTCCATTGAAAGCTTTTCAGAAAATAATATGTTGCTTTCCTGTTGCATTTACCAGCAGCATCCCCAGGGTACTCCCTGATCACGGACCCACCGGTCTGTAGTCGCGGTGCACATTGGCCTTGCTTTGGGTCATGGCTTGTTGAGGCCGGGACGTCCAGGCTGCTCCCCTCACAGCCCCACTTACACTGATACACGCTCTTGGGTGGGGCTCTTTGTTCGCGGGCCAGAACAGCACAAAGATCTCTGACAGCGATCCTGTCTGTGTCCTGTCCGACAGGATAATGCACGACGAAGTGAGCGACACTGAAAACATAAGGAAGAACCTTGCCATAGAGAGAATGATTGTGGAGGGCTGTGATATTTTGCTGGACACCAGCCAGACGTTCATCCGCCAAGGTACGTCCTCACGCCGCGCACCCACCATCCGAGTGGTCTTGGCGCTTGTTACGTTATCAGATCCAGGAGGGCCTTTGGGAGTGGGCTTGGGTTAGCGGTGTGATGAATGCGACTCCTGCAGGACCTCCCTGTGGTCTTGGGGGAGGCGGTGATCCAGGCCCGCCTTCGTGCTGTCTCTTTTCAGGGGCCATGAAAAACAGCAACACACTCCTAGTGCAGCAGGCATGGCCCAGCCCCTTAGGTTCTGACCCACTGTCCTCCTCAGAGGGCCAGACGTTCTCTGCCGCTCCAGTCTGTCTGGCCGATGGGAGTGTCCGTGCCAGGTGGTGACACCCAGGCAGAGGCCCGAGAGAAAGCTGCATTACTGAAAGCCCTTGCAGGTGGCAGTGGGGACAGTGTCCGCAGTGAAAACAGTGGTGTCCTGTTCCCATTTTCCATCAGCACTCCTGGAGGCCTCGCACGCTATGTTCGGAGTCAGCTGGTGGCTCCAGTTACCAGGAAATGCCATGCTGACCCCTGCCACCCTTTCGAAGTGACAAAGGCAATTTGTTTGTGGGGTGTGCTTTGGTAGCATCATCCCGTAAACAGCTTTTGCAGGGTTCAAGATAGTTGTTCTGGAAACTGTGGAGAAAGAAGAGCCTTGCGGTGCATACCTCTCCGCGGCTCTCACCAAGCGCAGAAAGTAAACCACATCCCAGCTTATTTCTAAGAGCTGCGGCGCCCGGGGAGGGGAGCATGCCTCATGGAATTGGTGTGAGACAGTGTATCATACACAGGTATTGTTTTGAACCTGGTGAGGAGCGGCACAGAAATTTGGGACTAGTCTTAAATCTCTGTTTACAAAATGCCAATATTGTTTGAAGATCATTTGCATTTCTGTTGCACACCAAAATGTGCTGCTTAAACTATTGTTTACCTCATCAAACCAAACATTTGTGCTGTGCACATTAATTTTTTTGCACAGAATACTTCAAAAACATAGCACATGCAGTTCTACTTCCCATTGTTTATTTACAAAGAGAGGAGTCACACAGATGTTAAAGTTTGGAAGTATATTGTAGGAAACGATACCTTTTCTCATTTTGGGCTTTCACTATTAATTAAAAAAAAAATAACAATAGTGGAGTATAACGCTAACGACACCAGACCTTCTGAATGTCCTCTCTGTTGCTCTGCACAGACTGTGTCCCATATCGGCTCTGACCTTCCCAGCACTTCCCTGCCTCTGTGTCCTTAGTGTGCTGTCTGCCAGCCTGGTGACCGGGAATGCCCTTACCCCTCTCTTTTGTCTACTTGTCCTACCAGGCTTAGGTCAGACACCTCTAAGTAGCCTTTTTAACATTTCTGCTTCTTCTCGTCCCCTCCCACGCAGTTAGAATGAATTTACCTTCCTCGTCGTGTCCAAGGCCCTTTGCTCCTGGTGCATGTGTCTCAGGCTCTTGCGTATTATAAGTCCATGTCTGCATGCCTGTCTCTCCCAGGAATTAGAATTCTGAAGGGCAATGTCTGTGAATTCTCTCTTGCCTGGTACAATGCTTTCCATGGTACCTGGATGATGGGCATGGGATTAAATGGAAACGCTTGATCAATTGCAGTGTGGGTTGGAAGGTGTCTTCTTTTGTATTTTTCTTGTGTTTAGAGTTTACTGAAGAATACTAATTGGCTTGAGCTTTATAATATGTGGAAATGGAAACAAGAATTTCTCTTGTTTATTTCTATTATTTCTCTGATTTCTGAAAGGAATTTTAATTGCAAAGGATGATTACACATAACCATTTAGAATATTTGTACAAACTTAGACTATTTTTATCTAAGTTTGTGAAAAACATCTATAATGAAAACTGCCCAAAGGTTAAATATGTTGATTAAATCTTTTTTTTTTTTTTTTTTTTTTTTTTTTTTTTTTTTTTTTTTTTTATGACGCCTGGAAGAAAATCAATCATGAGCCACCTCTCCCTTTGACTCAAGTCCAGATGTTATTTATCGATTGTTCTGTGTCACACGTTTAAGGCACTCCTGTCAGCTATTAATATACTTGATGTTGTTATTGTGTTGATGTTGATTCATTGATTTGCCTTTCAGCAGTGTTTTCCTGAGTTGTTTGGTTTGGTTTGTCTGTTTAGGAATTATCTAATAAAGGTGGTTTTAAAAAGTCAGACCTTAATCTGAAAGTAGGAAGTAATTGAATTCCAGATAGTCCAGGACGTTTGCATTGTTTTGGTTTGGTTGTGTCGATTATCTCCTCTGGCTTTGATTCCATCCTGTAAGTCCCATGAGTACAATCTTTTTGCTGCAATTACTTGCTCATCTACTTCTCTAAGCTTTCCCCATCCCTTCTTTATGCTTGAAATTTAATTACTGACTCTGTTCTTTGCCAATTTGCTCCCATCTTTGCCACCTCTCTCATTCACTCTCCTCTTGCCTGTTCCCTTCAATGGAATCAAGCCTTCCCCCACCTTCTGCTCCCCAGTCCCATGCCCTCCCCAGGATGGTTTCCATGCTATTTTTGAGGCCCCAATAGCTGCCTACTGTCTTTGTCAAACAGCCTCACCTAATACTCACCTAAATAGATAAAATCTGGGCATGGAAGCTTTGAGCCCTTTACCACCTGTACACCTTTAGATCTTTATTAAATATGTTTTTTTAAAAAAATATTTTATTGATTTTTTTACAGAGAGGAAGAGAGAGGGATAGAGAGTTAGAAACATCGATGAGAGAGAATCATCGATCTGCTGCCTCTTGCACCCCCCCCACTGGGAATGTGCCCGCAACCAAGGTACATGCCCTTGACCAGAATCGAACCTGGGACCCTTCAGTCTGCAGGCCGAAGCTTTATCCACTGAGCCAAACTGGTTTCGGCATAGATCTTTATTAAAAAGTAGAGAAAGAATTTAACATATCAATGGGTTTTATAGGGAGGGTGGTGCCACTACCTTGGCTGACCTGATTGGTTGGGTTAGGGCTAGGGTCCAGTTACGTGGAGCTGGCCCCGCCCCGCCCTGCCCTCTCACCCCGCCCTGCCCTCTCAGATGCTATTTGGAATATTCATATGTTAATGTGAAGATTTTGTGACCCACAATCATAGTTTTACAATTTTGTATCTTTGAAGAATTTACTGCTTTTCTGTTCACTTTATTCTGTGCTCATTAAAAAAATATAATGGAACCTAAAAACTGTATGAAAAAGAAAATAGGGCTGCCTGCAACCTACCTTACCTCTTAGAGATGACCCACTGTTAATATTTAAGAGGTCAGGATGCACTGAATGGTTCTCAAGAGGCTGATCTGAAACTTTCTAAGGCTGCACTTTGGGTAAATTATAGATTAAACCAATAATAGAAATAATACTGGCTCAGGCCATTTCAGAAGTCAAAGGCAAGGTATTTACACAAATCTTAGTGTTTTGCGGTTTCATATTTAATTTATGTTGGAATTTTATTTGTGGGGAGAGGGAGGTCATCATTAGGGTGAGATTATATAAAGGCTATGCAGTGCTTCTCACATGGAATGGAAGAGAGTTTTGCTCACAAGAATACCCTGGGTATAGACTTTATATGGTTTCTTTTCCATTTTGATTGCACAAAGAATTTTTGTTGCACATTTTAAATGTAACCTGAAGGTGAAGGGATTAAGCAAACAACAAACAAACAAACAAATAAAAACGCCCAAAAGAAAACCAGAACTCATAGACACAGACAACAGCCTGGTGATTCCCAGAGGGGAAGAGGGATGAGGGGAGGTAGATGAGGGTATAGGGGGGATAAATAATGATGGAAGGAGACTTGACTTTGGGTGGTAAATACACAATGCAATATATGGATGATGTATTATAGAATTGTACACCTGAAACCTATATACTTTTTTTAAGCAATGTCACTCAATAAATAAACAATAAAAAAGTAAATTAAAATAAATTTAACCTGAAATAATTGGATTTTAAAAATAGTCCTCAAGTTAAATAGATTGTGTTAAATTGTATAATTTGTATATTGTTATAATATACATGTATTGGATATTCTATTTCTTAGATACTATGTAAATTCTATCAATATACTATTTATCTTCCTTCAGTGCTTCAGGAAGACTAAACTCTTTATGCTTTCTACTGTTATTTTATTACCATACTAGAGGCCCAGTGCGTGAATTTGTGTACTGGTGGGGTCTGGCCCCAATAGGGGCTGATCAGGTCTGGGCCTGTTGGGAGGAGGATATGGTGGGAGATTGGTTGGCTGACCTTCCTGGATTAGGGCCCAATCAGGGCCAGGCAGGCTGGGGGGAGGGGCCACAGGTGATTGGCCAGTGGGCCCTGCCCCCAACTGAGGTGGGGGGCCGACTGGAGGTGGGAACATCCATGAAGAGGGGCTGTGGGCTGGCTGGCCCCACCCCCTATTGGGGTGATGGGTGTGATCAGGGGCAGGGCCGGCTGGGGAGAGGGGCTGTGGTCCAATGGGGTGGTGGGGGCCTATCAGGGGGCAGGGCCTGCCAGGGGGAAGGGCTGAGGGGGGGCAGTGTTGGTTGGCTGCCCTGCCCTTGATCGAGTTGGGAGAGTCTGATTAGGGTGGGGCCGGCTGGCAGGAGGGGCCACAGGAAGTTGGCCAGCTGGCCCCGCCCCCAATCAGGCCCCACTCCCGATGGAGCTGGTTTGCTGGCCGCAGTGGGTGTTCTGGTAGCTGGCTTTTTATATATATAGATGTGACTATACAATATGTATCTTACTGTTAAATTAATCAGTTGATTGAGATCCAATCCTCATTCTTTGAATTCAGTTTGGCTTTCTGTCAAACTTATTTTCCCACTTAGAGATGAGTAATCAAATTTAAAGTGTTTTATGAAAATAGTAGGAATTAGTATGACTCTTAAAAACACAATATATGGTTTCTTCTGCTCAGAATGTAGGGAATTTACTTGTTCCAATGGTGTATCCAGTGAATCATTGGTGTTTATTGCATCAGGAAGGGCTCTCACTTCACAGAATTTTAATTGCTGTGCATTCTCCACTTTCCTGATCACCAGGTTCTCTTATTCAAGTGCCTTCGGTGGAGAAGGGGAAACTTAGTAAAGTTCGCCTGGGTTCATTGTCTTTGAAAAAGGAAGGAGAAAGACAATGCTTCTTATTTACAAAACACTTGTTAATTTGCACAAGAAGTTCAGGAGGAAAGCTGCATCTGCTCAAGGTACTGGTTTTACATGATTATTTTATTTATGTTTCAAGAGACATTCAGGTTAATTTAATTGGGACTTTCCAATGCCTGGCATCACAAAACATTATCGCAATTGAAAAGTGAGGCAATGTACAGTTACCACCCTTGACATTCACTATGTTGTCACTTGGGTCTACAGTAATAGAAATGTAAATGTGCATTACCATTAGGAAGTGCAATTAAAATCCTAACTTGGACAAAATTATTACTAGTTGATGACTACTGAGCTATAACAATCTTGTCAAATTATTACAGTGCCTATTTTTGTTAATAAAGTTTTATTGAGCACAGCCATAGTCACTTGTTCACATTTTATGTGTCTGCTTTCATGCTTCTTACAATGGCAGATTTGAGTAGCTGCAGTAGAAATCAGATGGCTTGTAAAACCTCAAAGATTTGCTTTCTGGCCCTTGACAGGAATGATTTGCTTATCTATACCTTCTGTTATTAGTGCCTGAAAATATTGGTTTTCTACTGCTCCCGGCACCTCCCGGTTAATGAGCTCAACCTCTGCTGAGCTGCACTCTCAAGGGCCCCTAAGGGCCATCTAGTTTGCCATAGACTGACTTGCTAAATTTCATAAACATTGGGAGTGAGAGTGGTTTGGGGAGAAGAACCATGAAGTTAAATGAGCTCAGTTGTTTTTACACATGTAAATTTCATTTTGGAATGTATACAAATGTATTTATGATGTAGAATTGTTATGCTTTCTGCTGTGGCAACTTGAGTATAAGATTTGCAAATCAGAGCTTCTGAACCTCTGCATGATTCTCAAGTCTCTTAATGGAAAACTGGCTCTTTCCAGACAGGTGGGGTTCTCTCTCTAATAGAATGTACCTTGATTGAGGAGTCAGACGCAAGCGATGATGACTGTAAGTCACATTCTGTCACTTAGAATTACATTAGAATTAAGCATTCCTATGGTTTTTTGTTTTTTATAGCCAAGAAAAGCTAACTAAGGAGGCAGTAGAGATGCTGAGAATAAACTCCCTGAAGTCATTTCTATATGAAAAAATTCTGTTAAACCATCTAACCTGTAAACCTTGTTAAACCATTTTTGGGAATTCACATTTTACCAAATTTGTCTCACAATAATGACTTTTCAGTGTTAGGCAGAAAAGAAAGGGATTATAGCAGAGCTTTAGAACTCTGTAGATTATGGAAATTAAAACACAAAACAAAACAAACCATGAGATGAGAAGGAGCCCGGGATTGTAGCCCCTAGTAACCTACTGATCTCAGCCTTCTACCTGCTTATGAGCGTGGCAAAGCCTCCCCCCTCCTGGAGAGGTGCCATATCATTGCAGCGAGATTCTGGGCTTGGACACTGATCGTATTACTAGAACTATATGGAAGCAGCTGTTACTCAGATTTTGCATTCACACCTAATTGTTTGGTTTATGTGTGTTGAAGCCAAAGGTTCTGGGCAAGTGTTTGGACACCTGGATTTTAAAATAGTGGTGGAGCCTCCTGGTGCCGCCCCTTTCACTGTAGTCTTGCTAGCACCTTCACGCCAGGAGAAAGCTGCCTGGATGAGTGACATTAGTCAGGTAAGCAAGTGGCTTTTGCCATAGTTTATTTTCTTGTTTTGGTTTTACGTTTCACAACATTAACTTCTGGAGAGGAATTTTTTTAGAGTTAATTTATTTTTATTTTAAAAACGCATCTAGTTGCTGTGTATTACCACTATGTATCTTGATATGCTAGAATCATTCATTGTTTGTTTTTGTTTGTTTTTCTTGTTATGGTTAAAATTCACATGAAATGTACCAATTACATTTTTAGTTCCTGGGCATTTTGTACAATCTTTAAATGTAATCACTAGTGTTGAATGGAGTTAAAATATCCCTGTTAGTAATACATTCTCTAGTAACCCAGGGAATTTTTTTTTTTTCCTTATTTGTTTCTGAAGTAGGAAAATGGTGAGAAATACAAAATCAGCTAACAAGGGTTATGGTGAGGGATCACAAAGGAAGTAATTGCATCAGACAAGAGATACTGTATGCAGTGTAAAATCTGAAAATGAGCTCCTGTATTTCATATGGAACATAATAGGAATCAAATTTGCTATTTTTTCCTTTATCAGCAATATCCAGTTAGAGAATTGTTGTATTTATTCAGGATTTGGAAAAATGTTAAAATTAGTCATGATTGTGCTGATGAGGATGTGGAGAAAGGGAACCCTAGTAAACTGCTGGTGGGGATGCAGACTGGTGTAACCACTACGGAGTTTCCTCAAAAAGTTAAATATGGAACTGCCTTTTGACCCAATGATCCTACTTCTAGGAATATATCCTAAGAAACCCAAAGCACCAATCAGAAAGAATGTATGCACAACTAAGTTCATAGCAGCACAATTTACAATAGCTAAGATCTGGAAACAGCCCAAGTGACCATTAGTAGATGAGTAGATAAAAAGCTGTGGTACATTTATACCATGGAACACTATGCAGCAGTGAAAAAGAAGAATTTCTTACCCTTTGAGACAGCATGGAGGGATCTGGAGAGTATTATTCTAAGTGAAATAAGCCAGTCAGAGGAAGACACGTATCACATGATCTCACTTATATGTGGAGTCTAATGAACAAAATAAACAGTTGAACAAAATAGACCTAGAGACATAGAAGCATGGAACAGACCGTCGAATCTTAGAGGGAAGGCAAGGGTGAGAAGAGATCAACCAAAGAACTTGTATGCATATATGCATAACCCATGGATACAGAAAATAGGGTGGTGGAAGCCTGAAGTGGGGGCGGGGTGGGCTATCATGGAGCAATGGGGGGGAAAGGGGAACATATGTAATACTTTCAACAATAAAGACATAAAAAAATTAGTCAGGATTGGACTTGGGCATTTTTTTTTTTTACCCAAGCTCTTCACTCTATTAACCAATACAGGAGAAAAATTTTGTATAAGGAAATATTAAAAGAAGGCTTGATAATTATCTTTAAAGTTGTTAACTCAAGGAGGATTGGGTAAATGGAAAAGGTATATACTACAAATTCTTTAGCCTCTTTTTTTATGAAAAGTATTTATTATATAAGACTTAAGTAAAAATCTTATTTATACAATAGTTCTTTAACTGCTTTTTTTCTGAGTAACTGAAAACTGAGGGAAAATAGAAAGAGAATAAATGTGAAAAATAATTATTTTTATACATCAAAGAAATTTTTTAGACTTAGTCTCATTTGAGCCTTACAATAGTATACTGAAGGTCAACAGCAATATTATTCCCATTTCACAGGCGAGAAACCTGAGATTTGGAAGGCTAAATGTTTGTCCAAAGTTATATAACTGAATTGAGTCAGGACTCAAATCTAATCCAGGTCTTTTATTAGCACTCTCAACATTCTTTATGGAAATGATGGATTTTTACTTATACACGCCCATGACTACTTTGATGGTGAACAGCTAGAAGTGGAGGTACTTCTTTTTTGGCTAACGAAGGAATGAAAATGTGGGATCTTCTAGATTTGCATAATTCCATCTTTGTGGTGATTTATTAGTGCTTTCGTTAACTCTATGTTCTATTAATACTTTAGTTTCTGTCTATAATGCATCTCTGACCTCAAGGCACTCTGAATCATTCACTGATTCCGTGACTGTTGATCGTGCGATCACCATGTGCTGCCAGGTGTTGTGTAGGTGCCATGCTGTCAAGAAGACAGGCAGGCTAGTAAGGAACAAAAGGAAGTAGACAACTTAATGCAACAAAACTTTGTGAGTGTTAAGAAGCCAAGGTGAGTGGGAAGAGTGGGGAGAATAGCAGTAGGCAAAGGTGTTTTTCTAGTTCCTTCAAGCTTCTAGCTCCGGATGTACTTGAGGCTCCTACAGTACACAATTGATAATAGCTTCAAGTGACCATAGGGTGCCCAGTGAGGCATTATCAAAAGAGAAGGGTCCTTGGGATGCGTGAATGGTTCTTTAAAGATAGGTACTCAATGCTTTGGCTGCCACAAGCATTCAAGTGGGACTCTTCAATACATCTTGTGGCAGAAATATACAAGTTCCTCCTATTTCTCCAATTTGCTATGATTAGGATGTTAAATTGCATTTGAATATATTTACAAATATGGAGAAGGACACTAACAGAAAGCTATATCTTTTTGAGGGATGATAACATCACTAAATGAAATTACTTTATTTAGTAGAGCCTTGATATTATGTGGCTCTAACACTTAGGATGGCACTCATTCACCAAATAAATTTATTCAGTGATGCTATATGTCAGCCACTGTTTAGGTAGTTGTGATGTATCATGAACAAAAGAGTCAAACAAAATGATGACAAACAATTCCCCTGCTTGTGTAGCTTATATTCTAGTGTAGGGAAGACTGAAAATGTAAACATAATGAATAACTGCACGCTATTTTTATTTTTTATTTTTTTATTTTTAAATCTTTTTATTGATTTCAGATTGGAAGGGAGAGGGAGAGAGAGATAGAAACATCAATGATGAGAGAAAATCATTGATTGGCTAACTATTACACACCCCCTTCTGGGGATCGAGCCCACAATCAGAATCAAACCCAGGACCCTTCAGTCCGCAGGCTGACGCCCTATCCACTGAGCCAAACCAGCTAGGGCTACACACTGTTTATGTTAGAGGGTGATTGGGCAGGGTAAGAAGGTGACTGGGCTACTGGAGCTGTGTGGGTTGATATAATAGTTTTTCAATCGTCATCATCTCATTCTGAAGATGACATCTAACAACTTTAGCCGGTGATAGAAGTAACATGTAGGTAAGTGATGAAGGGAAAGTCATTCTACACAGAGGGAACAGCCATTTCAAAAGCTCCAGACCAGGAGGACTCTGCATATATTGAGTAATACCATGAAAGTCAGCGTGGCTGAGTAGAATGTCAGCGAGGGGAAAAGAAACAAAAGAAGTTGTTAAGTGGAGTTGTTAAGTAAGCCATGGGACATAGGCGTTCAGTGTTTAGGTCCAGGCTCTGCCATGTAGGTGATATTTCAGGCTGCGAAACTGTTGAGATCATGCAGGGAGTAACTAGATAGAAACGAGAAGAGGTCCATGGCTCCCATGAGGGATCAGGGAGAACGGCAAAGAGGACTAAGAAGGAACCCCCAGTGCAGTCGGAGGAGAGCTAAGAGGGCATGCTGTCCTGAAAGTCAACGAATAAAATATATCCAGGAGGGAGTGGTCACTTGTCAGCTGCTACTAATGAGTGTCCTGTGCTACTCGGTGATTTTCCTGGTGTGGGTTTGAATGGCGAGTGGTAGGGAAGCAGTGTTCCCCTGCTGACTGAGCCTGGCCTGCTGCCCAGCAGCCTGCACCTCAGCTGGCTTTGCTCTCTGGGTAAAGCACTTTCTTTTTTTGGGAGAAATTATGTACTATACATACATTGATGGAATTTACCAGTCTCCCAAGTATGTCTCTGGACATATTCATTATTAATAAGTTGAATCTATTGAATGCTTAAAATGTACTGTTTAATATTTTATGATGTACTAGTATGTGTAAAAATATGGACACAGAAGGGAACTAAAAATTACTTCCAACATCCAGAACACTAAGTAAATGTTTATCGAAGTATTGCCACTGATGACTCTGTTAGAGTTTCCTGGGGGCTTTTTAAAAATGCAGATTCCTGAACCCTCATTCCAGATACCCCAAAGGTTTAACAAGCTCCAAGATCCTTTTAGTACAATTAAATCAGAAAACCTTTACCCTGAAAATCAGCTGTTTCCATCTCTAAATCCTCCAGTCTGGCTATAGAGAAATAATTTTACAGTTTGGCTCTCAATGTATACATATACACCTTTCTATAGATCTGCAAATTCTTCATATTGGTATCTTCTAATATATATATATGTCTATATATATGTATATATAAGTATGTATTAGAATATGTATTTATATATAGGTATATTCTACCACATTAATGTACCACTTTTTAGTTTTTTCAAATATTAGACATATCATATGGGCAGTTTCCTGGTTTTAGTATTATTATATGCCATGGTGCTAAATATCTTTGAAAGAGTTTTTTCCCTTTCAAGATTCCTGGCTGTGTATCTTTCCCACAGTAGGTGAGGCTGGTACAGGCATCTGATCACTTTCATTATTTCATAATTCATGACTCGACAGACTACCAAAATGTTTCAAGAAGTACAGAACTCTTCATTTCACTACATCATCAGTAAGGAATCTATGATAGCTTTCTTTTAAGTCCTGCTACATATTTGTCACAATTTATCACATTTTCCTATTTAATGGAAAAGCAGTATTGCTTCCTACTGGTTTTAGTTTACATGTCTATAATTATCAAGGAGATGAACATTTCCCACTATTTCTATTTCTTGTCCGTTCATGCCAGATGGACATTTATTCATCTTAGCTCTTCTTGAGAGTAGAGAAATGAATATTTTTCTTTCAATTCCTATTACGACTATGTTTTCTATTATTTTGTCTTTTTGTCATCCTTTATTTTGCTAAATCTTAATATCTTTGTGACTTGATTTTAAGTCACTGTGCCAATCTATCATCTTACATTAAGCACACATGGCTATGATTTTTAGATAATCAAGTGGCTCCAGAATATTGATACAATCCCAGTTTCACACAAAGCGCTCTGTTTAAAACTGTGGGCTAAGTCAGGCCCCGTCTCTGAAGCTGTGGTTTTTAGAAATTACAATTGCTTCAATGATTAATTGCACTTTTAGCTACACCAGTAAGGCCATTATTAACCCTTGGCATCTCTAACAAAACTCACAAGTGGCTAATGGTCTTGACCAATAATTATTCCCTTTTTCATCTATTTATAGAAAGAAAAAAACCACAAAACTTGAGACTGGAGATTTGACCATTCATTTTAAGATAGTATATTCATTTGTGCTTGTCTTACTGTCATACAATAATGGTGTCTTAAACACATCTTTCTATAATTATGGGTATTAACTGAAATGCAGAATTAAAATTCACCTCTGAGCTTCTCGATTTGGGCAGATGTGTCAAAATATAGAGCTGTTTAGACTAATTTGGACCATGCCAACATGCTTCCCCCCCCCCCCCCCCCCTTAAAATAGTTTCTCTGGAATCAATAGGGAATTTTCTATTTTAACAAAAAGGTGAATTAAAAAAGAAAAACTTAATCTAACCTTTCTTCCCTCTACCTAGATGTATTAAGAAGGTAAAAAAACATCATGACATAGTAGACTACTGACCTTTGAATAGGTATTGCTTGAAGCAAGCCCCTCAAAAACCCTGCTGAAGAAGTCAGTGTCAGGGACCAGCTGCATCACAATTACCTGGGGCTTTTGTGAATACACATATTTCCAGCCCTGGCCTACTTATCATCATCACAGCTGAACTAGTGTCTCCATGGCCCAGGAATCTGCTCTTTTTATCCTCATAATTTCAAAGTTTACTGTAGTTCACATAGGTCCAATGTTGCCCTTCAAGATAAGTGACACTTCGCTTATTTTCATATTTCTTGAACAAATGAATTGAGTTCATTTTCTCAAGGCACAAATACTTCTCCCCAACACTGCCAGATACATGCTTATGTGATCATGAGTATTTACCACTCCTTCCAATGAAAACATTTGCTCACGTGTGCAGGTGCGTGCACACACACACACACACACACACACACGTGTGTGTACAAGCTTTTTGAAAGTTCATGTTACATTACTTTGCTTTTACAAAAGACCTATATTCCTTCGAGATGCTATAGTGTAAGGAAGTAAGTTGAAGAGGACTTAAAAATATTCAATTTTATTTCCAGAGTTGGCATCCTCTGTACCTGGTCATTGAAATAATGGCATAAGACGTGAGGAAACAATTTTTTAAAGGAAAAACCAAATAAGAATATGGCTGATAGACTAAGTAGACTGAATAGTCAAGTGATGCTAGTGATCTGTAGTTTCTTATATGCATATCCACACTTTCATTAGATGTTGGAGTTTAGGGTGAACTCCGAGTTGAGAATCTAGGTGAAGTCACTTGGCAGTCAGCTTCTCCACACCATTTAATTGTAGTCCTCCACTGAGTGGCCAAATTATTATGATCTCTAAACACATAATAATCTGGCCACTCAGTGTATAACCTATATAATAAAAGGCTAATATGCAAATTGTCCCCTCAACCAGGAGTTCGACCGACCGTCAGGCAGGCCAGCCAACCGCCCATGTCCCCTCCCTCTGGCCAGGCTGGCCGGATCCCACCCATGCATGAATTCATGCACCGGGCCTCTAATATAAATACATACACTGAGTGGCCAGATTATTATGCGTTCAGAGATCATAATAATCTGGCCACTCAGTGTAAAGCTCCACACGGTGTTTTAGTTACTAGAAGTAATTTCTGATTTTAAAATTGTTTAAATCTTTTATATTTTCTGCTTTCTCACCAAAGGGCTTATGTATAATTTAAAATAAATCCTTTCTAACCCAAAATAATTTCAAAGAGAAAATTTTTAATTGATAAAGCATACATACAAAATAAAGAAGGCAGAGAAAATTAGCAAAAATTCCTTTTAGAAAGAAAAGAGAAAAAGATGAACAGAGTTTGATGTCTGCCAGAAATAGAAATTACACCATGCATCCTTACCAAACCAACATGGTGCCAATAAAAACTACTATAGAAACTAGTAAAATGTGGAATTTATTGGCAAAAAAAAAAAAAAAAATCTTCACAAAACACCAGGAAGCAGGCACAGAGCTTACTAGTGACAGAGAAGATGAATTTATGCGAAGGAAGCCGTCATATCTCCTCTGCTCTGCCTGCCACACACCACCCGTAGGGCAGTGACTTCAGCAGAGGGGGTCCCATGAGAACCTACGAAACCTCTCAGCAAGTGCTGCACCTGCCAGAGAACCGTGACAACATGACGTGTGGTCAGAAACCTTGGGAACCACATTGCAGGAAAGCATAGTCCTTATACCCACCCTCAGGTATTGACCAGGTGCACAGTTTTGGTATCTAGACATTGAATCTGTTCATAATGTATAATGTTTATACGCTCGTGTGTGTGTGTGTGTGTGTGTGTGAGAGAGAGAGAGAGATAGAGAGAGAGAGAGAGGGAAAGGAGGGAGGGAGGGAGGGAGAGAGAGATGAGAAACTAAATTGTTTTGTGACTATAAACAATTCTGGGAATATATGATCTGTCTAGGTTTTCATGTGGTTGTAATTGTCTATTTTTTAATTTCACAGTGTGTGGACAATATACGGTGTAATGGTTTAATGACTATAGTGTTTGAAGAGAATTCCAAAGTCACTGTGCCACATATGATTAAGTAAGTGGTATAATACTTTCCCTTGCATTTTAATCAAGATCAAACTGGTAGAGAATGTGAAACCATGAATAAAATATTGCTTTAGTAGCATTCTGCTTCATATTGTGAATGTTTCTTGACAGCAATATGATAATTCATGACATGCTAATATAAATAAGACTATCAAAATGGTTTTTCAGATGTATAGTTTATTGACTCACAGAATGGAAACATTGTTTTTCCTACTGTGACATATGCCTTCACTCAGGAAAATTTACTGAGATTTTCAAGTTCAGTGTAAGAAGTCGTGATAGCCAGATGTGTCCAAGGTCAGAGGTTGGCAGATGCTTTTGGTATCTTCCCAGTGGGTATAAATCTTATCACTCAGATTTGGTTATAGAAGTATGTTTAGGTTTTGAAAACACCTAATATGAATCATCTGGCTGTTCCATGGTACCATCTACCCACTGTACATGGATTTGTCCTAGAGGCTATTTCCCAGAGCTGCCAGCCTGCTCTCTGTTATCTTAACAGAGTAACTCATATAATTTCAAGTGATCAATAGGGAAACTGTCATTTAAAAAGAGAAACTATATCAATAGCTATGTGCCATAGCTCTCTGTATTAATGCTTTCACCTCTATGTACATTTTTCTTTCTAAATTCAGAAATTGATTTTGGAATATTCTGTAGCTTACCAATTTGTTGATCTCATTCTTTTGGGTATTTTAATTCCAAATTCTAAGAATAAAATGTGTTTATAAAAGCAGTTGTTATATATTTTTAAAATTTAAAAATGTGTGTCTCCTATCCCCTTTTTGTGGACTCTGTTGGGGTCTGAGCTATTTTTGCTAAGGCAATGAATAACATTAACTTTCCTCTTCATAGGTAGTAGCTATAATTAGCATGATTCTAATGGTAAAAGTTTTAAAACATTAAATATTGTGTTAGATGAAGGCAAGTACATTATATTAGTGTCATAATTACTATAGAAAAATGATGAAAGAATGATAATATTTTGAATTACTAGTTAAAGATATTTGCGGTAGGATTATTATTTTTTTAAATATATATTTTATTGATTTTTTACAGAGAGGAAGAGAGAGGGATAGAGAGTTAGAAACATCAATGAGAGAGAATCATCGATCAGCTGCCTCTTGCACACCCCCTACTGGAGATGTGCCCGCAACTAAGGTACATTTCCTTGACCAGAATCGAACCTGGGACCTTTCAGTCCACAGGCTGATGCTCTATCCACTGAGCCAAACCAGTCTCGGCTGCAGTAGGATTATTTTTAAACTCTAGGGCAAAGATTCCTTTAGTGTTCAGTTTTCCAAGTTTCTAGTTTAGTATAGTCTTTTTAGAACCAGATTAGTTAAAAATATTTGATGCTAAGATTAAAACCAAGCATGAACAATTAAGTCAAAAGGTCCATATTATGACAGTTTTACAATTCACATTATTGGGTTAGAATTTTATTATTCATTTTCTACTCATAGGATTCTTACTTTTGCAATTCACAATATATTATCTACCATTGTTATTTGTTTAAAAAGTACTTTCTTGAAGGTTAGACAGTCATGACAGTCCAAACTGCTTTAGAATGAGAATATGTAAGTTAGACTTGGTAGCCTCCACCGCAGGGCAGTTGGATACCCACAACTTACATATCTTGTTGACTTGAAAAAATTAATACAGATAAAACTTCAGTGTTGCACCTGACCGGTTATGACTGGTACCCAAAAACATTTTCTGTCCCCTGTGAAGGTAGTTTGGCCAGCGTCCATGTCCAAGCTTGTTTGTGTAACTGCCTCCCATACAGATCAAGACTTTCCTGCCTTTTGGGTACAGAGGTGACGCTTGAACAAGGAGGAACCAATCTCCTATAAGAACAAAAAGCTGTATCTTGAGCTGGGATTTTCTGACAGTCACACATATTCTGATGCCATCTATACTATACTAGAATTATACCCAAGGCAGTTTCATGTATTTCACTCTTCTATTTTCCCCTCCCTCATGGAGCCTGGTTCTCCTCAATCAGAAAAGGGGGATGATTTTGTAATTTCTGTTCCTTATGATAGTCTCCTCCGTGCCCCTCTTTTACCCTAAATCCTGTATTCTGGCCTCCCTGTGCATCTCCTTGGCAGTACACTGGGGGAGGGGGGGGGGGAGGGGCGGCGGTAAGGGGGTTAAGAATGAAATTTTTCAGAGTTAAAAAAGTTATCCTATCTTAATTGTGTCTTGTTAATGACATGACATCACTTTGCAGGCATTCACTTCCTTTGAAAACTTCCTAATTATAATAGGTGATATGAGTTTGATGTTTTAAGATTTATTTGAAGTGTTTACAAAAAAGGAGTTATTATCATAAAAGGAGTTATTATCATAAGTAACAACATTATATCGTTCTTGGGAGTCCCTTAGGAAATAAAGACCTTGTTTGGTGTAATAAAAGAAAATTAAATAATTTCATAATATTTAATTTATTTTCTTTACTTAAAATGAATGTGATTACAATTTTGAAGGACAGTGATGTAATTAGTCAGTTTTATTTTAATTTTGTGTTGGTTGCAACATATTTTATCCACCTAGTGTTTTGATTAAAGTAATTATAGTCAAAAGTTGCAAATCTGCCTAGCCAGTGTAGCTCAGTAGTTGAGCATAGACCCAGAACCCAAGATTCTTTCCCAGGGCACATGTCTGGGTTTCAGGCCCGATCCCCTGTGGAGGGCTTGCAGGTGATAGCAGATCAATCATGTTTCTCTCTCATTAATGCTTCTATTTCTCTATTCTTCACTCTTCCTCTTTCTCTAAAAAAAAAATCAATAGAAACATTTTTTTAAAAAGATACAAATCTCAAAGTACAATTAAAATGCAAAATTGTGACACTAATAAGGTGAAAATATCTCTTTAAGTGGTATTTTACATTTCATATATATAAGTTGAAGTTTGCTTTCCTTTAATAATAGTTAACTTCAATTTTCCTCGAAAATAGAGTTCGTTGGTGGAAAATGGTGGGAGAAAAAGTGAATACCTCAGTCAGGCATCTTTACTAGTAGACAGATTCACAAAAGTTTCTAAGGTCTTTTTCACAAGTGAGGAAATGAAGAACCAGAAAAGTATAGTTGGATGAGGGTCACATAGTGAGTGGAAAAAAAGAGACATGCAGTTTTCAAGAATCCCCAAAGATGTGCTTGTGCATTTTCAATATCAGTAACGAGACTAAAACTAGCAGCCCACCCTTAGTCGATTCCTCAGCAGGACTGAGCCGCTCATTTAAAATGCCATTTCAGGCCTGCAAAGGAAATCCTTCCACCTGCACTGAGCTTACTTTGGGGTGGGAAGCTTCCAAGAGCAAGCTAAGAAAGCTATCGATTCCTTTTCATCCCAGAGAAAATAAATATATAATTTGAAACCCCTCCAAGTGCTGAAAGGGATAATTAAGGGCACTCACACAACAAGCCAACTGGTTCTTAGCAAGCAATTACCCCATTGAACATCACCGGCCCTGTAGCATATCTTTTAATCAAGTGGTGAAACCCAGGGCTCATTGACTGCCTTCTCTGAGATGCTGCAAGGAAAGGGAACAAAGGCTCTCAGGAGGGAATGTGCAAGCTCAGGGCAGTCCTGGCAAAGATGGGCATTTCTCTGAGCCTCATGCGGATTCAACCTCTGCTTTGAAGTCTTTCCTCTTATCAAAGTTGCTGCTCCGAGGGCCTCTTTTGCCCTTTTTGCAAATGCACACCACGGGCTGGGGGCTCTGAGCGAGGCAGCTGGTCTTGAGGACTGCTGTGAGTCCTTTCCTCAGTCTGCTCTCCATCGGCTCCCAGTGGGTCAGTCCATCAGGTTGAGGAGGGAAGTTTCATAGAATGAGAAGGAGCGGAGCCTCGCAGCCACCTTTGCCAGGGCTCACAGCCTATGTTTCACCCATTACTTTTCTTATTGAAGTAAAGTTGGTTCATGACATTATATTAGTCTCAGGTATACGTTACGATTTAAGATTTGTACACACTACAAAGCGATGCACCCTAAGTCTAGTTGCTACCCATCACCGCACAATTGACCCCCTTTGCCCATTTTACTTTTAAAAAAAAAATGAAGACATGCTTAATACTGCACAATATTGGAAAGAAGGCCTTTTACACAACTTACAGATTAAATTGTACTCATAAAATGGATAGCCTTAAATGCAGTAATAATCCAGGAAGAATGGAGTGAACTAAGTGTTCAGTTTAAGATGTTAAAGAAAGAATGACAAAATAAACTGTACAGAAAGCATAGGGAGGAAATAAGATAAGAACAGACATTAATAAATTAAAACATAGAAAAATAGTAGAATTGGTAAAGAGCCAGTTCTAGAGGGGAAAATTCCTGATATTATCATCTATTAGTCAGTCTAGTCAAGAAATAAGGGGAAGCACAAATGCACTAAAGTAGAAGTGAGAAAAAAAAAATAACCACAGAAATAGCAGTGTTATCTGTCTCTTCCCCTCTCCTCACCCCTCTGTGGGGAGAATGTCATCCATTAGTTTTTAAGGGCATTTCTGATATTCTGATTTAAAGGCTGTTGGCCTCATTTCTTTTTTTTAAAAAAAAATATATATTTTATTGATTTTTTTTTTTTTTTACAGAGAGGAAGGGAGAGGAATAGAGAGCCAGAAACATCAATTAGCTGCCTCTTGCACACCCCGACAGGGGATGTGCCTGCAACCAAGGTACATGCCCTTGATCGGAATCGAACCTGAGACCTTTCAGTCTGTAGGCTGACGCTCTATCCACTGAGCCAAACCGGTTTTGGCTTGGCCTCATTTCTTAACATGATTGAACTAGAGAGAGAAGGGAAGGGTAGCAGATCATGTCACCTCAAAATATGGCACTTTGTCATATTGATTATTTTGAGCAATAGGAACTTGAAAAACAGCTAATGCCAGAAGAGGCTTTCTCTAAACTCCCTTCATCTGCCTAGAGATAGATCCTCCAAAAGGTACTTAATTGTCAAAAATTCCTTCCCAGGGATTTTCACCAAGCAGAGAGGATTCACCTTATCACAGGAGAGGAGACTAGACGTCAATACCACTCCCAGATGCACTGCCACACACTATTTTATCTTCCATCTGTTCTTCTAGAGACCCATTCATCTTCCCCCCGAATCATTTACTCTTCTTTAAGTGGCTGCCATTCCTCCTCCTTTTCCCCTGTTAAGATGGTGTTTCATCCTAAATCTAAGCCCCCTCGGAGAGTTACTCATTTCTTCTTGGGTAATTCCCATGTATCCATGTTAATAACATGGTTTGTTTTTCTCTTGCTAATCTGTCCATTATTATTATTATTATTTTTAAATATATATATTTTATTTATTTTTTTACAGAGAGGAAAGGAGAGGGATAGAAAACTAGAAACATTGATGAGAGAGAAACATCAACCAGCTGCCTCCTGCACAACCCCTGGGATGTGCCCGCAACCAAGGTACATGCCCTTGACCGGAACCGAACCCGGGACCTTCCAGTCCGCAGGCCGATGCTCTATCCACTGAGCCAAACCAGTTCTGGCTAATCTGTCCATTATTACAGAGGTCTCAGCCAAGAACTCAAAAGGGCAGAGGGAAATTATTTCCCCCCCCCCCCCCTGCAGAAGGAATCCACAACATGAATGAGCGATTATTATCTTCTCCACAATCCATTCTGACCTTCCTAAATGATAATGGCATAGCTGATGTTTTCATAGCCCTGCCTTGTTTTATGTAATGTGTCATATCAACATCTTTTAGCAAATGCGGTGGGAGGCCCGTACCCAAGTGTGTGCTTACCAGCGCATAAATACGCTGCGGTCGAGAGGCACGTGCCCTGGGCTTGTTCTCATGTTCCTGCTCTGTGCGCAGGTCTGATGCCCGTCTTCATAAAGATGACATTGACATTTGCTTCAGTAAAACCCTCAACTCCTGCAAAGTGCCCCAGATCCGTTACGCCAGCGTGGAGCGCCTCTTGGAGCGGCTGACCGACTTGCGGTTCCTCAGTATCGATTTCCTCAACACCTTTCTGCACACCTATCGTATCTTCACAACGGCAGCCCAGGTGCTGGCGAAGCTTGCCGACATATACAAGAAGCCTTTTACCTCCATCCCCGTCAGGTAGGCCCCAGGCTTTGCCTCCCATGAAAGCGTGGCCTCCTGGTTCCTGCGTCTCCCGCAGGTGAGCTGCCCAGCTCTGCAGAGCTGCTCGGAGGGCACTGTCTCACCTTCGAACAGTAGAAGGCGGGTGAGTAGAGGTCTCAGATAGGCCTCAAGGGACGAATGTGAGAATCCTAAAGTCCCCAAATGGCCTTTGCTTGCTCTGTGAGTACATACTTGGAAGCTAACTCCATTGTTTGAGGCTTTTCTATTTTATTTTATTGTTTTTACAGTTGTATTTTTCAAACTTGAATATGCACAAACTTTAATAGGATGCGAAATTGCAGGCTCTGATTGCAGGTCTGGAGGGGAGCCTGAGTCTGCATTTCTAAAAGCTGCCCGGAGACACCAATGCTCCTTGTGTTCGGACCACAGCTTAGTAGTTGGGGATTAGACATGACCTGCAAAGTGTCTGTGTTCCTTTTGGCAAGTGTGTGGAACACAGGTGGCACTGATAGGAAGGAAATCCAGCAACAGACGTGCAATGATATTGTGGCCTTTTAATGTCGGGGACATGTTCTTAAATGACGCTGGGGGAATCATTTTCACTCGGCTACAATCTGTTGATGGCTTTTGCTCATATTTCCAGGTCACTGGAATTGTTTTTCGCCACCAGCCAGAACAGCAGAGGTGAACATCTGGCGGATGGCAAATCTCCACGCCTGTGTCGCAAGTTCTCTTCCCCACCACCCCGAGCCGTGTCCAGAACATCCTCCCCAGTGAGGGTCAGAAAACTGTCCTTGACTTCTCCCTTGAATGCAAGGATAGGAGCCTTGGACCTGACCACCGCCTCGGCGTCCAGCAGTCCCACCACCACTCACAGCCCCATGGCGTCCCCACCGCCGCACACGGGTAAAGTACCTTTGGATCTTAGCAGAAGCCTCTCTTCTCCAGAACAAAGCCCGGGATGTGTGGAAGAGCATGTAGATAACCCCCGCGTGGATCTGTGTAACAAGCTAAAACGAAGTATTCAAAGAGGTATTGTCCAGCTGCCACACCCCCTGCTTGCTGGCCACCTGCTTTCCCGCTGCTCCTTCTGGAACCCTAGTTCCTTTTTTTTTTTTTTTTTAACAACTTCCCTACTTCTGCGTAGAACGTAGTCGAATGTATGCAGTGAGTAGTTAGAAGGAAAAACTCCTATAGTTCCCTCCAGCTTTTGTGGAAAAGAGAACCAGGTTCGTTCTCTTACTGCCTTCTATAGTAAAAGCTGACTGCAGTCTCTGGGAGAATAGCATGATCTGGATGGTGTTATTGGAAGGTTCTTCATGAAATATGGTTAAGGCTGGTTGGATAAAGAACCTACGGAGCCTGATACTCTGCATAGAGGTAGGTTGGGGCCACCTCCACCATGAGCTTGGCCCTGACAGCCTTCTTTCTCTGCAGTGTCTGCCTTACGCACCTGCACTGCTCCCAGCCTCCCCTGCAAAGGATGATCTAGCCTGGAAGCATTAAGGTTTCTTCAGTTTAGTTACCAAGGCAACACTCCATGTTACAGCAGAGATATAAGAAGAAAAATCAAATCTGAGACAGTGTTTATTATCCTTGGCACCCAAAATGGTTTTTTAAAAAGTAAAAAGGTAGATTAGATTATTTGCTTCCTGATTAAATTCTCTAAAGACTTCCTATCACACTTAAAGTACATTCTCCCTGCCAAGGCCTTCAGACCCTCTCAGACTGGGATACTATCTCCCTCTCAACCTCTGCTCCTGCTCTGCTCCCTCGTCCACTAGGCTATAGTCACATTGATTCCCTTTTTGTGTCTCAGAAGCATCTCCATCATTGCTGCCTCAGGGCCTTTTCACCTGTTCTTCCCTGTGCCTGGACAGGCCTCCCCCATATAAGCTCCATGAGATTAGCAACCTTATCTTATCTTGTGCACTCTGTACACTCAGTGCCTTGGCCAGTGCCTGGCAGGTAGTAAATTTTTGTTAAATGAATGAATCAAGCAAAACTCCCAGTGACCTATTTGAGGGTCCTATGGCATATCACCTTATCTACCTCAGCTTGGTACAATGTAGATAGGGGTTGGAGGAGGTGACCCTTGTTGCTTCCATAATCCAGTAATGTAAACAAACAAACAAACAAAAAGGTTTCACAGCCAAATTAGCAAACAGCTTTATTATTTATTTATTATTTATTTATTTATTTATTTATCTGTAGAATAACTGCTTTACTTACTGATAACAAAATAAAAATCAGGAAATTAATCAGACAAAGTGTCCAATTTTCAAGGAGGATCTCCCAGATGGAAACAGAGATCCCTGCTTTTCCGTCTGCTTGAATTTTCTCTGAACTTTCTAGCTTCATTCATTAAGTGAAGTACTTAGTGGAATTTTAACTGGAGTGGTTGTCATCATCAAAAGTAGCACCCTTTAAACAAGAAATTCTTTAATTAAGTTGACAAGTGAGCAGCTAAGGAGGAAGAAAGGAGGAAGATAATTAAAAAGTCATTAGAACAACAGTTTTCAGCAGAATCGTGATGGGTTCCTCTCAGGAATAATGAGGCAGAACACAAGCTGACAAGTGCCCTGGGGTTTGACCCGGCACCTGTGCCTGGGCACCTCCTCAAATAGAAAGGCTTAGGGGGGCTTTCTGAGCCCTCCCTCCGAGGCAGGGTGCCCTGCGAGCTACAGGAGTCTCCCAGAATGTGGGGAGTTCTTTCCACTCTTTTGTTGGATTGCAGTAAACAGAGGAGGAGAAATCTGAAGATAAGTCTATATTCTTGCGCTATTTTGAATTCGAAGAGCTTCAGGAATAAGCGTGTGAGTGTCTGACATTTGTGGCTCTGAGGCTGTGGTCTGAGTGCCTCTGGGGCTGGAATTAGAACATGGGAGGTGTGTTCAAGAGTCACTGCTTTGCCTTCTCTGTGCCGGTTGTTGTGCCATAGTGTGCATGACGGTAAATAAGACGGTGTCCTGGCCCCTTACACTCCAGTTATGTGAAGATAGACACCACATAACTGGGAGGGAGGTAGAACAGGAGTAGACAGAGTGCTCTGGAGGCTGAAAAGCACTGGAGATCATGCCTGGTTGAGTAGAATCAGGACATGTCACTAACATGAATGGATAAGTGGGTTGGAGGTGGGTGAACATATGAGCAAAGGGCTATTGTTAAACCCAACTGGTGAAACCCATTTTTAGGGCAGAAGATATCATTGCTTCTGAAGGGACAGCTTCTACATATATATATATGCTAATGGATATGTGTGTGTGTGTGTGTGTGTGTGTGTGTGTATGTATATTAGTAGCCCGATGCACAAAATTCATGTACTTGGTGGGGGGGTGGGGAGGAATCCCCCAGCCTGGCCTTTGCTCTGTCTCAGTGCAAGAGCTCCATGATCCATTGCCCCAAAGAGGTAGGCCCTACCCACCCATCCAGGGTTCCTTGATAGATTGCCCCAAAGAGGTAGGCCGGAGCTGGGGGAGACCTGCAGACCCTGGGCCGGGCCATGGTGGAGGCCTCCCTCTGTGTGTGCCTGCCTCACCCCTGCTGTGGCCCCACCCCTGCCCCCGACACTGCAAGGCCCCACCCACTCATGCCTGCTGAGCTATCGTGACATTATAGCATTCTGGACAATTTGCATTTTCCTCTATTATTATACAGGACTAGAGGCTCGAAGCATGAATTCATGCATGGGTGGGGTCTCTCAGCCTGACCAGCAATTGGGGTTGATCAGGGCCATCTGGCCAGGGGGAGGAACTGTGGGAGATTGGCTGGCTGCAGGAGGTTGGCTGTGGGAGCTCATTGATCACCAGGGGGCAGCTCCTGCATTGACTGTCTGCCCCCTGGTGGTCAGTGTGTGTCATAGTGACTGGTCGACTGGTAATTCAGTAGACCCATCATAACGGTCACTTAGGCTTTTATATATAGAGATTGATTTTAGAGAAGAAGGTAGAGGGAGAGATAGAAACATCAATAATGAGAGAGAATCATGGATCAGCTGCTTCCTGCATGCCCCCAACCAGGGATTGAGCCCATAGCCCAGGCATGTGCCATGACTGGGAATGAAACCATAATCTCCTAGTTCATAGGTCAATGTTCAACCACTGAGCCACACCGCTGGGCCAGAAAGGACAGCTTTTGTCCAATTCTGATGCTATGAGCAGACCTGCAGAGCAGACCCTGTCGCTAGTCTTCTAGGGCTTTCTAGTAGTGAGGAAACTTAAAAAAAGGCTCTCCTAAAAAAATCACTCTTTTCCTTTTTGTTCTTCTTTACCATCTAAACCATTTTTAAGTGTATAATTCAGTATCATGAAGTATAGTCACGCTGTTCTGCAACTAATCTCCAGAACTTGTTCCTCTTGCAAAACTGAAACTCTATGCCCATTGAACAGTGCTTCATTTCTCTCTCCCCCCAGCCTCTGGGAACTGCCATCTGCTTTCTGTTTTTAGAGCTTAACTACTTTAGATACTTCATGCAAATGGAATCATACAGTATTTGTCTTTTTGTGGCTGGCTCATTTCATTTAGCATCATGTCTCAAGGTTCATCCATGTTGCGACAGGTGCCAGAAGTTCCCTTTATTTTAAGGGTGAATAACATGCCGCTTTACACACACACACACACACACACACACACGCACGCACACATTTATATATTTATATATATACATTTCATCTTTTCTTTACCTATTCTTTCTCTGACAGGCATTTGGGTTGCTTCCATCTTTTGCCTATAGTGAATAATGCTGCAGTGGATAGGGGAGTGTAAATACACCTTTGAGATCCTGCCTTCAGTTCTTTTAGATATCTACCCAGAAGTGAGATTGCTGGATCACATGGTGATTCAATTTTTAATTTTTTAGGAACGTCCATACATTTCCCATAGTGGCTGCACCATTTTACATTCCTACCAGTGGTGCACAGAGTTCCAATTTCTCTGCATCCTTGCCAACACTCATTATTTTCTGTTCTTTTGATAGTTTCCACCTTAATGGGTGTGTGTTGAGAATATTTTCTCTTTTTTATAATTTCCCAGAGATTTTCTTTTAATTGGCCTAGGGCCTAATATATTGATATTCATTTTTTCTTTAATAGAGAAGCAAAAGAAAAATCTATTTCTTTCTGCATTTTAGTCGAATATGTGTCATAGTTCTAGGGGTCCTCAATTAAGCTGCCCATTGCCCACTATAATTAATTCTTTTACTTTAACTCAGTGACTTTCAACGGGTGTGCCATAAGAATTTTTAAAATGTGCAAAACCTGACTTTAGTTTGGGGCACTGACCCTTTCCTCCTTAGATTATCAAATAAAAAAATAACAGCTGTGAATGAATCAAATTTATAACTTTTTTGTCAGATCAGCTAAACATATATTTTTTGGTGTGCCACAGAATTTTAGTAATTATTTTGTGTGACACAAGATGAAAAAAGTTGAAAATCGCTGCTTTAATTTGTTATACACAGATTTATTTATTTTTTTGCATTAGTCACCAAGTTCCCTGATTCTGGTTTTCAAAGCCCAAGTCCAGAGTTTTTGGAGATGGCCCAATGCCATATCCTAAAGCCTGTTCAGCTGACTCCAGGATGGAGGGAGGTATGGTCCCTAGTAGGAATCACTTCAGCGTCAGCCGGACAAGCTCAGAGTAGGTGTGTGCACGTGTGTGGGTGTGTATGAGTGTGGGTGTGCGCGTGTTCACATGTGCGTGCAACGGCTGTAGAAGTCAAGAGTGCTGCTATGCTAACTCCACTGTCTAGTCTTGAAAATTCCAATTGGCAAAGAAAAGGGAGATGCTGATCTGCCTTTAATTTGAAAGATGTTTGCTTGTGCTTTGCATAATGTTAACACTTAAAACAGTTGGCAAACTTGAATAAGAATCCTGTGCCAACAGTGTACACATTTTTCTGCTTTTTACTTCAGGGTACAGCACTACACAGCCTCACTGCGTGATGCCAGCTCCCCCTGTTAGGTCAACACTGAAACAGGGTTCTCTCTCACTGCCGTCCAGCTACACAGTTTCCGGGTGCGCACTTTGAAAAAGGCTAGTGACCTTTGTCCAGTTTTATGGCCATTGTAGTTCTAAAGCTGGCCTTGCCATAATTCCTAGCAAGAGAACTTCAAGTGACAAGAAGGGAAATAAGAGAAATGGGAAATATCTCTAAAAATGAGTGAAACTGTGAACTGGTGAGGGGAAAACTAATGCCATTTAAATGCCATTTATTTTTCCCCTAACCCAGTCATTCCATTTGTTCCGGACTAACCCAGCAATCATTCAAGCTCTCCTTTCTTGCTAGCAGGCAGTCCAACCTCCTCTTTCCCTGCATTCTTCTACAAAGCGCACATATCCGCCCAATTCATATCCGGACTCCATCCAAGGGTGGAGTCTCAGTAAAGATCAAAGCAATGGCCGGCAAGGAAAGAGAGCCCCAGGGCAGAGGCCCACTGAATGGGATCCCTCACCCAGTCAGTCAGCATTCCCTTGGGCCTGGCTGTGCAACCTACCCCATCATCACTGAAGGGCCTTCATCACTGGTGTCTGTTTCCATGTTCTTGGTTTGACAATTGCTTCCTTGTGGGCTGAACATGCTTCCCATTTTAGCATTTGTTTGGAACCAGCTCTCCCAGTTGTCCTGCAGACAAAGCTGTTTGCATGGAACTTGATTACAAGTGAACAGGCCAGAAAGAAATGCTTCTTTGCCCCCACCATTGCTGGGCATGGTTTCTTCTCTTTATAGGTGTCTATCTGCCGACACTGTTATTCTTAGCTTTCCTGTTCTTTCTGTGGATATTCGGGGCCTGTCCAGCTCTCTCACTGGGAAGTTTTTGGGCTCAGTGTAATTGCTGACTAAATGATTTTCTCCTTGCCTCAGAGGAATGAATGGTTGGATCAGAACAAGGACATGTATTTGATATTCTGCTTGTTCTTGCAGAGCAGATGCCTTCCGTTACTGAATTTTGAGGGAGCTATTTAGGAAATAATAAAACTAACAGCTAAGCACTGATTTTTTTTTTTTTTTTTTTTTTTTTTTTTTTTTTTTGGTCTGCATCCTGCATCATTGCCAGCTTTGCTATAATTATGTCATTCAAGGAAAATGCTAACCATTTCCCTCCCCTAGCCTTTGTGTGTTTCAAAAAGGCAAAATTGTCGCCATATTTCTAAGGGAGCAAATCACATGCAAGTGTGAAAATGGCTTTGTATAAAGTCATTAGGAGTTTTGTAAAATTTATCGGCGAAATCTTGAATGGAATGGCAAAGGGAGTTGTGGAGAGTATTTCTGCTGACAGGGGTCATGTAAAACCAGAGGAGGTGACACAGCTTGCGTTGGTTAATAAAAGCCCAGGGAAAAATAAAAGAAAGAATTGTTAGAAATTTATGAAATGTCTGTGGTGTAATTCCTTGAAAGAACTCACAGGATGTTGTAGTTTTACCTGACTAATAAGCCAGATGGGAGCCTAGGTGTGACCCTAGAAGGATGTGTCTTTTACTCATGGTATGTTAGCTGTAGTGAAGAGGCTCAAATTATCTCCAAACCGTCCAGCTGTTCATTGTCAAACTCTCCTCTTGCCTCCTGCTGATCTGTAGCTCTAGGTCTGGGCTCTCCAATAGAACTTCTGCGAGGATGGGGAAATGCTCTCTGTCTGTGCTGTCCAGGAGTGCAGCCACTGGCCACATGTGGCTACTGAGCACTTGAAATGTGGCTAGTGCCACAGAGGGCCAGAAATATTAAATTAACTTTAATTTAATTCAGGACTACGTGACCATATTTGGCTAGTGCTACCAGTTTGCACAGCGCAGCTATAGGAGTCCTCAGGAGCCACATTGGTTGAGATGCAAACTTAGTTGGCTTACAGGGGCAGCCCTAGCCAAGAGCTCGTGAAGTCCCAATTTTGATCCCAGACTGATTTACACTCTGGAAAAGTTCCTCTTTCCCCACTCGAAGTAGGCAGAACCATTCTGGAGGGCAGGAGACCGGCTCCCCATCCCTTGGTGCTTTGAACATCTGCCGTTGTGTTGGACAGATGGGGCTACCCAGAGTCAATCAGGCTCAGCAGGGTCAGCAAGACATGGGTGGGGAAGATGTACATTTAGATTTAGTGTCATCAGCATGCGGCCAGGAGGAAGGACTCCATTTCCGATGAAACTCCTCTAAACATGTAGGCTAGTGCTTATCATACGTAACAAACGTTTGTGTTTCTGTGCACGAAACTGACAAGACGCTTCTGAGTGTACAGCCTGCTTGTTAAAACTCACGATGTTTTCAAGCAGCAGTCCTCGAGTCTGCCCCCCTGGAGCGAGCGGCCGTGCAGAGCTCCCCTGCGGTGGACGCCACTGAACTGTCACCTGGCAGGTCGCCCTCGACGCCTCGGCACCTGCGCTATCGCCAGCCTGGAGGTGAGAGTCAGAAAGGGACTCGGAAATAAGAAGTGAGAGGTGATTTCTAGCTTCTGGGTCTTTTGTTTGCCTTACTACCTCATATGTGAAAATTACTTAGGTGCAAATAGTATCATTATTGGACCCGACAGTGGAAAAATAAGTGGTTAGAGAATATGCCATTAGTCTCACCAATATTTATGTGACCCATTATTGCATTGTACTTGGTGTGGAGGGATGTGAATCAACGGGCCTGTACTTGCTGATTGCCAGTTGAAGAATCTCAGAATCTTATTTTACCAAGAATTTCAGAATCTTATTTTACCAAGATGTTCCCAGATTCTGATACCTTACCATAAGTGTGTATCAAATAGGCTCATCTGGGACTCCACAAGTTTTGGGGTAAGCTTATTGAAGAACAGTATTTCATCTAAAAACAAAGCATAGCTGCTTGGGACCCTCATCATTATTGCTAGTGGCAGAAACCAGTATATTTTCTATAATTATGAAAATTAGAAAGTATTACCCATTCACTCATTTAAGAACATGCCAAACGTCCTCTAATTGGAGGGAAAACCATCAGTACAGAAGATAAAAATCTTTTTTTCTCTTCATTTTCCCAATTGCTCAAATAAATATAGCCAAATAACAGTTGTTTTTGAAATGTTTCCCTTTTTTTCTCCTCAAGCCAATTATTTCAAGTTGGAAGGGGAAAATATACAATTATGAAACCAGATTCTATTCAAGTAACTGAAGTAAAATATAAAGACATGGCTTTGGCTTCAGTACTTGTGCTTCAAGTAGGGCAGTTCAGCAAAAGTTAGAGGAGTGTGCATGGCTCCAAACCATCACTTCATTTATAGCCTCAGCCAAGGGCTGGAAGCTGTCATCACTGCCATCAGCCCCAAGCCCAGCCAGCCGGGGTCAGGCTGTTGTCTGAATTTCCCTGATGGATGGCAGACCTTGAAACTGATTTCAGGCTGCTGGTCAATGATGGGTCTTAGATGGTTCTGGTAAATAAAGGTGACAAACCAGATTTTCCTGGCTTGTCATAACACTATTATATAATTAGCCAAACCTCTTTACCATTCTTAGAGCCTTGGTCAATCCAGGCCTTGGCGACTTTTTTGACAGTTGTTCATGGGACAGACCCGCTTGAGTCTGGGGCCAAAGCCCATGGAAGCAAACTCTACCAAGGCAAGAATTAGATGCTATTCATTCAGTTAGGGCTCTCTTTCCATATGTTTATATTCACATAAAATTTTTCATTTATAGAAACTTTGTGTTTTGGAAATCTGCATTCTGTTTGTGGATTAACTATCTTTTGCTTCTTCCTTGATATGGCTAAATCATAGTGACATAGGAACATAGGAAGGAAGCAGAAATCTATAATAATATGGAGGATCCAAATGGGAACAGTATCACACATTTTCTCAGTGTGTATCTGAAATTTTGCCTGTTCATCTGACCACTTGCTACCTTGTTCCCACCCATGTTTTAGAGCTACTGCTGAGAGGGTACAGCTTTTGTGTGTACTTGTGTGAATGTACATTAACCAGCTCTCTGCTTCCCCTCTTATTTATTTTAAGCATGACTGTAGAACTTAAGATCAAACTAATAAAAACCCTTCAGGTCACAATCACAGTGACCTATTTTCACTAAAGCCTGAGGGAGGAAAAATAGTGATGTTGGCATCAACATTATTAAATGCTGTGTGAAAAATATCTGAGGAGGGAGAGGGACTGCAAAATTGTGCTGAGTGCATTTAGAAAAAATTATAATGCATTCCTCCCTTTAAAGGTGTTTTGAGAAGAAAATTCTGTTGGTAACATGATGTAGAATATTTAAAAAGTGCTTTTCAGATTGAGATATAATTTATATACCATAAAGTTTACACTTTAAAAGTACAACTTGGTGGTTTTTAATATATTCATAACGTTGTGCAGCCATAACCACTATCTTGTTTCAGAACATTTTCACCATCCCCTCCCCCCCCAAAAAAAGAAACCCTGTACCCCTTAGTCACTCCCCATTTTTATTTTCCTCCATTTTCTGGTGACTATTAATCTATCCTCTATGGATTTACCTATTATATAAATGGAATCATATATAACCCGTGACTTTTTGTGACTTTCACGTAGCATAATGTTTCTAAGTTCTGTTCATGTTGTAATATGTATGTACTTCATTCCTTTCTGTGGCTAAATGACATTACATTGTATGGATATACCACAGTTGGTTTACCCCTTTTATCAGTTGATAGACATTTGGTTGTTTCTACTTTTTGGTCATTACGAATAAAGCTGCTTTGGATAGTCATGTGTAAGTTTTTCTGTGGACATATGCTTTCATTTCTCTTGAGTATACATCTGGAGTATACTTGCTGATGTAGGATCTTGTCATTTTCCTATTAATAAAGAAAATACAGTGCATTTGGCTCAATCGTTCATTCATTACAGGAATGAAATGAGCATTTTATTATAGACTATTATCCTTTTGCCTTACCATGCTATTTCCATTCTTTTCAAATAACCAGGACAGATGACTGACAGCTCCCACTGCTCTGTTTCGCCTGCTTCTGCCTTTGCAATTGCCACAGCCGCAGCAGGACACGGGAGTCCTCCGGGTGAGTAGGGGCCAGCAGCTAAGTACAGACACAAGGCAATCCGCATTAAATCATGGTATTTGCCTGTCAGTCTTGTTGTGTACTTGTTAAGAATGCAGATTCCCACATTGTAATAACTATGTATGCCACCAAATGGTTACTAGATTTATCAGGATGATCACTTTGTAAAGTATAGAAATGTCTAATCACTATGTTGTACACCTGAAGCTAATAGAATATTTTTTTGTCAACTATAATTGAAAAATAATATTGGCCTGGCCAGGGTGATTCAGTGATTGAGCATCGACCTATGAATCAGGAGGTCATGGTTTGATTTCTGGTGAGGGCACATGCGCGGGTTGTGGGCTCGATCCTCAATAGGGGGCAGGCAGGAGGCAGCGGATCAATGAATCTCTCTCATCGTTGATGTTTCTATCTCTCTCTCCCTCTTCCTTCCTCTCTAAAATCAATTTTAAAAAATAGAAAAGAAAAATAATATTTAAGAAGAGAATGCAGATCCCCAGCTGCCATTCTAAGTCAGTGTGTCTGGGGTGAGACTGTTAAATAAACACCTGAGGTGAGTCTCACACAGGTAGTCTATGGGTGACACTTTTGAGAATTTCTGTATCAGAGAAGGATGTGTTGTTTCTCCATGTTGTATGGAGTTCTATAACTTTTTTTTTTTATCCATTTACTGAAAATATGTACTAGTATTTCACTTTTAGTTGAGTGCAATGCTAAAGGCATCTGTAAGGTGGGAGGGAAGTCTGTAGAGCGGGGAGGAGGAGGGAACTATTGCTTCAACTGACTCATAATTTATTTCCAGTAGCTCCTCAATGCTTTCTGAGTTGCTGTTAGTTAGTTTTCAGGGTAAAGCAGGAATAATTAAAAGCACAGTATTTTAATAGACGAAAAAGCATATTCATTGTCTCTGTCCTTGTCTCTCACATGCAAGGAGAACATTGTGTTCAAATAATTCTGTATGTGGTTTCAACAGCCTTGTTGCTGTGAATGTCTGCACCTAAACTAACCCAATGGGAGCTGATTGTCATCCTTTGTAGATCAGTGATTGATGGAGAAGCGTTGTTCACCTGCCACAAAGGAGGCCATTTCCTAAGCCTAAGAACCTATATTCAACAATAGTAACTTGTAGCTACTATGTGTGATTTTTTTCTACAATGAAGTAAGAACAAAGAAAGATGCTCTATAATGAACATGAACTACCATAGTAATGATATGTATTCCATCTGAATGGAACTATTTGCAGATTGACCACATTTTACTTCTTCAGTATTTTTGCCACACCCACTGCATTGGATGTGGTCAGGCAAATTAGGGTGTTGGGTGATTTCTCTCCTAAACATTTCCAAAAACTTCCCCTCAAAGTCCTATCAGCATAACATAAAACAGCCCACAATGGTAATGATGTTGATATTTTGTCAATCTAGCTGACTTCCATTGTTGATTATATCCTATAATAATGAACATTTCTTGGTGACATCATAAAGGCATCCTCACTGTGCTTTCAGTAGAGCTAGTTATCGACTGTGATTTGCTAAGACCCTCTCCTGGCTTTGTTCTCACAACCTGGTCTGTCTTTGGAAAAAGTGAAGCGGAGAGCTTCCTCACAAGTTTCATAATTTAAATATGGTTTGTGAGGGAAATAGTTTTTAAAAATATATTTTTACTAGAGGCCCAATGCACAAAATTTATGCAAGAGTAGGCCTTCCTTCCCCTAGGCTGCCAGCACCAGCTTCCCTCGCAGAGGGAGGCCCCTGCCCACCTGCCTCAGCCCGCCAGATGGTGGCCTGGGACTCCCTCTGTGGGGCCATCATGGGACGATGGCCAGGCCCGTCTCCTCCCCCCCCCCCCCCCCCCCGCCTTTGCTGGCCTGGCACCAGTGAGTGCCATAGCGTGGTCCCGCATCGTCCTCCTGATGGTCATCCTGCTGTTCGCCTGTTTGGTTGATTTGCATATTATACTGTTATTATATAGGATTGATTTCACAGAGGAAGGGAGAAAGAGATGGAAACATCATTGATGATAGGGAATCATTGATTGGCTGTCTCTTGCACACCTCACACTGGGGATGAAGCCTGAAACCCAGGCATGTGCCTTGACCAGGAATTGAACTGTGATTTCCTGGCTCAACCACTGAGCTACATTGGCCAGGCAGTGAGAAAAATAGTTTTAATTTAATTCGGGATGAGTCTATTTCCCCATTTGCTGGAGGAGAAGCTCCCCCCACCCCCCCCCCCCCCACACACACACCTAAAATTGCAGCAAAATTTGAATAAGTTTCCAAGAATGGCCTTCTGACTTTGGCTTTTCCTGGCCTAGTGGACCAGAGGCTAAAGTAACCAAAAAAGCCAAGTCTTCCTCTCTATCTGAACATGCTGCTTCTGCTGCCTTTCTTCCTACTCCTTCCCACAGCTGAAGCAACCTTACAAAGAAAGTGCTCTTCAGTAATCTGGCCTAGGAGCAGTGGACTGCTCACTGAACTAGCCAGTGTTGCTAGTTGCAGGTTATGTTCCTATAATATGGTTTGAAGCCATATGGTTCAATTTTAGGAATAAAAGGAAGGACTGGATTTGACAGGGTCTGTGGCCTCGCTATAAAGACAGCAAATTGCACATCAGTCAGTTTTCAGTGGCAGGTGATGGTAAGTCAGAGAGGCTTTCTTTTGGAATGCAGACCACTGTGTTCCGGGGCTTAGCCACTGGTCCTGCAGGGGAGTCCACCTGCCCCGGGAGAGCTTAGCAGAAGAGCTCGGGTTCACTGGTTGCTGAGAAAATTTGGCTCAGAGCAAAAATGGGAACGTGCTGAGATAATGTGGATTTATTGGCTAGCCAGGGACAGCATGATGCTACCCTGAGAAGAGCTAGACACAGATGGACAGGTGTTCAGAGGAAGGGGTGCTAGATAACGGGTAACTCCCAGACTGGACTTTGTCTCCACTTTCTGAACCAGAGTCCTTGCTGACCTGAGTAGTCTCTAGAACCAAAGGCAAGTAGGAGGGAAGGTTGTGTAAGGAAGCGAACACCTCAGACTTCAGTCAGTCTTTGCAGGCCTCCTGTCTGCGTGTATGGCTGCTATATGGGCCCACCTGGTGGTGCTGCTCTGCTGTGTCCTGGCCCATAGCATAGCAGGAAGCAAGGTACCACCGGTCACACCATGTAGTCTGCAATGAAGAATGGCTTTCCATGTTTCAGCCTCCTCTTTAGTTTCCCTACCAACTTAATCCTCTCCCATCTCCATCTCCCCACTGCTACCCCCATCAAATGCCACAGGAACCTGGCAACTCTGGGTTAGAACTATCAACTCATGATTATGCTTTCAAATATTCACTCCAGACATTTGGATGTTAAACCATTTATCTTTAATTATTGGTTGGGAGTTTTTCTTTTTTACTACATTAAAAGGACTTTCAAATTTAGCAAGAGCGTGGACAGAAAATGTTCTTTGCAAAAAGGCCAGACAGGATGCTCGTGGCAGGCCCTGAAGGCACAGAAAGCTGATGCTATTTGTGGAAGGTGACCTTGGATTTTCATAGGATCAGCCAGCCCTGCCCCAGGGCTGTGCCTAATTTCCACGCGTCCTGGAAAAGCCTGGGTTTTCATCCCTGGTTTCTGGAGCCTAGAACCTGCCCTTTCCAATGAGGATGGCTCTCTTGCTTCCACCTTTGTTTGTAAATCAACAGTAATATCTCTGTTGGCAAGAAAGGAAAGCCTAATTCTGTGGGTCGGATTGAAGCCCCAGACCAATGATTGTTAACGTCATGTTGTAAAGATTTAACAGTTTATTTAGTGTCTGCCTTCTGATTGATAGCCAAGTTACATTAGGCTCCCTTATGGATGGATCCAAAAGTTGTGGGGTCTAGCTCTTATATATTTTGCCTCAAGGGAAAGAATATAAAATTACAAATACAAACATTTAGGGTACCTCCTAGGGCTTAGAAGAGGCCCCCACACATTGTGAGGCCCTGAAGCTTGAGCCTCATTGGCTTCCTGAAGAATCTGCTTATGAGTCCAGATCTTTCTTGGAATCACCGCAGCTGCAGGAAATTTTGTTTGTTTGGGAGTGGAGATGGGGTGGACCAATGACCATCTGTCAGTAAAATAAGAGTCCTTTATTGTGGTGGGAGCTTTGACTCTATGCAAGATTGAGATCAAGGACAATTGGCGGGTCTTGTGTGCCACCACACTGATTGCAATGTGTTTTCAAGAATCTGCTTTAAAATAGAAACCAAATGAGTTCTGCAATAAAGTAGGAGCTGAAATGCATAAATTTCAGATGGCTGCTGATGCCGGGACTCTGCAAGTGCTGTTTGGATATAGTTACAATATGAATAGAAATGCAATCTAATGAATACACATATCAGGGCACATCATGGCTCTCACTATACACCTGAAGCTTTAGTATTAATTATAGAGTTTATGATATGATCTAAAATGAAATATCAAAGTGTGAGGTGGGTTATTTTTATTGCAGTACAAATAATGGCAGTGGAGGTATGACAAGCAGCTCTTGATTATCTGTGAGCAGATTATATGCTTCACCATTCTATGAAAGTCAAAGTAGATTAACAAAATAGAGGAATGGTTGAATGCATTTAAAGAAAAATTAATGGCATAGTTTACAGTTGCTTAGAGAAATAGTGAGTTCTCTGTTGGTGGTTTACTTGGTACTTGTAAAGTAGAGAATTCATAATCTGTTTTTTGGGTTGTTTTTTTTTTCATCTATCAAACCACTCAGATCTGTGTAGTCAATAGTAGATCTCAGCTTGATGTGAATTAGCCCTGGACCTGTTTTAAAAAATACTGATGCTTGGCCCCACTCCCAGAGATTCTGACTTGATTGGTCTGGATAGATGTGAGGCATCAGGATTTTTTAAAGTTCTCCAGGTTATAGTAATATGGAGCCAAGGTGGGGAACCACTGGACAAGATAGATGCTTGTGTCAGATGGTCATTGCCTGTTCTCCCTGGGAACTTGTCCCATAACAAGCTAGATCATGCGGCGTACCTCTTTTGCTCATCAGATGTCTTTGTTATGGCTTCCAAGCAGACCCATGTCCTTGTTCCAGCTGGCTGAGCACCTTCTTTCCTGACTGTGTTGCACTTTCAAATTCTCTTACTTTGTGCTGCTCTTACCTGGGCTCCACGCAGACCATTCTCCTCCATCCCTGTCTCTCCTTGGCAAAGGTACAATATGGTTGATTGTCCTTGCTCACCTCTTGAATTTACTCACATTTCTTATTGCTACTTGGTCACCCTACAGTTTCATCCATTTCAGGGCAAATCAAGTAACTGCAGCAGAGGCTGGAGAGCTACCCTGGGTAAAGAGGGTAGCCCCTGATCAGCTTCTTCTGAGTTCTGCCACACAAGACAAACTAGGGCTATCAGATCTGTTTTCTTTCTTTAAAAAAATCCAGGAATCTGAATATTTATATGAAATCCTCTGGTTTTAAATTGTTGAAGTGAATTCCTACTATTTAAAAAGAAAAATACTGTCCAAACCAAATACTACTGTGGACTGACCACATTTGGCTAAGTCACCAGTGTGTGACCTCAGATTTACTGTGACCACTCATAGCTGGAGTGTCAGTTGACACAGAGAAAACTTCCTGAGACATGCCTACATTTTAGCAATGTGCCCCTGAACGTCCTCAGTGCCTCCACCCCCACTATTTCCTATTCCTCTTTAGAAAATCCATCTCTTCTTGTCCACTGTGGATTGACCACTTTCACTTTCCCAGGGTAATCTTTTCTCAGATCCACAGGATGCTCCATTGTTCATCCCATCACCATGGAAAAGGATAATGGGGACCATCTTTCTCCTTCTTATAGATTCTGAAGCAAGTGTGGGACCCAGAGTGGTGGAGGACCTTGCCCAGATTCTCAATTACTGAGAATGAAGCTCAGATCTGTCCACTACCAAACTGCTGCTTTCTTTGCCTTGCTCTTGCCTCCTAATGCCACATTTACTTCAAAAATAACAAGATCTTAAGAAACTTGAATTACTTAATTTTCTTATTGCCTCTTGACCCCGTAGCATACCATTTATTCCCATCTTCTACTCACATCAGTGCCATTCATCTGACAGATACAATAGCAGGGTAATCCAGAGAGATGTGCATTGGTCAAATTAGCAACCTGTGGGTAGATTCTTACTTGTCTAGTAGTAAGCATTGAGGGATATGTGATTTCTTCCACAGAATTGCAGAAACTAGAGCCTTACTATAATGATGTAATCTAGTCAGAGAAAGCATTTATCTCTCTATTGAATTGGATTAAATTTGTAGCAAGATATTGATTACCAGGAATTAAGTTAATGTCACAACTGTACCCTGCTGTCTGTAGCCTCTTTCAGGATTTGTGAGAACATTTCAGCTCTGTTTAAATAGCTTATCTATTTATTGAATGAACTTATAAGAATGGCACAGAATATGGGCCATGTTTCAATGTCTATCTGACAAGCTAAAATTGTAACCTCAAGCAGGAATCACAAATTGATTTCTGTTTCAAACCCAGAAAGTTAATAAAGTTAATATCATGTAAACATTTAATTGCAGTGATTCTCAATTGGATGCAGGTAGGGTAGAATGAGAACAGCCAGGAACTTCTTCAAAATATACCTGTCCTGTTGGGGATTCTGAGTGGCCTCCTCCTAGAGGCAGGTACTCCAAAAAAGAGAGATGTTATTGATGGAAATGTGCTATACATGTGAATGGTATGAAAACAGAAATAGAGTTAAGAATCACTGCCCCGTTCTCTGCCATTCTTAGAAAGACTGTCTCAGTTTCTTGGTCTCTATTTCCTGGTTTGTCAGGCATAGCAGAAAACAAGCTATCTCACCTGAGTTAGCAGTAGCATTCACAAGTCTAAGGTCAAAATGTTGGCCGCTTGTATTATAGCATGTAGTGTTTCTCATATGGGCCCTCGCTATCTTTTCATTTTCTGTGCAATCAGCAACCCACTTGTCTTAGTTCTTATTCATATCCCCATTCCCTGTGTCCTGTTGTCTTTTTTCAAAAGATATGTTATTACCTTTTGGAGTTTTGCATTTTTTTATTCATGTATGTCCTGTTGCCAGGCCTGGCTGCATCCTTTGTAGGGCCCAGTGCAACAGAAAATGCAGGTCCTCTTGTTTAAAAAATTATAAAGAATTTCAAGACCAGCACAGCTGAGCATTAAAACAAGTGTAGGCCCTTCTAAAGGTGGGCCACTATGCAACACAGTCCCCCCATCCACACACACACACACGACATGAAGTCAGCCCTGCCTCTTACAGTCTTAGTCAGGAGTCCAGTAGTTTTCTAATGCTCGGGGTGTGCCTTTCTGTGCCTTTCAGGACTTTCCCCTGGTTCTGGAGAACTTTCTGTGCTGAAGAATGTGCTGATAAAAAAATCTGGCTGTTGGGAGAGTAACTAGAGAAAAATTATTTAAATCCAGAATTCCTGATTTTCTGAAGAGACGACACATTTTTAAACAATTAATATTCAGTAAAATACTTTCTGCCCTAGCCATGTAGCTCATTTGGTTAGAGCATCATCCTGATACACCGAAGTTGTGAGTTTGATCCCCAATCTGAGTACATACAAAAAGCAACCAATGAATGCATGAATAATGGAACAACAAGTCAGTATTTCTCTCTCTCTTTGAAAAAATATATATAATATAATATGCAAATAAATATATATATTTTAATTAAAAGATAAAATTCTTTTAACAATGAGCATAATCTCTGATGAGTCAGCAAGACTCTCACTATCTAATGATGACTCAGAATAATAATAAACCAAAAATAATCATCATATAAGACAGAAAAGCTTTCCGGTTTCCTGGAATTTTTGATTACTTGGTTAGTCATGATAATGTTGTGATTATGCAACACTGCATTAGCTCTATACATGAAAAAAGGATGAGATAGGATTTCAGTAATAACATTTTTCAAAGTAGTTAAAGGTTAAGTATGTGTAGAAATGTACTCCTTTTGCATAGTTATTGGTGCAATCAACTCAGGTTTACTGAGCCTTAAGACTTCTGAAGTATATGGCAAGGGAGGAGTGAACTTTTGATCTGCCAGAAAATGTTCTATCTATATTCCTTATTTTATACAACCAAAGAGCATGCGGTATTACTGGCATTTGTAGCCTATGGCTTTATAAGTTCTTGGATGACCTAAAAAGGTAATGTGATTAACATGAAATTAGCCTGTCTTATTAATTGTGAATACACAGTAATTGTGCATAGTGTTTGCAGAGGGTCTCACAAAGTCACACCCACGTTGTATAAACCCCTGTCCTTTGCTGTCCTGTTGGGCATTTTAGTTTTCAAATGGAGTAGTTGCACTTACTACCAATATGACAGTAGTAATAACAATAAAGTTATGAACTCCTATAAGATACACTATATACTGTACACTATTCAAAGCTTATTATGCTAACTGATATGACATAGTTACTTTTTAGTAGAGAAACTTGAGATACAGAGAGTAAATCACCTCAGGTCACACAGGTATAAGAGTCAGATTTTACTCCTGTCATCTGGCAAATGAAAAGAGGACCTATAGGATCTATTACTAGTCCCAACCTGTGCCTTATATATAGAGGGCAGAGCTGGGCTTCATTCTTTGGATTTTTTGTAGTGCCACCATTTTGTTTGGAGAAGGACAAAAACATTTCTGTTAGGTGGTCTGTGGTTTTAAAAATATGCCCATAGGAAAGACAAGATAGTGGCATAGGTAAACACCTATATAGCTGTATCTCACAACCACATCAAAATTACAACTAAAAGGCTGAACAACTACCATCCAGAACCATGGGAACGCTGGCTGACTGGAAGTTCCACAACTAGAGAGGTGAAGAAAGTGCATTGAAACTGGTAAGAGGTGCGGAGGTTCGGAAAGTGCTGGCACTGGATGTGCTACTCTTTTAATCGGGAAGGAGATACAAGCTCCCACTTGCTCTGAACTCCAGAGACTCTGGGGGACCCAGACACATATGGGGAGAAACTGGACTGTCTGGCATCAGGACAGGAACACAAGGGTGGTTTTCTCTCATGGGTGCTCTCAGCCATCATTGTTCCTGCACAGGGGCGTGGGATGCAGAGACCTGGGGACCTCTCTGGTACAGGGCTAACTGGTAGCCATTGCTGTTTGCTCCACCCTGGTTATTCCCAGAGACCCCGCCTCACCCAAGCTGTGCATATCAATGGCCTGTCCTTTCTCTGCTTAAAACCGGTCAAACTAGCTGGGTCAGGGAGCCCCAGAACTTCCAAAAGCAATAGCCTGACTTGCTTCACAGCTGGGTCTCTCTGGGCACTTCCAAACCTCATACTAAGAGGAGGAATATGCAGATGTCTCTGTAGCTCCTTTGGGTGGTGCCAGACAGACAGTGGCTGACTTTGCACCTCCTTGGATATCCAAGAGGCAGTGTACCCAGTGGTCAGTGTGAGACCATATCAGATTACAACTCTTCACATCCATAAGAGACATACTCAAGGGGCAGACTCAGTGAGCACCAAAGTCCCACTGAAGCAAGTCCTTCCCCGTACGGGCGTCTTCTGTGCAACAGATCTTCCAGTGTAGACACAGCTGGTCATCACAGCAATTGGCCTGGAGGTCAATTTCTCCTAGTGATACCACCAGCAATCAAAGATTAACTATAACAAGACTGTGTACACAGGCCACAAAGGAGTCCACCAAGCGCTTCCAACTCAGATGACTGGGAAGTCTAAGCCACCGGGTGCTATAGGAAACTTACCACACAAGGCCACTCTATCAATTCAAGGAGACTTAGCAGCTACCCAGTACATAGAAACAAACACAGGGAAGCAGCCAAAACATGGAGACAAAGAAACAAGTCACAAATGAAAGAAATGAATGAAAGCAAAATACTAGATTTAGAGTTCAAAACCACAGTTATAAGGTTATTCAAGAATCTTCTAAAAACCTCCAAGAAATTTAGTGAGACCTTCTAAGATATGGAAAAGGACCAATCAGAAATTAAGCATACGTTGACTGAAATAAAAAATAATATACAGAGATTCAACAGCAGAATAGAGGATCCTAGGAATAAAGTCAAAGATTTGAAACATGAAAAAGCAAAAAAAAAAAAAACAAAAAAAAAAACAAAACCCAAACTGAAAAGCAAAAAGGAAAAATAATTTAAAAAAAATATGAAGATAGTGTAAGGAGCCTCTGGGGCAACTTCAATTACACCAACATCCAAATTATGGGGGTGCCAGAAGAAGAGAGAGAGCAAGATATTGAAAACCTATTTGAAGAAATAATGACAGAAAACGTCCCTTACCTGGTTAAAGAAATAGCCCAGGAAGTGCAGAGAACCCCAAATAAGAGGAATCCAAAGATGACCACCAAGACATATCATAATTAAAATGCCAAGGGCAAAAGACAAAAAGATAATATTAAAAGCAGCAAGAGAAAAACCAAGGGAGCACCCATAGTACTGTCAGCTGACTTCTCAACAGAAACTATACAGGCCAGAAGGGAGTGGCAAGAAATATACAAAGTGATGAATAGCAAGAACCTACAACCAAGATTACTCTACCAGGCAAAGCTATCATTCAGAATTGAAGGTCAGATAAAGAGCTTCACAGACAAGAAAAAGCTAAAGGAGTTCATCACCACCAAACCAGTATTATATGAAAAAGCTGAAGGAAGAGGAAGAAGAGGAAGAAGAAGAAAAAGGTAAAGATAAAAAAATTATGAACAACAAAGTGACAACAAATACATATCTATCAACAAGTGAATCTAAAAATCAATAAAAATGAATAAAAAGCCTGATAAACAGAACAAACTGGTGAATGTAATAGAATCAGGGACATAAGGCGGAGACTGACAATTCTTAGGGGGAAGGGCATGTGTGGGGTGCAGGAAGAGATTGGACAAAGAGCTTATACCTATGGACGAGGTCAATAGGTGGGAACCAGGTAAAGTGGAGCCAAAGTGGGGGTGGGGGGTGGGAAGAGGGAGTAGGGGGAGGAATATCTGTAATAATATGAACAATAAAGATTTAAAATAATAATAATAATAATAATAATAAATCAAAAGATATATTTTGTCATAAAAAATATGCCCACAAATTTTTTCATACTCCTTCCTTCAAGAGGCAGAGCTTACTTTACATTCCCTTTTGCATGGGCATGGCTTGCTTCTAACAAGTAAAATTAAGCAGAAGTGACCATGTGTGGTTTTGGAGCCTAAGTCCTCAAAAGGCAAGCAGCATTTGTCTTAGTCAATCTTTCTCTTGGTTCACATGTTCTGGGGAAAATGGCTTCCATGTTATGAGGAGAGGCCCATGAGACCAACAAGAACTATGAAGCAGCATTTTTGCCAACAGCCTTGTGAGTTAGAAGTGGATCCTCCAGCCCCAGTCGAGCCTTCAGATGACTGCAGCTCTGGTGCACATATGGACTGCAAACTTATGAGAAACCCTGGGCCAGAGCCACCCAACTAAGCCACTTCCCAAAATATTGTCCTGAAAAAACTATGAGAATAAATGATTATTGATTTAAGTCTCTAAATTTTAGGGTAATTTATTTATTTTTAAATATATATTTTATTAATTTTTCACAGAGAAGAAGGGAGAGGAAAAGAGAGAGTTAGAAACATCGATCAGCTGCCTCCTGCACACCCTCTGCTGGGGATGTGTCCGAAACCAAGGTACATGCCCTTGACCAGAATTGAACCTGGGACCCTTGTGTCTGCAGGTCGACATGCTCTATCCACTGAGCCAAACCAGTTAGGGCTGGGGTAATTTATTAATGCTGCAATAGATAACTACTGCAGGTGGTTTCATATTAGCCAATAAACCTTGGCCAAATATTCATAATCAAATTGAGTTTTAGGAACATATTTTCATTTTGGAAAAGGAAGCATGTCTGGCTATTTCCTGCGGGACAGATCACCCCAGGCTTATTCCCTACCAAATATTTTGAAGTCATGGGTCTATATATATAAAACTAGTATATAGTTTAAATCTACCTCATATTTCAAGATCTTTGACTAATCAGTCCTCTCTTTTCCTTTTACCTGTAGTGTTCTGAATTGAATGAAATTATTTTTCTGTAATTTGGAAGCTGAGAGCAGTTTGATTTTAACACAACTGTTGCTTAGCAATAAGAAGAAACTTAATGGCTCTACTCTCTTCTGCAAACTGAGAGGAGCCTCCCTGTGTAGCTATTGTCTGTCTGTAATGCTGAATTTAAAATTGTAATGCTCATTTTAGGGTAAAATTGAAGCTGGCCTATGTGACACATTATACTTACTCCAACATCTCAACTTCCCAGGGGGTTGCACTGTCCCAGTTTAATGCTCTTTTGCAAAAAAGCCAGTGTCTTGGAATTATGGGGTATTTAGAAGGCAGAGACAAAGTTCTAAGAGGCTAGTAAATTCCTTATTTGTAGATGGTTTTTATTCCCTATATACTGACTTTGTGATTCTGGGATTAAAATCTTGGTTTTTAAAATATTGTGATTAGCAACTGGGAAGGGGTTATAGAAGAGTAGGATTTCCGGAGATTTGGGGGAGTGGGAGAAGGTGGGAAGGCTGGCTGTATTGGCCTCAATACCCAGCTCTTTGGAAAGGCTCCTAGAAATGTTAGCTGCTTACATTTTTTAAAAGCAAGTTCTAAATTCAATTGTTCATCAGAGAGCTTGGTTTAGAGACTCTGAAATCTCTGCCTGAATTAAAAGCATTATTCTTTCCCACTCTTCAGATTAAATGATACATGAGTTTATTTGATTTTGTTTAATTAGTTATATAAGTATGCCCGGTGCCATACCAGATGCTGGAGAAAGATAAAAATGAAATAGGAAGCATTGCCTCCGATCTAAGAACTGACAACCCAGTTGAGGAGATTAGATGAGCAGGCAGAAAGTAAATCTTAAATGATCAAGATGTGAACTCCAGGATCCTGATAATAACCAGCATAATTACTGGCCATGTTGTTCAACTGCAGACTTGAAAACCAAGGGAAAATGTCACATTTGCAAAATAACAAGGCTTCAGTGCTGACCCTGAAAGAAAAGGTTAATATAGTTTCAAAGTATTTCATACATTCTTCCAATTAGCTTGCTCAAGGAGCAGGGGGTTCTTTCTTTCTTTTTCTTTTTCTTCCTTTTTTTTTTTTTTAACTTTGAGACATTTTTGCCCCCTCTGGATCTCCCTTTATTTCTTTATGGGTGCCCCTTTTATGGTATATGTAATAATTTTAGGAATTTAGCTGATATTAGATCTAGTGGAGACAATATCCATCATACTGGACTAAATGAATATTTCCAAGATTTCTACATATGCATTATAATGAGAAATAATGAAAGATTTATACTGAAGCAAATTACATTTCAGTGGCTTAAAAAATGAGGAGCCATAGCCCACAGAAAACCCAAAATAGACTAGTTGAAATAGAGTAAAATAATCGTATTATGATCTGTTTTTTGTATGCATGTGTGTGTTATTTTGAAAAAAAAAATGTGGCAAATAGTCATGGAGGACCAAGAATTACTTTTTCAGGTATGATTGGATCACTCTCTATAAAGGCTCTAAAGCCAGATATTGAATTATGTGTAGCATTCAAGTGGCAACAGCTCAGATGCTACCTGCCTATAATCTTCCTCCTCTTTACAGACTTTTCTTTGTGCTTGTTTTTAATTTTCCAGTTTCTGTACACAATTCAGAATCCATTCAGAATAGTAGAGCAGCTTAGTCAGGATAAACCTTCTCCTGACAAATAGGCTTACACTGCCTGAGTCAGTTCTCTTGGTTCTTGTGGATTTTTATAAGATGAGGCACAGTCCGCTTTAGAAGCAAAAGCACCCAAATTCAACCATCTTTGCAAAGGCCAGAGTTGCCTGCCTCTGTCTTACTTATCTCCCTCACTGCAGTGTTAAGAGTTTTGAAATGATGCTCTCATTCCTTTTGTTCTGTTTGAGCACTGTGGATTTATGAAGACCTAATCATATGCCTTTTGTTTGTATACTGCCTTATAGTTTCAAAGCCCCTTAAAATAACAGCATGTATGTCCGTCACAACATGCCTGGAAGTGGGAAAGCAGATGTCATCATCATCCTCTGACTATATAAAGAAACAGGCTCAGCGAGGTAAAGTGACCTATTCATGAGAAGTTATAAATTGCAAGGATAGGATCTGAATCCCGGTCTCTGGACATCCAGTCCAGTGCTCATGCTATTAACCCAGGTTACTTTTGTAAAGTGATATTTCAGAGCCATCTGCTTCTGATATTTTAAGGGATAATTGAACAATTAATTGGTATGCAATTATTTGGTCTCCAATTAACTGGCTTCCAATGATTTCATTTATTGATCATCTTCAAAAATGAATCTCAACTTTCTTCCCTCTCAGATGCAGTGACTTCCTGTAAGTAAGGAGGTTTTGAGGACTGCCTTTTATTCCTGTTTCCTTGGTGTGTGTCATAGTTTGTGTTTCATTTCCCAGAAGGGCTCAGGGCCTAGCACCAGAGTGTTCCTCAAGGAGGTACTTGGATAAAGGTTGATACCCAGAAAGATGTTTTGAGGGGATTGGACATTTTCTCTTATTCTCCAAAACACTCCTTCAGATAAGCATTCTGACAAGCAGAAGAAACTCCTGGACTCACCAACCAGCTTTTATTGATGTACTTTTTCACTTAAAAATCCACCACCATGCATTTTTTTTGAAATGCATTCTGCCATTCAACTACCTTCTATGGTGACTTAGAGATAGAAAAGCCTCTCATTTTCAAAGATGGACTGCCTTGTTATTTTAAAAAAATTAAACAGCTTTATTAAGATATATTTCATATATCATACAATTAACCAATTTAAACATTCAATTTGATGGCTTTTAGTATTGCCCTGCCATCTTTAGTGGGATCCTAATCTTAATTTTGAGAACACTCTGCTACCTACAGTGGGAAACAATTCATTCGGAATCCATGGTGGACTGATTGTCTGATCTTGCTTGGTCCATGTATAGGTCATGGGTGGAGAATAGGGTTAAGAGGCTCCCTTGCCTTCTCAGGAGTTAATGGTCCTGAGGATTTGAGCTTGTCTGCTTATTACTTCAAGAGCGGGGAGAAAGGCTGTGTGCCCCTTCCTGGGGAGGGTGCTTCCTGGAGAAGTGGCCTCTGATTGCTGGTCCGGTGGTCTGGCAGTGGGCAAAGGGAGTATTCAGGGAACAGAGGCCATGAGGGCCTTAGAGAGGAGAGGGTATTGATAAGGGCAGTTAAGAATGAGAGAGTGGATTTTGGTACCAAATAAACCTGTGTCTGAGTTCTGCCACTTGCCTGAGGTGATCTGAGGCAGCCCCTCTGAGCCTCATTTTTCTCTTCTTTAAAGTTAGGGTAACGATTGTACCTATGCCTAGAGATGTAATGAGGATTAAATGCGATGATTCTTGTACTGTTCTTAGCTCCACATTTGAAACCAATTAAGCGCCCTATAAATATTTCTTGTTATTATTATTGACTGTTTCCTCCATATGATTTATAAGCTTCTTGGGAACAGGGACTGTTGTGTTTACCATTACCGCTGCTATTACTGTGACAAGCTAGAGTGCTAAATTGAAATGAATTCATTCCCCTGTCACCCATTTATTCTCACTCTCTCTTCCTGCCTCACTTATGAGCACACATGTGTATGTGCATACAGATAGGTGCGCGCACACACACACACACACACACACACACACACACACACACACGGGCGTGCGCGCGCGCATGCATGCATACTACCCACTGCAAAAGTGGCTCTGCAGCAGTGGTTCTATAGTCGAGACCCACAGGTTGAGAACTGCCAGCAGGGTCACCTAAGACCATTGAAAAAGACAGATATTTACATTACGATTCATAACAGTAGCAAAATTACAGTTATGAAGTAGCAACGAAAATAATTTTATGGTTGGGGGTCACCACAACATGAGGAACTATATTAAAGGGTCACAGCATTAGAAAGGTTGAGAACCGCTGCTCTAGAGCGAAAGTTGATATGAGTTAGGTGAGTTTTTTTTTTGTTTGTTTGTTTGTTTTTTAATTTTTTCCCAGGAGTCTTATAAGAAAAATCCTCATTAGAACTCTAAAGGAAACTGCCTAGCATTATCAGTGCCACAGTATCTGGAGCCAAATGCCAGGGATTGTAGTTTTGAAGGTGGATAATACTGGAGATTTTAATTCTATGGGTTTTTTTTTTCCTGCCTTCTTTAAAAGTTCTTATAATATCTAACCTAGAGTATAGTTGGTTAATTAATCCAATGCCGAAGGAATTGTCCATGCCTCTTGAAGATTATGCTAAGAAGAGAGCATTGATGTTTTGCCAGTTGTCCACTGTGATCATTGCATCCCTGTCATGTGATCAGAGTCTCAGATGGCTCAAGGACTCACCTCAGATTCTATCTGGGGATCATTGCCTAACTGCCCACTGCATCTTATTAAGTTAGTCAAGTATAGAACTTGCCTACGTATCAAAAATAGTATTCTGTGTCAAAAATGTCTCGTAGGACAAAAAGTTACCTTGCTGGTGACAGAACTGATCATACACGATGACTGGTGTGCTGCTCTTCTGGTTTGATCTTATTTCCCTCATTAGAGAACATTTCCCAGGTGTGATCATGAAAGAAAACAGTCTTGTGTCTGGGATAATGTTAGGGAATAAGCTCTCATGAATGAACTCACTGTGTGACTGGGATGCTATTAATCCTCACTCTTAAATCTGAGTATATGAGCTGGATCTTAAAATCTTCAGGAGCCAGAAGCAGAAATGGACCCCTCAGGAGGATGTGCTGTTTACCAGCCATAGACTTTTATAATGTTGGCTGAGCTCACTGGACATTACACAGCTGGAGAGGGCCTCCTAGTCCAAATATAAATATTGTTTTGTCCTCAGTGTAGCCTCTCCACTTTATATACAAAGATCCCTGTATATGCACTGCGTGCAAATGATTTGCTACTTTAAGTCCTCGTAATGAAGCTATTACTATGAACGTTTATTGGCACCAATGAATTCATTGGCCATATGTTAGTCCTGTATGGATTATCATCTTCTATTTAAATTCTTTCGTTTTGTTAGTCAGCCTTTTACTCTGAATCCATAAAATGATCTTTTGCAGTGGTTAGGTTCTCATTTAAATGAGATTCAGGTTCTGCCAGGCAAACAGAGACAGACGGGCTTTTTAAAACTCTCATGGGCTGACTATCTTCTAAACATGGACAAAGAGGGCCTGATTCACTCAGGGTGAGAGGGAAGCTTCTCTGTGAAGTCTCCTTACCTCTACTGGGGTTCCCTTTTTCCTTCCTCCCTTCCTTCTGTCCTCCCTCCCTCCCCTGCATTCTTTCCCTCCCTCCCTCCTTTCCTTTTTCCCCTTCCCTTCCCTCCCCTCTCTTCTCCTCTTTTCCCCTCCTCTCCCCTCCCCTCCTCTCCTCTTCTCTCCTCTCCTCCCTTCCCTTCCCTTCCCCTAAAGCAAATGTAATCAGTATGAGTGTTGATGTAGAAATCAGGCAGGTTTGTTCGAAGGCAGGCCTCAGTGCAGCAAACCTGAAGAGCCCTGAGATGCCGAGATGCCGTGTCTCTAAGTGGGGAACATGCTGTTTTAATTGAATGCCAAGACTTGCTCAGGCACTGTCTCCCTCACCTGACATATGACAGGAAAGGTAGCTCCTGAACATCACGGGCTAATTAATTCCTGGGCATTTGGCATCGGGCACTTGCTGTCTGCTATCTATGAAAGCTTGGGTGTGGGAAACACATTAGCTATTTTTCTTGGGAAGAGATTTATTGTAAGGACTTGGGTACATTGGCTTGAGGCCAGACTTCCAGGAATCACTTCTGAGATGTGATGTTTGTTCATTCTAGAAGTCTTATAAATTAGACTTCTAGACATTAGAAGTCTAAATTAGATTAAAAAATTAGAACCTGTGACTACTATAGTCACATCCATGGTTGATCTGAATGGTACCTGGTGACATTGTGCAGTGCAAAAACTTTGCTACTCTATGAGGTCATTATAGGGGTTAAATAAGTTAATAATATGTGTAAAGTGTTAGAACAGTGCATGCATATAATAAACACTATAGAAGTTATTACTGTTCTATCATTATTATTTTCTATAAAATGGGGATAGCTCTGACTTAAAGGATTGTTGTAAAAGTTAAATGAGTTTTAGACCCTGGTCTAAGTAAGCCCTGAATGAATATTAGCTATAAACAATAACAATTATTATGTTTTAACTCTTAGAATGATGCTTTCACTGTAGTGTGTTTCCTAGGCCTTCTTACCCGGAGGCCTTCTACTTCTGAAGAGTTATTACAGAGATGCTGGCTTGAATTGAGAGAGGCTCACAAGAGCCATCATTTCTTCAAGACAGAGCACTTCTCAGCACCGTGCACATTTGCTCCACAGGGTTAGTATTCTTGACAGTCTTTCAGGGGAACCTCAATTCCAAGAAGTTAGTTTACTTTGGGGGAATTGTATTTCTAACCAACATGATTTCACACCAGTTTATTCTCTGTGTGAATAAGGTCTCTGCCCTTAAAATTGGGCAATGTTTGATGAAAAGGATAGGCTAGGAATCCATATGGTTCATGAATTCATATTTACATTAACCAAATACTTGGGCCTCATTTGGTAGAAAATATTTTTGTACAAGTGCTTGGTAGGTCATTTCTAGATTGCTGAATCATTTCTTGGGAAATTAAGTAAAAAAATACTTTCATGATTTATAGTGAAAAGGGACTTTGTCTATCTCCCTTGATGAATAGTGACAGTAGGGAATGGAATTCTTGGTAGCTTCTGTATCTTCTGGCAGTTGCATACCCGTTAGTAAGTGTTGGCTTGATCAGCAAAGTATGAATTCTGGGGGCAAAGGAAGATGAAATTCCCATATGGGAACTGAAGTCGGAGGTGGATGTCATGAAGGCTTCAGGGTGGGACAAAGACTAACTTCGAAGCTCTGAATCAGGTTTTAAGAATTGTTAGTAGACGATTTGAAAGTTTCAACATTGAGCATTGAGCAGCCATCTTCCATTGAAATGATACAAATAGACTTTGTCTGAAATACGCTGTGGGGACATACCAAACAGGCAGAGCCAATCCCCAGCCAGCAGGGAGGGAGCTCCAAGGCTGTGCCCCATGTTGCCCTGTGCAGGGCGTTTTCCTGAGGCCGAAGTTTCCACAAGTGTATACAAGCCTCTCTTCTCAGTCCTCAGTTACAGAACTGAACACGCCTTAATGATACCTCAAGTCTTGTGGTTACAGAGCCTGGGAGGGCAGGGTGGGAGGAGAAGTGTGGTAAATTCCAAGGCAGGGAGGTTCAGGAATCTCGAGACTCAGGAAATACCGAAGTCTTCCAATCAAGGGAAAGTCTGTGTTAGTATATTTATCCACAAATGATTAAGTGAATATACAACCTTGGACTTTTAAAAGTAAAAACAATTGAACAGATTGACTGAGTCCCCACTGTGTGTAAGATCTTCTGCATGCAGGCCCAGTGGCTCAGGCCTGCAGCGTGGGGCCTCAAGACAGGGCCCAGTTTCTTCTGATACTTGAGAGACAGTAATGTGAGAACTGCTTCCCCCATCCTGCATCCAATATGGAGCATCGGTGGAAAGTCCATCTTGCAAAGAACTCTTGGGAATATTTCCAAATTCCCAGTGCTGTTTTCCCTGTCCTTACTTGCCTGCTAGTGCTCCTCGAGGCCAGATGTCATGTCCTAACTACTTCAAACCCTGCCTGCTGGTTCCAGGTGCCTCTGTGGCTAATGCATAAGCTTTGGCCGATCACAGAGATGCTCCCGTGAAGCCTGCTGTCTTAACAGCCACCCCTGGCGCTAATATAGAGCTCTGCTGACTTCCCTGTCCACTGGCTTTCACAATCCTGAAGCCTTGCGACTTATTCTAGGACACCAGCTCAGACTCTTCTTTGCTTCTGGCGACTGGACTCTTAAGAACCCCCATCATCCTTTCCTACAGTCTGAGCTGATTTTGTCTTGTGCCACACAGATCCACTTGATGCATCTCAGTATCATTGAAACTTCACACGCGCACACACACACACACACACACACACACACACACACAAAATAGATTGGTTTGTGGTCTATTTCCACTCAGGGGGGGCCTTATATAAACTCATGGATGCAGTCAGTGTAAGGAATTGGTATTGCTCAACTACCTCATGAAGCACTCAGGACCATTGAGCAAGGTGACACTTCATTCCTCCTGCTGAGAGCTCCTGCCTGCCTACAAATACTCTAAGGTTTCCTAGAGTATGATAAGCGAGAAAGACATGCCTCCGTTGTCACATGTGAGAGAGTGGCAGTGTTGAGAAAAGGCTTTGGCAGCAGAGGGGAGGGATCCAGGGAGACTGAGGAAAGTCCGGGGGAGGGGAGGGCAGGTGATTGATGATGCCAGGGAAGTGACGGAATAGGATGCATTGTGAGGACCTGAGTTTTGTCCAAGGAGACACTGAGAAAGGGACTTTCGAAGCATCTAGATAAGCACCTCTTGTTACCAAAGAAGAAACTGAGACCCTGAGAAATGAAGGGACTTTTCCAAGGTCATTAAGTGAGATAAGCCCATTAAACAATCCCAAGTCCATTATTTCTTCTATCACATCTTGCTGCTCTTTCCAGAGTTGAAGGAAAGAGGGAGGATGGAATTACAGAGAATTAGAAGGAAAGGGGAGTCAGTGTCTCTTGATCACCCTCATGAGGTGACTGCAACCTTCAAAGCACAGTTGGGGTGGCCAGTGTGCTGAGAGGGAAGGAATGGGGTGATCCAGCAGCATGCACTTAGAGTGTTGCCATACTGTGCTGTTACCAGCACTGTGAGTCATTGGACATTGCCCTTGGAGGGTAAGGGGATGGCCCCAAAGCGGTTGGCATAAGGGACTGGGGGTGAACCATTGATTACTCAGCATCTTTAAACTAATTCCCTGGAGTAGAATTCTGCAACGAGCTGCTCTGAGTCAGTCTGTAATCCCACAGGGTCTTTAAACTGAACCCTTCAGTACACAACCAGAGGCGGGGATAGTCTCCTCCCTGCACTTGCTGTACGTTTCAAAGCAGACACAGAATTTAAAATGAAAGGCTGCAGAGCAGCTGCAGGCACGAATGCCTGTGTTTTGACCCTCTACCTCTCTGTGGCTGCCTCTGGCCCACAGAGGAAAAGCAGAAGTCAGCCTGACCCGTTCTGATGGTGTGATCAAAGACACGGAGGAGGGGCAACAAACACAGTAACTGAACCTGGGTAGGACCAGACTGACCTGCTATTCAGACAGAGCAGAGCCCTTCTCTGAATAGAAACTTCCAGAGTTGGACTGCCTGAACTTACTTTATGTCTGCAGATCTCTAGTCTCTGCCTCGGTCATCACAGGCCTCTTCCCTCCGAGTGTATCTGTGTCCAAATTCCCCTCTTATAACTATACTTCTTATAACAAATCATTGGACTTAGGGTCTACCCTGATCCAGTTTGACATTTGCAACATTTGCAAAGACCCTAATATCCAAATAAAGTAATGCTGACAGGTTCTGAGTAGACGTGGATGTTGAGGGACACTGTTCCCTTTAGCACAGACCTCTACATCTGATCCATCGGTAAGCCTTAGCCCGTCTGTTTCGAACAGTTTTCAGCACTCCTGCCACAACCTGCCTGCTTGGATCAGCCGGGTTACTGCCTCCTACCTGGTCTGCTTTTGCCCCATCCAGTCCATGCTACACAAGGCAGCCAGAGGAACCTTTCCAAATGTAAATCAGACTCAGTGGTTCCCCGGCACAAACCCTTCGATGGCTTCCTAATACGAGACAACAAAACCCAGTTTTTAGGGCGGGTTGGTAAACACGTGAAGGTTCGGGGAGAGTGGTGAGCCTCCAGTGGGCACAGAGCGGTGTTCCCTTCTCCCGCCCCTTGTCCTATGCATCACCTCCCTGTGGCTGTTCCTTCTACACAAACCAGTGATGCAGGGGAAAAAGAGAGAAAGAAAAATAACCCAGCTCTTTAACTTGGCCTGGAAGGTCTTAGTGATCTTGCTCGCTGCGTAACTTCTGTCCCCATATTCGCTGGACTCCAGCCACACTGGGCTGCGTTCTGCCCTCACTCAGGCTGAGCTGTTCTCGTTCACTGTTCTCCTGAAACATTCTTCCTCCAGGTCTCCAGATAACCCCTGTCTTTTCGATGTTCTAGTCCCGACTCATGTGTCTCCTGCTTAGAAAGGCCTTCCTCAACCCAGCCTAGTGACTGCTCTCTCTCACATTAGCCTAGGTACCCTCTACAGAGCTATTTTCAGTATCTGAATTTTCCTGATGTACCTGTACAGAGATATGGATAACACTACATTATATCTTCATTTGACTCCTCCAATAGAAGGCCAGTTCCTGGGAGCAGCTAATTAGCTTTCCTTGTCTATAGCTGTATCCTGGGTCCTACAAGAATTACTGGCACAAAGACGCTCGATAAATATGTTGCGCCTACTAAAATTTTGTGTTTTGTGGTTTCTACTCTCCCTCCCAAAATACATTTTATTTGTAATGGTAAAATCTGCCATTTTCATGCATTAAAAACACTTTGTAGAAATTCTTACATTAACAATTGAGAGGGAGAAAATGGCTATTTTCATACCTTCTTCCCAACATCTCTAAAACCATCTGTTTTAGTTTCTTCAGAATATCTCAAATAGTGTTATAGCCACACCCTGCTCCCCTCACCTCCTACCCCACCCCAGCACCTGAATGCACAGGTGCATACTCATTCACAACGTTATACACACCTTCCTGCACAGGAAGCTACCATTTATCTCCCACCCCCACGGGAAAGCATTTCCAGATGTGTGGAGGATTCTGTAGGAAGATATAGAGCAGGATTTAAGATTATTATAATTTTGGTTTGTGGGGGAAACTTACCTAATGGCAAGGATACGAATATTGTTCCATACGTATCCGGCTGAGAGCATCTTACCCAGAAGAGGTAATGGAGTTGCCATCAGGGAATTCAAACTAATGCACAGGAAATCTTCCTTCCTTTTTGGACAGTTGGTTATGAAGTTGAGCAGAAAACTATCAGGAAATTTAAGGTTTGTCCTTTTTTGGAGGGGGTGTTCTTCATGTTAACCATCCCTAGAACATTCTTTATTTTCCAAGACCTCTTTAGATAAGACTGGTTTTGCTCTCAAGAAACTCTGACCAGGAGTAGTAGATATTTAGCTTTTTAAATAGATTGGTGTTTTCAAACTGGTCTGGTTGCCTCCTTTGTCACCTTTAAGTTTCCAGCCTTTCTTTTCTTCTTGACTCAGCGATTTTCATGAAAGGCCATTGGAACTTGCTTACTCTGTACTTCTCATCCAGTATTCAAACAGCCCTCTGCGTTGGCAGAAGCCGCCGTTGCCCTTCACACTGGCGGTTTGTCCCTGTTATATTTCTACAGCAGCCTGAGACCCGATGACAGCAGCGATGCCAGGGCTGAAAAATCACTCAGCAGTAAGCAGCGGCACTTGCACTCCCTGCAAACAGCCTCTTGGGCCGTGTGCTTCAGTGGAAAAGCCCGGGTTTTAGAACTGAGTAATCTGGACATAAATCCTGGCTCTGTTTTAGCTTTCTGTGGCCTTAGATGACCGTCGAACTCCTCTGAGCCTGTTTTCTCATCTATAAAAGCGAGAACTATGTTTTATAGACTCGGGAGAATTAAAAGAAGCAATACACAAAGGTTCTCAATAAGTTTTATTTTAAACTCATTATAAAATCATTCCTTTAAGAATCTAAGCAGCCGAAACCGGTTTGGCTCAGTGGATAGAGCATCAGCCTGCAGACTGAAGGGTCCCAGGTTCGATTCCGGTCAAGGGCATGTACCTTGGTTGCGGGCATATTCCCAGTGGGGGGTGTGCAGGAGGCAGCTGATAGATGTTTCTCTCACATTAATGTTTCTAACTCTCTGTCCTTCTCCCTTCCTCTCTGTAAAAAAATCAATAAAATATATTTTTTTAAAAAAGAATCTAAGCAGAGATCTGAGAACACCCTGTGGGCAGGGCATCGTGCTGAGCTGTGAGCTGAGTGGTTGGCCTGGTAGATGCAGCTGCACTGTATTTGCATCGGAAGGACAGACAGATCGTGGGCCTGGCTTACATGTGCTTTGGAACCTGTAGCCCCTGAGGCTTGACTCCCACCCACTTGCTTAGCACCCTGAGCAAAGTACTTGACCCTTGAAATTCCCATCCTCACCTGTGGGATGGAGTGAGTCTGCCTGCCTCTACTGTGTGCTAATTCCATGAAATAATACCTACAGCCTGTCATCGCCCCTGAGAAATGGGGCCCTCAGCTCTCTGGGCCCAGAACCCATGGCTGCTTTTCTTACTCCACAAACTGCTGGAAGGGGCTCTCAGACCCTGAGAACTTCAGGAGGTGTCCATGGAGTCCCGACTGAGAAGCCCTGATACAGAAACGCTGGTGGCTTACTAGAAGGGTGACGTGTTAATTCTCCAGTTTAGAACTTGCTTTCCCAGCTCCCCTGGGATGAAGTAGGAAATCCTTAGCAGAATGCACAGGCCCTGTGGGAGCTCAGACCCCATGGGAAATGGCAGCTGCAGAAACGGGGTATTGTCCCTGTGCTCAGCAAGGGGCCCCGGCCAGGACTTGCATATTCTTCATCATCCTTAAAAATAAAACTTATTGAGAACCTTTGTGTATTTAGGGCTCCGACTCCCTTTTGTCCAAGACTGAGCGAGTAGTCGCCTTTCCCTGTGCTTGGTCCCGGAGCACTGACATTCTGCACAAGTGAACAAATGGGACAATCATGTCAGACGAATATCATGACAAATTTGCAGGCAAGGCACCCCCATTTGACTACCCCATGTTCCCACAGCTATTCCTCTTGGACCTGCCTTACCGTCTTCTTAGGAGCCCACATCTGGCCTGATGAAATGGGTTCCCAGATTGTTGTTGGGCACATGGCCACTCAGCTAAGGCTTATACTTGCTGGCTGTTTTTTCAAACGGATGTGGCCGTAGAAAGAAATGCCAGCAATGGCTGGTGCCAGGTTTCCTTCCTGTGGTCTTTGCCTTGCAGTCCATCTCGCTAGAAGCGTCTGCCCCAAGATCTGCCTCTACTACAAATCTTCGGTCAGACACGGGATTTAAAGTCACAACTCCTCCCACCTCCCAACCCACTTCTCATGCTCTGTGTTTTTTCTCACATCACTTTTCTCAGTCTACTATGGAATTTATTTCTATGCTACTGTTCTCCCTGCTTCCAAATGTGAACCCCAATGATGGAGATTTGGCCCCTACAACAGACTCTCTGTAGAAAGGACTCTAGAGACGTGCCCACTAAGACATCCATGCTGCCCATGAGAAGTCAGTTACAACCAAATTATCTGAACTCTACTCATTGTAGTGCTTCTGACATGGTTGGTAAATGCAGCAGATTGGAAATATGTGACTTATTCCCCCATGGCCCATACCTAGCTCTGATCGCTTTAGAGACACCTGATTTCTCTGAGTCCAGCCTAGAAATGGATGTATATGAAGCAGAAACATTCAGTTCTAAGACAAGTATAGGCTCTTCTGAGGGGTCATGCTGTGTTAATACCTCTGTCCATCCTGCCCCCAGCCCAGTACCTGCCCGCCCTTCCTCTAATCCACTTTGTGCGGCTGGTGCCACCTCTGCCAGGCCGGACTTCTGTTCATCTCTTTGAATTTATCTTCACTTGGTCGTGACAGTGATCTTCGCTTGACCAATCTTTAGTCAAGTTTTTGAATCTTTTCCTAGGCCTGTCTGTACATTTCCTTGCAAAATCCAGTTTAAGTAAGAACCCTGCTGAGTTAGTTTAATCTCTCCACTCTCCAATATCTGATCAGGTTCTTCTTCCTCCCATGTCTGACCACCTGACTGTCCTCAGCAAGAACCCTGGCAGGTTGGATTAGTCAGAACTTCCCACCCCTGCTGTTTCCTCAATGATTTTCCATCACTGACAACACCACCTCCCGAGCTGTAAGTTCCCAGGTATTCAACATTGTATTCAACCTTGAGCCCTTCTCCTCCGCCCACTGTAAAATCCCACGCAGGGGTCCCTGTGATGGCCTTGGATAAAGTCTTCCTAACCACCTGTTTTGTTTTGTTTTTTGTTTGTTTGTTTTTAAGGAATCTAAGTAGCACACACTTTTAAAAATCCTTAAGAACAATTCAGCCGACAGTTATTGATTTCCTTAAAAAATGAAAGAGAAGGAAAGACATTGATTTTGCCATTCTTCATCACAGAGAATGATGGACCTGCTGAGCTACTTTTCCTCAGTCTAGAAAGATACATTAAATTTTTCATTCTGTTACAGTTAATTACAGGTAGAAAGAAAAAATCTCAGGTTGACCTGCGTAAGAAGGAGAACCTAAACACTGAAGGATAAGGACACACTTATTAAAAAAAAAAAAAAAAAAAAAAAGGTTTTTTTTAAGAGGCATAAAACAGTGTAGCATTTGTTCATTGCTCATTAGTGTCTTCAGGGCCACTATGCAATATCAGTTGAAGAACAAAATGAAAATTTCCTTGCTTTTCTCTGTTTTTCAGCGTCCTTGCTCCCAATCCCCATGACTTTGTCCTAAGTTCTGCTTGTGACAGATTTCATATTCATAGTCTTCATGGTAGTAGGGTGAAAGGATGACCTTAACTCAGTTATGTAGCATTTGCAGACACTTCAGAATCATTTCTCCTGGAGCGATGCAATATTTTTATAAGAAAAATATTGGCTGAGTGTCTATGTGCAAAGCTCAAGAGCCTACAAAGGTGCTTGAAATATTAGTAAAATCTCTTCTCTAAGGAGTATAGTTTAGTGCGAGAGGTGGCACATCTGCCAGTTGCTTTAAGGGGTAGAATGACTCAGACGGCGTCTGGGGAAAGGACCATGAAGTTGAATCTCATTCTTAAATTCATATGTATGGTGATTTGGTCCTTACCACTTTCCCAGATGACTTTTGTTGCCCAAATTGGCCAGTTTTACCAGCCAATGCCTACAACTAAAAAGTAATATTCATAAATTAGATAGACACTATAGATACTGTAGTGGTGGGGCTTGCCTGGGATGGGAATGGCTGATGGGGAGAGAGGGAATGTCAAGCAGGGAAAAAAGAAGACATAGGTAAAACTTTAGACAATAATAAAACAAAACAAAAAATTTGATAGACAGGAATCTTGGGGTGACAGTATGCTCAATGTGTGATATAAGTAAAATAAACTCTCCTGGTACATGTCGAGTTTGGTTGTGCTGTCACACTTGGCAAATGAAAGATGTTCAAAGCCCCACAAAGATTTGCTATTTGCTGTTCCAGGAACGTCACAACACTCCTTGGGGGTGAATCTGTGATTCTAGGACAGAATGGCCTCTGCTTGGAAATTGCCACTGATTAGCTGGGTAGTTCACGTTCAAATTAGGAATAATTACCCAAGCAGCCCCGTTTAGATGGGTGCTAGCAGTAAGGAGGAAATCTGGCCAGTTGGTGGAAAATTATGGCTCTGATCCTATAGCTTTCAAGACTGAAAAATGGGGAGATAGTCTTGTCTGGTCAGGAGGGTGGATCTATACGCTCTGTTACAGCGAGACCACACGTGTCAGCTAAGCCCATGAGGCAATTTCAACTCCTGAGTAAGCAGTAGCCCCTTTTATAAAACATCTATCAGGATTTTCCTAAGTTATGCCCCCCAGATAGGTGGCTTGTGCATCTGGTTAAATTGTAGGTGGTTTACAATAGAACTGAGAGAGTATTTCTGCCTAAGATCTGTTGCTCAAACAGTAAAAGGGGTCTTTCAGAAAGAAAATGAAGAGCTTGACTATCCTTATGACTAGCATGCTGTCCTTATGACTAGCATTCTGTCAAAAGTATATTGTGAAGGCCATTGGGTTAAGGGAATGAATAGATGAAGCTATAGGTGAGAACTTTATATTTTTTAAATAATAAATCTATTTCTTATTTACAACTTCACGTGGCAACAACATTCTCTTCATTTTATGAGTGAGAAAACTGAGCCACAGAGAGGTTAAATAATTTGCCCTGAATTTTACTTCTTGTTCATCCTGGAATCATATCAGTGCTGGGTCCCCTCTGCAGGGGAAAGTAGAAGGTGTGTCTTTGGAGTTTCCCTTTCCTGGTTCTTGGTGTTCCCACTGTACTTGGAAGGCTGGTCCTACCTTTGGCTGACCCTCCTACTCTGGCTGAGTGGGCATTGAGGAAGGTCGCTTAAGTTAGTGTCTGGTCAATTTCCAAGAGAATTTTTGAACCCTGAGAGTGGCAGAAGGTGATAAACTCTGGAAAGCAAACAGATGTTCAAGAACTTACCAACCTATGTTCTACATTAAAAAGTTCAAAACATGGTAATTAGAAGTAGTTATGAAGAATATCTAAGTAAGCCTAGAAAATCCAAGAAAATCCTAACCTAAATGGTAATGGAGGTTGGGATTTGAATTTATGAAAACATAGGAAACTTTGTAAAGAAAAACCTCTTAAGTGGTCTTTTTATGTGTTACACTAAATAATTTGGAGAGCAGAAGAAAGTTCCTTGCCTTCCTTGCCTGTCTTTCAAAGTAAACTCCCCTCTTCACCCACCCCTGAAACAGACACAGGGGATCAATGGTAGGAGCATTCACCCGCCCCCCACTAAAATATTTTAAATAAATAGCAGCTCTCTTAAAATTGCTTTTCTCTCTTACCATTTCACTTTGATTTCCATCTTTCAGTCCCTTTCTCATCTTCACTTTTCATCCTTTCTGTTCTTGTCTCACTGACTAGCCATCTTTAGTTATACATGTGGGTGGGGAGCTGTCTTATCCCACTTTTTTAGTATTTTAAGAGCATTTGATATCCTCCCCAAAAATGCTGACTCATTATTTCCCAGCTCTCACTCCAGTTGAAGCCTGTGCTCTAATTTGATTAATATAACTTCCCCATTTTCCATCCTCTTTTTCTGCCTGTCCTTTATAGATAACATATATATTCTTACCAATTGCTTCAAAGATATCTTTTCTTGGAGTTCTACCATATCACAATTTGTCAAGGTGTGGTTTCCATGTATTTATCTGGCTTGGGATTCATTGTGATTCCTAAGCCTGCAGATTCATGTCTTTCATCAAATCTGAAGAACCCTTTTCCAACAGTGCCTCTTTCTAACTTTTTTTCTCTCTTCTTCTGACACATTTCTAGACACATGTTGAAAATTCTCTTACCTCCGTGTCTTTTAACCTTTTTTTTTTTTTTTTTTTTTTCCCTGTTTCCATCCCCTTAGCTCTTTGTACTACATTTGGGTAATTTTCTCAGATCTAATTTTCAGATCTTTTTCTAGTTTGCTCTTTATTCAGCTGAGTCTAACCTATGTTATCTTCCTGTTGGATTTTAAATGGCATCCTTTCTGTTTTTCAATAATAGTTGAAAGCATAATTTTATTAATTTGAAGAAGCTTTATGTGGTTCTTATAAAATCTGACTTTTAAAATACTTATTATTCTTTCCTCATGTTTTCAATTTCCATTTTACACCTTTAGTCTTTGTAAACATTTTAATTTTGGTTCTCATAGTTCTAGTACCTGAAATTCTTGGTAGTAGTGATGGGAGGAGTGGGGAGTTCTTGATCCCTGTGTCTACTGATCCTTGTTCATGGTGGAGGGTTTGTGTGTTTTATAATTTTGATTGTGAGTTTTTCTTCAGGGGCTTTCCAGTATAGGCTCAGGTTGAGTGGATGTCCCTTCAGAGAGGTTTTGTGTGTGCTTTTGTCAGGAGCCCTGTGGCTATCATCAGCCTGGGCCACTTTCTATTATATTTTAACTTCTCATGTAGAGGTGCTTATCTAACTGGATGGTTGGTGGTGTTCCTTTATTGAGATAGGAAATATGAAGAGAACAAGGTTCTGCAGAAAGGCCATGAGTTTGAAACATCTAAGAGGAAAATATCAAGAGGAAGTTGGATATATGGATTTGGAGCTTAAAAAAGAGATCTTGGATATAAATATTTTCTTACAGGTGATCATAGAATGAGGTTTCTGTTGAGACATGATAGAGATACCTTGGCTACAGGGGACATGGAGGTTATTAGTGAATTTAATGGCAACTGTTATGGTGATGAGAGGTGATGAGAAGCTTGGGACATGAGGAAATGAAATGAGTAATTTAGACAACTTTCAAGAAGTTTTCCAGTAAAGTTATGTAAAGCTTGAATTAATTTTTAAAGGAAATGTATAACTAATTAATTATGGTTAATTATGATTGGAAGGCAGAATCTTTTTTAAAAAATAAAAAATATATTAAACTAGTTTCTTGATAGTGAAAAAGTCACTAAGATGGAGACACAGGCCAACACAGAGAGGATTCAAGACACTGAACCAATACGCTTAACATATATTAAATAACTTAATATCCATAATAACTCCGTGAAGTAGGTACACTTATTATCTCACGCAGGACATGAGGAAATTGGTCACCAGAGAGGTGATGTAATTTGCATGATAGAAGAACAGTTTTAATCCAGACTGTGGAGTTCATGTTCTTAACCACTACACAATGCTGCTCCTCAAAATATCCATGCATAATGAAGTGTTTGCATGTTGTAGCCAAGATAAGGGCTCATCCATCTACAAGTATTGAAAATGCTATTAGTTATATAATCACTTTGGGGCAAAAGAGTAAATTAATGCTGACCCAAATACTTGTTAAAACTTCTCAGCTTTATATTATAGAGTGAGGCAGGCAGAATGGAAGTGTCATTTGACCAGCTTTAGCTTTAATCAGTGACCTTTAATAAACATGAACATTATTCATTTAATTGCACCTGTAATTCTGGTGGACTCATTTCTGAGGGTATACAGGTAAGTAAGCAGAGTTTACAGCAGTCAGAAGCCACTTGCATCTCACTGCTACAATGTGTCATTTCACTATCAAAATGTGAGTTTCATTAACTAATGTTCTAAAATAAATGACTTTTTCCCACGTTCCTGGGGGACTGGCTTTAACTAGAACATGTGTGTGTTTCTTTCCTTATTAAGGATTTAACAACACCGACAGAATATGTGACAAAGAGTTTATTATCCGTAGAACAGCCACCAATCGAGTACTGAATGTCCTCCGTCACTGGGTCTCAAAGCACGCACAGGTAATTCAGTGGCCTCATGAATTATTTTTAAGAGTTTTTTAAATCAACTTTTTAAGTCTTAGACATCAAAATCTTTATTGTTGAAAGTATTTCATATGCCTACGCCCAACCATTGCCTTTTCTTTTTTTTTTTTTTTTTTTTTTTTAGTAACTTGGATAAAGCTGAGTTGTTATTCTTTCTTTGAGCATCAGAGTGGTCATCTTGCTTAGGGTCCATCAAGTCAAGGGTTCCTCCCATATGCCTGTCTATGGGTTAGCAACAATAGCAGCCCAGGGTCAGGGCACCTGTGTCTTTCTCCCAACCCTACCACTGTCTTCTCTGGTGCCCTGAGTTGGTCACTTGGCCTCTCTGAGTGTTAATTTCATCTTCTGAAAAGAGGAACAACCACTACCCTCCTACCTCCTCCAAGTATGTGGTGAGAGTTAAAGGCTATGTTGAATTGAAAGACATGAAAGGCATAAAGTACAATATAAATATGTGTGACTAAATCCTTCCAGCTTCCACATTTCATTTCCCGACAACCAGTCCATAGCTCCTTGCAGACGGGGCTTGTCCCATTCATCTGTGTCTCCCTTCATGGGGTTCTGCAATGTTGGGCACATGGATATAATGGTCAAGTTGAGTTTGCATATGAAGGCTGCCGTTGTTCATCCTCTCGGGCAGGTCATTCTCTAGCCTTTCAAGTACCCAACTCAGCAGAGACCCAAATCAGGGCTGCGTGTGTGGAGAATCCAACTTAAGGACATGTTTGTATAGTTCACACACTTCACGAGAGTCCCTGGCTGGGAACCTTTGTATGTCATTTGCATGATTCCAGATGCCAAGGTGTCTGCAGGCTCCAGAGCTGATGCTCCTATGGCTGCTTTGTCTTCTGTGCACAGAGAGGAGGGTGTGAGGCCACTGCCAGTCTGGCCTGGACTCAAAGACCTGGAGAAAGGGCTGATGCGCAAATTAATACACAAGACAAGAAATATAAATTTGGAAATTATGGGGGAAGCCAGTTGTGAGCTTGGTACAAGGGACCAGGTTCCACTGAGTTTCCCTTCCCATCTGCCTTTTATTTACTAGAATAATCAATTGCCTCTTTGGAATGCAAACCGACATATCAAAGGTGTTGTTTAGCCGAAACTGGTTTGGCTCAGTGGAGAGAGCGTCGGCCTGCGGACTGAGGGGTCCTGGGTTCGATTCTGGTCATAGGCATGTACATTGATTGCGGGCACATCCCCAGTGGTGGGTGTGCAGGAGGCAGCTGGTCGATATTTCTCTCTCATCGGTATTTCTAGCTTTCTATCCCTCTCCCTTCCTCTCTGTAAAAAATCAATAAAATATATTTTTTTTTAAAAGGTGATGTTTAGTAAACAGTAAAGAGATCACCAGACTTGGGGGGTTGCCTTCGGCTATTGAGTCAGCAGCAGGTAATAACAATGCAGAAAGACAGCCTTCTGAATATCAAAAATCCCATTCAGCCTTCTGACTGGACTTCTTGCATTTATATTAATTGCTGTTGATCTTGGCTTCTGGTAGGTGGGGGAAGGCTTTGAGGCTGGCTACAGGCAGTTCAGATCTGTGCTCCAGACTCTGTCCAAGGCCTTGTATGTATGATCTTCAGCAATTTTGGTTTTCCTGACTTGTCTTATTGGCCAAAAAATTCTGAAAAGATACTCTGTCCACTTAATTGAGGAATTTTACAGGCCACGGATGGCACTGATAGAGGGGCCTGCAGCTGTGTCCACAGGTTACCACTCACTTCACCCGACTTGGTACCCTCTGAATGACAAGTGCCTGCAAATGAAACAATCACTTATTTTCTTAATTGTGGACTGAAGGGGAATATTTTTAAAGCATGAGATAAGACAAAAATTACCTACTTACATAAAAATTTCCTTCCCAATGGAGTGTATGGAGGGAAGTCTGCTGCTCCCTTTTCTGTGTGCCCATCTCCTTCATTCAGTAACTAATAAAGATTGAGCTCCGGAGTGTGCCCAAACACTGGGGTGGATATAAACATGAGCAGGGTGCCAGCAACCTCTGACCTCATGGAGCTCCCAGCCATTGGAAAAGATGCCCACTAGCAGATGTTGCACTTAGTGCAGTGGTCAGCAAACTCATTAGTCAACAGAGCCCGATATCAACAGTACAATGATAGAAATTTCTTTTGAGAGCCAAAAACTGGCTTCTGCGCATGGGCCACAAAATTTCAATCGCACTGTATGCGCACGCCCGCACGTGGTATTTTGTGGAAGAGCCACACTCAAGGGGCCAAAGAGCTGCATATGGTTTGAGAGTCTCTGGCTTAGTGTAATTACTAGGTGGCAGGCTAGTAAATCTGCTTCTGATCATCTCAGACTTGGAGGCAGAGGACCAAATGCCTGCACATCTTTAAGAGAGTTGCTAGGCCGCTAACCAAGATAAACGAAGGGCCCGTGAAACTGACCCTGGGAGCAGTTGTGATCACTTGCCTGTGGGTGAGGCAGGAGAGCCCAATGAGTGGGTGATTCCAGAGAAAGCTGTCAGTGTAAGTCCTCTACCTCCTGGGGGAAGAAGAGGAGCTCTTCCTTCTCACTTCAGCCAGGTGAGAGAAGCTTCCAGGAAACGGCCCCCTCCCCTCTGTGAAGGTGAAAGGTGTTTGCTGGGGCGAAGTGGAAAAAGGTGGGTGGTTGGGAAGGTGTGGCATTCATCCATGCTTCCATCAGTCAAACAGCTGGGTCCATGGGGAATTGGTCTGGGCTGCCCTGGATGCTGTCCAGGATGACTGCCTGGAGAGGTGGGGTAGACCACTGGCAGCCCAGGGCCTGGGGAGGTTGAAAGTGACCCACAGGAGACGGGACATTTCCTGAGTCAGCGTAGCTGGCCTTACGTCTCCAATAGAGAGAGCTCTCAGAATCCCGCCACGTGCCCCCGAAGAGGAAGAGCTAGTCACTGTCCATCTGCCACCCTCAGAGGAGCCAGGGCCGGCTCCCCCTGCTCCAGCATGTTAAGGACATACAGGGCTACGTCCTTAACCCCTGGATCCCAGCCTGGACCAGAAGCCATAGCAAGCGAGTGGAGAGGAGATGATGGAGAGAGAAGAATGGGTCTCCATGTGAGCTTCCAGTCTTGAAGCAGCCCAGGCTAGGACAGGAGGGGAACATCTAAGTCTGGACTAAACTGGACTTTTGATTACTATATTAGACTGGACATTTTGACTGAAGAAACAAGATGGTTCTTATAACTAACAGGCTCTGAAAGGCTTTGGTGCCTGCCTAAAACTACATGCAGGGTGGGGAAGGATGGACTGCGGAGCAGTTTAATGGGACCGGTGAGAAGTAGTGCTTCTGCTTGGTGTTTCCATCATTGTTTATGATACAGGAAGTGTAGGTAGCAATTTCACAGAGTTACTTTCCTTCAGGAGTCTGTTTTGTGCCACTTAACAAATGATTTTTCTTTGATAAAGGTGGGTGTGGGAAGCACCCCCGCCCTCGAACAGCCACTGAGGACCTGGGCTGTGAGCAGGCTCCTGCTGGGCCTTCGGGGGCCCCGGCCAGGGAACCGGTGCAGCCAAACTCATGCTGTGTCCAAGGGAAGGGTCAGGAAACCCTGCTGTCCTGGAGACCTGGATACCCCACCTGACAGGTGGGTTAGGATGGCTGCCCACTGCTCCAGGGCCTCAGAGTGCAGTGCGGTTCCTAGGGCCTGTCCCTGCCAGGGAGTGGGTGCTGAGGGGCTACCAGGAATAAGAAGAGAGAAAATAGGTCCAGTGTGAGATGTTGACAGCTATGAAATATTCATTTTTGTAATGACACATTGGTTGCCTACTGCTTCTGCCTTGCAAATGATTTACCAAATCGCCACATAGAAAAATAATTGGCGGGCTACCCTTGGTTAGTCTCAATCAGCCAATGCCCATTGCTTCTAGTGGTCCACACTGCTTCCCGCTGACCTCTGCAGGGCGGCTAAGGAATCCCACATGTCCACCAGAACAAACCAGTGTCTGTTCACAAAGCTGATATCCCATGAGAGCAGCCAAAGGGAAATAGGGAATGCTCTGTTAACTGAATTAGGCCAGCAACCGAGGTTCCTGTTGGCTCCTCCTGATTTCAGGGGCCTCGTCTGGTGCTCACTTTCACACTCTGCCCACCTGATTTTATCTCCCTTTGTCCTCTCCTTCTCCCCTCAAGACAGACTGCCTTGGGCATCACCTTTCACTTCCACTCCTGGTGAGGACTCAGGTGAAGACAGAAATCTGGAACCATCAATTCCATCTGAATTCTAGTGTTAGCTGGCTATTGTCCTCTGTAAAACTGCCAGAATGATCTGTATGGGGTTCTCATGCACAAATAAATTATCTGTCAGATGCTCTAAAAAAAATAAAATGTAAGAATCTATTGGCTAGATATGGATCTTCTTTTTGTTTATTTTTTAATCCTGAAGATAGATTTTCATTTCCTTACTCTTATTTTTTTTTTTCTGTGCAGCCCAATAACCAAGTAAGAAGCTTCTAGTTTCTGAACTCCATGCCTCCGTTTTTCCTTTTATACATCTCTATTGCTATTCTTTAAACAGCCCCTGAGCTTCCTGTGCTTGTCTGTAACCATGCTCATCTGCGAGACATTGCAGCAGGATCGAAGTCAGTGTGAAACAGAATTAAATGGAACTTATTTCCCTTTCCCGTTAGTTGCCATGAACGGACATGTAGCTTTCTCTGTAGAGCCAGTGGGATTCTTGACCCTTGGTGGATGGATTTCGCTGGTGGAAAACACTGGGAGGCCCCACATGGGATTTCATGCACACCAGTCGTTTCCCATCTCTGCGGCAAGAGGTTCCGATGGAATTGCTGTGGGCAGCCCTTGTTTTTCCCAAGTTGCATTCTGCACGCTCCTCAGCACTCTGGGACTTTGGAAGCACTTCTGCGGACCATGGCAGGCAGGGAGCAGTCCTCAAGCCCCTCCCTGGCCAGCAACCCATCACTTGAGGTCTATCTGGGGACCCCACAGAGCCGCAGAGCACTGGGGAGTTGGCTGCTCTGTTCAGGCCCCAGGTTCCCCCTCCCTGTGGCCTTTCCTTGGTGTTCCTCTCCTGCCCACTCTTCTCCCAGTGCCGCCCACCTGTGCTTCCTGGGCGCTTTGCTCAGAGCTTCTCCCCGAATGCAGGTCAGAGGCTCCACTTCCAGGGCAGCCCTGTGACTCTGAGCCTCTCCTCTCCACGGGGAAGGGATGGAGTACAGTCTGCCTCCCAGCTGTCTTCATCCACCTTTTCTCCCCAACTGGAACAGGGCATGGAGAACATTTTCCAGAGGCTTCTATTTGAGTGAAACTCAAGGATCATTTTGGGGACATACATTTTTTCTTTAAATCAAGAAGCAGACCCTTTCCAAACATTTCTTTTCCCCTTCAGTCTTTGTCATTGTCTTGAAAGCTGTGATCCATATCAATTAGCTGCCTATCTAGAAACCAATGGGAAACATAGCATCTGGGGGGGTGAGGGGGGAGGTTCTCTTTTTTCCCCTGATAAATGCTTTTTTTTTTTTTTTTAAACAAACAAACGATGGATTCTCTTTAGAGGCTTGAAGATGTAAGCGTGGGAGCTATCTGAGTTTAAGGCTGTGGGGCAGTATTTAAAATTCTTACAAGCACAGCTGTTCAGGTCTAGAGGCTGGAATTTAGCAACTCATTCAAATGCAGAGTCGTCTGTTAGAAAATGATCGGGTGGATGATATGCTGCACAGCTTTTCCTTCTTGCTGAGTTGGTGTCGTTCATTGCCATTTGCCTCTGCTGGGCTATTTTTGTTCGAACGTACCTTCCACAGTTTGCATTGTGCCTTTTCCCAGTAGCCTCCCACTTCACATCTGCTAAAATCATTGCCCAAACTGCCAGTTTAAGAAGAATTAGGTCGCTTATTACTACTTGTCTCAAAATCCAATCCCCTGCCCATGAACTTCTGTCCATTCGCCCCGTAAACATTGGAGGGCCCACCAGGAACACCTGTGGCTTACCGAATCTGGGGGTTCTTTATATCTGGGTTTTACTACCTTTTCCTGGTACCGAGGCTCTTCCATGACAGTCAGGTGCACGCTTCCTATGTGTTCCGTTCCTCTTGGACGGTTCTAGGACTTTATGAGCAAGTGTTGAGCAGCTATGGGCAGGTTTCGCATTACCTGGTATTGCTTCCTAGGGTTTCATTCCAAACTCAGTGCCTTCCCCTGTGTCTTTCAATTAGGCTGTTCTCTCTGTTGTGGTGAACAAAGAGGCTTTTGAAGTATTTTTGTAGTTAGGTGATGGGAAGTGCTGGAAAACCCGGCCTGTCACTTTTCCACAGAGGAATCCTGATTCAGGATACAGGTTGCCCAGAGGTGGCAAGAAGGTCAGCAGGCTGGCGTTGGTGGTGGGCGGGCAAGGCCCACAGATGCAGAGCAGGGTCTCCCTTGACAGCTGGTAGCCAGCAGGCCTCCCCTGGGAGGGGGTTACAATGTTAAAGTTCTGAATAGATTCACCTCCTTAAAAGAGCTGAAAACCACTCTGGTAAGGAGGCTTGTTACCTCCGGTTTATGAAAATGAGGAATCCCATGGAGGGCCTCCCTAGTGCTGTCAGGGTTCATTTGCATAGATCTTGGGATGATCACTGGGCATCTCGGTCCAGTTTCCCAGTTGATAAAATGGCCCCAGATACTAGTATAACCTACATATACACCACAATTTATTTATTTATATATTTATTTATTTTAAAATAAGTTTATTGATGATAACTTCACATAATTTACTCTCGATATTTGATGTTACAAATTTTAGGGTCTTTGAGGTATGCAGGATCCTTGTATGTAACTGGCATAAATCCCATTATTTGTGCTCTCTTAATAGCTTTTGTGATTTCTTTTCGTTCCTTCCCACAGAGACCTGTTATGTGCCTCTCCAGTAAATGGAGAAATAAACTGGGACAAAAGCTGTACATTAGAAAGCTGTACATTCTAATAATCTACACATTTTCCACACAAGACACACTTTTTAAAAAATATATATTTTATTGATTTTTCACAGAGAGAAAGAGAGAGGGATAGAGAGTTGGAATCATCGATGAGAGAGAAACATCGATCAGCTGCCTCCTGCACAGTCCCCACTGAGGATGTACCCACAACCAAGGCACATGCCCTTGACTGCCGCAGGCTGACGCTCTATCCACTGAGCCAGACCGGTTTCGGCAAGACACACTTTTTAAGAGGCTCCTTATAAAGATTTTCTATTGGAACGGGCAGGTCCTTGTTGCTGCTTACCTGGTTATACTGTGAACAACTTCTCCATAGCACTGCTGAGTTCCTGGGTTTGGGCAGCCGACAGGAGCCATGAGGAAGTACTTCAACTTTTTCCTCCTGGAACCACTGCAAACAGCAGCCAAAGAAGCCATGGTTCCTTGGTCCTCTCTCTGCACCACAATTTAAATTAAATGTTCATCCCCTCTAGTCAAACAAGACAGAAAATGGTAGTGTGCTTTTCATTTTTCTGAAAATCATTATGTCAAACCCCTTATGTTTGAGCCTAACGCCTCCTAAAGCCCTTTTTTATGAGCCCTTTGCTCCACGTTTTAAAATGATTTATGTGGTTTTACTCCACTCTGCAGTATTTCCACTTTTCCTTTAAAAAATCCTGGCCATTGTTAGGAAATACATTGTACTGATTACAGTGAGAAAATTACTCTCATAATTCTCTTTACCCTCAAACTGTGTTTATTGAATCTGATTTCCCAGAGTCCTAGAATTCCCTTGGCCATACGCAGTATATTACTAACGATCACCCTGCTCTCCTGAAAGAATGAATGTAATTTCCATGATGTCTAAGCTATCAACAGGGATTCATTTTAAAGTGCTGGAGAATCTGATTTATTGACTCACAGATTATTTTTTTTCCTGTTGTGTGATCTCATCTTGTTAATATAGACCCAAATCTCAACATCTCTATCTCAAATAGCTGCTAGTATAGGTGGGAAACAGTTCCCGACTTGGCATGGTAATCAGCTACTGTGTTATGTCTTGAAGCCCAACCCCACCAGCACTGACTCACTGATACCCACTTTTTCTGCAGAGTCTGTGTGGTGTAGCAGTTAAAGACCTCAGGTTTCAGCCAACACTGCCTGGACTTGAGTCCTGGGTCTGCCACCTGCTATCTGTGTGACTTTGATTATGATACTAAGATTCGTTATGCCTTGACTTCCTTGTATATTACATGGGAATAATAATGATGGTAACTATGTTGTGACTGGGGGTTGAATTAGAGAATGAAGTTATTAAAGTACCACTTAGTATGTGGCAAATTCTCACTGTCTTGGTTATGATAACTGCTCCAGGCGTTGCTCCCTAACCTGGAGGAAATACTGGCTTTCTGATCTTGGAGTCAAGTGTTTGAGTAGCCTCAGTAAGATCTTGGTAAAATGCCCTCACCTCACAATACGTATCTCTTGAGGAGGATTATGGCACCATCCATCGGTGGTGTGTTCCCAAGCCTTTGCTGTGTGCCACTCTCTAGTCCTGGACACTTGCTCGGGCTGTCCCCTCCTGGCAGGGTTCAGACCTACATTTCCAGGCCCAGCCTCTCTCCTGTGCCCCAGTCAGGCACTACCAAGCTCTAACCTGCATTTGGATGGCTCCTCTGCAAGCCCCTCTCCCCGGGTTTCACGGGTTAATATTTCTGTCCTCTGCCCATCTCCCAGACTTCTGTTCCCTCTCCGCTTCTCCCCTAAAGCCTCATGTATTGAGGTGCTCAGGAATAATAGAACAAACGAGCTAGAGTCTAGTATCCTTTTTAGAGATTTAAATGTCAAAGTCTCACATGTTCTGGTCTCTTCACCTTTGAAAGTAAGATGGGTTGTTTTGTTTTGTTTTTCTCTAATCTTCTGTCTTCTTATCCCTGCTTCATGAGTTGGAAAACAAAAACCACCCTAAATAAGCTGTTGCTGTGATAACTTCAGTGAATGCCTCGGGTCCTCGGGGTGCCATAGGGTTCACTCACCTGGAGCATGAAACTGTGTGAGATGAGTTTCAGCAGGCAGCTTTCCTACACAGGACCCTGCTCCCTATGCACCGGCTGCCAGGTCCAATTCCAAGGCGATGCCCAATGCCAGATACTATAGTCAGACGGCCCAAGAGCGCCATCTAGTGAACGTCTTGAGTGCTGCCCATGCCATTTTCTACCTCCTAATAGTCTCGTTTCCTGCTTCAGGGCCTACGGAAATACAGCCAAAAATTAGATTCTAGATAATTACAAAATGGCTGTCAGGAAGATTTATTATGAATAACCTATCTCTGATTTAAATAGTGCAAGTGACTTTTAGCTGCTTCAGACTTCATTTTAGTGGGTAGTAGTTAATATGTTTTTGACTGGGACTTTTAAATGGCCAATTTTGCAATTTACATGCATGGGTTCAAAAAAGAAATTTTACTTGCTAGGTAGTACATCAAATGATTCATATTTTTAAAATCAGTTTTGGAAGAGTGTTTTGCATGATTTTTTTTTTTTAAGGCAAAGTCTTGCTACTCCGAGGGTGATCGCATCACTCAGGGGCTCCTTAGAAAAATGGGATCTCAATCCCCATTCCAGACCTGCTGTGCCAGAATCTGCGGTGATTTGTGGCCACATGACAGTTTGAGAAGTGCAGGTGGAAAGCACTCCTACCAGGGCCTGAAGGCAGACTCATGTTCCTGGTCTGAACCACCCCCTCCTTACACCTCTCCTCTCAGCCCAGTGGCCCCTGCTGAAACCAAATCATGGCTCAGCCTTGTCTGTCCCTGGATCAGCTGAGAAAGAACTGAAATCATTTGCAGGAAGTCACTTTGAACGTGGTGCAAATGTAAGGGGAAATTATGAGTGAGAACTTTTATATTTTAGACTCAGCCATTGTCAGATAATCTGCTTACATTATCTACATTGGCGGCAGTGCGAATATTCACCTGTAACCATTTGTCAGTCTCCAAAGAATGTTTGGGCAGATGTGACCAAGTTTTCAAAGGGCTCTCTCAGGCTAGTCTTCCCAGAGGTCAAATAATAAAATTATATTCTGTTTTTCAAAACAAGACCTTTCACACAGTTCACCTTTCTAAGGTCTCAGAAGGGGTCCCTTTGTAAAGCCCAGCCATAGGTGTTTCGTGATGCTTGTTGATTAAACCACTAATTAGCCTTCAACAAGGTCCAGCACTGGCCTGAAGTCCTTCACACTGACCTACTTATGATCATCAGATTATTTATATCATTAGGGACCTAACATTACTACAAAAGGATTTGATCATCTCACTAGTAAATATCAACTATTCATTGAGAAAAAGACTCTTGATGGCTGAGAAATCTTTGGTAGTGCACACAGATCGGAGTAGGTGAGATCATTAACTGTTAAAATGAGGGAAAGGGTGGAACAAAAACAACAGCTAAGGCATTACTCTCTTCTTGCATACGTTTTAAAAGGAAAATCAACAACCAACAATCTTCTGGACAATACAGGTGAAATTGTAGGAAAGCGTATTTGAAGTTCTATGATTGGTAAGGGGTGTTAACATCTGTGCTGCCCTGGGCCCCGGTAGCTCCTGTTCCGGAAGAAATGGTACTGATGGTCAAACAGGGAAAGTAAAATATCGAGAAAAATGTATCATGTGGTTCTCACCAAACTGAGGTGCAAAAACATTCCATTTAAATTAGGTTAGACTTTGGCACTGTCTTCATTTTTTGAAATTATGAACTTTTTTGCCCTTAATTTACTAAATATAACAAAAGTATGTTTTTCTTAATTAAAGTGATTGCAATTAGTTTTTTAAAAAATATTTTTATTAATTTCATAGAGGAAAGGAGAGGAAGAGAGACGGAAACATCAATGAAGAGAGAAAATCATTGATTGGCTGCTTCTTGCACGCCCCACACTGGGGAATGAGGCCGCAACCCGGCATGTGCTCTGACAGGGAATTAAACCATGAACTCCTGGTTCATAGACCAGTGCTCAACCACTGAGTCACAGTGGCTGGGCAGGGCAAAGCTCTTCACCCTCTAGGTCAACTAAAGAAGGCTTCTGGGGAAAATGACATCACTCCCTAGACTTGAAAGATGAATGTGGAGAGAAGGCACAGTGCTCCAGGCAAGGGAAGCACATATCTCTTTGAGGAATTTCCATCCCTGGAAAGCCTGTTAGAAATAACAACAGAGCCCCCGTCTCAAACCAGGAAGTCAGGACCTCTAAGGAAAGTCTAAGGTCCCTACATTTTGTTTCCCACACATAGCTCCAGAGAATTTATCATGAGGGATGGTATCACGTATCACGGAGCGAAACCCTTCAAAACGGAAATGTAAAAATATCCATTTTATTTTGTAGGATTTTGAACTCGACAATGAACTAAAGATGAACGTCCTAAATTTGCTAGAAGAAGTTTTGCGAGACCCAGACCTTCTTCCCCAAGAAAGGAAAGCTGCAGCCAATATCCTGAGGTAAAGGCAATTGCAGGTGCCTATTAATTACGTTGGTCGATTTGTGCTGTGTCACAGGAGATGAGATCCTATACAACTAGACACTGGGGGCAGCAGGGATTCTGCTCTCAAAGGGGGGGGGTTACCTATCATCTTCATTTTCTTGCTATGTCGGGAAGACTTCGGGCTGAGCCACATAGGTTGTGTGGAGTGCGACAGTTCCTGTTTGTGTGGGCAGACAGCGGTTTACTGTGGAACCGAAGTGAAGGGGGAAGGCTTGAGGATCCTCCCCTGCGAGCCCAGCAGGCATCGGCTCTGGTTTCTTTCCTCGCTTGTGTGTATGAGCAGGTGGCAGCGTTTCAGCAGAAGCCTCCTGCAGCTGGCTGTGGATGTGCCACCCAGCGGAGTCATGCATTTTCTCGCCTCGGTTCACTGGTCCTAGACCAATTTTACTATCAATGTCTCGGGCTGGGATTTCCACATCATGTAGGTTCTATAAATCTGAACCCACTCTTCCATGTCATAAAGGCTTGAACCAAGCAGGTAACAAGCTGTCTTACAGCTTCTTGAACTAATCGTGGATTTTTTCCTAGTCCACGCTCTCTGCAGGGGCCAGACATCGGTGGCTTTGTGCAGACATTTCAGTTTCCACCTCCTGCACGGCTCTGTGGTCTGTCTCTGCTGGGAGGTGGGAAGCCAACAGCATCTGTCTGCCCTGCCTGGTGCTCCTCCCATGCTCCGACTTCTAGCTCCCTCTTCACTTGCAACCTTTGGAAAGAATCCCTCCCCCCTACCCCCCAGCCCCCACCCCCAGCTCTGCTCTCCTGGTTCTTTGTGACAAGAATGCTTATGTGTGGAGTGGAGCCCATTTTCACTCAGCCCACCAGGTTGTTCAGAGTCCCTCCGTGATGTGGCAATGACAGATTTGGGTCCGTAACATTTCAACAATGGGCCCACAAGGCATTCTTAGCCCCATTAGCTCAAGATCTCATAGCCAGCCTTCTCTGATCTAGGAGTTGTCATGGGTTGAATTATATCCCTCCTCCCCCAAAATATACTGAAGTCTTACTTATTTGGAAGTAAGGCCATTGCAGATGTGGTTAGTGAAAATGAGGTCATACTGGAGTCAGGTGGGCCCCTAGTCTAGTGGTCGGCAAACTGCGGCTCACGAGCCCCATGTAGCTCTTTGGCCCCTTGAGTGTGGCTCTTCCACAAAATACCATGGCCCCTGGGTGAGTCTATTTTGAAGAAATGGCATTAGAAGAAGTTTAAGTTTAAAAAATTGGCTCTCAAAAGAAATTTCAATCGTTGTACCATTGATATTTGGCTCTGTTGACTAATGGGTTTGCTGACCACTGCCCTAGTCCAATATGGCATAAGAAGATGGCCATGTGTAGACAAAGATCCAGAGAAGATGTACATGAAGATGGAGCAGAGATTGGAGCTCTGTGCTGGACCTTAAAGAGGTGCCTCTGTAAGCCTGATTACACAAATGCAAGTAACAGGAGAGCACAATTGGACAGAACCCTGGCCCGCTTAGTCAATTTATTTGAGCTTTTGTTTCCTCATCAGTAAAATGGAAATGATAATGCTTACTTTATGACACATGGGATAGTTGGGCATGTCAAATGCTTAGCACATACCTGGCATGCAGTGGGCATAGAACAACCCGTCTCTGTTGATATTTTATTTTGGAGGATGGTAGTTTTGCTTTAATCAATTCAAAACACAGCAGAATTTCACAATATTGTTTCTTTTGAAATCAGTTTCCTCCCGTGGGCAGGCTACGTGCTTTGAGACTATTTAAATATTTTAATACTTAAAAAAAAAAAAGATATATTTTTTATTGATTTTACACAGAGAGGAATTGAGAGGGATAGAGAGTTAGAAACGTTGATGAGAGAGAGACATCAACCAGCTGCCTCTTGCACACCACTGGGGATGTGCCCGCAACCAAGGTACATGCCCTTGACTGGAATCAAACCCAGGACCTTCCAGCCCGCAGTCCGACACTCTATCCACTGAGCCAAACCAGTTTCGGCTATTTTAATACTTTTAATATGTGACGCTGCCTTCATTTGGAAGACTTAAAATGCTTGGCTCAGATGGTAAGTTACATAATCAGTATAATTCTGGACACTGAACTTGTGAGGGACAGGACGTATCCCTCCCACTGTGAAACCAGCACCCACTTCAGTGATAATTAATGTCTGTATTTATTCATCTGTTCAAATCACTTATCAAAAAAGAATTTAATTGAGAGCTGAATGGCATGTGTGGAGACACGGCGCCAAATCTCAGGGAAGTCCATCTGGGAAGTGGGGGGCGAGTTCACCTGCTGGCTTCCGCCTCTCATGGTTCAGATGTTTGCCATGGAGGAAGTCCCTGAGCTACACGTGAATGGGGAGGGGGTGGCTCTGTGCTTTCCACCTCGGCAGGAAGGGGTCAGGTTTAGGGGACAGAGGAGCACAGGTGGGGCACTCCCTCCCTCTGGATGGAGTCTTGCAGGAGGCCCGAGCCATCCCCAGGTTCACTTTGATGGTGGTGTTTTCCTTATAGCCTCCTAAGTAACAAGTCAGCTCTCTGAACAACCCTGTGCCTTTAACATGTGTGTTTATCTGTTTCCTTAGCCTCCTGTCTCCAGCTCAGGGCCCCGCCGCCTGCAGCTGGCAGCCCAGCCACACAGCCCTAAACCCTCTGACTCTTCACCCAGGCAACACCGTAATGCTTTGCTGTTTCCTTCCTGCCATGCCTACTTCCTTTTCACGGGGGAACTTTTGTTTTTATTTTTTAGAGCTCTTTCACAAGATGATCAAGATGACATTCACCTAAAATTAGAGGATATAATTCAACTGGTAAGTTCCCCCAGGGTCTTGCGCAGGCCACCTCCCAAAGGCCAGCAGTGTGCCTGGCCACGTGTTCCCTCCGTGAGGCTCTGGGAGGGGAACCGAATGTGCGTGGGGCTTAGGAACTGGTCCGGGATGGGAATGGTCTTCTTCACTAGAGTCTTTGATGGACTTTGTGCTTCGGCAGCTGCACGGAGCACACCGGAGCCCCACTGGGGTGTGTCTCACGCCCCTCTTCCTCCATATCTTGCAGACGGACTGTCCGAAGGCCGAGTGCTTTGAGACCTTGCCAGCCATGGAGCTGGCTGAGCAGATCACCCTCCTGGACCACATCGTTTTCAGAAGCATTCCCTACGAGTGAGTGCCGCCCCGGCAGCCCCGGACCCTCTCAGGCAGGAAAGCGCCCTAGCGCTGAATTATCCCCAAGGCACATGTGTGTGTGCCGCAGTGTGTCTTAACCTTAAAGTGCTAAGGTCCCACGGAATGTCTTTTGGTTCCGGTTCATATTGGAAATGTTGATATGGAACTAGGGGGGACTCTGAAGATGGTCACACTGTGTTTCTCTATGTATGACAACAAGCATAGAACGTAAATGCTCTAAATTTTGCTACCCACTTACATAAGTCAACAAGTATTGCTGAGCTTTGACGCCATGGTCTCCTCACACAGCCTTTTGATTTCTCGTGTAGAGTGAGGGGGTCTCTTTAAGCCCCCGCTCCTGGCTGTCATATTTGGTAGCCCATAAACAAGGCCTTTGCTTGGACAAATGTCAACTGTTGGCAGCTGTTCTCTCTGAACAAAGAACCAAATAGAAGGTAAAGGAGGGGCTGGGCAAGAGATATGAACATGTCGTACAGAGAGAAGAGGACATCTGTGAGGATGGAAGGTCAAGCCTGGCAGGGTGGATCGGCGAGGGGTGGTTAGAGGGTCAGATCCACAGCTCTGTTAGGAAGGCATGAGGCAGGGACAGAGGCTGCCTCTGCAGACTTTTATGTCATTTATCTTCTTTCCCTATCCCTCTTCCAGTACTCCTAGACCCACCCATGAACATGAAGAAAAAAAATAATAAAATTGAAATGTGGCCCATTGGCCCTACCCAATGACTATCTGAGGACATGAGTTAGGAACCACAGTGCTTCTTCCCCAACCTCCTCACAACCCTCCAGTGCAGTGAGGATTCAGAAGGAGATGAGCATGACCTCTGTGGAGGAGGAGAAAGAGGGAAGCCCAAACCTTGGTGTGGTTTCTTTCTGGGACCCTCCCCACCTCTCACCTCTGCCCCTTTGTGCTGGTGTGAACATCTACCAGTTATTTCCATCCACGGAATTGGCACACCTTTTGTCCAACAGCCTTGCAGGATGGGAGCAGTACCGCCAACAGTACCACCACAAAGAACCTGGCCCAGACTCTCAGTCAGCATTTCTGGGTTAAGAATATGTCAGAGTGATTTTATTTCTAGTTATTCTTTGTAATGATTATGCTATATAATAAAAGGGTAATATGAAAATCGACTGAACGGCACGAGGACTGGTTGCTATGAAGCACACTAATCATCAGGGGCAGACACTCAATGCAGGAGCTGCCCCTGGGGGACAGTGCTCTCCCATAGGGGGAGCACTGCTCAGACCCAAGCCTGGTTGATGGCAGGTGAGCACAGCGGCTGGTGGAGGGAGCCTCTCCTGTCTCTGCAGCAGCGCTAAGGATGTCTGACTGCAGCTTAGATCCACTTCCTGTGGGAGCGGGCCTAAGCCATCAGTTGGACATCCCTCGAGGGCTGCCAGACTATAAAACGGTGCGGGCCAGGCTGAGGGACCCCCCCCCCCTTGCCTAGTGCATGAATGTCATGCACCGGGCTTCTAGTATAAAATAATTCCTGTATGTTCTACCTTGATGGTCGCTTACTGTGATCTGGTGGCCTGCTCAAAGGTGAAGTGAAAGAGCAGGAATGTTATTTGGAAGACAGGCCTTCCACCAGGCTGAGCTCCCAGCTGTGACTGCCTTCACCACATGAATGGGCTGTAACGTGTTTGTTTACTCAGCCCTCCTCAGGGTGTTCTGTTCTGGGCTTCTGGGAGAACAAAGGAATGCCCTGCCCATGGAATCATATTCTTCTGGAGACAGCAGAGCAAAGTGGAGGAGAACAGGCTGGTCTTGATTAACATTTTTGGTAGTGATTGATTTTTTTGGACCTTCTGCCAAGGCTTACATTTTTTTTTTTTAAAAACAAGCCAATCCAAGGAAAACAGTCTTGGTTTCTGAGTTAGTATTTAACCTCTTTATTCCTCTGTGTTGGTCATTGTTTTCCAGCTTTAGAGAAGCCTTTATAATGATCCTAACAGGGACAAGTTCCAGAGAAAGCTGGAAACTGGAAAAATCTCTTTCTTTTTTGCATGACATTGTGAAATGCTAGAGTTGAGCTAAAATTCATTTGAGAGAGTCAGCAGCAGCAGGTGTTGGGCAATGTCAAGTTTAATATATATCATATTAATAATTATGCACACCAATAATTGACCATTTTTAAAAGCTTAATTGGTTTTATATTTTGCTTTGAACTTTCAGAGAGTTTCTTGGGCAGGGCTGGATGAAGGTGGATAAAAATGAAAGAACACCTTACATTATGAAAACCAGCAAGCACTTCAATGATGTGAGTAACCATGAACAGAAAACCTCGGGCCTGTAACAGGAAGAGGAAGACCAGGGCCTTAAGATTCTTTTCCTAAAATAAAGCTACCCTCATGGGATGGATGGGATGTTAAAGACACACTTAGCTCTCCTAAGAGCTCACAGTGATGTCAGGATTTTCAGTAAACTTCCAGATGCAAGTGGTTTACTTCTGATGGTGCTCGAGTCTGGTAAGTGCTCAATAATGTATAGGCTGGGGTAATTATTTTCATCATAATCATTACTACCTCATAGATCAACCGCTTCTGACAGAGTGAACAGCACATGTGCCACTGGTCCCTGGTGGTGTTAGTGACAGGCAGGTGGGGTTGGTGCACCCTCTCTCATCATGACTGAATGCATTCCAGGCTTGGAAGGGACCTCTTTGAGAAAGATTGTGGTTCTGCTGTGACCAGCAGCTGGTCTACCTCCCTTTTCTCAGCGGTAAGATGGAGTTGCTTTATACCCATTGACTCCTCATTTGTCCTGTTCTAATGGTTTCAGTCCCAAATTAGGACCACAGATGTTGGACTGTCTTCAGGGCTTCCCAGGGAAAAAGGAAGGCCCTCTTTGCAGTTACAGTAAAAGAAAAAGAAAAAAAAAGACTACCAGGTAAATTAACAGGTCATCTGGAATCAAAATACAAAACAGCAGTGTAGATTCCCAAGACAGTGCTTATTTATTTATTTATTTATTTATTTATTTATTTATATTGATTTTTTACAGAGAGGAAGGGAGAGAAATAGAGAGTTTAAAACGTCAATGAGAGAGAAACATTGACCAGCTGCCTCTTGCACACCCCCTACTGGGGATGTGCCCGCAACCAACGTACATGCCCCTGACCGGAATCGAACCCGGGACCTTTCAGTCCGCAGACCAATGCTCTACCACTGAGCCAAACCGGTTTTGGCCAAGACAGTGCTTTTGCACAGAGTACCTGCAGAATAGTTACAGGCCAAGTGAACGTTAACACACAATGAGCATCAGAGCCACTGCTGCCTAAAAGACGGACACATGGCCCCCCTGGGCCACTCTGGAAGCAGAGCCCCTGGAGTGGAAAACCAACCTCTGCCGCCTGTGCCGCACACACACTTGGGGTATAAAACTCAAATCGGGTTCAGTCCCAAGCTCCATACCCACATCGCCACTGCTTGTGCTCTCAGTTTGCAAATGAATTTATTGTTAGCACCTCAGGCCTTCCAAGCCGGTTTCTGCATCTTATTCTTTGTTCTCAGTCTCACATGATGGCCTTGCCATCCACCCACTCGACCAAGGACAGAATCTAAAGATCCTCCTTGGCTCCTTCTTCTCTCTTGCCCATCCCCACCACCATCCCCAACGTATTAGTGAACACTAAGTCTACATAGGTCTCAGAGCCTTTCCTCCCCTTCCCACTGCCATAACCTTGACTTGGCCTTTCATCCTTTCTCCCCAGGAGCTCTAACTCTCTATCCCCTGCTGCCTCACTGCCCTCCCACCCACTCCTCACACAGGAATCACTTCTCTGAAAGGCCAATTATACTGATTTCTTAGACAAAACTCTGTAAGTGGCTACCCCTCATCTTCCAGATATGGTTCAGCTGCTCAACCTGGCCTACAAGAGCCCTGCTCACCTGTCATCCTTGTCACTCATGACTCCTGGGCTCCTCAGATGGCTGCCAGATCCTCCCTTGCACCATGCCTTCCACCTCTGTCCCTGTGCAAATGCTCTTCTACTTTGGTGGAAAGCAGTGGCTAACTCCCACCAATCCTTTAGGACTCAGTTCAGCCACAACCTCATTCCAAAAGCCTCCTCTGTTCTAGGCTAGATGTCCCATGAGCCTCTATGCTCTCAACCACACTCCCCACCCCGTGAGGACTTGGCTTTGCATTTCACTGTGTGGCATTTGCTGTTTATGTCTGCCCACCCCCTCACCTTCCCATCTAGCTAGACTCAGTGCTTTAAGGTCAGGGGTGCTAATTTATGTCTTTCTGTTTCCAGCTCCTAAAAAAATGCCTGGCTCATAGTAGGTACTCAATATAAAATAAATATGCGTATTGATAATTCTGAGGCACTATATCTATCCTAAGTCCTAAGTTTTTTGTTTTGTTTTTTTGCCATTATCCCCAGCTTTCACAAATGTTCCCTCAAAATCTCAAAAAAAAAAAAAAAATTAAAAGAAAGATCTTAAGTGGTTACAAAATCATCAAAGAATGCCTGTACCCATCAGATTTAGTATCTATAATGATAAAAGGGTAATATGCTAGACGTCTTCCGGATGTCATTCTGGACATCCTTCCTGACGAAGCCAGGCTGGAGGAAACCCACCCGTGTCCCAGGTGCCTGCTGGCAGCCGGAGGAGGGAAGCCCGGGTCCGGGGTGCCAGAGGGAAGTGGATGCTGGCAGCCGGGGGAAGGAAGGCCTCCTCTCCCACACATTTCCATGCATCGGGCCTTTACTGCAGATACAAAATTAGACCCCGTATTCTCTTTCTAGCAATCAATCCTATTCTTCCCTTTTCCTTTCCATATTCTGTATTGAGCTTCTTAAGTTATTTCTTTTTCTCTTGGCTTTTATTAAAAGTATTACAGTGCTTAGCCTTGAAACTATAGGTCCTTTTTCTGCTGGTGGGGAAAAAAATTCAAGAAGATAGGAAGGAGAAAATATTCTCTCTTCCATTTCACTGAAGTGTTTCTGGTTTGAGAGTTGACCAGGTTAGAAACAATTTGATTTGTTTTCTTCCTCTGTGACAACTGAGGATTCCTAGAGTGAATATTCCATACCAAAAGGGGCAAGGAGCATGTTGAGAGCCCCCAAGAAGTGAGACCCATGATCTGCAAAGGTTGCCATTCCTCAGGGGTTAGCTCATTCTATTCCATTTCCTCAATAACTGTTGGAAATGGTTCCTTCATCAAAATTACTGATGAGCTAAGTCACCTCTTCCCCCAACAAGCTGATTCTAAGCCCTGCCTCTCTTCCCTCTGAGGATGAACAGGTGCTCATTAGTTTGTTAGTATTAGTATCGACTTCAGTTACACCAGAAAGTTGTCTAAATCTGGACTATGGTCTCCATGTTCCTTGGTACCCTGCTTTCCTGACATTTCTGCAGGTAACTCGAGTATGTGGCCTGAATGCATTCCTTTGGCTCTTAGCCGCCTCTTTTGGCTTTCCCGTTGTCTCAGATGAGTAACCTGGTGGCCTCCCAGATCATGAATTACGCAGATATCAGCTCTCGTGCCAACGCCATTGAGAAGTGGGTGGCGGTGGCAGACATTTGCCGATGTCTGCACAACTACAACGGCATGCTGGAGATCACCTCGGCCTTAAACAGGACCGCCATCTACCGGCTGAAGAAAACCTGGGCCAAGGTGTCCAAGCAGGTGAGCATGAGCGTGCGACACATCCTGCTGCAGAGAGGCTGGGAGACCTGAGCCAAGATAAATATTACTAATTAGGAAAAAATTAACTGAAACGAGCAGCTCAGTTGCCAAAGAAAGGTGCCAATGTGGGTAATTACTGTGTTCTTACCACTTAATTGATTCCACTCAGTGCACTTATAAATGGTTCATTTAGAAAAGAAAATACAACCCAAAACGTTCATTATGACTTGCTTGGGGATAACCTCAGACCATGTGGTTGACAGGAGTTTTTTCCTCAGTTACTTAGAGAGGGCACACTGATCTCAAATGATGTTGAGTGAACATCCTCTCTCCCTCCAAGTAAGGGTGCAAATGCCTTAGGGCCAAACACCAGGGATGAGGGGCCTCAACATTCATCTCTTTCTCTGTTACTCATGTAGTGAATGTAAAGTTCCGGCATGATGACTAAGATGTACAGATACAGAGCTTTATCAATTTCCTCAGCATGCGCATGCTGTCATTTTCATTCAGATAACTTCAGTCACAGTTTCCCCTGGCTTTTCCTCCTGGCCTTCTCCATGGGTGTTGGCCGGGGCTGGGAGAGCTCCTCCAGGCTTATGGGACAGGGTCGTCTGAGGAGCCTCGACCCGGGCATTCCTAGTGCTTTTCGCAGCCAAGCTGCCTGGATGCGAGTGTTCCCAAGTGTGTGTGATCATCCCCAAGAGCCACCCTCTTTTCCTCCCATGTGCCATGAAAATCCAGATCAATGTCAACAACAATTCCATCTCTTGGTAAATATCAATTGTATTTTTCTAACAAGTTGATGAAGATGACCACATCAAAAAAACAACAAAAAAAAAAAAACGGGGGGGTGGTTTGGAGTAGAGGATATTGATAGGTCAATAACCAATCAACCAATATGTACTTCGATGATTTGGAAATTAACACTCAAAGAGATTCATCATAAAACTCCCTGACATGAGACTTCACCTTTAAAAGTCTCTATTCAACATGTGCCTTCAGTCCTTTAAGACCCAGAGTTTCTCATGCATTGCTCTTTTTACTTTCTAAACATTTTCTTCTGTTTTTGGCTGAATGGTATAGTCAGTTTTTCTTTTCCACATGTTTCCCCCCACACACACACATCAAATTTAAATATAATACCTCATCTCAATACTTTGAAAATTATATTCCATCACAGAAATCTGCTATTGTGGAAGAGAACTAAGCATCTTTTGGTAATTCTTATCAAACCATAGTAGTATTTCATGATATATTAAGACATTTGTTTCTTTCTAGACAAAAGCTCTAATGGACAAACTTCAGAAGACTGTTTCATCTGAAGGAAGATTTAAAAATCTTAGAGAAACCCTTAAAAAGTATGTATATCTTTACTAAATTATCCATAATTTATAAATATATTTAAATAATTTACATAGTGTTCAGATAGAGGCCTACCTCCTACTTTGCTTTGTAAAGAAAAACAAATAAGAAACTATTTCCATCATTACATATTTTTCTGATTTTCCTTTCTACTTGGAATACTGTGCATATAGTAAGTGTCATATAGATATACTCACAGTATGCAGAGTATTCCAACAAGAAGAAAAATGTCACCACAGTAAATCAAACTGTGATTTACTATAAAAAATTTGATTGAATATTTCTTAAGCTAAGTGCAATGATACCCTGTGATTTTTAAAATTTAAATATCCCAGTATCTATTAACTATTGTTATCTATTTTTGGCCTTTTATTGCTGGATCTTTCACTCTTGAGAGAAGGAAAGAAAGAGAATCTATACTAATAAAAGATGCATATTGACCATACATTCACTATGCCCACCAGCCAATCAGGAGTGGTTATGCAAATTAACCCAACAAAGATTGTGGTTTATTTGCATATGCAGGTGTCCCGCGGCCAGGGGTGGGTAGCAGGCATTTCACACCACTGCAGCTACTCCAGGCCTCTGGGCAGCGTGGGGAGGTGGAAAGGTGGCTCCTGGTGGAACGAAGGCAGAAAGGTGGCTCTGGGCCAGAGCAAAGGCTGTGCTGGCAGCCAGGGTAAGGAAGGCCCATTCTGCACAAATCCTCGTGCATTGGGTATCTAGTAAAGAGAATAAAAAGGAGAAGAATAGGCTAGGATAGGATAGGATAGGATAAATCTTCTACAGCTGGTTTTCTCACTATCTGCACATAGGTCCTGTGATGCCAGAGGTAAAAGAAAGACTCCTAGTGATAACAACAACAACAACAACAATAGAACAATGACTATTCACTGAATAGTTATTAAGTTACAGACTCCATGCTAAGTGCTTGATGTGTTTTTTTTAGGCCTCACAACTAACTAGAGACATACGTTTTATTGTCTCCATTTTATAGATGAGGAAACTAGTTTAGAGCGTTAGGACAGCATCACTTAGTCGGTGGTCAAGCTAGGACTCAAACTCACTTCTCTCTGGATCAAAGGCCCATGTTCTCAGCTCTAGACTCTGAGAAGACCCAGTGTAACCCTCCTAAAAAAAACAAACAGGGTCTCACTTTAGTGTGCAGTCATAACATTAATTACATCTGTGGATTTAAATACTAACTAAAACAGAAAACCAGTTTATAACCTCTAATCCCAGTGATTTTTCCACCCTGTTCTTTAAGGTTGAGTATTGGCACTTTAACGAGATAAGGGATTAGAGACTCCCTACCTGCATTTACCCCTCAGAGGAGTGTAGCCAATTTACAGTACTGTAAACAAATACTGCCAACAAGCACAGTTAGCAAATATTCTGTATTTGTCTATGAGTTATCCTGTTGTTTGAACATGTCATTGTCTCAAACACATAGTAAAGCATGGGCTGTCATTTGTATGTTATATTCTATTATGAGATGATGTATTTAAAACTCTGCATATCAATATGATTGTCTAACCACTATGTCGTACACCTGAAACTAATACAGGATAATATTGAATGTGAACTATAATTGAAAAACAAGATGAGAAATTGTATATTATATATTTTTCATCACAATAAAAAAAGTACTCTGTATATCATAAGTGTGCTTTTGAAAATGGAATTAGAGGACTTCATTCTTCAGGATGAAGCAGCATAGTTGCTTCCTGTTTAACTGGGGAGGGAAACCGACATGTGTGTGAATGAGCATGGGAACGGCTCCTCTTGGTCTTGCAGTTGTAACCCCCCCGCCGTTCCTTATCTGGGGATGTACCTGACAGACCTGGCATTTATTGAAGAAGGAACACCAAACTTCACTGAGGAAGGCCTTGTCAATTTCTCCAAAATGAGAATGGTAGGTGATAATGTCCTCATCCGCCCATTTCAATGACTTCACTGGCTTATGGAGAAGAGGCTACGTCATGAAAGCCACTGATTGCTTTTTAATCTTGAGGTGGATGGGGTGGTGGACACTGAGTCTAACACTTGATGTTGGCCAACTGAGGAGGTTTTCATCTTGCAATCTGAGCAAAGGGGGTGGGGAATAAAGCTCCTGGGGTGGCTGTCTAAGACTGGCCAATGATAGACAGATGCTGAAGGCTTCTTGCTCAACAACGAGGTTCTGAGCACCAGCCTTAACAGCAAGGAGCACATGGACAAAAGCATCCAGAGCTTGCCTCTCCGGAGCCGAGCCACCCAGTGCCAGCTGCTTCCCTGATTGTGAATTCAGTATTTCCTTGCTGTTAGCATTTCCTATAGCTCTTTGAAAGGCAAGAAAGCCCTGTGCATAGGGAATGATCAGGCAGAGCTCCAGATACCTCACGGAGGAAGTGACTACTCTAGGCTGGGCTCCCAGAAGAATGTGCTGCACACAAGGAAATACTTCCTTTTTGCTTCTGTTGTTGTTTCTTTGACAGATATCACACATCGTCAGAGAGATACGCCAGTTCCAGCAGACATCCTATCGAATAGAGCATCAGCCAAAGGTAATATTGTGGTTGTAAGAAGAGAATTTAATAAAGAAAAAAATATTGAATTAGAAACTGCAGTAGAGTTGATCAATAATACCAAAAGCTGTCTCACAGAAAAGACCAATAAAATAGACAAATCTTTGGCGAGTCGAATGTAAAAAAAAAAAAAAAAAAAAAAAAAAAGGCAAAAGACACCAATTTAGCATCAAATTCTATTGATTTTACATTCTATATTTCTCTTGAATCTGTTTACATCACCACCACCCCTGGTCCAAGCTACTAATAATCTGTTACCTTATCTATTTGTATTCACTCTAGAATGCAAAACCCATTCTACAAGTTACAGCTGGACAGAACACTTTGAAACACAAAATGGAATATGTCTTCAACTTTCATAAACTATTTTACTGGTTTCCCATTGCTCTTAGGATAAAGAAAGAAAAAGACCTTGCTATGTCCAAAAAGTCTTGCGTTATGTGGTCCCTACTCATCTTTCAAGATTCCTCTCACATCATATACCTTTTTTACTCTTTCTTCTCTCCATCCCAGCCACAACTGTCCAGCCTTCCTTCCTCCCTCCATCCTTCCCTCCTTCCCTCCCTCCATCCTTCCCCTCCCTCCCTCCCTCCCATTTTTTTCTTCCTTCCTTCCTTCCTTCCTTCCTTCCTTCCTTCCTTCCTTCCTTCCTTCTTTTCTTCCTTCTTTACATTTTTAAGTGTTATTGTTTTTTAGAAGAGTTTTAACTTTACAGAAACATTGAGAAGGTAGTACAGAATATAACTTACAGCCAGTTTTCCTTACTATTTTTTTGAACTTGACAAACTTATCCTAAAACTAATAAAGAAGCTTAGATAGGCAAAAAACAGACAAGATTTTTTTTTTTTTTTAAATAAGAGTAAGGGAGAGCTTTCCTTACCAGATTCAGACACATGTCCTAAACTGTAGTGCATAAAATAGGATCATATGGGCCCTGGCTGGTGTTGCTTAGTGCAGTGTTTCCCAAACTTCTCTCATGATGAGAATCACCTGGTGGAGTTGTTAAAACACAGATTCCTGAATCCCAACTAAGAAGTGCTAAACTAGAATTTTGGGGAACATATAGGTAAAATTGTATGCTTAACTAGTGCTCTAAGACAGATGTTATATACAGAGCACTAAGTTAGGTATGCAATTTTACCTATATGTTCTCAAAAATTCTAGTTTAGCACTTCTTAGTTGGGATTCAGGAATCTGTGTTTTAACAACTCCACCAGGTGATTCTCATCATGAGAGAAGGTTGGGAAACACTGGCTTAGTGGTTGGAGTGTCAACTGAGGACCAAAGGCTCTCCTGTTTGATTCCCAGTCAAGGGTATGCACCTGGATTGCAGGTCAATTCCCGATTTCTTCCACTCTCTAAAAATCAGGTGAGGATATTTTAAAAAGGATTATCTTAAAAAAAAAAAAAAAAGGATTATACAGGTATAGGAATACAAATTAAATGAAGCAGGTTAAAAGTCTAGATGCATATTTTATCTAAACGAAAATCTAATCTATAATAATAAAAGTGTAATATGCAAATCGACCGAACGGCTGAACAGCAGAACGACTTCCAGACGACCTTCCAGATGAACTTCAGGGCTGCGAGGGCCGGCCTCCAGGATGGTATAAAGGAGGCTTTTTTTAAGAACTGGAAAAAACTTGACCATCCAGTAAATGAGGAATTTTGCCTCTCCATCTTATATATTATTCATAAAAATAAATCCCAGATGATTTCATTACCTAAAAAGAAAAAGCAACATTAAATGATTTTAACAAAATAGAGGAGAAAATATTTATAATCTTTAGATTTGAAAGACTTCCTTAATCACTGAATGCAAAGATGTAAAAGACAAGTTTGATAAATTTTACTGCATCAAATTAAAAAACTTCTGCATGACAAAAGGCAATTTTTGTTTAAAAAGTCAAAATTCGCCGAAACTGGTTTGGCTCAATGGATAGAGCGTCGGCTTGGGGACTGAAAAGTCCTGGGTTCGATTCCGGTCAAGGGCATGTACCTTGGTTGCGGGCATATCCCCAGTAGGGGGTGTGCAAGAGTCAGCTGATCGATGACTCTCTCTCATTGATGTTTCTAACTATCTATCTCTCTCCCTTCCTCTCTGTACAAAATCAATAAAATATATATTAAAAAAAAAAAGTCAAAATTCAAGCAGTAGAATACAAACCAAATGATAACAAGGGTGCCTCTTGAGGGACCCAGCGAGTTGGGAGAACACTAGAGATGTTTAGTTTCATTATTATTATTATTATTATTATTATTATTATTGGCAACATTACATATGTTCCCATTTCTCCTCCCTTTGCCCACCTCCACCCAGCCCCCACTTCCCTTCCCTCTGGCCATCACCATACTACTATCTGTGTCTACGGGTTATGCCTATATGTTCTTTGGCTAATCCTTTCATTGTTTTTATTTTTTTACATTGAGGATATATTAGTAATTTTTACAATAGTTATGTAAATTTTTTAATGTTTAAGAGGATATGTTGAACTGTCAGATTCGATTAAGAAAAATGCAACACACCGATGTCCTAAAGGAACTAACAGCGAGGATTTGCCTTTTTTCCTCAGGTCACTCAGTACTTGCTTGACAAAGCCCTCATCATAGATGAAGATACACTGTACGAGCTGTCACTAAAAATTGAACCTCGGCTCCCTGCTTGAAGATTTGGCCTTGCCCTGGGCCCGGGGAATTTTCATGGAAGGGGGGACAGACAGAACTGTGCATGCCATGCCTCCCACAGTACCGTGAGGATGGGACGGAGACCAAAACAGGTCTCCTTTGTCCATGGAAGAAGGAACGTAACTGGATTCGGACTCCAGTGAGGGAAGCCCAGCTGTTTGGGGTCAGAGACAGATGCTTCAGACTTGGGTGGGAAGGTGAAAAGAAGGATATTTGGTAAAGGTTGGTGGTACATTCTGCAGAAAGAGAATGTACGATGGGAGATGTGGTAGCCATTTTAATGACACAGGTAAGAAGGTACATTTCAAACTGTGCCCCAAGTTCAATCTTGGGGATGAGGATTCCTGGACAAGGCCTGTGATGGTTCTCTGGCACTTTACCGGCCTGGGCACACCTACCCATCTTCTCCTGGGCCTTCACTGCTTCCGTTACATCTCCTTTGTCACAAGCTTCCAGAAAAGCCCAGGCTTCCTATGGAGGGATGGGCTGGCATCAGCAACTTCTGTCTACAGCATGCGCACGGGTGTCAGTGCATGGAGGAGTCAGGGCATGTTCGGAAACTGCCTTTTCAGTCTTTAGGGGACAGGAGACGAAAGATACGATGAAGTCAAGTGCATTTGTACATAACATTTCTTTAACTAGAAACTCAGCAGGCTGTGCCCCAGAGGATTCCAGCCAGTGGCTTTGTGGGGTGGGTGGGGCTTCTTCCTGAGGCTGTGGTGCCAGAGAAGCCAACACCCTTGGAGGGGGACCTGCAGAGTTTGCAAAAGGTGCCGCACACCTCACCGGCCAAACTGTGGAGTAAGACAGAGGCCACTGAGTGCCGTGGGGAAGAGTAGGTTGCAAGGCTAAGTGAAACGGGGTAGCACTTACAAAGCTTTGCACGCTGTTGTGCTTGTTTGCTTCCTTCCCCCTTACAGCAATGTGGGGAATCCTTTCTGATGTACACAAACCATTTTCTAGGCTCATTATGGAGACGGGTTGTATTGTTTTAAAAGCTGGTTAGTGGGAATTTCTTTTTTTAAAACCCACACTTCCACGTGCCCTTGGTAGACAGTTCTTCCCCTACCCTCTTTGTTTTTAAATTTTTATACTTTTGAGTGGAAATATTGTATGTATATGGAAAACCACTCAACAGCTGTTATATCAGAATACAGACTGCTGGTGTTCGTACTGCTATTCTGTGAGGGGAAAGGGACCTTGCTGGTCCCGGGATTGTCAGTTGTTGAAGAAATGGGACTCTCTCCATGTTTACTTCCCTCTCCTCTTCTCAGGGAGACCTCTGCTTTAAAAGAAGGAAAAGAAAAACAACAACAACATTCAGTTATTGTTGTCTGAGCCTATTGCACCTGATATTTTCACTTCGAGCCATGAAGTGTATCAATGCTGACAATGAACAACACTGATCTGCCTGGCTATTTTCCCTCTTTCTTCGCATTTTAATTATGTTGTTAGAGCTAGCAGCTGACTAACATTCACCTGGCTGGCTCATAAAACCTGGTGGAAGGGCCCGGCTTTGATAAAGTACCATAGAGATGGAGAATGTCCATTTTCCCTGCATGGTAAGGGCCATCTCTGTACATAACTATGTATCAAAATATCAAGTAAGTAAAAGAAAATATTTATAATATTTGAAGACCACTCCAAAAATATTTTCAATAGCTCACATTAGCCAACAGTGTAGCACTAAACCCTTGGAGGGTTACTTATGAATGCTTTCTTTCTTTTTTTTTTTTTTACAGAAAGTTGCTTGTTTGTTCTCTTTAGTTTCAATTAAGAGGTTGAAGCATCTTGATGCATGATAAAAAGCATGGGTTGTTCGGATCCTAACAGTGCATAACTTGCAATTTATTTCTCAGTGTTCAGAGACGGAGGGCTTGAAACTAATATGTCAATTGCACCAAGCACCTCAAAGTCTTGCATAAGAAAAGAAAGTAAAGGTTAACTTTCTTCACTCAAAAACAGTCTTGGAAGATGAGTGAAAACAGGACAATCAGTGAAAGGACCACACACAGAATTTTCAGGCAAAATAACTCCTAGAAATGTTAATGCCTTCCGGTTTGCCTCGGAGTCCCCAAAGTCTTCCAGGGGAAGGCGGTGGTTCTGTGTGTGCTTTCCCTGGAAGTTTGGAGCTGTATTTCTCTGACTCACATGTCCCAGAGCCACTGCAGCCATTCTTATTAAAGAAAAATAGGAGATAGAGACATTCCTAAACTCTCCCCGACTTTTGGCAGGTAGGTTTTCTTCAAATAGTAAAGCTTTCATGTTTATTTCCTGCAGAATGTTGGCGCGCCCCCCAGTGGTCAGCAATGGGCACTGTCAGTTGCTATGCTGACCTTTAGCATTTTATTGAGCTTTCCAAGTTCCTCCAGCTTCCTAAAGCCTTGCTGGAGCGTGGAGAGAACCCCGCCTCCAAGAGAGTTCCTTTTCATGACCTGCACCATTTCTGAGCCAGTGGGAATAGGAGCGCACATTTCAAAAGCCTCAATTTAGTCACATTTAAAATCCCCAAGAGCAACTTGTGATGTTTCCTCCGACTGTTACAGCACCTATCCTCTTCTGCTTTGCAAGCTCCGTGAATATTGTCAGAGCCTTCACTCTTGGTTGCCTCTGCCTATATTCCATTATGTGAGACCCATTTCTAAGAGGAGATGGGAAGTCAGCCTCTAGCAACGAAGTAGCAAATACTTTTATTATTGCAAAATTAGCTCAGAAAGTCAGAAGTAAAGTTCAATTTCATGCTTGCAGATGAACACCCACATTTCATACTATCAATGAAATTACCTTGCAGCTTTTAGGGGATTCCATTGGTCATTGACTAAGACATCCAGTTTTGCTACAGGGGCAAATCTCTTCCTTAGGCCAAAATATTATGTGACAGACTCAGGCATGAGATAGAATGTTGTCACTTTTCCTTAGTGTTTCTCTGAAGGAACGTAAAGAGGGGAATTTTAAACTACTGTTGTGATAGTTTCAAGGGGCTCTCACCCAAAGACCCAATTACTGTTTGTTAAATTTCAGTACGTCTAAAGGACTACTTAAAAACAAAGGAAACTCATAAAAACTGAGTAACTTGAAAGAGAAACATTCCTTACATTTCAGTTAGTGTGTGTGATGATGGACCACACCTCTTCTTCCCTCCCGGTATTACATGAGACAAGACTTTCGGTCAGCAATGATTGGGCCACTTTTAAATTCTCAACTAAAAAGAGTAATGCAGGAAGAGGGAATAAAATTAACTTTTATTTTAAAAGAAAAGGTTTTATTTAGCATTTCTTTTTAAAGTTTGAGGGGTTTTTTTTCCTGAAAAAAATATTTCCCTTCATTGTAAAGTATAAGATTATTTTAAAAATCCAACCTGTAGAGTTGATCATTTTGACTACTATTGAAATGGAATAAAATGATAACTACTATTTGTGGCTAAAGAATAGAACCAGGTTAATGTGCACACCCAGAAGAAATAAATGAGTAAGAGCCCTTTTCTTTTCAGTAAGACAACAGATTGTAAGTTTAAATACTGAGTTGATTACAGATGCTACTGTGTGAATCCTGGTAATAAGACTCGAGTCAATGAAATCTGACCTAGTGACATATCTTCATTTCAGTTAGTGACACAATATTAAGGCAGGGCACAGATAAACAGAAAGTAGAAAACAACCATTTTGTTGTAGTTATGAATACATGAATAATTCCGAAAATTCGTTATCGGGGCTGCCACACAGCATGACTTTAACATTAAGGTTGATTGTACCTGATCTCATCTGCTCAAGGAAAATAATAATCCCACTTCACATGCTGAACCACTCTCCTTTACTCACCCGTTTCTCTTTCCCCTACAAAGGCAGTTATGACAGATCACTGGATGAGGCTTCCCAGCGCCGAGTCCCAGACCCCACTCCACATCCACAGCTGGGAAACCTCAGGCCAGTGCTGAAACCTCTCTGAGCCTGTTTTCTCGCCTACAAATGAAGTAAATAGTCATTTATGTGCTGCCTACCTCACGGGGCTGTCATGAGGACAAAATGGGTTAGTCTGTAAACTGTATAAAGTGCTGTCCAAATGTGAGGTCTCATGGTTACCATCCTCATCTCTCTCTTGAAGAAGATTTAAATGTATTTGTGTGTGTGTGTGTGTGTGTGTGTGTGTGTAAGGGACAGACGCTTGTGTTACTTTGAGAAGCATATTGTTTGTGTCCAGTTACTTTGGAAATCTACTGACTTGTGATTCCGACAGAGGGATTTGTGCTTTGGCCTAACGCTTGCCGCTCGAGGTATGGGCTATGCCTATATGCAAATTAAACTTCACCTTTCTTGAATTCTTCGATGGCTCACTCGTCTCTTTTATTCTTTTTTGTATTTTTCTACAGGGTCTTCTTCATAGCAATGAGCTCCTTCAGAAATGTTTTACTTCTAAAGCTTAGGGGAGAAATGAGCAATCGGGCAGGTGGGGATTCAGGAAGCCTGGTTCCCTTCACGTCTTTCCTTAGCCATCCTTGCCTGCCAGTCGGTTCTGGGTCCTGCTATATCCAGGTTCCAACTGGATTCAGGGGCAGAAAAGAAATAAGCCCCAAACAGATTTCCTTTCAAGCAAATGACATGGCAGTTGTGTATTTCATGTCTGCTCCTGTCTCAGTGGCAAGAGCCAACCACGTGGCCGCACTGGCTATGAGGAATTGGGCAGAGCCTTGCACTTTGAAGGGAGTTGGAACGATGAGAGAGGAATAATGGCACACAACAAGGGTGGCAGTTGAAGGATTGGGGGAAATCTGGACTCTCTGCTGTGCATGTAGAGGTTGCCATGCCTATCAACCTCCTTCATAATATGCTTGAAGGTGACCAGGCCCCCAAGGAGTGGCACCACCTTTTCTTAACCATGTCCCACCTAACTTACATAAAATTGCATTATAAAATAAAGGGTTGAGATAAGTTTTATGGATGGGCACCCTAATATCCATTTGCGAGGAATTGGGAAAAGTGGTAAAAGAAGGGTTTCTTAATGTAATTGCCATTCTTTAGACTCCACATTTCTGTGCTTTTCATAGGCCTTATCATTTTCGCCCTTGTCGGGTGCTCAGTTGGTTGGAGCATTGTCTGTACACCAAAAGGTTGTGTGTTCGATTCCAGATTAAGGCACATGCCTAAGTTGCAGGTTCAATCCAGGGTAGGCATGCATATTTGGGATGCCAATTCAGGGTGCAAACTGGAGGTGACTTCTCTCTCTTTCTCTCTCTCTCGTCAGCCACTCTCTCTAAAATCAATAAACATATCTTCAGGTGAGGATTTTTTTATTTTTAAAGCCTTTTCTTTTCTGTGTCTGGGATGTGGGCTATTTCAGGGTTTTATTTCACTTGGTACCTGAACTGACTTGAAAACTATGGGTGTGCAAAAGAACTCTTTTGGGAAGAAATAAGCCTAGACTCCCCTCACTCCTGCCCCCCATCCTGACCTCAGAGCCCAGTCTCACCAGCAGCTGGTCAGCCCCAGAGGCCTCCAGTTCGCTTTTCTTTAGGCCAGGAGAGGCCCGCAGGGGTGGGAGGGACATGGTCCATTAGGAGAGAGTGTGCACTCTGGGAATTCTAACCCTTAACAGGATCATGCAATCCGTTTGCTTGGTCCCAGTCTGCGATTGTTTTAATGAAATACCACGGAAGGGCCGAGAAGATATCTGAGTGTGACAGGTGTAGAAAGGGTAAGTATTGCTCTGTAAACATTTCAACTCAGTATGACAAGTCATTGTGATAACATATGTATTCACTGAGGTGTGACAAATACACATTAAGTGCTTGAATCCTAAGTGTACAACTTGGTAAGATTTTACTAGTGTGTGCAGGAAAAAGGCCCTCTGGAAACAGCACTCCCAAAGCAGGGGAGTTTCCAGCCCCCAGAATGCTCTCCCAGTCAGCACCCCCGTGCAAAGGGAACATAGATGCTTTGCTATGTGTTACATGGAAAAGAATCAGAAACCCTGAAAGAGCCATTCTAGGTGGAAGGTTATTCCCGGGCTCCACCCCCTGCTCCATCATCTGCGCTGAGCACCCATTGGTCCCAGAGAAGAAAAGGAACCAGCTGTTGGTGTGCACGTGGCCACAGTGGCTGCCTACGTGACAGTCACCAGGGGCCGGGCAGCTCCAGTGGAGGGCAGCTGTCCAGAGTCCTGGGTCACTGCTATTTACGGCCAACCTTTCCGGTTTGCAGTGCCTGCCCCAAGGAGGGCTATTTTTAAGAGGGAGTATGGCCTGCTGGGTTTGCTGGGTGTGGATAGAAAGTGAGATTATCTAGCAATCTGCTTCCGAAGTGATTGCGATTTCCCTGAATCGGGGCCCCAGGAAAGGTGGAAAGAGGTCCCTAGTCCTTGGCTCAGATCTTGATTAGCAGCAGGAGAGGGGGAGCCTTAGACATCTCTTCTTCTCAGACCTGAGCAGCTGGGGGGAGAGGAGGTGTCATTCTGCAGACCTAACCGCAGCCCCAGGGGTCCTGCTCCTGAGGGAAGGTAGAAACAAGTCCCTAACTGGTGTGACGGTTTCCAGGCAGCCCTTCCACCTTGGTGCAGGGTCTTGCAGGACTGGGCAGCCAGGGAGCTGGGCTGCAGGCGCCTAAGCCCTCCCTGAGCCCGGGAGGAGGCAGCTTCCAGGACCACACTTGGGCGAGGGGAGCATTTCAGAGAAAGGGCAGGTGCTAGAAAGAGCGCAGGGCTGGTGGCAGAGAAGTCAGGGGCTGGCCTTCAAGGGCACAGCTGGGGGAACACGTGTGGTCAGAGATCCTGGATGGGATTGGCCAGAGGGGCCCAGCCCCGCCCCGCCCCACCCAGCCCGAGCCTAGGCCAGGCCTGGCCCTGCCAGCTCGCCTTACACACACTTGGCTGTGTGTTTGCGGCAGGACGCGAGAGGCTCCGGCTCCAAGGTCAGTGAGACCATGAAACTCAGCTTTGTGCTTCTTTGGCGGGGGCATTGCTAGAGCCAGTGTGGGGGTCTGTGAGCCGTGGCCCCGGGGCTGGAGCCTGGGACCACCTGTAGGACGGTTATCCTGGCACTTTGGTGGTAACTAAAGAGCCCTGGGCTGAGGGCTCCCCTGTCCCCTGCACACGGGCACAGGTACAGGGGACAGGTCCTTCCCGTGGCATGAGGTGCCAGTACCCACCAGCACCCTGCTTGCAATGCTTGCTTTTGATAATCAGGATTTTTTTTTTTCTTGGTGGAAAAACAAACATCTAAATGCCACTGGGTGTGGGATTTTAACCTTCAATGTTCCCTCCCTTGTAATTTACAGAGACTAAAGGGTGTGTTTCTGGGAGAGGTTTTCCTCGGCAGCTAGCAGAGGTGCCAGTCAATGGCCTGGGATATACTAACTGGAAAATGAAGTTTGCGAGGCCCCCAAAAGGAGCCCATCACGAGTCGGCCCAGGAGCTGGATCCAATTTAAACTGGTTCCCGTTATTGCTAGAGCATCGCTCTTGAAATGACGAACACAATACCGGGCCGAGCGCTGTTTCTCCCCCGCTGGAGGGGAAAACTGCTGGGCATTGCCTGCATGTGCTCGGCTAGCTGGCTCTCGGCGAGCTGCTGTCAGCCCTGTTCTTGTTTCGTGAGTGAGTGACGTCTGTGCCTTTGAATGACCTGGTGCGTGTAGAGAACTGGGCAGCTCCAGTGAGAATTTGCCAGAACAAGCCAACCCCTCCAGCTTGCCTTAGTGCTGCCCTTCAGGCCTTCCTGCTCTGCAGATCCCCACCCCACCCCCACCCGGGTCAGCTGGGGCCATGTGCATGGCTGTTAATGCCCCCATGACAAGGCTATGCTAATGCAACCAGTGTGCTGTTTCCGAAGGGCCTTTCTCCTGCCTGCAGCTCTCACACTTCCCATGCCTACTGTCCTTGGTTTGTTCTCTCTGCTCTCGTGGAGAACGAGACCACTACAGGGGCTTGACTGACCCACGGGCTTCCTGACCCAGAGGGCTCTTCGAGAGATCTGGGCGTTCCTGGGCTGAGTGAGCACCTTTGCATCTAATAAGCACTTCTTCCAAAGACCCCTGCCTTTAGCGCTCAACCTCCTGTAGGTTATGGGGGAAGGCGCCATCCCAGCAAAGCACAGGAGTGCCACATGCTCCCGTGTACTCTGCCAGCTTCAGGATCAAATCACATCCACCGCGAGTGGGCAGGTGGATCTTCCTAAAGGACTGGCTGAGGAAGGTTCAGGAAGCTGTGGGGGAGGGAGAGGATAAGGCCTGGGACATTGTGGGTGCTCAGAGGCAGGAGGGGGATTGGTTCCTGGCTCGGAGGCCCTGGGTCTCCATCTCTGTGGCTGCTTCGAGAAGGACCCTTTTGTCTTCTCAGAGGAAACCCAGCCTGAGCGTGAGTCAAACATTCTTGGAGTGCCTGCCCACTGAGTCAGGAACCCCAGCGGAGGCCAGCCTTGAAGGTGACTCCTGGAGGTCACTTCTCCCCTGCCTGAGAAGCCACAGAGAATCCTAACCTTGGGCAGGCCAGGAGGCCCCTCCTCCTTTACAGCCTTTCAAAGGACTAGATGTTTCCAAGCCCCTAGTTTCAGAAAAACAATGTACTCTTAGAGAGAAGTCTGGTAATGCCCTATGTCTTCCTCACAAGGAAGCCTAGGCCAGGCCTCTGACTTGTAAGTAAAGGCTGTGGACATCTCCTGTCTGTGGCCTCCTACTTGCTGAATAAGACAGAGGTGCCCAAGGGCGCCCAGTAGGTGATGAGTGATGTACACCCTTTGCTCTCTCAGAATGGGAGGAGACAGCCGTTTTCCGCTGGCCTAGGAGGCTGGCCTAGGAGGCTGGCCACAGTGGGAAGTGGTTCAGAGTGTTCTGTGGACCTGGCTCAACCCTGGACATTCACTATTTTGGGGGGGATTCTTTCTGGGTGGAAAGCTGACACGTGGTCTTGCCACTGCCCTCCGTCCCCAAGGCGCTCGGACACAGGGCCACTGTGTGCAGCCAGACCAGAAATGACTCTGCGTCAGCAGAAAGGCACCCACGGTGTCTCCATCCAGGACAACCAGGAGGCTCAGAGTGGAGGCAATGACAGAAGCCAACACCTGCACGTTCCAAATGCCACGGAACCAGACAAAATCCTCAGACCCGGACCCAGACCCTCAGTACCCTTGCCTACTCCTGGGCACCCTGACAAAAGGGCATAATCTGGTGGCCCTTGTTTTTTAATGGAGAGAGTGAGTGCAGGAATAAAAACACTATCATCATCTTCGGCTGTCATCTTGCACCCCATGTAATAGCTCAGCAATTCTGCCAGATTTTAGTCCTGATTTAGCTGTAAACAATGCTGTATAAGTCAGGAGTCACAAAGGTGTTCCAGGCTAGGGAAACTGAGGCAGACAGCTACTACAGAGCGAGAAATGACCTCCTTCTTCACCCCTGCAATCCCTAGTTCTGTACCAGGGAGGAGAGAGAAGGGAAGGAGACAGAAGACAAGAACAAATCTCAGAGGAAGGCAGGCTGGCCCAGCAGGCTGGCTGATGTGTCGGGCACCTGGCATCAGAGTGGAGTGGGCAGAGGTACCCCGGGCGTCCAGGCCACCTCAGCAGGAGTTTGAGGACAGGGAAAGAGAAGAGGCTTAGAAAGAATATTCTGGGACTCGGGGAGAGTCACATGCTCTGAGGTGATAATCCTATGACGAGGAGCTGCTGTGATAAATGCATTGCTGTGGTCTTAGGGGTTTAGCGGAGTGGAGTGATCTGTGGCACTCCTAGGTCCTCAGCCACAAAGGTCATTTCTCCGGTAACTGCTGGCCAGTGAAGGGCTGTCTGTAGGTGCTGGGGTTTGCAAGAGGCTTGAATCCAGGGCCAAAGACAAGCCTGGGTTCAACTCCCAGCTCTTCAAGGTGCTGGCCCTGAGATCTGGAGGTCTCGAGCCTCAGTTTCCCCACGTGTAAAATAATGCCAACTTGGCAGATTGTTGCAAAGACTGAAGGCAATGTTCATAAGGCCCCTTGCACGGTACAAGCCTCATGGTAAGAGCTTAATAAATGCTAGTTTAAAAAATAAAAAATAAAAATAAAAAGACAGCGAGGCTTGCTTGGGCATGAAGAGATGGAAAGGACCTTCCAGGTAGCCAGAAAGTGGAAATCCTGTTTGGGCTCATTTCTCCCACATCATATCACTGGAGGAAAGGTCACAGACTTCAGGGAGTTTGACATTCACAATGTGTAAAACCACCCAGATTTTCCCAAACAGTGTGGAGGGGTGTGGGGGAGAAAGGAAGAAAGAGAAAAACAAACCAGAAGGCAGGCTCTGGCTGCTACAGTTCTTTCTCATGGCGGTTGGTCTCCGCACTGGGGTTCAAGGCCAGCCAGTGAGGCGGTCTAACCCAGCTTTTCTGCTTTCCAGACACTCAACCAAGAGGAAGGATGACCAGTGCCTTCTCCAAGTTGCTAACTGGCCGCAATGCTTCTCTGCTGTTTGCTACGCTGGGCACCAGTGCCCTGACCACCGGGTACCTGGTGAACCAGCAGAATGTGCGTGCTGAGGCCCGGGCACAGCACAAGCTCTTCCCGCCGAGGTAAGTCCTCTTGGCTCTCAAACAGCTCTGGGTGCCAGCCAGAACTCTGCTTTCCCCCGTGGGCACTGCCTTGGAGGACAGGTAGGTGGCGAATGCAAGGAAGGGTAGCGTCACCATACCTGCCCAGAGCTTGCAGTCTAGTTGGATAGTAATAGTCACAGTTAACATTGGTTGAGCACTTTCATGTGTGTGAAGCACTACACATGGAGTATCTACCTTGTTTCTCCGAAAATAAGACATCCTCCGAAAATAAGACCTACTTACAGGTTTCCTTCTGAGTGAATATAAGGCATCGCGCCCCGAAAATAAGCCCCCCCCCCCCCCCAGGCTAAACATGAGAGATTTGGTCCACTGATTCTGAAAGAAATGGAGTCACAAGAAATTCACCAGGAAATTCAGGAATTGGATTGTTATGATGATGTTCCAGAAGATGATGACATGATTGTCATTGAATAAATGAGTACATTCTTGATACTGTAGGATTCACAGTTTGTCTGGTTTGTGTTGACAACTACCGTACTACCGTACCGTATACGTAATAAATTTCCTTTATTTTCATTTAACAATAAATGTGTACCATATTCTTCATGGAAAAATAAGACATCCCCTGAAAATAAGACCTAGCGCATCTTTGGGAGCAAAAATTAATATAAGACACTGTCTTATTTTCGGGGAAACAGGGTATGTTATTCCCCTTAGTGTCCCTTTGGGATGAAACAGAGGCTTAGAAACATTAAATAGTGCCTGAGTGCGCACAACTAGGGCGGCCAAATGCCAATTCAGGGACACTGGTTGCAGACTCAGGCCTCCTTCTCGGCCACGTTCCCTACTGGAAGATGTAATGACATAGTGCTGATTTTAAGTGTCAGCTCGAAAGGGCATGGCAGGTGGGATGTGGGAGCATGGCTTGAAGATGGACTTGTTTCTTCAGCCCTGGGAACCTGGCCGGGACTGAGATGGCTCACACTCACTAGAGCTGAAGTGCGGAGCTGACTAAGGGATTCCACATGCAGGGGTGGGTGGGAGAGGCGGGGAAAGCCCGGAGTTTCTCAGAGACATTTACTGACTCTTGTGGGAATGAGGGTCTCTGAGGGGATTGCCTGTGTTTGAGCCTGTGGTGGTCCCCGCATCCCCTATTGTTCAGCCAGTTCACATCCCAGTGTAGGACATTTCTTTCTATGAATTATTCCAACAGATGTTTACTGAATGCCTGTTTCCATAGCCAGACTCAACAAAGCTGGGAGCCACAGAGCTTGCACCAGAGAAGAGGGCGGATCAATGGCTGCATTTCTGTGTGGTCCCCCCTGCGGGGTTTCAGCCTCTGCCACTAGGCCCCAGGCACCAAAATGCACCTGTTGTATTTTACCAAAGCTCCTGGGCTAAAGAGTGCCTATGACTCAATTTATTTTCTAATTATTTTCACTCTACCTCCCTTTTACATGAACATGAGCCAGCCAGGTCCCTTTCTTGGGCAGTTCAGGGGATTGTTTGTTTGTTTGTTTGTTTGTTTCACTCTGGCTTACCTAAGTCATGACTCCTAGCCAAGTGTCTTATGCTTTCTGGCCGAAGAGAGCCTGGAGGAAGGATGGGCGGACACAGGCCCCTCCCTCCAGGCTGCTCCCTGAAAGCCTGTCCCCTTGGTGCACAGCGCGGACTACCCTGACCTTCGCAAGCACAACAACTGCATGGCCGAGTGCCTCACCCCCTCCATCTACGCCAAGCTCCGCAACAAGATGACGCCCACGGGCTACACTCTGGACCAGTGCATCCAGACCGGCGTGGACAACCCCGGCCACCCCTTCATAAAGACCGTGGGCATGGTGGCCGGCGACGAGGAGTCCTACGAGGTAACGCTATCCGCTGTGGGTTCTGGAGTGGGGGGGGGGGGGCGGGCTCTGGGTGCGGGTCCCCTCCTGTAGGGGCCAGCTTTCTGCCTTCCCAGGCAGGGCTGCCTTACAGGGAAGCCGGCAGAACATCCGGAAAGCTTTCTTTCTGGAGCAGTGAGGTCTGCAGCTTCCCAGGGACAAGGCTGCCCTTGCTGTTGCTCTAACATCCCTCCCAGGGAGGAACGGGTTGCCTGACAGAGCTCTCTGAGATTGTCAAGGGGACGGATTGGGAAAATATGCACTTTTTACTTTATGGGTGTGTATTCAGTGTAAGAGATTAGGAGATGATGTGTTTGTGGCTGGGCTTTCCTGAGGGTGGAGGACGGTGTGGTGTGTCTTTGGTTTGAGAATTACTCATTACACTGCAGCCACTGCAGCCTGGGCTTCTGAGTTCAAGGCTCTGGGAAATCCCATGGTCTCCGCACACTCGTCCTTGGCACAGAAGCACAGGCTGGCCTGCCGCGAGGGGAGCTCAGCCACCGGGTGGCCCTCTCCACAGAGCAGCCTCTAGTCCTGGCAGATGTCTGGGCTGCTTCCCTGAGCGCCTCCCCCCCCCCCCCCCCCCTTCTCCTTGCCCTTTTGTTGCAGGAGGTGAAGGCAGTTCCCTGGGAGGGCCGCCTTCAGGAGGAGAAAGGGGCCTTGTGAGGCTGGCAGCTCCCTCACACACACCAATTCGCAGCTCTGGGCTCCCCAGGGTCGCAGACTAGAGCTAGCTCCCTGGCCCCAGCACCCCCAGCCCCGCTCCCCACAGCTCCCTAAGCCTGCGGGGTGCTCTGTTATGACTTCTGTTAATGCTCTTTTACTTAGAGGTTGCTCCTAACGTTTTCAGTTTTAAAAAATAGATTTTGCACGAGGTATTTCGGGTTGGGAAGGTCCTCACAGCGTGAGGGGTCCCTGCTCTGCCCTAACTGATGCTGGATGCTTTGCTTCCGGTGCAGCCGTGGGTTCCACGGATGTATTCTGTGGCTTAAACTCGAGAAACTCACATTCCCTCTGACCACAGAACTACTTAGCCTCCGATCTAGCGGCTTCTTTTACCCCACCAGGCCAAGAACTCCTGGAGAAAACCCTCAGGTCCTTAGACACAAGACGTCCTTGTTCAGTCAGACGGCAGGGAGCTTAGAGCAGTCACTAGGGAGGAGGGTACAACGGCAGAGGCCTGCCTCCAGGAGGCTTTCTCTGGTGATAATGGTGGAAGTCCACCATCACCACCATCACCTTCCTCGTTATTAACTGCTGATCCGCTCACACCATTTCCTGCACGGTCTGTCAGTCGTCTTTTCATAGCAGACGAACCAGTTAAAGAGAAACAGGAGCATCTTTCCTCCTGCAGGTGTTTGCCGACCTTTTTGACCCTGTCATTAAACTCAGGCACAATGGCTACGACCCCAGGGTGATGAAGCACCCCACGGATCTGGACGCCTCCAAGGTAGGCTCAGCCGCCTCTGACTGCTCCCTCCCTGCAGCGGGCGCCCCAGGCCCACGGAGAGGAGCGCCCCCCCCCCCCCAGAGGGGCCCGGGGTCAGATGCCCCTTAAAATCCGTGACACTGGAGCTCAGCCTGCTTCCTGGAGCTTCTTCACCCCCCTTCTCACCCCCCATCCCAAGGTCAGGGGAGTCCCAAAGGTGGCAGTGTGGTCACTACAGGCTTCTCCTAAAGCAAGTCCTTTCTTTCTTTTCTTTTCCTTCATTTTTTTTTATTGATATGGTATCACATAATTGTCCTCATCCCCCCATTCCCATCCCAAACCCCTCCCCACATATGCCCCCACCCCCCTGTTGTCCATGGTCACTGGTTAGGCTTATGTGCATGCACACAAGCCCTTTGGTTGATCTCTCCCCTTTGCAAGTCCTTTCTTCACAGCGACCTAACGGGCATGGATGCCAGGCGGCTCTGTGCCAAGCGCTCTGCCCCGTTTGGCCTCTCCCTAAAGCCCCTGCCACCCGCTCCCACCCCGCCCCGTCCCTTCCCGCAAAGTTCCCGCCCAGTGCCTTTGGGGCTCTCCGGGGCGCTGCCCGGCGGGTGTGTGTGTGTGTGTGACCCCCGGGCTGCCCGTGACCCCGCCTCTGCCCGCAGATCAGCCACGGGCAGTTCGACGAGCGCTACGTGCTGTCGTCCCGGGTGCGCACCGGCCGCAGCATCCGCGGGCTGAGCCTGCCGCCAGCCTGCTCCCGCGCCGAGCGCAGGGAGGTGGAGAACGTGGCCATCACGGCCCTGGAGGGCCTCAAGGGCGACCTGGCCGGCCGCTACTACAAGCTGTCCGAGATGACCGAGCGCGAGCAGCAGCAGCTCATCGACGTGAGTGCCCCTCCCCACCCCCCACCGGCGGGCTGTGCGGGGAGGGCTGAGCCCGGACCCCCGGGGCGGGGCGGGGCGGTCTCCCCCGCAGCTCAGGCCTTGCCCCGCTGGGAGCTCGTAAAGATGAGGTCTTTAAACTTTAGGTCAACCCACGCAAATACTCTCAGGGTAACATCTGCAGAGGCAGCTCCTATATGGACTGGGTATGGGTGGAGGGGAATGGAGGGTTTCTCTCTGGCTGGTAAAGGAAAAGAAAAAGCTGTGGAAAGCCTGGGCCACACCCACAGAAAGTGGCGGAAACCAGGGAAACCTGGAAAGGAGCTTATCCAGGTGGAGGCACTGGAGCCGGCCTCTGGGATGCCTGCCGCCTCCACAGCTTCTCTCCAACGCGGGAGTGGGCAGAACCCGGCCCCATAGCACAGCTGAAACAGGATGGCAGCTTCAGAAGTAACTTTTTTTTTTTTAAATTAAATATATTTTATTGAGTTTTTACAGATAGGAAGAGCGAGGGATAGAGAGTTAGAAACATTGATCGGGTGCCTCTTGCACACACCCTACTGGGGATGTGCCCACAACCAAGGTACATGCCCTTGACCAGAATCGAACCTGGGATCTTTCAGTCCACAGGCTGACACTCTGTACTGAGCCAAACCGGTTTCGGCTCAAAAGTAACTTTTTAAGTCCAAGGCGCAGCACAAACAAATATCTGTCATTTCAGAAGATGCAGCATCACAAAATGTGCCTTATTTCCAAACCAGGCCGGCCAGTCTCCTGGTCTCTGCAGCCTCAGGCCAGCCCTCCCCCTGTCTGGTTACAGAATGAGCCTCCTGCACCACAGCTAGCCGCTTCTGGTTTCCAGCGTAAGGAACACTGTTTTGTGGGCAGTGACTGTCCACAAGTCTGTCCTGGCTCAAGTCTCCTACCTCTCCTACTTCTCAGAGATTGAAGAAAGACTTCCCTGCTCATACTCTCTTGATTTCTGACTTCCTGCAACGATACTTGAATGCATGGCATCCATAGTCACACTCTTTACTGTGTACACACAGAAGGAAAAATGTTGGTCACTCAACATTGATTTCGATAAGTAGAGTGATATATTGTAGCTAAAGGCACAGGTTGGGAGTCATTTAGGTCTAGGTTTGAATATGAGCTCTCTGATCTCCTAGCTGTGTGTTATCAGATAGGTTATTTTCTCTTTCTGAACCTCAGTTTTTCTCGCCTATAAAAGAGAATGATTATACTTGCCTCATAGTGAGTGTCATTGTGAGACTTAAGGAAATAAATGAAAAGCACATAGCATAGAGCCCAGCACATAGTAGTAAGCATTGAATTAGTGGTGGCTCTTTTTTTGTAGATCCTGTTTCACATGTCTAATACTTTTTCATGAAAGGAATGATAATACATGAATCAGTAATGTTAGAAACGTAGAGAATGGGGGCTGTGCAGAACAGACTTCTCAGGAGAGTGCCCCTTCCTCACTGCCCACTCTGCCACTGCATATGGGGTTTACACCCTTCATAGCGATAAAGTGTTTCCATTGGGCTAACCCGGTGGTCGGCAAATTCATTAGTCAACAGAGACAGTTATTAACAGTACAACGATTGAAATTTCTTTTGAGAGCCAAATTGTTTAAACTTAAACTTCCTTTAACGCCACTTGTTCAAAATAGACTCACCCAGGCCGTGGTATTTTGTGGAAGAGCCACACTCAAGGGGCCAAAGAGCCTCATGTGGCTCGAGAGCTGCAGTTTGCCGGCCACGGGGCTACACCACGGGGCTCACCCAGCGGGTTTCAACCTTAGCTCTACACTAGAATCACCTCAAAAGCTTTTAAAAACCCCACGGTCCAGGCCACATCTCATATGGTCAGAATCTCTAGGACATGGGCATTAGTACTATTTTTTGTTTAAGTTCCCGGGTTATTCTAGTGGGCAGCCACGGCCGAGGACCATGGCCTGAAAGACCTCAGCCATTATTACTGAGTTGGAACTTGGACACCCAGCACTTGCAGTCATGCCTGATCTCATCTGTTTCTCCTTTCTGCTTTGTCCCTGTTGGCCTGCAGGACCACTTTCTGTTTGATAAGCCAGTGTCCCCTTTATTAACATGTGCTGGGATGGCCCGGGACTGGCCTGATGCCAGGGGAATCTGGTATGGACACGGCATTTCACATTTGCAGTGTGTGCAGAGGCTCTCCTGCAGGTCGTCCGCTTGTCCTAACCTGAAGTTGCGGTGACGTGCACTTGACAGCATGCCCGGCTTGAGCTAAACGGGGAGAGAGTATTTAGAAACTGTGTGCGTGTGTGTGTGTGTGTGTGTGTGTGTGTGTGTGATGTTCCTAAAATATGTAGGGACACTGCTGGTTCGCATGAATTATGCATGAGAAAAAGACTGTATTTTTTAAGAAAAAAATTAGGTTCATATTATTTGACCTCACATAAAATGTTTCATGACATTTAAAACAAAAGAGCAGAAAATGAAAAGTAAATATTGAGGATTTAAGCAAAACCCAGTGAGGAAGAATGGATACTGAGTACACATATATTTGATCTTGGCCAACAGTTTTCATTCCGCTTTGACTCCTGTACCTTGGTAGGTTATTATGACACTACTTGAAAGAGATGAGATTAAAGTGTTTCTGAGCAGCTGCTCAGTGGGAGTAGATCGGCATGATCTAAATAGCAAACACAGGTAAAAATTTTCTGCACTTCTGATACGTTAGGCTGCAGGTAAAACTTTTTTTTATTTTTAAGGACCATAAGGTTTTGGTTGAATCTATTAGGACATAAAGCACTTCTGTTAGTGTCAAAGCCAAACATTACCATAGTTGAATTATTGTCATCCTACAATGAGGTAAAACATGACATATATAAGGGTCAGAGTGGTCTTATTCTTCATTCTGTCATTGTAACAGTATTTCATAGTACTTGTTCAGGCTCAATTATGAGATTAGGGCCATCTAAGAAATGGGGAAGATAAAATAAAGCAATCAAGCCACAGAGGTAATGGGAATTTTCATGTGTTGAAACAAATATAATTAACACTCAACACCATATTTCTCTCTTCGTTAGGCATAATTTTGACAAGACATTTCTCATCTGGATTAATGAGGAAGACCACACCAGGGTAATCTCTATGGAAAAAGGAGGCAATATGAAAAGAGTATTTGAGCGATTCTGTCGTGGACTAAAAGAGGTAAGATGTTATCAGAGATTTCTGAATAATCACTAAGATAAAGTATCTTCATTTTTCATTCTTAAAAGAAGACAATGCAGTGCCTTCCAAGGTGGGGTTCATGTATCCTAGGGATCACGGCTCTCATACACACACTTCTCCCTGAGGTTTGGGATGAGCTGAATGAATGGACATTTGAGAACTCCATCATTTATTCACCGTTGTAGGTAGAACGCTTGATCCAAGAACGAGGCTGGGAGTTCATGTGGAATGAGCGCCTCGGATACATCCTGACCTGCCCTTCGAACCTTGGCACAGGATTACGGGCTGGCGTCCACGTTAAGATCCCGAAGCTGAGTAAGGTAATGTGATGTAGCCGGCAGCCCTGTTGGGTTCCTCCAGCATCCCCTCAGAGGGGACTGCTTTGTGCAGGGAGAAAATGTCACTGCCCGTGCCTTAATCCTTACTTTCTGCACCTACAACCAAAAACAGTGAGAGAAGGTTAAGTTTACCACAAAAGACATTTGTTTCAGTAGGACAGAGGTGAAGGGGCTCTAAGAAAGAGCTGTGGCTTCAAGAACAAAAAGTTTAAGTTCTGCCTCCTATGGTAAACCTGGATAGATAGAAGGGCTGCACTGCTCCTTGGGGTTCCTTCCGTCTCCTTCTCTGTCTCTCCTAATGGAGAGGGTCTCACACCTGAGACTGCATCAGAC